>NC_141540.1:13650000-14250000 GCF_021556685.1 Rattus norvegicus | reverse complement strand
AAACGTGAGGTTTTGAGGATGAGTCTCTTACTCTGAACACACCCAGGACCTGCACACTCATGTGCCCCTTTAATAAAATTCAAGGTGGGTCCCTTGTACCTTGATCTCACGCATCTGATTGCATGCTCTGCCTCCAAGGGCCTATGCTGCTGGGCTGTGTGGCCGCTGTGACATGTGGTCCCAGGCCACAGGACTTGTTCCACTGGAACGTGTGCTCCTCTCTGGAGGCCTGGGTGTTTCTGGCCCCTTACTCATCTCCTCCCACTTCTCTGCCTCACACACAGCCCAAGAGAGTGGGATACAGATGTGCTACAGCCCATCTCAGGATGTTGCTTCCAGAGCACAGAGCAGCACAGGCCCATGAGGAGGGACATAGTCATCAATCTACCTGTGTGTATCACAGGAGGTGCTTATGTGCTCAAATCTAACGGCTTTAATCAAACTGACATATGCTCCCCTGCAGCCCCCCCCCATTCATATGCTCCCCTGCAGTCCCTCAAGGCTTCTGGGCTGGATAGATTAAGGTCTACAGTGCCCTATCCTGCCCAGTCAAGTCTGCAGAGGTGGAAGATGGCAAGACTGCTGCTCACTTTGCCACAGCTGCACTGCTCCAGGGGCCCTAGGGCCCACTGCCTTCAGTAGTCCGGCTGCGCTGGACCTATCAGGCAAGGAGTCTGTGGGCCACGGGGAGCCTCAACTAAGTCGGCGTACTACGGTGTACTATGGTTTGTGGCTGTGAGGCCATCACCAGCACCGATCAAAGGAGATTTGCAGCAGGGACCCATGGCCACCTTCCCACCATCCCCCATCCTCCCAACCCCCTCAGGAGCTGGCTGGGCAGAGCTTCCTGTCACCAACCTGGGTCTGGGTCCTCCAGCTTCTCCTTAAGCCGGGGAAAGGCAGGACGCAGTGACTCAGGGTACTTGAGGAACACTTTGTACATGATCAGCACTGCCTTCTTCCTGATGTATGGCTTCGTGTGAGACATCTGTGGGGACAGAAGAGTGGCTGGTGACTCACCTGACCAGCACCCCTAACTCTTCCACATCTTACTCCAACTCACCCAGAGCAGGCCCTGCCCCTGCCCTTTGTATCTGCATGCCTTAAGAGGCGCTAGGCCTGCAGGAGGATGCAGTCACCATGAAAGGTGATCTGGTTATAAGGTGTGGCCCTGTTCTCAGGCTGCCCTCACTCAAGCCTCCTCCAGGACACTCTCTGTACTGGCCTTGGTAGTGGTGGTGGGGTGGGGTTATTTTAGCTCATCAGGCTACAGGGGGCGCTCCATGCAGACCCTCCATGTTTTCTAGTCTACAGGGCTGGCAACTATCTGGGAAGCATCACAAGCTATGTCTACTGTGACCAGGCAATCTGTCACACCAGCTACAGCCACCATAAAGGGGTGGATGGGCATGGAGGGGTCCCAGTGGAACTCTTTTAACAACAGGTATCTGCTAGATCTGGACGGTGAAAGTGGGCTCTGCCCCCTTGTGGTACTGAACTTTTAGACCACCAGGTAGGATCCAGAGAAGACCCAGGAGAAAGCAAGGCTAACTTCTGCTGTCCCATCTGCCAGAGCTGCAGAGCAGCCACTCTGAGGCCCTTTCTGTCTCCTCAGAGCAAGGGCTCAATACTGGGCTCTGGGCATCACTGGATGAAGGTAAACAGTGGTATAGACACACATAAACTCACCAGGGTCATGATGTCATTTGCCAGGTCTCTGGCAAGATCTGGGGTGACAAAACAGGACAGACCAGTCAGTGCCACTCCAGTGTCGTACTGGCTAGGGCTGCTCAGGTCCTACAAAGGGACAACAGGAGGGTCAGTGGCAATCTCTTGGAACTTGGAACTATCTGTATATCGGTAGCCCAGCACAAGGGAGCTTCTCACAGCTCCTCTACTGTCTTCAGAAACTTGAACACAGGACAGAGGCAAAGAACATAGAAAACTCTGTGTGGAAGCCACCAGGTCTCTGGGCTCCTTGGGGACAGAGGCTACTTTGCAAGTCATAACTCCTGGACAAGAACTTCCTAGTTCCTGGCAATGCTATAGGAACCTTCTGTAGTCAGCAACTCCCCCACGATACCAGGAACAGTCCTCTGGCTGTTCTGATCTGAGATGCTCTGGGCCATTACTAAGTCCATCCTTCTAATGCATATGGCCTGAGGCAACTTCTTCCCAGTGCCCTGACTCCCCACTCTAAGGCAGTGTGCCTGTTGCTAGAAGATGCACCTCAGTTATGTTGTACATGGGGCATGCTCAGAGTGCCGGCCTCATGATTAGTAACAGAACGTTGTGAACTTTAGGGCCTTTCCCCGGGCTCAAACAGCATCGGAAGCTATGATCAGCACTTTACCCTCAGTGTCACCTCCCAAGGGACAGAAAGGAAAGTAGTGGAATCAGTGAAAGCACCTCCCCCAAACCCCCAGTAGGAAAGCTCATCGGGAACACAGAGATGACAAGATGGCCTGGAGCTTGGCCTTGAGAACCCCATGCCCAAGTCCCAGACTGTTCTAGACTACACAGTGGCTGCAAAGGCCCGGACATGCGCCCTGCTGTGTGGACACAGGTCTCAGCTGCACATACACCAGGTCCCAACCAGGACACCAGCAAGTTACTGCTGACCTCGGTGGTAGGACACCTTCTCTTATGGAGCTGAGCCCCTGTGTCTTAGACAAGAAGGCCTGACCCACAGCCTCACACACTGCAGGCAGGCAGACAGTGAGATGCTGTTCTAGACTCTCAGCCTTGATCCAACCTGCTCACCTTGGCAGCCCATTCCCCTTCCTCCTAGAGCCCATATACCCAGTCCTCTCAGAGCCTGGCCACTCAGGTCCAGCTTCTTCTCACAAGGCTCATGCACTCAGGAGCACCCAGGAGCTCCCTTAGAGGGCACTAATCACTCAGACCCTGCTCTCCTCAAAGGCCTGGCCAGCTCAGGTATCTGTTCCTCCAAGTAGCAAATGGCTCACCCAGGCCTCCTGCCTGACCATTATAACCCAGACACACTGCCCATATGGCTTGCAGCACGGCACCACTCAGCCCTGCACCTCCCAGCTCACCCTTGCCTTCAGCCAGGCTCTGTCCTCATCAGCACCATGATTGGAACTATGCTACTGTGGCTCCATATTCATCCCTCGTCCACCTGACAGCTGCCTACAACACACCCACCAGCTCACACTGAGGGAGTCCTGTCCTTGCTCCAGCATTTGAGAACACAGGGGTGCACTCTATGGCAGGAATTATAAGGGGCTGAAACAGAAAAGGGCAACCAACACCCTGCGGTCTTCAGCACAAAGTAGCCAGAAGCAGGATGGTGTCAAGGAGGACTCAACCATTCACTCCCTCACACTCACACACTCCCTCCCTCACACACTTACTTCCTCCCTCCCTCACAACTCCCTTACACTCACACTCCCTCCTTCCTTCACAACTCCTTCACATTCAACTCCCTCACACTCACACACTCACACACACACACTCCCTCCCTCACACTCCCTCACTGACCATCTAGAGGCCTGGGAGCCAGCAGCTGGGCAGGAACCCAGTGTGGACAGGGAAGGGAGGAGGGGCATGTTCTGCAGCCTGAAGCCCTCAAGAGTGTGAAGGCCCATGCTTTGCTCTACTGAGACATAGGGAACATGAGTGTGGCACAGCTGTGAAAAGCCACCACAGGCAGGTGGGGACCTCCCCTCATCTTCTGTGGCTCACTCAAATGGCAGGAAAACAGCAGTGCCTACCTTTCGGATCTGGTTAGTGGTCAGCATGATGACGTCAGTACCTTCATGGAAGCACTGAGAGGCTGCAAGGTAGCCGACACGCTGCAGAGTTAACAGTCACAGTGTCAGAACCAGAGCTCCCTAAAGCCCCACCAGGAGCACCCAACAAACACCTGGAGACAGCACTAGTGCGCCTGGGTCTCCTGCTGAGCACTGGGACACAGGGCTTTGAGGCACCTTCCCCTAACCCCTCCCAGCAGGGCAGACAGTTCTAGCTTCACCACAGTACACTCATGTGCATGGAGGCAGCACCCTGGGACCACTGATGTACCATTCCCTCCCTTGAGCGGCTTGCTTAGGGGCTGGATGCTTTCAGCCAGCGTTACAGCACACATACATGGAGTAAGACAGGTACGGGGAAACGCCTAAAGGGTCAGTGTGCCCATCTTTGTCAACCAGAGGCTGGGAAATGACCAGTCATGACAACAACCCCACAACCAGGTTATCAGAGCCCTTGGGACAGCAATGCTGATCAGTCTTAGCCAGTAATGCTCCAATCAAACACCGCCATTGCTGGCACAGTGGTGCAGCCTGTTACTGCAGCAACCGAGAGGCAGCGGTAGAAGACTGGCGTTCAATTCAGGACCAGTCTCACCTGCGGGAGGGTGTGAAGCCAGCCCACAGCACGGGAAGACTAAAAACAACAGTCACCCAGACAAACCAGTGTTAAGCCATGTGGGGTAGCACATGCCTTTAATCGCAACACTTGGCAGGCAAGGACAGGTCTCACACCTCAAGAGCAAGACCTCTAGCCAGAGGACACTCCCTCAAGGATGCTCCCATGCTGGAGGATCCCTCTTCCCTTGGGGACCTGACATATAGCACAGCTGCCTGCTGTGCACCCTAGGTCCTCACCTTGAATGTGAACTTGGAGGCACTCATGACTTCAATGATGTTGAAGGCAGCCCAGCTGATGTCGTACCCGAGCATCTGTAACTGTGAAGGGGAGGATGGTGAAGGTGATGAGTGCTCAGCAGACACTGGGGCAAAGGTTGCAGCCACAACAGTGCATTCCCACCACATGTGGAAGAATAAGATACATTCACTCTGAACACATAAACTTCATCCATCACAAACCCCTGGGGACTTTTATAATCTCTTTTCAACAAACAGCTCTGACAAAGCTGGAGGTGCTTCAAGGGGGGCGGGGGAGCGCGAGCGCATGCTCCTCAGGGGTGAAGCCCGGCCTAGCATCCCTCAGTGAGGGGCTGGGGGCGAGGTTCAGAAGGAGAGTTCTGCTAGGCAAGTGTGAGAGACTGGGTTTCCTATCTAGCACTTTAAATATTAGCAAGGAAAAGAATATGGACTATCTAAACCTAAGGGAACAAGTTCCCAGAACACTAGAAGACGAACATTCACAAGGGAGAGCATGGTGCTACTGTATGATGTCCAACATCATGGCACACAGTTATGCTTGTCTATGATCTGAGTGCTTAAGGACCTAAGGTAGGAGGACTGAGGTCCTCAAACCAACTGAGGTCACACACGCTACAGGTCACTCAGGCAAAATAGCAATATGCGTAAAACAGACCTTTTAAAAAATTAAATAAATATCCAGGCATAATAATGCACATCTTTAATCCCAGCACTTGGGAGGCAGAGGCAGGAGGATCTCTGTGAGTTTAAGGCCAGCCTAGTCTACAGAGTGAGTTCCAAGACAGCTGGAGCTACACAGAGAAAACCCTGGGTCAAAAACCACGAAGAAAAAAAGAAAACAGTGTGAATTATGAAGAGGTGAGGTATAGAAACCTGGTAGAGCACTTGTCTCAAGGGTACCCGGCTCTGAATTCAATGGAGGCGCTGTTTAAAAAGCAAAAGGGCTCAGCAGGTAAAGGCACCTACTGCCAAGCCTAATGGACTGAGTTCAGGTCCTGCCACTTGACTAACGGAAAGAACCAGGCCTTGAGCGCTATCCTTCATACAAGCACCATGGCATACTTGCATACATGCCAAAGAAAGAAAGAGCTGGTGTGACATAAAAAGTTAAAAGAGCTGGCATGGTGACTCATGTCTACTAGTCACAGCCCTCGGGAGGCAGAGGCAGGTGACTCTCTGAGTTTAAGGCCAGTCTGTCTACAGAGTGATTTTCAGGACAGCCAGGACCACACAGAAAAACCCTGTCCCAAAGATAAGGGGGCAGGTTTTCCTGTGAAAGAGAGGTTAGGATCCCGTGCCACCCTTGTGGCATACTCCAGCACTGAGAACCCAGCAAGGTAGGTCACCTCCCAATCTAAGGAGGAATGAATGGAGGCAGAGGGCAATCACAGTCACATACGCCTGCAGCCGAAAAGGACAGTTCAGAGCCTGAGGTTCCCCACTAGGATGCCCAGCACCTCACCACAGGCCCAGCCTGTGGCCGCAACAGAAGCATCAGGCAGGCCTCTGCATGAACCTGGTACTGCACACAGCAGCAATGTCTGATGGATACATAAAGACAGGCAGGCAGGCAGGCGAGGCGACAGGGGAGGCACTCACGTAGGTGAGCTTGCAGACAGCGTTGGCCTTCACAGCAATGTTGTCCTGCTTGAGTTCCTGCTTGATCTCGTCAATGCACTGGGAGATGTACTTGGCCTGAGTGGAGACAGCAGTGTGAAGTGCAAGAGTCAATCGGTGTGGCCTGGCTGCTGGCTGCTGGCTGTCAGCAGGTGCTGGGGGTGGGGGTGGGGTGGGGGAGGATGGACGGCTCCAGCCTGCCTGGATGTACAGAGATCTGGCGTCTTTCTCTTCCTTCTCTCTGCAGCATGGGGACATAAACCGGGGTTGGTGCAGCCAGGCAAGCACACTCTCCTGAGCTGTGTCTCAAAGCCCAAATGGGCATCTATTCTCCATATCAGGAGACTCTAGAGGTGGGAAGTGGACATGTGGAACTGAGAGGGGCCACAGTGACTGCTCTAGGTGACAGCCTTTAACTAGGTGAAAGTGAACTATTTTGGACCCAAGCAGTAGTGTCAGTCACATGACATTCCACTGCACGGCCTGATGCCTTTCATCTGGTCTACCCATGCTGCAGAGCCCACTGAATCTGCTTTCCTTCCTTCCCTCCTTCCCTCCGTCCCTCCCTCCCATAGGCTGCTTTGAATGGCCTTGCCAGCCCCACACAATCTCAGCAAATCTACTAAGCAACTTCCTGGGCCAGACAGGTCGATCCAGAAGAACTGAGGCACAAATCCGGAGAAGAGCAGATGTGGGCCCAGGGAATCTCTCCTACCCCACTCCCAGGACAAGCACAAATGGAGTCAAACCAAGCTCCAGGATAGCATGAGCAGGGGACGTGTTGAGATATGTCCATATCAGGGCATGGAATGACTCCCTCCCTCAACACGTCAGCTCCCATGGGCCAGGTGCTGCGTGAAGAGTGAGGAACCTGGCTCTTGTCTTGTCTTGACAGTAAAACAGGTAGCTACCACTAGACTATGACAGCAAGTGTTCCTCAAATACAGCCTAGAGCTTACCCACAGCTGACATACTCTGGAGGTGTCACACCTCAGAGTCCTCCCCAGGCAAGTGTTAGATATCAGGCTCCATCCCAATCCCTGTGAAGCGGACCCGATAGGTTACTTGTGGAACCACTGAGGCCCAGGGCTGTCTCTAGCACTGGGTCACAAGAAAGCTACAGCTGTTAAGCACCCGGTTGACAAGAGGTTTTTCCCCCCTGACCTGGAAAGGTTTAATCAGAGAAGAGTAGAAGAGGAGTAGAGGACGGCCGTGAGCACTTGGATTGAAGGGGGGAGGGAAATAGGGAGAGTAGAGGCAAAAGGGAAGAGGGGAAGAACGAGATCAAGAGCAAGAGCGACAAGAGGCTTTTGTTTGCTTTTTCTTGGTCTTTGGGTTTTTTTTGTTTTAAGACAGGGTCTCACGTAACCCAGACCACCATGCAATTGGGCTGGTCTTGAACTCTGCCCCCCCCCCCCATGGAATAACAGGCATGGGCCACCAAGCTTGGCTTATCAGAGTACTTTCCTGAATATTTTACGATCTAGATTGAGTCCAATGGAACAAATGTCAGATGTCACCACAATCTGTCTCAAGTAGTTAAATGCCACCCAGGGATCCTCAGGAATGACTTTATCTCTTTTCAAAGATGCCAGGCTGTTAATATTTGGAAAGAGAGTGAACTTCAGGCCAGACTTTTGTGGAAAGGGTGGACTCTCAGCTGGACATGGGGTCAGGCTTCAAGAAATAATCAAGTGCCTGCCCAAAACTCACCATGGGTCAAAGCAGGACCCAGGAGCTGGATGCTTGAAGTCCCTGCAATATCCCCCTGGTTTTCAGGAGGGAAACACTGCTGTCCAAAACACAACCCGAAGTGACACATCAACCAAGTCTGGTAGGCACACCTGTAATCACAGCACAGGAGGCTGAGGAAGGAAGATCACCTCAAGTTCAAGACCAGCCTGTGTTATATGGTCAGTTCCAGGACAGCAAAGTCTTGACTCAAAATATCCATATTAAGGGGGAGGAGGGTGGGAGGAGTAGGCTGGGGAGATAGCTCAGTGGGTAAAGTGCTGTTCCTGCAAACCGAGGACTTGATTTGTCCCAACAGCACATGGGCAATCCCAGTGCAGTAACAGCAAGATGAAGGTGGACAGAGTATCTTTAGGAGCTCATGAATTATCACATCAGCAACAGTGGGGACTGCCTGATACAAGAGCTGACTGCCACATGTACACCACTGCATGCAGCCCCTAGGAGCACACCCACCCATCCCAGGGCTCACACAGTGAGGACTCTGATATAAGTAACTCACCAAGTGAACTGTTACAGCCTCAGGGCAGGTGCTAAGGTTTGTGCAGTCTGAGTCCCAAGGGAACAGAGAACACAAAGGGGGAACTATTTCAAAACAGTGACTCCCAGATTTGGTGAGAAATAAGAAACTCACACTTCAACCAGGAGTAGTGAGACACACCCTTAATCCCAACATTCTGAAGGGAGTGGCAGGCAGATCTCGGTGAGTTCAAACCCAGCCCAGGCTACATATTAAACTCCAGAAAAGCCAAGATCATATAATGAGACCCTATCTTGAAAAAGAAAGCAAACAGCCTGGTGTGGTAGACAGATTTATCCCCAGAACCTGAGAGGCAGAGGCAGGAGGATTTCTGTGAGTTCAAGGCCAGGAAACCAGGGCTACACAGAGAAACCCTGTCTCAAAAAACAAGAAAAAACAAACAAAAGTAAAAAAGCAAAGAACATCACAATTCAAGAAACAGCGAGGGGGTTGAGACACTCAGCAGATAAGGGTTCAGGCTGCTCTTTCATAGGACAAGGATCTGACTCCCAGCCATTCACAAAGACTTATTCCCGTTACAGAGGGATCCAACGTCCTATTCTAGCCTCGGGCAGGCATTATATCTACATGGTGTGCAAACATGCACTCCTCATCACAACTGTCATAAGATACCAAGGCCTCTGCCTGCTCTGTCTATACAAGTCTCCCAGTCTGCATGTGTACAAGGAAGCCAGGTTAATGCTTCCAGCTATGTATGGTAGCACTTGTTTTTAACCCAAGTTAGTTTGAGGCCAACTTGATTCACAAAGCAATTTCTAAAGCTGTATAGTGATATCCTATCTCAAATACAAAACAACAACAAAAAAGATGCTCCTGAGAACCAACTCTGCAAGCTGTCTTTTGATTTCTACATGGACAGAGAGACAGACAGACATACAGACACACACAGACAGACAAACACACACACACACACACACACACACACACACACACACACACACACACACACACGACATATACAGAGTTACAGATTGTTATGAGTTAGGTCATAGGACTCAAACCCAGGTCTTTTAGAAGAGCAGAAAGAAATGTTAACTGATAAGCCATCTCTCCAGACTCCAAGACAATTAAAAAAAAAAAAAAGATATGATATGATATGATATGCTCCTTCCACTGAGGCCATCCTCACAGAGCTAGAACTCTGTCTTGGAAGCAGGGTTGATCTCTCCTGTGGTTCCAGGTTCATCCCTTTCATTCCAGTACTTAAAAGGCAGACATGAAAAAAAAAAAAAAAAAGGCAGACATGGAGGATGTCTCTGAGTTCAAGGCCAGCCTAGGCTATATAGTCTGAGTTCCTGTCTCTAAAAGTAATGAAAAACAATCCTGACCCCCTGTGTTTGATCCCTTGGAAGAAGATAGTGGAAGAAAAAGGAAAAACACAACAAAAAACCCAGGGCAGACACACTTCCTCAGGAGCCCAAGGCAGCCCCTGGACAGCCCAGTGCCTGCTCATGACTGTGCTACACCTCAGACCTTGGCCTTTCCAAACATGGCTGCCACTGTGTAGTTTTAAGCTGGCTTTAATGTGGAACATTCTGCCTAGGCCTTCTTACGAGCTTGAGCCTCATGCCAGCTGGCTTTGTGAAAGATGGCTGTTTTATCTGGCTGATAAGAAGGCAGTAGCCATGGGGCTGGAGAGATGGCTCAACGGTTAAGAGCACCCGACTACTCTTCCAGAGGTCCTGAGTTCAATTCCCAGCAACCACATGGTGGCTCACAACCATCTGTGATGGGATCTGATGCCCTCTTCTGGTGTGTCTGAGGACAGCAACAGTGTACTTATATATAATAAATGAATAAATCTTTAAAAAAAAAAAAAAAAAAAAAAAAAGGCAGTAGCCAGACATGGAGAAGCCAAGTAGTAACCCAAATGGCCCAGCTGGTACTTCCCGATTGAGGGCAAAAATCCTGGGTCTCTAGGTGAACCTGGCAAGGGTGTTATAAGACATGAAAAGACCTCAAGTGCCTGCATGGATGAGGACGGAACCAGCACGCCTGTGAGCAGGTGTGGCAGGAGGGCTGGCAAGCAGGGGCTCACATTCTGGGAGACAGGCACACATTGGTGGCAGGTAAAGAGACACACAGGAACTGGCCCATGTGCACATATCCCCACAGGGCGGGGGCCTTATGAGCCTCACTGGGCTACAGTCTAATTGTGACAAGGCTAGTGTCCTGAGGTTCCAGGAAGCACCCCATCCTGCTTGCCCCAACATCCAGAAGCCTCATCCTTAGTTCCTGGCTCCTTCTTCCCCTAGACACACAGCAGCAGTCTCCCTGGCTCCACCTCTTCCCCTTCCAGCTTCCCTAGAGGACCTGATGGTGAGAATGGGTCCAGGTGATCCAGACGATGGCTGCCCAGCTCAGGGTCCTCAGTGTGACCCCCGTCTGCACAGTCCCTTCTGCCACTTAAGGACACAAGTCCACAGGTCTCACAATTAGCACATGGGTACCTCTGGTGAACAAAAGTCACTTCACATCACCCAAAGTCAAAGCAAGAATGAGCCAGGGGCTGGGGATCGTATGGCTGTAGCAGAGAAACCAGAAGAAGCTAAAGACAGGTAAGTCAATGTGGATGTCTGGGGAACCTGGAAAATGCGGGGAATTCTGGAGACTAAATGGAGCCAGTCCCAGTCTGGACTCAGAGAGAGCAGGACAGGGAGACTAACACCCAATAGAAAAAGGAGCTGAAGCCTCTGCATAGGCAAGTAAGTAGAGCAGAGAGAACAGGATCTAAGAAGTTGAGGCAGGAGGATCTTGAGTTCAAAGGCCAGCCTGAGCAACTTTGCCTAACCCTCAAAGTGAAAAGTAAAAAGAGGGTTGGAGTGGGACTCAGGGGTGCAGCCCCTGCCCAGAACCCCCCAATGAGGGGGTGAGGGTAGGAGGTGGTTCAGGGGCAAAGAATATACCTAAAATTGGTACAGACCAGCCAGTACAAAAAGGCCAACCTGGGCAACACAGCATGACTGTCTAAAAGCAAAAAATTAAAATAAAAAATAACAGGGGCTGGGGATTTAGCTCAGTGGTAGAGCGCTTACCTAGGAAGCGCAAGGCCCTGGGTTCGGTCCCCAGCTCCGAAAAAAAGAACCAAAAAAAAAAAAAAAAAAAAAAAAAAATAAGAGAGCACAAGTCATTTGTGCTGAGCACAGGATAAGCAGGGCAAAGAATGGTCATGGCAAAGGACACAAGCAGCCTGGGGTACGGGTTAGGTCGCCTCAGGTCCCAAGCCCCAGGGACAGCTGGGAGCTCCCAGCCTCTCAAAGAGCCTGGCTAGTACTTCACAAGCAGGAGTCCAACCCAGAAAGGAGACCTGCCGCTCACCCTGAGACAGAGCTGCATATGCCTGAGCTTTAACTGGGAAAATCTCGTTGGTGACTAGACAGAAGCAAGATAGATCTGGTGGTAGCAAGTCCAGCAAGCCCAGGCTATGAGGCTGAATGAAGCATGGTCCCTGGCTAGCACACAATGGTGGTCTCTGGCACACAAGTCACAGATGAGTGGAGTCAGTCTACCTCCTTCCTGAGCAAGGGTAAATACAAGTCTGACAGACCCACCTGGGATGTTACCATCAGTTCTTAATGAGATGCCATTTCTGGTTGAAAGTCCCTAGAAACGTCAACGAGCCAGGCAGTAGAGAAGTACCAACATGGGAAAGGAGTGTCCCCTGGGAATCTCTAACTCCTACCTCTTACAGACACTGCCACTGGAACAAGTAGTCTCCATCTGACCCTTGGAGCTACCCATCAAAGGGAATCAGCTAAAATCCTCATGATTTTAAAATCCACGGCAGAGTTTCAGGAACAACTAGGCTGGGCTGATCACACCACACAGGGGCTGCTGCCAGGATACCCTACAGGTCAAGATGCCTGGGTAAACACAATCAGGTTCCTGAAGACCTGGCAGAGGGCAGAGGCACTAGGGGTGCCCCCTGCAGCACAGATACAGTGTTTTGCTTTCAGTCTTTAGCTTTCTGCAAGGTACCTAACAGACATGGGGTCTCATGCCTGCTACGTAAACACTCATGGAAGCTGTGGCTTTGGAGCGGGGGAAGGGGAGTGGGAAGGATACTTTGGTGGGACAAGACAGAGCGATGGTACAGCAGTTAACAGCGCTTGCTGCTCTTGCAGAGGACCTAAATTGGGTTCACAGCACCCATGTCCAGTGGTTCACAACACCTCTAACTCCAGCTCCAGGAGATCCAAAGACCTCATCTGGTTCTGCAGATGCCTCTACACAAGACAGACAGATACACATATACACAAAAGGGAAAGAAAAAAAATTATATATATATATATATATATATATATGTATATTACCCGGCTGGAGAGATGGCTCAGTGGTTAAGAGCACTGACTGTTCTTCCAGAGATCCTGAGTTCAAATCCCAGCAACCACATGGTGGCTCACAACCATCTGTAATGGGATGCCATTTTCCGGTGTGTCCAAAGAGAGCAACAAACAGTGTACTCACATACATAAGATAAATAAATAAGTATTAAAATAGACACACAGACACACACAGACACACAGACACACACACACACACACGGATACATTAGTAAGACAAAAAATTCATTGGGCATGTTACTGTACACCAACAATCCAGCATTGGGGAAGTAGAGACAGGTGAGTGTGAGTTCAAGACCAGCCTAATCTAGAGTGAGTTGTTGCCCCCCCCCCCCCGAAGTTAGAGTACAACCATCTCGAAAGGGCTGCAGAGATAGAGCAGACAAGGACTTGCTGCTCTTCTAGGGGACCCGGGTTTAATTCCCTGCATCCACTTGAGGCTCTCCATCCATAGCTATCGCCACCACACCTGGCAATAATTTTTTTTTTTTAAATACAAAGATCATCTCAGGCTACAGAGATGGATCAGTGGTTAAGAGCACTGTCTTCGGGCTGGAGAGATGGCTCAGCGGTTAAGAGCACCCGACTGCTCTTCCAGAGGTCATGAGTTCAATTCCCAGCAACCACATGGTGGCTCACAACCATCTGTAAAGAGATCTGGTGTATCTGAAGACAGCTACAGTGTACTCATATATAATAAATAAAATAAATATTTAAAAAAAAAAAAAAAAAAAAAAAAAAGCACTGTCTTCTCTCCTGAGGTCCTGAGTTCAATTCCCAGCAACCACACAGTGGCTCACAGCCATCTGTAATGGGATGCAGTGATGCCCTCTTCTGGTGTCTGAGACAGTGACAGTGGATTCACATACATAAAATAAATAAATATTAAAAAAAATCATCTCAAGCTGGGCATGGTGGCATATGCCTTTGATGCCAGCACTCTAGAGGCAGGCAGATCTCTGTGAATTCAAAGCCAGCCTGGTCTACAGAGTGAGTTCCAGGATAGCCAGGGCTACACAGAGAAACCCTGTCTTGATTTAAAAAAAAACAAAAAACAAAAAACAAAAAAGATCACCTCAAAACAAAACTAAAACCCCACAAAACTTCCAAGTGCACATACCAGCATTTTAAGTACTTGTAAGGCAGAAGAGTTATAACCGCCAGGGTTATACAGTGAGACCTATGTCAACCAGAGTGTAGAGCAGAGAATGGTCACTGCATGACTTGTGCTACAAGCTTGGCCAGAAGGCAATGCACTACATCAGCACCTCCAAAGGAGAGTACCTGCAGTCCGCAATGAGCCGGATAACACGCACAGGAACTTAAAGATGGTCCCTGAGGAGGGACAGAGGACCCAAGCAACCTCAGACTGGCCAGCCATGTTGGTTGGGAGAGATGGTTCAGCTGTTAAAGGTAGACTCACAACCAAAATCTTAGCACCCAGCAGCAGAAGCCACATAGAACTTGAGGGCCTGGAGGGCTTTCTGTGCCCACCTAGTCTGCACTACTGAGCCTTGCATGTATGGCAGGGTAGGGAATATGAAGAGCAAAACACACACACCTCAAAATCAGTAATCCCGGCAGGAAGAAGGACAAGGCAGGAGTATCATGAGCTTCCAGCCAGCCCAGGCTATGTCCCTGGCTAGAGCTTGTTTCAGGTACTCAAATTAGAATGTGACCGGTCTCAGGGTCCCAAGACAGCTCCCTGGGGACACTGACAAGAGGGAAACCTGGAGGCCCTCGAGAGCACAGAGGGCCACAGAAGAGTACAAAGGAAATTTCACATAGGGCAGTCCATGCACAGGCCAACCACACACTGGCCAACCAGCTATTTCACCTGAAGTAACAGCCAGGGAGAGCAGGGAGGGTACAAACCAGACCAGGTAGGGTAGAAGGGAGAGGGCTACAGAGGGCTGACTGTCCCAGCCAGGGGCCTGCTTCCTGACCTCACATAGCAAGCAGGGGCCAGCAGGTACCTGTCATGGACACCCTCTTTCAGCATGGCCTTCCTGCCCCGGAGGAAGCCTGTCTTTCCACTGAGCCAGGCACTGGGCAGCCACTCTATCACTTCTTCCTTAATCTAGGTCACAGACTGTGGGGAGGAAAGGAAGTAATGCTCGTGGTCACAGCCTAACTTCTGGAAAAAAAATTGCTTCCACACCCTGACTTTTGCCTTTTTTGAGCTTCCAGTTTTAAAGTCAGGCTTCTCCATTCCAACACGCCCCTAGGTCCTGCAAACACTGATAGTTCAGGGGATCTGAGGCAGGGACACCTGGCAAGTTCCCAAGTAAGCCCAAGACAGCAACCTGGACCTATGTCCCCGGACAAGGGAATTTCTCCATGGGAGACACGTAGACCTATGACTTGATTTTTCTGTGAGGGTCCCGATTCCTCCATATGTGATCCAGAAACAAGCCCAAGTGGGAGAACCTTTGCCTAAGTAAATCTTCTCCAAGAAGGTAAACTCAGGCTCAAGCAGTGCACCCAACTGTAAGGCCTAAGACGCTTAGGTCTTATGACAGCGACTGCTCCAAGTGGACATTTGGGAGGCTCCGGGAGTGGACCCTAGTTATAACAGACGAGGCACCTGAGCCGTTTTGGACAGCATCCATTTCAAGCTGGTGGGGGTAAACAGAGGCCAGGGGAAGGAGAGGTTGTGCAGAGCCGCAGCTCCTAAACAGGCAGGGCCGGAATGGCGATGGGGTCGAGGAGGCTGCTCCAAGGCGGGCCAGAGGCTATAGGCTGTGGGGAAAAGCCGGGCAACCCCACTCCGCGCCGGCTCACCTCGTCCTCCTTGTGGTTGCGGATGCCGCGGACCAGATCCTGCAGGTTCTTGTCGAACATGCGGTCGATACTGCCCTTGACCATCTTGAGGGCCATCGCGGCGGCCCGTGGGCTGTGGCCTCCGAGGGGAACGCCGCCGCCGCGGCCCTGGGAGGTGCGGGGACCCGGCGACCGCACCTCAGGCGACCGCCCCGCTGCGTTTCCGGCCGCCGCGGAGAGGACGACGTGGAGGCCAGAGCGACGGCTGTGGCCGGAGACCAGTCTGAGGAGAAGGGGCAGCGAGTTAGCCCCCGCTTCCGCAGACCCTTCCCTGCTCAGGGCCACCCGCAAATGGCGGCCAAGATGGCGGTGGGTCAGCTGACGGAGAGCCTCGGCGTCCCGGAAGCCCCGCCTCACCAGAAAGCCCGACCCCACACATCAGTTTCCTTGACAACCATATACCGCCCAATAAGAAAGCAGACACCGCCCTTTGATGCCTGGCGGCCCACCCCTTCCTCTGCAGTGCCTTGCAACCTCATTGGTGAGCAAGCTCCCCACATACACGTTCTAACCACGCCCCTAAGGGAAAACCGCGAGCCAGCCTCCCCACTCAGCTAAATAACAGCAGTGGGCGTGGACAGGGTTGGAGTGGGCGTGGCTAGAGGAGGGCGGGGCTCCACGTGGAGCTTTTTCTGCAAGGTCCGGGTAAAGTATATCCAGCTCCTCCTTTTCTGAAGTGGTGACTTGGGAGTTGGTGTCAAGAGTCAGTTACACCAGACCAGCAGTCTAACCGGCCGTCCTGTGCTATGTGAAACGCTGTCGGAAAAGACCAACACAAGGCTTGGATGGTGAACACCATGTAGGAGGAACTGTGGGGGGCAAGTGAGTTTTCCTGGAGATGGTCCACCGTTTTGGACAGCTGTGATGGGTGTTCCTGAAGAGGCACAGCCCCTGAGGCGGTCATCTCTAGATTACCTCTCGCTGCTGCTGTGCCGCCTCATGTTTGTCATTGCTATATGTCTCCTGTATCTACTACGATGTTAATGGGCATCTCTCCAGCCCTTAAATAGTTTTAAGATGTTAGGGTAGTTGATAGAAAGTTTAAAGAGATGGTTTAGGTTGTTTTGCCTTCTAGAAAGATATAATAGGGCTGGAGAGATGGCTCGGTGATTAAGAGCACTGACTGCTCTTCCAGAGGTCCTGAGTTCAAATCCCAGCAACCACATGGTGGCTCACAACATCTGTAATGAGATCTGATGCCTTCTTCTAGTGTGTCTGAAGACAGCTACAGTGTTCTCATATACATAAAATAAATAAAATTTAAAAAAAATCTCTGATGGCACTGGGTGTCAATTCCCAAGGATCTAGTGTCAATTCTCAGATCCTAATGGAGGCACAACTGTGTAACTGCAGTTCCAGGGGATCCAAGCACTTTTCTGGCTTCCACAGCCACGAGGAACGAATGGTGAATGTGAATATACATGCAGGCAAAACACACAAGAGAAAATAAATATATCCAAAGTAAAAATTTTAAGTAGTATTTTAGACATTTTAGCCAGGCAAAAGGACTGCTGAGGGCCCAGTCTGGCTGCCATGTGGAGTTTCAGGGCACAGTGCTCAGCAGAGAGACACTGTCTCAGTCAGGTGAGCATGTCAGTGTGGTGGCTAAGGAGGCCAAGGCAAGAGGATCGGAGACTGCGATCACACAAGATAAATAGACAAGATGAGAAAGGCTGGGGAAAAGGTTAACTTGTCGTCCTATCACTGAAGAAAGCGCAGGCAGGAGGATCAGAAGCTCAGGTTTTATCAGGCTGCAGTGTTGTTGTAACAATATAAAAAATAAAAGGCTCTAGGTCCAGCACCACAGTGCCCCAAGATAGCTGCTGGATATCTTTCAGTCAGCAAAGCGTCTTACCCGCTCTGCTCCACCCCATATAACACTGTCAAAGGCCTCTCTCTGAGCCTGGCAGTAATCTCTCTACCTATCTAGTTCCCAAGGCAGGTTTCCATGCCAGAAACACACATCCCAAGTCTGTGGCGGCCCAGACCAGCCGCCGCACACTTTCTTACACTTAAATCTACACATGAAAGAACACACAATAACCTTTGGCCCAACTGATAAGATATAATTGCCCACCTAAAATTACCAAGCGCAATACACATCCATCCTTTAAAAACATTTGTGGGGTTGGGGACTTGGCTCAGTGGTAGAGCGCTTGCCTAGCAACCGCAAGGCCCTGGGTTCGGTCCCCAGCTCCAAAAAAGAAAAACATTTGTAACAACCTGTAAAGGTTCAGTGTGGAATCTTAACGTCACCTGCCATATTGTCTTGCCAAGGCTTCTCTCCCTCTCCCTCCTGACTCTTCCTCCTTTCCCTTCCAGTCTCCTCCTCTTCCTTCAAACTTTTCTCCCGCCCATCCTTCCTTCTCGTCCAATGACAGGCCTCCTTCTATCTTGTACCTACCTCACCTGTGACATCATCCCACACTGCAGAGTGAATTTAAGGCCTGAACTACAAGAGAGAGAGAAGCCCTGGCAGGACAATATGGCGGGTGACGTTAAGATTCCACGCTGCACCTTTACAGGTTGTTACAAATGTTCTTAAGGGATGGATGGTACTGGCTTTGTATGTTTAGGTGGGCAATTATATCTTATCAATTGGGTCAAAGATTTATTTTATTTATTTATTTATTTTTTGGTTCTTTTTTTCGGAGCTGGGGACCGAACCCAGGGCCTTGTGCTTCCTAGGCAAGCGCTCTACCACTGAGCTAAATCCCCAACCCCGGGTCAAAGATTTAAAAAAGAGAGAGAGAGGGCTGGAGAGATGGCTCAGTGGTTAAGAGAACTGGCTGTTCTTCCAGAGGTCCTGAGTTCAATTCCCAGCAACCACATGGTGGCTCACAACCATCTGTAATGGGATCCGATGCCCTCTTCTGGTGTGCATGAAGACAGCTACAGTGTACTTATATATAATAAGTGAATAAATCTTTAAAAAAAAGAGAGAGAGAGAGAGAGAAAGAGACTAAATTAATCTGCCCTGAGAGGCAGAGGCAAGAGGTCTCAACGGATTTAAGGCCAGCATACATAGTGGCTTAGGCCAGCATCAGCTTCCTAGAGACACACTGTGGAGTACAAAGTGTATGCCCGACAGGCAGGAGTTCTGAGTTCCACCCAAGTGAAGTGGAAACATCTTCAGATATGTCAGATGATGTCTTGCTATAGCAGACACGTGAAACGACACGTCATACAGGATTGTAAATCTGTGAAAGGACACGTCATAGAGGAATGTATTCTGACCCCACAGACAGTTGAGCTGGGGCAGTTGTTTCCTTTGCTCTGCTCACTAGGCTTTGCTAACAACAGGCATGTATTGGTTTGCCTTACATAGTCGCTGAGTTCTGCTTGTGGGGATGCCATAGAAATTCAAAGGACTCTCAGGAGGTTCCTGTGGTTTCTTGCAGCTTCTGTGGCCTCGGGCTGGTTGGGGAGCCTTACGGCTCCTTCTGGATTGAATCGAACTTGCTGGTTCACGTGTGGTGTCTGCTGAGGGAACTGGACAACAGCTGCTGATTCATATTTGGGGTTTTACTAGAGGACTGGACTGCTGATATCTTGACAACGAAGATTGGACTTGCTCCCAAAGAACTATTTCTAAGTAGTTCTCGATGAAGAGGCAGAGGAGCAGTTCAGGCCAGCCTGGGTTACTTGACACACCAAAACAAATGAAGAAAGCCATTTGGTAGAAGAGCCTTTGACAGACCAATCTGATAGCACTGAGAGTTCAGGAGTTAGCACATCCCTCAGTGTGGCCAGCAGGGGGCAGTGCTTACCAGGCACAGAGGTGGCAGGCGGCCTGAGCTGGTGGGCCTGGCCAGAGATTCAAGGCTGTGTTATTAATCACATGGAATATCTTCACTTATTTATAAGCAGTCATTCTAAGTACCCATCAAAATCCACCTACCCTGATCTATCCATGCACCCATCCATGCACCCAACCATGTACCTACCTATCCATCCACCCAACCACCCACCCACCCATGCACCCATCCATGCACCCACCCATCCACCCACCCATGCACCATCCATTCATCCACCCACCCACCCCACCCATCCACCCATCCACTTCCCCAAATCCCCACCCATCCATCCATCCACTCAACAACATACTAAGAATCTACTGTATTCCAACTTTAGCAATGAACAAAGATCAAGGCGACATTCAGAGAAAGAAGAAATTCTGGGAAGAGCAGGCAGGCAGACATGGGAACAAAGTGAAGCTCAGAGAGGCTCAGGGCTGGTGACAAAACTCCGACTCACACTTGTCTAGGATGGACAAGGTCCTAGGTTCAAGTTCAAGCAGAAAACAAACAGACATGGCTCAGTCTGCGAAGGAGCAGTGAGCGGTGTGCAGGCAGACGAGCTGCTCTGGCTGGCAGGCTCCAGACGAGCCACTGCTTCTCAGGAGCTTCCACTGAGTGGCTGCAGTGTGCCTGCATGAGCCCTTTTTGTCACTCCTGCGACAGTAGCTGAGGGTCATTGTCCTAGCTAGCACCGACTTTCCAGTTCTCTTGAGAGAACCAGCTGTAGTGAGAAACCACTTACTTACCCCTGATTGGCCAGTAACCATGTTTGGGGGAGATTGTCTTGACCTCTAACTGAAGAAACAGGCCCAGGGCCGGCCCACTGTACAGTGGGCAGCAGTCCCACTTAAGGCCCCTGACTTGAACTTTTGCCCTTTCTCTGGGAGAGAGAGACAAGCAGTCCCTTCCTTACTTGGGTGGCTTTTGGTCAGCAATTATCACAGCAACAGAAATGCAGCTCAAATGGTCACTTCCGGTTGTTCTCAAAAGCAAAGACTTGTATGAACTGTTTTCTGACCTGTGAAGGCTTCTTCGTGCATATGATTTCCATACATATACTCAGTCCCATGCACATACACACACACACACACACACACACACACACACACACACATATATCTTTGGCTTTTTTCTTTTTCTTTCTTTCTTTCTTTCTTTCTTTCTTTCTTTTTTTTTTTTTTGGAACTGGGGACCAAACCCAGGGCCTTGCGTTTGCTAGGCAAGCGCTCTACCACTGAGCTAAATCCCCAACCCCTCTTTTTTATTTATACGAGTACACTGCTGCTGTCTTCAGACACACCAGAAGAGGGCATTGGATCTCATTACAGATGGCTGTGAACCACCATGTGGTTTCTGGGAATTGAACTCAGGACTTCTGGAAGAGCAGTCAGTGCTCTTAACAGCTCCACATGTCTTTTTCAGAAGGAGCAGAAGCTTGGAAAATTGAAGTCCATTAATCCACCTCCGCTGTTCCCACAAAGCCTCCCACTCTGGCCCCAAGCCTATCATTGTAGCCCAGTCTCTCACTGGGCCTCACAGGGCTGGAGCCTCTGTAGCGAGCTAAGGTACCAGTTATCAAGTGCTGAAACGACACTGTGTAACAACCTCCCTGCTCAAACTCTGTAGCCAAAGCATCAGCTCGCATCCGCAACTCCTTGTTGTGTGCTAATCATTTTGTGCTCCCAGCAGGCTGCACTCCAATACCCGCCCAAGAGCTTCTGGAATAAGGAATCACACACACACACACACACACACACACACACACACACACACACACACACCCCGGTTAATTTACTATGCCTTGACTAGCTTAAAGGCTGGGCCTTTCTAATCCTTTCCCTTGCTAGCAAACACTCCCCTCTGGTACTCCCTAGTTGACATATTTTAAAATCTATGTTTCTATCTCTGCTACTTCAAAAACAATTTGGGAAGTGGCCCATGTGGCCATTTCCCCTGATTCTCACATGTTAGCAGGCCTTTAGGTCTGATCTTTCTTCTTCCCCGTCTTGGTGATCTCTCGTCCTTCTGTCTTGTGGGTCCTAGCCCATGTAAATCTCAAAGTCCTGCTTCAGTCTAGTGCCCACCCATTAGCTGTTGGCTCTTTATTGATCAATCAAAAACCAACTGGGGACAAGGTCCATCACTATTTGTGCATGCAGATTCCCGATTTCGGGGGCCAGATTTATTTGAAACATTAGAATCAACCCCCAATAGTTTATCTAGAACTGATGGGTGGAATCTCAACTTAGTTTTCCTTGGATCCAAGCTCTGACTTCTCCAGGGAGAGTTGATATAAGTTGATATAAGTCATGTTTGTCAACTGGCGTGCACTTGCTGCTTCTGCCCATTGCTGTGGTGTAAATGCTCCCACCGAGGCTGGGTATAGTTTGCCATTGGCACACCATCAAGGGCAGAGCTGGTCCAGCTACAACTCGCCTCTCAGGTGGACACTCTGTATGGTTGTGGACGCGCCTCAGGGGTGATGTGCTTGCCTAAGGTCCCAGGAGTTTTTCTGCTTGCTGAGATGAAGTGTGTAGACAAGGCTTGGTGAGATGGCTTAGGACTTAAAAACACTGGCTGCTCCCCTAGAGGTCCTGAGTTCAATTCCCAGCAACCGCATGGTGGCTCATGATCATGACAAAGGGATCTGATGCCCTCTTCTGACCTGCAGGTAGACTGCAGGAAATGGAGCATTCTCATAATTAAACACAAATAAAGGGGCTTTGCAGACAGAAGCCACTGGATGGACCCAGGACTGCCCAGTTCAGAGTTCCCATGTACTGTCCTCCATGGGGGAAGTCCAGCCAACCACGCAAAGCTTTGGGAGGTCTCATGGTCTCCAACCAGGACGTGCAGAAAAGGGGCTGTGGCAACGCTTAACCACAAAGAGTATATACTGCTCTTGCAGAGGGATGGATTTTTATTCCCAGAATACATGTGGGCCTCTACCCGTCACTCCAGCTCCAGAAGGATGGCTCTCGCCTCTTCTGGCTCCATAGGCACCGATTCACATGCACAATCCAAATCAAAATAAGACTTCAACAAAATTAAAAAGGCCAGGTGTGCTGGCTCACGGTTTGAATCGCAGCACACCAGAGGAAGAGTCAGGTGGATCTCTGTGGGTGGGAGGTCACCCTGGTGTATACAGCAAATTCCGGGTCAGCCAGAGCCTCAGAGTGAGACCCTGTCTCAAAGCAACAACAACAACGCAGGAATTGGTGGAGGAGGGCTCTGGAGAGATGGCTTAGCAGTTAAGAACATTTGATGCTTTTCCAGAGAACGAAGAAAGGTTCAATTCCCAGGACCCACATGGTGGTTCACGACTATATATAACTCCAGCTCTAGGGGATCCAAGTCTTTCTGACCTCCACGGACCCCAGCCATACACAGATGTACATGCAGGTAAAACACACAATACACGTAAAAATAAACGGAAAAGAAAATAAAAAGCAGGTTGAAAGTACCCATCTTCCCATTTAAAAAGTCCCCGTTGCCCTCTGGAATCTCCCTGGATCTGGGCTGCCCCTTTAAGGAGAGACCTGTGTAGGGAGATGAAAGCCTCCCACGCACAGCGTGTGGAGCTGTCCTTGGTGCTGAAACTCGCCTGCTCCGGTCTCTCCACTGGAAGGCTTGAGCATTCAGGATCCCGCCCCTCCCCCCTGATCTTGCTAATTTCCATTTCCTTCCTATCGATTCTCGTTGATAAACCACGATTTGTTGTGGGGACGAGTGCAAGCGTCCGCGTGTGAAGGCCAGAGTTCAACCTTGGGTCTGATTCCTCCAATCATATCCAACTCTTGCTCATGGGTCAGACTTGGCTGGCTGGCCCCTGGGATTCCAGGAGCTCTCCTGTCTCTGCCTGCTTAACTCTGGGATCAATTACAAGTGTGTGCGTTGGGGCTGGGGATTTAGTTCAGTGGTAGAGCGCTTGCCTAGCAAGCGCAAGGCCTTGGGTTCGGTCCCCAGCTCCGAAAAACAAAGAAAAAAACAAAAAACAAGTGTGCGCGTCTATCGCTGGGTTTGGGGAGCAAACTGTGACCCTCAAGCCTGCATGATGGTACTTTACCACCTGAGTCTTCTCCTTAGCCCTCGGTATCTGATTTTTTACAATTTTTTTTTTAAGTTCAGGTATAATGAATGTTGCATGCCATTAATCCCAGCACTCTGAAGCCAGAGGCAAGCAGATTTCTGTGAGTTCAGGGCCAGCCTGATTTATGTAGTGAGTTCCGGAACAGCCAGGGCTACACAGAAAAACCCTGACTCAAATCAAATACTTTGAAGCAAGCCTTTATTCTACTTACTTATGGTGTGCATGCTTATGTGCATGTGGAGGTCAGTGAACAACTTTCAGAAATAAGTTCTCTCCTATCCATTGCCAACAGACACCTTTACCCAGGGCGTCTCCACAGCCTTGGGTGGTTTCCATCAACTTGAGACATCTAGAGTCACCTTGAAAGAAAGAGCATTCACTGGGTAAAGGCCCTAACCAGATTGGCTTCTTGGGCATTTTCTTGGTTGAGGACTGACGTGAGAGTCTGGTATAATGAGCAGGCTCCAGGGAGCAAGGCAGTCTGCTGTATTCCTCCCCTGCCTCTGCTCCAGGTCCCGCCTCCAGGACCTGTGGGTGCTCTAGGTGATGTGCGCACCTGTGAGATGAAATGAGTCTTCCTGCCCCAGGTAGCATGGATTCTTAGTATGTTTGTCTTAGTTTTTTTTTTTAAAGAATTATTTATGTGAGTACACTGTCGCTGTTTTCAGACACTAGAAGAGGGCATCAGATCCAGTTACAGATGGTTGTGAGCCACCACGTGGTTGCTGGGATTTGAACTCAGGACCTCTGGAAGAGCAGACAGTGCTCTTAACCGCTGAGCCATCTCTCCAGCCCTGTTTTGGTTTTTAAAATGTTTAAAGACTTATTTATTTATTTATTTTTTTTTTAACAGACAGGATTCCATTGTGAAGCTTCAGCTGTTCTGGAACTAAGTACGTAGACTAGGCTGGCCCAGAACTTACAGAGTGATCTACCTGAGTCTCCTTCCCAAGTGCTGGGGTTAAAGACGTATGCCCCTGCCTCCAGCTCTTTTTTCCTTTCCTTTTTTTTTTTTTTTTTTTGGAGCTGGGGCCCGAACCCAGGGCCTTGTGCTTGCTAGGCAAGCACTCTACCACTGAGCTAAATCCCCAACCCCCTGCCTCCAGCTCTTTACATTATTTATTTATTTATTTATTTATTCATTCATTCATTCATTCATTCATTATTTTTTTTCTGGAGCTGGGGACCGATATTTATTCATTTTTTAAGACAGGGTTTCTCTGTGTAGCCCAGGCTGTCCTGAAACTCACTCTGCGGACCAGGCTGGCCTTGAACTCAGAGAGATCCTCCTGCTTCTGCTTCTCAAGTGCTGGGATTAGAGGTGTGTGCCCCCACGCCTAGCTTCTTTTATATGTCTGAATTCTTTGCATGCATGAATGTGAGAGCCTGAGGCCCACCAAGGCCACCAGTATTTTCCCACTTCAAGCCAAAATATGGTCATCTCCTAAGCTGTCTCTGTCAGGAAGTTCTCTCACCAAGGCCTTAAGTGACTGACAGTCTTGCGCAGACAAACATGGCTTGGGATGGGTTATGGGGTCTGGGAGGGGAGTTGGGGGTCTGACAGAGACTGTCATGTAGTCACATTTTAGCCTCCTGTGATGTTGAGTAAAAAAATCAAAGATTTATTTTTCTTTTATGTGTTTTGCCTGCATGCATGTCTGTCGATCACATGCATACAAGTCCCTGGAGAGGCCAGCAGGGAGCATAGGATCTCCTGGAGCTGGGGTCACAGGTGTTTGTGAGCATCCGTGTTGGTGCTGGGAACTGAACCCGGGTTATCTGTAAGAGCAGCCAGAGCCTGTGACCACTAAGCAATCACTCTGACACCTCCCTTTTTCTTTTTCTTTTTTTTTCTTTTTGTATTCAGGTCAGAGTTTCTGTGTAGCCCTGGCTAGCCTGGAGCTTGCTCTGTAGACCAGGCTGGCCTATGAACTCACAGAGATCCGCCTATCACACCTGGCCTGTTTCCTGTTCTTTAAACTGTTTATTTATTCTCTCTCTCTCTCTCTCTCGCTCTCGCTCTCGCTCTTTCTTGTGTGTGTGTGTGTGTGTGTGTGTGTGTGTGTGTGTGTGTGTGTGTGTGTTTGGGTGTGCCTGCAGGTGAATGCATGGGTGGGCAGGGCGTGGAGGTCAGAGGATAGCCTAGGCTGTGATCCTCAGAGGGATAGCCTAGGCAGTGATCCTCAGAGGGATAGCTTAGGCTGTGATCCTCAGGAATGCTGCCCACTCCCTTTGAGCTAGATTTTCACCAATTAGATGAGGCTGGCTCCTGTCTGTACTTGTCCAGTTCTTGAATTCCAGGTGCCAGCCTCCACACCAGGCTTGGTCCAAACCCTCTCCAAGTGTGACAATCCTCTAGCCTTCTTCTTCCTTTGTGTGTTTTCAGTGTGTATGGAGGTCTGAGCTGGAAGTCCGTGTCTTCCTCCATCCGTCTCCACCTTAGACATGGGCATGAGGTCCCTCTTTTTTAAAAAAAAAAAAAAAGGATTTATTTCATATATATGAGTGCTCTATCTCCTGCAGGACAGAAGAGGGCAGCAGATCCCCTCGTAGTTGGTTGTGAGCACCATGTGGCTGCTGGAAATTGAGCTGAGGACCTGGAATTGCAGCCAGTGCTCTTTCCAGATCTTATCAGCCATCTCTCCAGCCCACTCTATCTCCCTCTTTTTAAAAAGCAGCATCTCCTGTAGACCTGGATGATCTCGAGATCACTGTGTAACTGAGGGTAACCTTGGACTCCTAACCGCCCCGCCTCAGCTCCCAGTGCTGGGGCGGGTGATAGTAGGCTAGTTCACCACACCCAGTTTATGAGTCGCCGGTGATGCAGCTCGGGGCTTCCCACGTTCCAGGTCAGCCCTCTACCCACTTATCCCCGTGTCTAGTGTTGGTCTGGAACTTTTACCCCTCACCTCAGCCTTGAGAGTACTTGGGAGTCCAGGCACAGTGCTGGCTGGGAGGGAGTGGCTGATGGTACACACCCCCACACCCTCCACACCCCCGGCTTCCTGGGCTATTACTCAGGCTTCCAGAAATAGAGCCAAGTGCGCACACATATAGATACGGAGGTTTATTTTAAGACGTGACTCACAGGATCCTGTGTGCTCTCAGCCCAAAATTAGCAGAACCGGCCAGCAGCCTTGAAATCAAGAAAGTGCAGGAAGCGGCAGAGGAACTTCAAAGACAGGCGCGGGATGAGGGGGGGACTTCCCTCTCCCTCTGGACCCACGGTGGCGGGGGAGGAACTTCCCTCTCCCTCTGGACCCATGGTGGGTGGAGGGGACTTGCCTCTCCTCTGGACCCCACTTTTCTCTTGTTTCTTTCAGGTGATGAGCTGAGTTTGGCAACAAAAAGTAAAATATGTGGGATATATGGGCACTGGTGGGCGGGGGTGGAGCCCTGCCTAGAATACTCCAGTGAGTAGTTGGGGCGTGGCTAGGGTTGAGCCCTGCCTCCTCAGGGGCTGGGGGCGTGGTCGGGTGGAGCCTGCCTAGAATCCTTGGTGAGTGACTGGGGGTGTGTTTGGTGATGAGGTACTGACCCTAGCTTCCATGAGGCATCAGGCTACACCCTTAGCTCTGGCAAGGAAAGCACGAGGGACATGGGAAATTCTCTCCAGTACCACTGAAGTTGGCTTAGAAATCAGTGATGGGGGTTGGGGATTTAGCTCAGTGGTAGAGCGCTTGCCTAGCAAGCGCAAGGCCCTGGTTTTGGTCCCCAGGTCTGAAAAAAAAAGAAAAAGAAAAAAAGAGAAAGAGAAGAAGAAGAAAAAAAAAAAAGAAAGAAATCAGTGATGGACACTGGCTTGTAGGGAAAGATGAGCCTCACTCTGAACAACCAAGGAAAAGTAGAAAGTCCTAACCACGACACATGGAGGAGGGCCCTGTGTAGGAATCCCCTAGAGTAACGTCAAGTCACATGAGAACACTGACTAACAGGACTGGACTTCCCTCTGAAGGGTGTGAGGAAATAGGTCAGATATAAAGAATGTTCACACTCTGTCATTGCAGCAGCAGGATTCAGGGTGGGGGTTCTGTTCAAGGCTTGGTCTTAGACTGTAGCTTAGTATTTGCTTGGTGTATTTCCATAGCCAAACAGGAACTTAAGAAAAGAAGTTCAAGGTCATTCTAGCCTGCAGAACAGTGTCCACAACGCCAGCAGCAACAACAAACTAAAACAGAAGGGACATGGTGGTGGCGCACACCCTTACCTGGGCTACACATCAACTTTCTTTTTTAAATTTTTTAATTAATTTTTATTTATATGAGTACACTGTTGCTGCCTTCAGACACACCAGAAGAGGGCATCGGATCCCATTACAGGTTGTGAGCCACCATGTGGGTGCTAGGAATTGAACTCAGGACCTCTGGAAGAGCAGACAGTGCTCTTAACCGCTGAGCCATCTCTCCAGCCCCACATATCAACTTTCGAGGCTACACAATGAGCTCCTATCAAAATAAAAAAGTAAAACAAGATAAGAAAATCAAACGTAGAAGCCAACAGTGGAGCGATCCAGAACCAATATAGACTTCTGGAAAGGGTAACCTCGGCTCAGGCCCAGGCTACCCATCTGCCTCTGCTTCAAGAGTCCCGTGTGACATACGTGTGTGTTACCAAGCCTGCCGTTCCTTGACATGCTTACATCATACCAAGCCACAGAGTCTTCTAACACATCACTGAAAGTTTTGGAAGGAGGGCTCATTGAGTAGCCCAGGCTGGCCTGGAAGTCATTTGGTAGCTCAGCATGGCTTCAAGCAAGTGCTAGAGTGAGGGGTGTGAGCCATCTTCCCTAGATTAAATTCACTGCAGTGTAACGCAGGAGGAAATCGGTTATCCAGAGCAGCTGACGTCCTATCAGCCTGAAGCCAGCTTATTTTCACAAGGTTTGGAGGAGGGACCTTTGCTATTAGAAAGATTGGAATGGCCTGAGAAGGAAATCAATTTGGCTCCTAGCTCTGTAGAGTTCTGGGAAGGGCAGAGAATAATTTTTTTTTTTTTTTGGAGCTGGGGACCGAACCCAGGGCCTTGTGCTTGGGCAGAGAATAATTTTGCTGTGCACTTTTAATACAGAGCCACCGAGCTACAGGTCCAATTTACTGATGCTTTAGTAATTAACTAATTTATAGCAGGGTCTTCTTATGCGGCCCTGGTTACCTTGAAACTTGCTCTCTAGCCCAGGTTGGTCTCCAATTCACAGAGACCCTGCCTCTGCCTACTGACTAAGACCAATGGTGTGGGTTACCACACTTGGCTGTTTAATGTTTTCAACGCTTTTAAAAAATGTGTGTGAGTGTTTTGCTTGAATGTATGTTTATGCACCACGATTGCCTGGTGCATGGAGAGGCCAGAAGAGGGCGTTGGAACCCTGGGAATTCAGTCAGAGATGGTTGTGAGCCCGAGGGAGGGCTGGGAATGGAATCTAAGGTTCTCTAAAAGAGCAGCCTGTAGTCTTAGCTACTGAACCATCTCTCTAACCCATTTGATGATTTTGTTTTTCAGTTTTGTTCTTGCTGTTAGGAATGGTTTCACTCTGTAGCTCAAGTGGGCTTTGAGTCGTGATCCCTTGCCTCAGCTTCCCAAGACCTTGGATTATGGGTCATAGATTCACGGTTTTGTTAGTGTGAAACTGCATAGAAAGTCGGAAAATATCTTCAAAAAGAATGAAAAGAAGCTAGGCGTGGTGGTGCACACCTTTAATCCCAGCACTAGGAAGGGAGGCAGAGGCGGGGAATCTTGGTGAATTTGAGGTAAGACTGGTCAACAGAGTAGACGGAGTTCCAGGACAGCCAGGGCTACGGTGTCTCAAAAAAAAAAAAAAAACCAAATAAGTAAATAAACAATAAATAAGTGGATAAGATAAAAAAAAGTGAAAAGAGAAACAGAAAAAGGAAAAAAGCCGGAAAAACAGAAAAAGAATAGGGACGAGAAGAGAAAGAAAAGGAAAAGGAAAGGAAAGAAAAGAAAAAGAAAAGAAAAAAAAGCAAAGCAAAGCGAGCCTGCGCAACTGGGACTTGAACTTGTCCCCACCTGGTCTCTCTCGCTTGCCTCAGCAGGGTTTCCCCGGGTCCCCGCTTCCGGCTGGCGGTGGCGTCGGAGGGCAACCGAGGACGTGCGTGCGACCCTGCGTGCGAACGTGCGTGCGTCGGCGGGAGGTGGGCGAGTCCAAGGGGGCGTGGCGTACGAGGGGTGGTGCGCGCGGCGCGGCGGGCGGAGGCTTTGGGCGCGCACCGCCTCTTGGCTCCCGGCCTCCCCCGCGCGCGCGCGCCCAGTGGTTCAGCCCGACCCCCCGGCTCATTGTGCCTTCTCCTCACGCCGGCCCAAGATGGCGGCGGCGCTAGACGCCCCGGCTCTGTGACTCCTACAAAGAGGGGAGCTGGGGCCACACGGGAGCGGTGGCCGAGGCACAGGCCGGGCCGTCTGTCCTCAGCCGTCCGCCCCGCGTCCGCCCGAGTCCGCCCGCCTGCCTTCCCGCCGGCGGCCCCGCCCCTCCCCCAACCGCCCGCCTAGCATGGTGCGGCGGCCGCGCGCGCCGACATGGGCGAGAAGCTGGAGCTGAGGCTCAAGTCGCCTGTGGGCGCGGAGCCCGCCGTCTACCCGTGGCCGCTGCCGGTCTACGTGAGTGTACTTGCGGAGAACCCGGGGGTGGGAGTCGTGGGGCTCCGCGGCTCCGCGGCGGCGGCCGGTCCTTGGCCGTTCCCGGCCCGCGCCCGCGCCTGCCGTTGCCCGGACGCGGCCCGTCGCGCTGTCGCCGCCGCTGGCCCGGAGCCCCGCGTCTCCAGCCTTTTAAGACTTGGGTCTGGGCTGACGTTGTGGCCAGGGGTGTAGGGACTGGGTAGTCGGGGACGCTTTGCCTTCGTGGCGACCCCTCATGTTGTTACTTCAAGTTGTCACCTCACGTCCCATCATACTGTGTACTGTATCTTAGCGTGCTGCCTTCTCCTGTTGTCCCCTAGGCCCTTTTATGTTGTCACTTTCTGGTGTTGATGGCCAGGGGCTAAAAGGAACCCAAGGAAGTCAGGGAGGTTGGCCCTTCGTGTCGGTTTAGGTTAGGTTGTCCTCCACGTTCGTGGCATGGTGCGAGGGCTCTGAATAGTTTGTTCCTTCATGTCAGGGGGCCTGGCTGGAAGGACCTGAGAAGTTAGAGAGGTTGTCATCTCCGTTTGTACCTCATGTGTCGTCTGATGTTGGTGGATTGCCTGTAGGTACAGTGAAAATTTGGAGCAGTTGATGTTGGTTGCATGGCTAGAGGGGACATAGGAAGTCTGAAGGTAGCCCTCATGGGCAGGGCTGGTGAGACTGGAACGTTGGGGGTGTTATCCTATAATCCTAATGACCCTTGAAAAATGACAGGCAAAGTGGAAGTGCCAGAGGCAAACGGGTTCTGAAGTCCAGGAGGACCTGCAAGGCCAGTGTCCTGGCCCCTGGTGGCCCTTTGTGTGCTTTGAGCAGAAAATAAGTCATTGGGTTTCTCTGCTCCAAGTCCACATCCTCACTGGGTCCTGTGGAAAATGTGCTTCCTGGGGTGCCCTTGCACCTGTCCTGCCCTGTGTGTCCTTGAAAATTCCCACAGGTGTCCACTGGAAACTCTTCTGAGGTCAGCATGATGGCTCAGCAGCAGAGTCCTATGGTCTGAGTTCCATTTTCGTGACACGGCAGAAGGGAGAGTACCAACTTCCACAAGTTTTCTGACCTCACTGTGCACAAACACAGCCACTCACAAATGTAATAGGAATTTAAAAATACCAGTTTGTGTGTATGTTGGGCGTGGTGGCACACACTTTTAATCCTGGCACAAGGCAGAGGCAGAAGGATCTCTGAGTTCCAGACCAACCTGGTCTGCACAGTGGGTTCCAGGTTGGTAGTCTGTCCAGAAAGAGTCTGAGAAATTGGGGAGGCTTGTCCCCTTTTTTACCACAACTGGAAGGACCGTGGGAAACAGGAAAAGTTGTCCCCTCGTGTTGGTGGAGTCTGGAGGGGCCTTGGGAAGTCTGGGAGGTTGTCTGGTAAGACTGTCTGGAAGAGAGGAAGAACATATTCCTTAGTACTTTTCCTCTTCAGACATCGTCATTCTGACCAGCTAGCCTTTGCAGGGTAGTTCTGTGAGTTGTGGGCACAGTCATGGTTGAGGTGCAGCACATTTCAGCCACCCTAGCCTCCCTTCATTGACCCTCTGTCATCTGCCTCCAACCTCCCAGGCAGTCACATCCTGTCCTCTGCTAGCAGTCTTTTCCAGAAAGTCCAACGAATGATCAGCAACTGCAGTGTTCACCTGAGAGAATGGCTTGCCCACTCACACTGTCTTGAGGACTTGAGGCTACCCCTAGTTTGTCCTTTACCTAGGCAGCATCCTTTGGGCAGTGAGCCACATTTGGTGATGTTCATTCTGCAGCACAACCTGTGTTGGTCCAGTGTTTCTTTTTCTTTTTCTTTTTTTTTTAAAGATTTATTTATTTATTATATATAAGTACACTGTAGCTGTCCTCAGACACACCAGAAGAGGGCATCGGATCTCTTTACAGATGGTTGTGAGCCACCATGTGGTTGCTGGGAATTGAACTCATGACCTCTGGAAGAGCAGTCGGGTGCTCTTAACCGCTGAGCCATCTCTCCAGCCCGTTTCTTTTTCTATTGTTTCTTTGGTCTTGTTATATGGTGGCTGCCCTGGAACTCATTCTGTATCTCAGGCTGGCCTTGAACTTGCAGAGATATCCTGCTTCTACCCCAAGTGCTGGTTGGGATGATACGGTTGTACCCCTCTCTGTCTCTCTCTCTGTCTCTGTCTGTCTGTCTGTCTGTCTGTCTCTCTCTCTCTCTCTGTCTCTGTGTGTGTGTGTGTGTGTGTGTGTGTGTGTGTGTGTGTATGTGTGTGTGTGTGTGTAGGTGTAGGGAGCGGGGAGGTGAGACTCTGTGCTCCAGACACCTGCAGGTGACCTTGCTCAAGCTGAAGCTGTCCCTGAGAATACCAAGAAATGGGCTGGCTGCTTGGCCTGCACCGAGTGGACAGTCACTAGACCGCATCCCTAAAGTTGTCATATATGAGTTTGAAAGGTTATTAAAAACCACACAACTTTGTTGTTGCTGAATACAATGTGCTGCTAGTTTGCCTCTGCCCGGTCCCTAGTGATGAGGCTGAAAGTTCACCCAGTGACACTGGCCCAGTCACCCTCCCATGTGAGTCAGGCCTTCAGTCACGCCTGGCGGGAACTGGCTTTCCAGTGGCGCTGGGAATGACCGCCCAGCGCCTTTCCCTTGCTGGCCCAGATCTCACTTGGCAAGGTTGGCTCTGCTGGCCCAGTCCTGCTCTTACATCTGCCGCCCTTTCCAGCTGTGGCTGTCACACTGCTCTCTATCCAGGGGCCAGCAGGTGGCAGGGTGGGGGGTTGGAGGCAGCAGCTCCACAGTGCTCTCTTCTGGTTCCATGTTTCATGGAGAGTTCTACTTCTCAGGAAGCCAGGACCTGGCACACACCAAACAGTGTCAGGTCTGCCATGCTAGCTCCCAGAAAGTGGAGACAGGAGGGTCAGGAAGGAGTTGAAAACCAGCTTTGACTATAAAGTGAGTTCCATGCCAGCCTGCCCCACACTCTCATTTCAGGGCCCCTCCCCCATAATCAAGCAAACACAGAAAAATCTCTTGTTGCCCTGCTCTCCTGTTACTGAGGCATTGGGAAAAGGCTGGGCGCTCCTGCCCCTGGACTGGAGCTCAGATATCACTGCTCACCCACCTGCAGGCCTTCCCAGTCTATTGTTTGTTTTGAGATGGGGGTCTCAGGATAACCTAACTGGGATGCCAAGTGTGTGCCACCAGGCCTGGCTTTATGATTCTTTGTAGAAAGCACCTGCAAGCTACCTTTGCTGTCCCCAGAGCACAGAGGGTAGAAAGACACTCGTCACTCAAGCCCTGGGACTTGACAGATTAGGAACTGAGTGTGGTAGTCATGGACCTGGGCTGGTGGCCCAGCTTCTTAGAGAGGCCTTGCTGTTCACACTCAAATACCCAGTTTAGGGACCAGGTTTGGACAGGGACAGGTGGGAGGGGACATCATCCTTGCATCAGTTTAGGTCTTTGGCACCTCATAGAATAATAACCTCTTTGGCAGAAGGGGTGCAGGTGTCATTTTGGCTGTTTGCTTGGCAGGCAGTTTGGGGGACAAGCCTGAGAGGGAGGGAGGGCTAGGGCAACCTTCCTGTTGGTGACTCAGTAGGCCATGTGTGGTGGTGTGTCCCTTCTGATGAGTCGAGGAGTCCCGTGGGTGGGTGACTGGGTGAGTCGTGCTGAGGGTAGAATGAGCCAGCACCAGCGTGACTCAGAAGGTATTTTCTCTTGCTGACCTCTTTGGATAAGTGTCCAGGCTAATCCGGTGCTCACATGGGCAGGAGGCAGGCCTGCCCATGTGGGCCAATGAGCTACAGGGAAGGGAAGGGATGATAATGGTGGGCTTCCATATTTGGCAGTGTGAAACATGGGCTTGCCTTTCAAGCCACTTAACTGTGTTCATGATGAGAGTGGGGATTGCCAGGGAACCACCAGTTGGGCCTCTGCATGGAAGCACTGCCCCATTTCAAGTTAGACTTTTCTGAAGTGATCTGATTCTGTACCCAGGGCAGTTTGGCACTCACCATGTAGCCCAGGCTGGTTTCAAACTTAGAGCAGTCCTGTCTTGTTCTCCCAAGTGCTGTGAATATGAGATGTCCTGCTGGCTCCAAGTTACCTGTGAAGTATTTAAGTCAGTGAGGAAAACCCACCTCCCACAGCTGGGATTCCTTGCCAGGTGTGTCACACCCTAGCAGGTGTCATTGCTTCTGCCATGTTGAAAGGTTAGCCAGCCATTCTCATGGGGATGGAGGGTCTGTCCTTGGTTGATACTTGGTGATATCTAGTGACATTTGTGGTTGCTGTAACTGGGAAGAGGGGAGACTTGGGCACTGGGTCCCCGCAGAGTTGGATTCTGAGAATCTGAGACACAGGTCTGCCGCCCCATATCTCAGGTTGGATAAGTGGTCTGTTTGTTGGGGCAGACCTGTCCTCTTTTCCCAGGGTCTGAGTTATGCAAGCCAGGTTGGTTATCTTTTCAGAACATTGTCTGGTGGCTGTGTTCAGTACAGGTGCCCACCCACCTGAGCGTCCGCCTGTTGCTAGAGTAACCGAAACACAGCTGTCCATTGTGTGTGGGCACCAGCTCCAGGGCTAAAGTGTGGCTGGCTTCTGAGGTCCTTCCCTGGCTGGACTGCCTCTGACTACTCTGCTGGTGGTGTGGATATGCCAGGGGCACAGGCAGGATAGAGCTGCTCAGGGAGGGAGTGCCATGCAGTTACTGGAGCACCTGCCTCTTCCCTTAAACCCCCCCCACACACACACACACACACTTCTTCCCTCCGCTCTCTCTGTGCCTCTAGACTCCTGACTCTGCATTTACCTCCAGAGTATGGGGATGTATTGGCCTAGTTTACATGGTGCTGGAATGGAGCCCAGGGCTTTGTGCACTCTAGGGAGTGCTGGGCCCACTGAGCTGTATTCCAACTCAGAAAGGGAGTACCTGCCTACACTTGTGGCAGGCCCAGACAGGTTACTGATGAGAGGTCAGGCAGCTATGACAGCTTTCTAGTTCATATATATATGTAAATACATTGTCTCTGCAGACACACCAGGAGAGGGCATTAGATCTCATTACAGATGGTTGTGAGCCACCACGTGGTTGCTGGGAATTGAACTCAGAACCTCTGGAAGAGCAGTCAGTGCTCTTAACTGCTGAGTCATCTCTCCAGCCCCAGCTCTCTAGTTCTAGAACAGTCCATCACCTCCATGAGCAGTCATCTGTCCCCAGCACCCATGAGTATAACTTTCTGTCTCAGGATTATCTGTTCTGGGCATCTTCTATTGTGGAGCTACATACAGTGGTCCTGTCGCCAATGTCAGGACCCTGTGCTTCTGCCTTTGCCCCTGGCTTGTGGTTTTTGAGGGTGGAGATGTCCAGTTCTGAGGCCTTGAAAGATGAACTTGTTTCACCTCCATCCTAGGACGGAGTGACAGGATAGACTGGGGTGGCACCAAGATCGATAAGGGCGTTCATATACCCCAGGCAATGAGTTGATTTTTTAAATATTGAATTTTTATTTACTGTGCACAGGTATTCACTACCTGTGAGGGTGGAAGACAGAAGAGGATGCTATGCCTTTTGATGTCACTATCTGTCTCTTTGAAGCAGGGTCCTTTGCTGGTCCTGATGATTTGCTTTTCCAGGTAGACTGGAAGCCAGATGGCCCCAGTCCCCAGTCCGCACACCCTGGCGGGGGTTACAGGCACTGCGACTGCCTGGTGGGCTTGTGAACTTCCCTTCTGACTGCTGAACAAGTGCTGCAAACTCTATGGTCTCTGTGCAGCTACTCGTAGCTGCTTCAAGGCCTGGGTGTAGTTTGCTGCTGTCTGGCTGCTTGCCCCTCCCTCAGGGCTTGTCCCAGCTCTCCTAAGACAAGGGTAACCAAGGCCCTGTTCTTTGCCCTCACACCCTGTGGCCTGCAAGGAGGAGGACACAAAAGTGTCCTGATGGTGGACCTTCAGTCAGTCTTATCTATTGACTGACCTATATCAGCCAGCCTGGCATGGGATGCACAGCAGAAACCCCTGTGGCCACAGGGCAATAGCTGGCACAGATAGTCTGGCGCTGGCCTCATGCCTGTCCTTGTAGCTAAGCAAGGACACTTGTCCTTCCGTAGACCTTTGAGTCCCCATCATACCCACCTCCTGCCTTCAGGAAGGTAGCAGCCAAGAAGCTGGGTGTCCCCTTGTGCGCTGTGAATTAGTGCCCTGGAGTTGGGCCAGGCCTTGTGCACTTTTGAGTTCAGGGTTAAGTCTAAGAAAGTTCTCTAAGCTAGATGTATCTAGAGCCCAAGCCGCTCAGGAGGCTGGGGGCATGGAGATTGCTTGAGCCCAAAAGTTGGGATAGCATCATGAGCCCCCCACTATAAAGCTTCCAGAAAGTTACGGACTGAGTGTCTCCCTTCCCCTTCCCCTCCTCCTTCTGTGTGCATGTGCATGCGTACACACACACACACACACACACACACACACACACACGCAGACTTAGGGTTGTGGGGCACACTGGGAGCCCACATCAGTGTTCAAGAGCTACTTGACTATTTCCTATCATCTGTGTGTAGCCTGTGGCTGTGCTGGATACAGCACTGAGTCCACTGTGCAGCAGAGGTGATGGCCAGGACTCAGGCGAAGAGCCTGGGCTCTGGGGGACCTGGCCATGGCGTTTGTGTGTCCTGTTCTCATGAGGTAGATATAGCCTTCGTCATTCTTTAGCTGCCTGCATTCCCCTACAGTGCACTCGTTGGTAGAGCTGGGGCTATGCAAAGCCAGTGTGCAGTGGATATGAAGGACGGGAAGCTCATAGGGCCACTGACCAGCCCAGGGAGGCAGGAGCACTGCGCCTCCTGCTTCTTTGTCCTTCCTCCTCCCTCTGTCACTTTCTGTCAGTGTGTGTTTGATCTTATGGTGGCAGACTTGAGAGCTGGCCTTGAGTGGTCACTGGGGCAAGGCTTGATTTCAGGCATTGCGCACACGCTGGCCAGTGGATGTGCTGGGTTTCCCATTTTGTAGGTGGGAATGCTGGCTCTATTGGACTCTGTAGAATCTGCCTACACTCATCAGATTTGCAGGGAGACAGCTCTGAGTCAGGCACCAGCTCTGGGGAATGTGTTGAGTCAGCATCGCTGCGGAGTCCAGGTGCTGTCGTGTGCATCGTAGAACAAGAGGAGTTGGGATGTCACTGTGTGGTTGATGGGACCAACGGTGTAGCTTTTTCTCTTTCAGGACAAGCACCATGACGCTGCTCATGAGATTATCGAGACTATCCGGTGAGTATCGTGTGGGGTGAGCACTGGGTCAGGACTGCTTCCTGAGGTTCCCAGCACTTCTGGTTTGTTGTCCTCACTGGGACTTCTCAGGAAGTGGCAGGAGGAGCCCTGGCAGAGGCATCAAGTTGCAGGGCAGCTCTCCATGGCCCTTGTTGTACACTGTATGTCTGGGACAACTTCAGTTTGTTTCCTCTGCCATGGTGGGGATGGGGCCAGCTCTCACTTGTACAGCCCCTGAGCTGCTGCCTCCCGTGAGATGGAACTTGGGACGTCTCTGTGTTTTCATATCATTGGAGAAAGATGGGAGTTTGTAAGGACCACTAAGGCTTAATGTAACTGAGTAGGGCCTCCTTCCTGTGACACCTGCAGACACATGGTACCATGGCAGCTGCCTGTTGCCATGGATCTGCAGCCTTCCTTCCGAAACTTCTGCCCTCTGAGGCTCGTAATAGTGAGCATGGATTACTGGGGAAAGCCCTGGCAGACCGTAGAGACCCAAGTTGTAGATTGCTGTTAAGTGTTCAGATGGGAGGCCAGCCTGGGCTAGAGAGACCAGTGAGTTGGTCTAGCGCTAGCCTGGAGACCTGAGTGTCATCTCTGAAGCCATGAAGATGGGAGGAGGGGACCAGCAGCAGATATCCTCTGACCCTACATGTTCTGTGGTACACATGTCACTGCATCTTGTGCGTCCACAAGTGCATACACACCCACCCTCCACCTGTGCACGAAGAAGCACAGGTGTACCTACGAAGGCCACCCACACTCCGCCAGCTGTCTGGCTAAGCATGCAGGACGCTCTTTTGGTAGAAGAGCATCTGGCTGGAGGAGTGAGCTGGCTGGGCGTAGGCACTGGCAGCCAGCAGAGCTCGGGAGGCAGAGGCAGAGGCATCTCTAGGATTTTGAGGTCAGGCTGGTTTGCAGTTTGGTCTACATAGTTCAGGGTAGTCAAGGCTGTGTAGAGAAACCCTGTCTGGGGTGTGTGTGTCTCAGCCTGGTTTGAAATCCCGGATCTTCCTGCTAAGGCTGATCCCTCCCCCAGAGTTTTTTTTTATCATATTTGTGTTTGGTTGATTTGTCTGTTCACACATACCACAGCACACTGTGGGGGCAGAGGGCAGCTTTGTGGAATTGCTTCTCCTCGTGTAGGTTCCAGGATTAAACTTGGGTTGCTGGTTTGTACCACAGTTGCTTTTACCTACTGAGCCATCTTGCCACCACCCCCCGCCTTTTTTTTTTTTTTTTTTGGAGCTGAGGACTGAACCCAGGGTCTTGTGCTTGCTAGGCAAGCGCTCTACCACTGAGCTAAATCCCCCAACCCCAATATTTTACTTTTTACCATATTACATGATTTTATTTCTTTTCCAAGTGCCAACACTGACCTTGGCCTCAAAATCTGTGTGATTTCTCAGCAGCCTCTCATAAACTTGCACAATAACACACACACACACACACACACACACACACACACACACACACATATTCTCTCTCTCTCTCTCTCTCTCTCTCTCTCTCTCTCACTCCAGAGAACGGGCTGAGGCCAGCAGCATCTCTCTGTTCCTTTTCAGATGGGTCTGCGAGGAAATCCCAGATCTCAAGCTGGCCATGGAGAACTATGTCCTGATCGACTACGACACCAAAAGGTGAGCTGGAAGGGGTCGCGGGGACTGCTGGCTAGGTCTCCCCAGCTGCTTACACTCTGGCCCACTGTCTGTCTAAGCTTCTGGGAAGCTCTTCTGGTCGAATTGTGGATTTGGCTGGAGGAGTGAGACAATTCCTGGGAGCCCTACACTGTCCAAGTTGAATTGAAGTGTGGGGCACTCCAGGACAGGTGAGGGACTGACTGGCCTTTCACAGCGGCAGACTGCCAGACTCTGTTGGTGGGCTCATAGGTGCTGGGTGAGGCCAGTCCTTGCTCCCACCTAGCACCTCTCCTCCTGAGCAGAGCGATGGAGAAGCAAAGGCATCCCTGCCTGGAGCGCTGCATGGAGCTGGGTTACCCAGGGGCTGGAGAGATGGCTCAGGGGTTAAGAGCACTGACTGCTCTTCCAGAGGTCCTGAGTTCAAATCCCAGCAACCACATGGTGGCTCACAGCCACCTGTAATGAGATCTGATGCCCTCCTCTGGTGTGTCTGAAGACAGCTACAGTGTACTTACATATAATAAATAAATAAATCTTAAAAAAAAAATAAAAGGTAGTCCAGGCTCTACCTCCTGCTCAAAGCCTGCCCATTCTTGACTCTGCCTGAAAAGGTTTGCTTGACCTATGACCTCATTATTAGAAAGGACTCCTGATGCTAGCCAGCTAGCCTTAGTGACAATGGGACAGTCCTTTGGCTGGTTCCCCTGCCCTATAACTAGCGTCTGGGTGTTAAGTGGACTGGAGCTCACTCCTGCTCCAAAGATAACCCCAGCCCTCCATCTCACCACCTTTGTGAAGCTCCTGGACCTCGGAAAACTCCTTTCTATGTGAGGAACCCACCCAGACCCTTGCAGTGGAACCCTCTGATAGTAGACTAGTGTGCCCTCAAAGTCCTGCACCCACATGATCCAAACTCCAAGTCGCTGGGACTGTAGTTGTGTGTGGCAATACCTCGCCCTGCTTTGGCTTTTCCCAGTCCAGGATCATACTGTAACACACCAGAGTGCTGGGGATCAGGTGGCATTATGTGACTCCCTTGCATGGGGAGGAGACTGTCTGTGTGTGTTAGTGTTCCAGAGCATCCTAATCCCAGCATGAGGCTCCTCTTGGGTTCGTTGGGCATTTGGGATGGCCCTGAACATAGGTGATGTGGAGAGGCACCCTCATCCCTGGAACTGTGCTTCTGTTGACTGGTGTTCAAAGTATACAGAGGTCTTTTCAGAGAAATCAGCTAATTGAGGGGCCCTGTCCCAGGTCTGTCTAGAAGCTACAGATACCCCCACCCACCCCTGGTCCCAGCTAATGGCGGGCGACTTGGAGTCCAGAGACTGGCGGGGCCTCCACTGCCCATGTAGTTGGAGGCACTCTTCTGCTTGCTTCAGTTACAAAAAGGCTTTATTTAGTTTACTTTGAGTGCGAAGGCTTGCCTGTGCACCATATACAAGCAATACCCACAGGTGCCAGAAGAGGACATAGGATCCCCTGGAGCTGAAGTCACAGCTGTTGTGAGCCTCCGTGTGGGTGCTGGGAACAGAACCTGGGTCCTCTTGCTAGAGTAGCCAGTGCTGTCACTGCTAGGCTCACATGCCCCAACTCTGCTTTCTTCTCTCTTTTGGAGACGGGTCTCACTGTGTAGCCCTGGCTGGCTTGAGCCTGTAACATTGTCTGTCTCTGCATCTTTCCAGCTCCTGAGAGCTGGGGTTGTCAGTGTGGACCAGTGCCCCATCCTGTTGTCTCACATGCTCCTTACAGCTCAGAGAGGAGAGCCTGGCTCTCCACCTCCCACCTCATTTGAGGTGGTCTCTTGGTTTTCAGTGCTGCACATGCCAACCCCGCCCCCTTCTCTTTAGAAGGATGGGGAACGCTTAACCTCACCCTGCCCTGCTTTAGGTAGGTTCTGAGGACTCACACTCACACTCAGGACCTCATACTTAGTAGCCAGCGCATTAGCTGCTGAACCATCTCCCCAGCCCTAGCCCAGGTGTTTGTCATGACTTGCTCTTAAAGTTCCTCATCTAAGTGACACAGTCTGACTGTGGAATTGACATGTGAAGTAGAGCTACCCAAGCTGCCCTTGGGCTTAGTCCCGTGGCCAGGGACTGTCTGAGCACGTAGCCTCTGGCTGGCCTGCCATGTTGGTGTTCTGTAGCCTGGTGGGTTCCCTGGAGGCTTCTGGTGGGGCATTTATTTGTCTAGCTCTACACGTCTGTGCAAGTTGGGTATATTGCAGCCCAATAACACCACTAACACTCTCCCTCCCTCCCTCCCCGCTCTCCTTTTTCAGTTTTGAAAGCATGCAGAGGCTGTGTGACAAATATAACCGGGCCATTGACAGCATCCACCAGCTGGTAAGTGGCTCCCCACTTTCGAGGCCATCCACTCCAATTGGGTTTGGGTGGTGCTGGCTCCTGGGCCTCCCAGGGCAGCCAAGTGCTAGGACCTCCTACAGTCTGTGAAAGAGTCGTAGGGAGAGTGGTTGGCATGGTGAGGCAGGGGAGTTGGGTGGCAGGACAGCAAGACCCAGCTGGCACCGGCTGACTTTCTCAAGAAGTTTCTTAGGGTCCTTGCTGCTACACAGACAGACTCTGGCATCTGTGCCTATCCTGTGTTAGGCAGTCAGCACCCTTCCTGAACTGAGGCTGCCTTCCTCTGCCCTGCAGCTGCTCATAACCTGGAGCCCCTGCTCTGCCTGCTGTGGGGGCATCCTGCTTACAGCAGAGCTGCAGAAAGCTGTGTTCGCCCGCCCGCCTGCCTCAGTTGACAAGCTGGATGCAGGCCACAGGGCTTGGCCACTGAGCATGCAGGGCGTGAGCTTTCTGGAAGGCCCAGGAGGCTCTGAGCAGGCACCTGGCCATTGTGAGTTCTGTGGTATTGGGGATACTCCTGTGACGAACATGACTGTAGAGAAGCTGGGGCTGGCACAGGGCGGCTTTGTGAGCACCTGAGCTGAGTGAGCAGCTCTGTGTGTCCCACAGGACACTGAACCTGCCACTGCTACTGCCACCTTACCGTAGGACACGCCTGCCCGCTGAATCAGCTGCACTATGGTTCCTGCAGCATGAGGGCTGGGATCTGGCTCCTCCAACTGCGCTGTCCTGTACTGTCACACCTTGTCCAAATGTCAATGTCCATATCCACAAGACCAGGGAGGCGAACTGTCTTAGGGCTTCATTGCTGTGAACAGAAGCCATGGTCAGGCAACTCTTATAAGGACAACACTTAATTGGGGCTGGCTTACAGGTTCAGAGGTTCAGTCCAGTATCAACAAGGTGGGAGCATGGCAGCATCCAGGCAGGCCTGGTACAGGAGGAGCTGAGAGTTCTGTATCTTCATCTGAGGGAAGCCAGGAGCAGACTATCTCCCAGGCAGCTAGGATGAGGGTCTCCAAGCCCACCCTCACAGTGACACACCCACTCCAACAAGGCCACACAAGGCTCCAAATAGTGCCGCCCCCTGGGCCAAGCATCTACAGCCACCACAGGAGCCACCTCTGACCTGGTGCTTAGCTCAGATAAGAGCCAGGGCTGTCTGGGCGTGCATGTGGGGCCAGCCTAAGGGGTGCTCTGGAGCTGCAGCTCTCACTGCTTTCTCCTCCTAGTGCACTGGGAGAGAGCACACCTGCCAGGGGGCCTGGAGTCAGGAGGGGCTTCTGGGACCTAGGGGTGGGCTTAGGCCAGGGAGTTTATAAGGTCCAGTAGGAATTGGGCCTTCATGGTGAGTTACCTGAGCCAAGTGCGGGGTTGATGTGGAGGGATTTGTCTCTGTGCTGCCGAGTCGGTTTCTGTCTATAGTCTTTGGGATGAGCCCAGTGAGCATGCTCTTCACCACTAAGACACTAAACTGTGTATGCTTGTTTGGTTTTTTGAGACATGGTTTCTCTGTGTAGCCCTGGCTGTCCTGGAACTCAGTCTGTAGACCAGGCTGACCTCAATTCAGAGATCCACCTGCCTCTGCTTCCCAAGTGCTGAATTAAAGGCGTGCAAACACCAGTGCCTGGCAACCTTTTGGGTTTTTGATTCAGGGTCTTATCATGTAGTCAAGGCTGGCCTTGAACTGACAGTGTTCCTCCTGCCTCAGCCTTCCAAGTTTTGGATGCTGGGTAGGAACTGTTGAGTGTAATGGGTCATGTCTACTTTTGTCCCCAGTGGAAGGGCACTACACAGCCCATGAAGCTCAATACTCGGCCGTCCAATGGGCTCCTGCGGCACATCCTGCAGCAGGTGTACAACCACTCTGTGACCGACCCAGAGAAGCTCAACAACTACGAGCCCTTCTCCCCCGAGGTGTACGGGGAGACCTCCTTTGACCTGGTGGCCCAGATGATCGATGAGATCAAGATGACCGAGGATGACCTGTTTGTAGACCTGGGCAGTGGTGAGTATCTGACAGTGTGGTCCTTGGCTCTCAGGGCACCCAAGGCCACACATGAGTCCTGAAAGTCTTTTCATGGAGGATGCCAGCTGAGCTGAGCCCGGCACCATCAGTGCTTCCACTCAGGCCACCTACCCAGAGCCCTCTGTCCTGCTGGCTCCTCTTACCCTTGCATCCGGAAGTGGCCTAGTGGTTCATGGGTTGTGGACTGCTTAGCCAGAATCATGTTCCCAAGGCTTCTAGTCACGGCTCTGTGTGGCCTCACACTTGGGTCAGACACTTACATGTGCACACATACAGACAGACAGTCACATGCACAGACTGCAGTGTTGCTGGACTGCCTGCGTGGTTGTGGTTCTGATGATGTTCACTTTTCCTGGGGCATATCTTAGGGTTTATTGCTGTGATGAAATCCCGTGACCAGAGGCAAGCCAGGGAGGAAAGGGTTTATTCAGCTTACACTTCCCGATCACAGTCCATCACTGAAGGAAGTCAGGACAGGGACTCACACAGGGCAGGAACCCAGAGGCAGGAGCTGATGCAGAGGCCGTGGAGGGCGCTGCTCCCTGGCTTGCTCAGTCAGCTTTCTGTCTTTCTTCCCTTCTTTCTTCCCCCCTCTCCCTTGGTTTTTTAAGACAGATTTTTTTTCTGTGTAGCCTTGGCTGTCTTGGAACTCTATAGACCGAGCTGGCTTCAGGCTCACAGAGATCCGCCTCCTCTGCTGGGACTAAAGGAGTGCAGCAGCACACTCAGCCTGTGGTCAGCCTTCTTACAGAACCCAGGGCCACCACAACGGTCTGGGCCCTCCCCTGCCAATCACTCATTGAGAAACAACTGGATCTTATGGAGGCATTTTCTCAGTTGAGAAGGTTCCTTCCTTCCAGATAACTGTAGCTTATGTCAAGTTGACAAAAAAGTACAGGCCATCTCTCCTCTCTCCTGTACCTGATGGAGCAGGACAGAGAGGCTGGAGAAGACTCACCCAGCTGAGAGGGTGGAGACTCCTGGGTCCCTAACCTTCCAGAGCCCCCCGAGAGGTGCTGTGACCTACTACTGTGCGGAGGGGATGCCTTCCAGCCAGGCCCTGCGTCTCCCAAGGGCTTGTGTGTTACATCTGGCTTTGTTACCCCATGGTTTCTAGCAACTGCTATTTATTACTGAAAACACTGCCCAGGACCGCTAATCAGGTGGCCGCCCATGGGTGATGCTTGAAATGTGGGATTGGCCTACAAGCGTGTGAGTGTGTGTGTGTGCGTGAGTGTGTGTGTGCGTGAGTGTGTGCGCACGCGCGAGAGCGCAAGCATGCAGCCTCCTCAGAGCCTCAACCCTTGACCTAGCTTCTCTGCTCAGGGCCATCAGGTGCTAAGTCACCAGCTGCTGCAACCTCTGAAGTTTCCCATCCCTGAGCAGACGTTAGGTCAGGGCGCCTGCTGACTTCAGTAGTTACAGCTGTCTAGCAGATGGCTTGGGCCTTTCTGAGGGCCATCTCCGTGTGGGGATAGCTAGCACCTGCCAAACTGCAGAGGGTTGCTGCCTCACTCATAGCATTGTGGGTACTGGAGCGGCACAGGCATCCTCTGGTGGGAGGTCTGTGCCTTTGAATGGCTTTTTTTCTGACACACAAGGGACACACAAGGGACATTGTCATGTGGCTGAGGCCACTGGGTCTTTGTGGAGGTCACACAGACTCTGACGTGTGTCTCTCTGGCTGAAGGTGTGGGGCAGGTTGTCCTTCAGGTTGCGGCGGCCACCAACTGCAAACATCACTACGGAGTGGAGAAAGCGGACATCCCAGCCAAGTACGCGGAGGTGAGCAGTCACATGTGCTTGCTGCTCAGGGCTTCTCTGTCTGGGCACATCTGCTAGGCCAAGAGCTTCTGTGTGTGTGACACCCATCACCTCTTGGAGTGCCCGTGTGTTTCTGGTGGCCTCTGCAGGCTGCAGGATGAGCACACCATGTAGTCCTGCTGGGAATGGCCGCCTCCTCATGGAGAGTGGATGAGCTCCTATGAGTTCTCAGGGCACATTCCTATACATGTGACCCCCAGCCTCTGTTCCACCTAGGATGGGGTTCAGCCTTGCTGGGGCTGGAGAGGATGACCTTGGGGCTCTGTTGAAGGGTTGGGAACCTTCCCTGCCCACCCGTCTGCCCCAGGCTATGTGTTCCGCAACAGGGTCACTGTAGATGGGTACCAGTATCTTGTCCAGTGTCATCCTGCAGAGCCTGTGGACCATCCACTGCCTTGCCTCCCTTTGCTCGTAACACATTGTATGCTTTTTCCCTTCAGACCATGGATCGAGAGTTCAGGAAGTGGATGAAATGGTATGGAAAAAAGCATGCAGAATACACAGTGAGTGCCATCGCTCCATGCCCTCGGCCTCTGTCCCAGCCCAGCCCCTTCCCCTTCCTCTCTCAACCACAGTTTTGCCTAGTGACCATATATGGTTTGACTGTGGCCTTCTGTGATAGTGAGTGTGGTCTCTGGAGCTGGCAGTAGAGCCTTAGCTGAATCCCGTCCTCCTGGCCTAGGCGCCCATCCTTAGACAGTACGTGCTGGCCACACACCGTGGCAGCAGATACCTAGCTTGGTAGAGCTGAGAGCCGCCAGACTGGCCAGGCACACCTCTGCTCAACTGTACCCTGGGGGAGCCTGTGGTGTTAAGGGTCTAAGGGTTAGGACCATTGGGATACAGAGATCTGGTTAGGCCATCTTATGGGCCAGCTGGGAGGGGCAACCTGCAGTGACTGTCTGTTGTGCCTGTGTGCAGTGGGGTGTCTGACACCCCTCTCTCTTTGTCCTCTGCTCTTTTTGTCACCCTTCCTGGGATGGGGCTTAAGAGCTGCCCAATGAGTCCAGCTCATCCACACTTCTTGGTGAAAGTCTCCTCTGTAGGCATTGTTAGGTGAGAGGCCCACTTGACACCTGTGCCTGGGATCCAGGTAAAGTTCCCCAATGGGCCCAGGTTCCAGGGACTTTGTGCCTTCCTTGTGTGCATTGATCGGGATGATGTCTCGTCCTTCTGGCGGGGCCTGCTAGCTCCACAGCCACAGAGGAGTTGTTGGTCAGCGCCACAGCTTTCAGGAAGACCCTGCCTGGCCTGAGTGGCTTCCTCATCACCTTCTCCTCCTCAACTTGTCATTACTGGGTGACCTGGCCCAGGTGGTTGAAGCCCACAGTGTGGCTGGCACTGTTTGCCATGTCGGTTGTTGTCATTGTCGGGTCCTCATGGTCTTAGGGTTAGGCTGGTGGCCCTTGGCTTATGGCTGGGAGTAGGACTAAGGGAAAGGATTCTTCTGAGGCCTGGGAGACTGTAAGGCACAGCCTGGCAGCAGGGATAAGAGTGACTGTGGGCCTCAATGCTTGTGTCCACTCTGGCTTCCCATGGTACCTCCAGTGACCGCCAGCCTTTTCCAGAAGCCTGGCCTGTGCAGTGCTACGGCTTTGGTGTTGTGTCTGCTTGGCAGAAGCTGTGAGCCCTGCCTTCTGCTACTCAGAAGCAGGCAGGAGAAAAGCCAGGGGAGCCTAAAAATAGCTCAGAACTGCCTCATGCCACCCACCACGCAGTGAGTGCCTTGTGCTGCCGCCAGCTCACTTGCTCCCTCTGCTGGCTGAATTGAGCCTGGCTCTTCCCAACCCACAGCAGCTTGCAGGCAGGACTTCTGAGGCTTCCCTCTCTCATCTTCCAAGGGCCCTAGACCAGTTTGGGGTAGACATTGGGCCATGGTCATCTCTGCTGGCCGTGCCTTGGTGATGTCAGGTGTTCAGAGTATACCTGACTCCCCGTCATCCTGGTGGCCACAGTTGTGCAGTGTGTAAGCAGTTGCTCTCAGAGGTGCTTCTAGGCTGTGAGTACTGACCCTGGAGGATAGCAGAGTAACCCGTGACTCCTGGGATGCTAGCCCCAGCTTGCCTAGGCATCCCTATCATAGGAGTGGGGTGTGCCAAGGTGTCCCGGGGGAGCCAGTCCTGCAGAGGCATTCCCATGGGGCGTGTGCCTGGGACTGTATCTGCCTCTCAGCACCTTCCTCGAGTGCTCCCAGGTGAGCAGGTGGGTGGGCTCTTGCAGTGGCTGAATCTATGTCTGGCATGGCAACCTGGTCTCACCCACTGTACCTGTTTCTGGCTTTTCCCAGGCTTTTGTGGGGCTCGTGCCTTCCCCATTCATTTCACAGATTCTAGCCTGCTGCATGCTCCTTCCCCTCCCCTCTTGCCTTTTTTGAGCTATGTGTATGATACTTCTTGGGGAAATATGTTTTCCAGATAGGAAACCAACTCTTTGTTATTGGGGTTACTTACAGGAGTATAGGTGAGGGGTCACTTAGAGGAGTACAAATGTCAGTTGCATTCCCAAGGCTCTCCCCAGCATGAGTGACGGCTCCCGGAGCTGGGACCCTGGAGCGTACTGCACGCTTGCAGGCAGTGTAACAGACAGGCTGGAAAGTGTTCTGAGCCTGCCTCTCCCTGGCAGCTTAGCAGCTTGGCTGGTGTGACAGTGACTCTTAGCGACCCTTCTTGCTTATATACGTACGCTTGGAGAGGGAGGGCCCAGCACCTGTGCTTAATTTCAAGGGTTTCTTGACTGAAGTGGCTTCCCTGCAGGACACCACGTGTGTCAACAAGGATTTCTACAGAGCAGCATTTGTTCAGGCTTGGGCTTCCATCCCTGGCCACAATCTAGCTGTCTCCCCAGGCTTCCTTGCCTGGCCTGCCAGGATAGCACTGGGATCTGCAGGGGGAGAGATGCTGGTTTCACACCTGATACGACTGCAGGGTGAGGTCTGTTCTGGACAGTGGGCTCCAGAGGCCATAGCAGGCACGTATCAAATTCCTGGAGTGGAGTCAGCCTGATGCTGTTCCTACAGCTGCAGCACCCAGCCGTCCGCCACAGGCAAGGCCCACGAGGAGCCAGGGGGACCATCAGGGCATGTAGAACTCTTCCTGGAAGTCCCAAAACACACTGTAGGGTGTCCTCATCCGGAAACCCAGCACCCAAGGTGTAAGTGCACACACAGCTTAGCTGTCTTATCGGTTCAGGCTGCGTGCTCTGCAGGGATGGTGCAGGGTCTTGGTTTTTGGCTCCGGTGGTTTAGATTAGAAACCTCCTGTTGGGGAGTTGGGAGCCTCAGAGGCCAAATCCCCTAGGGCCCAGAGACGGCCCTGCGTTTTGGAGACTTAAACCCCTTCCCTTGGCCTGGCTGTTGTGTACAACAGAGCAAAGAAGAGTCAGAAGGTCACTGAGGGGTAAAGAGGTGGGCCTGGCCTGGACGTGTGCTTGGGCTGTACATGGTTCCTCTGCTCAGCTACTCCTGGGCAGGTTAAGCCTCATCCTAGCAGAGTGGGAGGTGCTCTGGACCTGCACCTCTATGGGATACCCCATCACTCACAGCATGTGGTGCCTCCACTGTGGGCTTCGGCCATGACCCCATGCATGGTTAACAGCCCTGTCTCCCCTCAGCTCTAGATAGTCATAAATCTCTTGTGGTCAGTAGATTTGCCTATCATGGTGTCCCAGACTGTCCTGTAATACATCAGAGCCTTACTCCTGTGGATTGCCAAGTGTCCTCCTCCTAGCACGTGGATACCCCTGCCTTTTGGGCATCATGAACCCTGTAACTCCTGTGACCTCCGTGCAGGGCAGGTGGTTTTTCCTAGGGCTCATGCCCAGCACCTCAGCAGTGGTCTTAGAACACAGAATCCAGATCATGGCTCTGGGCAGTTGGGGTAAAAGCTGTTTCCCTGAGGCGAAATGACATCAGTGCTGAAGGACACGAGTGCAGGCAGCAGGCCCACTGCTGGGGACAGGCCATAGTTTTGGGGTCATTTGTGCAGCAAACATGTATTATTAACCCATTATGTATTATGCCAAGGCTACCTCCTCATCTGCAGGAACAGCGCTGGTGGACAGTGACAAGGGACAAGGATTAATTAGTCCAGTGGCTTATTAATCACATAGATAGGTGTCATGTCTGTAGGGTCAGCAAATGGCCTGTGTGACGCTGTTCTTCTGGGGACATGGTCTAGGGTGCAAGGAGGACTGGCTGGCCAAGCACACAGCACTGTGGCTTCTCACCTGGACCCAGGCCAACCTCTTGTCCGTCCCTGAGTAGGTTCTACTTCCTGCTGGGGTTCAGTCCCTGTTTTCTGTAGAGCTGTCCACTGGCTATCGGGTCGCCTTCCCACCTTGAGACCCAGCTCATTCCATGTCTCTCACAGCAGTTGCGGGGAACTGGGTTTGAACCAAGCAAGTCTGTGAGTAAACGTGTTCCTTTTTTCCTTAGCTGGAGCGAGGTGACTTCCTCTCAGAGGAGTGGAGGGAACGGATCGCCAACACGAGGTACGGCCGGCTGTGGCCTATGCTGCTGGCTGTGCTGGGACCTCTGACTTGCTCTCCAGATGTGGGTGGCTGCTGTGGAGGGTGGGGCGGGTCTGCTGCTTTAAGGGTGCCAGCCCCTCCTGGGTGTTGACCTGGCTGTGGCCCCTGTCCTGCCCTTGTCTGTTTAGTCCCACGTGGTGCGCAGCAGCCCCCATGCTGGTGCCCTTGAGCATCCGTGCTGTCCTTTCATGGGGTCAGTCTGTCAGGGTTCCAGGTGATTTGGGGCCTCGCCCCTGTGTTTTCTATTGGGGAGTAGCCTGCCTGTCCCATTGCACCTGCCTGCTTGTCAGTGTTCCTCTTTGCTTATACCCTGTGTCTGCCCTGTCTTCTGTGGACAGTTCTGTCCCTGAACTCTGTTGTAGAGAGTACTTCCGGGAGCTCTCTTGATTTCAGAATCACCAATGTTCAAAACAGGCTGGGCTGGAGTTTTGACCCAGGGCTTGCAGCCTCCTCTGAGGGGCAATTGTGCCTGTCCCCTGCCCCTGCTTTCCTGCTTACTCTGCTCAGCTCAGGTGGGTGGGCAGGCGGGATAGCACCTGGCAGGACCGGCGGCGGCAGGCTGTGTCCAGGCTGGGACTTCCCATGCACAGCCTCCGTCTTACTGAACTGGAACATTGTTTTGCAGTGTTATATTTGTGAATAACTTTGCCTTTGGTCCTGAGGTGGATCACCAGCTGAAGGAACGATTCGCAAACATGAAGGAAGGTAACGCATCCACAGGCCTCGTACCACCACCCCTAGGGGGACACGCAGGCACATCCGTCTTCCTTAAGAGGTCCTCAGCAACCCTTCCCCAGCTCCTGGGCTAGGTGGCAAAAATGGGGCCTGGTGGCCAAAGGCACTTCTGCCCCAACACATCCCAGCCAGCCAGCAGATAGTTGAAAGGCTAACCCAGCTCAGAAGCAGTCTCCTGCAGCCCCATCTACACCAGGGCTCTTTGCTCGTGAGCGTGTGATATGCCTGTACATGTTTGTGTCTATTACTCTTCCATGGTGGTGACTGCTTCAGAACGAGGGGTTGTGTATAACACACGCTGCTGCCCCTTGTGGAGAGCCAGGGCTATCTGCACTTCATGTGCCTGTCATGCCCCAGTGCAGAAGTACCCATACTTTACAGCCTCTTAGCTGTCACAGATGTGCCAACTTTGTGCCATGGGGTCTGTCCTTACCCTCCCCCATACTTTTAGAGTCCATTACTTGGTGCTGGGGAGGAGCCCAGGGCCCTTATGCTCTGCAGACACTGCACTTGAGCTTCACTCTGCCTCATTTCCCGTCTTCATCCCGTCCATGGTCCCATTCCAGGCAGGGTCTAGCTGAGACCCAGGCCAGTCCTGAACTTGATCAGAGTGTGCACTACCACAGTAGCTTCTGTCTTACTGCTGTGACTTTGTGAGTCATCCAGCCCCCGGCTAACCTGTCTGTCTCCCAAGGGCCAGTAAGGCCCGTTGTCCAGGGAACCATGCTCTGAGTGCATAGCCAGCCCCAGCCCTCAGTGCGGTGCTCTGACCCCTTCTGTGTCTGCAGAGAGCCACGTTCCCTGCTGCTGACTTCTGCTGTGGGGTTGTCCCTGTGTGCTCTCTGTGCTGTATAAATACCATGACCTAGAGCAGCCCACAAAGGAACAGGCCTTTTGGTTTACACAGCTGCTCACAGTCCATCACCACAGGCAGTCAGGGCAGGAACTGAAAACAGGAGCCATGGCGGAAGACTGCCAATGAACTCAAGCACCTTTCTGACACTGCTCAGGACCTTGCTGGGCCTCCCACACCAGTCAAGACAGGGCCCCTCGCACTGCCTACAGGCCAGTCTGATGGTGGCATGTTCTCAGGTGATGGCCCTGGTTTGTGTCAACTTGACAAAAACTACCCAGCACAGATGCCTGGTTGTGGGTGTTCCTGGGTTACACCGTTCCTGCTTAGGGAAGTCCATGGCGTGCTGGCCAGGCTGGCCTGTGTCTTTCCTGCCTGACCCGTTAGTCATTGCTGTTTTCCCACAGAGTGGAGACAGGAGCCTGACCTTGTTCTGGCCTGGCTGGGCCCTTTTGCTGGGGGATAGTGCACAGAAAGCCGTTCTTTGAGTGTGGCTAGAGACCAGTGCACTATTGTAATCAACCTTGTGTGTGTGTGTCAAGAGTCTAGGCTATCCCAGAACAGTGTTGCCTCAGCCTCCTGGGACAGTGGTGGGGTGACAAATATGTGCCACCATGCCAGCTAGAGTCTTTTGAATGTCTCTGGTGGTGGAGCTTAGGCCTCTTCTAGCATCTGGTAGGCCAAGGCAGGAGGCTTTGAACTCTGGGGCTGGCCTTCACTACAAAAGACGTTCTGAGCTAGCCTGGGCTTCGTGAGATGCTCCATCTCAATCTCCCCTATCCGCCACATTGCTTTCTTATATATGGAAAAGAATCTGCTTCATTCATAAAAGTCGGGCTCGGTTTCGTTGTTTTGAGATAGGGTCTCTCTATATCCCTGATGATCTGCCCACCTCATGCTAGGACTAAATAGGCACGCACCTTCAAGACAGCCAAACTATTGTGTTTAAGGTTCTTCCTGTGTGACTGTCACAGGTTTGAATGCAATTAAACTCTGTGGTTTGGTGTGGCTCTCCTTGCCTCTTGGGACTCATTTCTGATCCTGTCCCCTGCCCTGGCGGTCACATCCCCAGCCTCAAGGACCACAGTAGCCAGTCAGATTCTCAACCCTATTTTAAACAGGAATATTGCTACTTAGCCTAGTCTTGTCCTCAGACTCTGCAGTTCCCACTCTTAGCTGCCAGAATGCTGGGGAGACCAGTGAGCTGTGGTGCCTGTAGGTCTCCTCCCGATGGGTTTTAAGGGAGCTGCTGCAAGACAGGCCTTTGCTCAGCCTCTGGTCCTGGTAACATGGCTCACAGCAATCTCCCTCCTGTACCCTATGGTGCCTGGGTGCCACCATGACCCTATGACCCGGGTACTCAGTGCTACCATGGTGCAGTATAGGATGAGCTTCAGTGCGGTTTTGTGAGAACTAGCATCTTCTGGACTGGTACTCCTCACTTTTGCTCCAACCCATGGCTGAGTTTACGGTCTGCAGTTATGTGTGTGCTATGTGGGTTTTTCTTACACGTGTCAGTGACATGCTTCTGTGTTGCAGGCGGCAGAATCGTATCCTCAAAGCCCTTTGCCCCTCTGAACTTCAGGATCAACAGCAGGAACTTGAGTGGTAAGCTCTGGGTCCAGTGGCGCACAGGGTGCCAGCTTCCTGTGCCCACTCAGATGGGGCTCAGCTGGGTGCTCCCCAGACTCTGCCCACTGTACATCACACATGTCCCCTTCTAATGTGTTTCTTCAAGAAGACATGGTAGTCCAAGAAAGGCCTTAGGGTGCAGAGTCCTGCCTGCAGCAGTAGCCAGCCTTCCTGTGGGCCTCCCTGCATTAGGCGACTAACTAGCCCAGCTCAGGGTCTGCATGCTTGCTTTGACTCTGGGTGATCTTGTTTTGGTTCTGGCTAGTCTCGAAGCCCGACTCCATTTGTATGTGCTTCCTACCTCGTTCCTGAGGGGCCTTAGGCCATTCCCTGTCTCAGTGGCTGGGCAGGCTTTGGGGGATGCTGCTGTGCAGACTGCTCATGGAGACACGAGCAGTAGCAGTCTGCACAGTCCTGACCTGACGCTCTTCCCATAGACATTGGCACCATCATGCGTGTGGTGGAGCTGTCGCCCCTGAAGGGCTCTGTGTCATGGACTGGCAAGCCTGTCTCCTACTACCTGCACACCATTGACCGCACCATAGTGAGTCCCCACTTGAAACCCTAAAGAGAAGGGTGGAAGCACAGGCCATGCCCTGGCAGCTCTGGGGCTTGGTCCTTGGTTTTCCTGATGAGTAGATGCCATAGTAGTCTCAGCCTTGGGGCTCTGTACCTGTGCCCACCTCGTTCCCACCAGCCTGCCAGCCCTGATGTGTGCTGACCTGTTCCCCACCGTTCTCCTCATAGCATCCCCTGCCGGCCAGAGCTCTTTGTATGAAAGCCTGAGCTCTGTTCTCTGTGTGTCCTGGTAGCCTCTGGGCTCCTGGAAGCAGCGTGCTGACAATCGTGCTTTGTTCACTGTCCTCCCTGGGTCAGTGCCGTGACTTGGCAGCTAACAGCCAGCACTGGCTCTGACCTGCTCTTCTCACTGTGGGGAAAGGGGAAGAGCCATGCAGGGCTCCTCACGGAGGCACGGATTCCCTGTGGCGTCACACATAGGTCCCAGTGTGGTAGCTGGTGTCCACCCTAGGAGGTCTTGGCCACTGGTCCTTAACAGTCTGGGGAGTCAAGGTCAGCTGCCTTGTGCCAGCCACCTTTGTGTTCACTGCTGTGCCTGGCAGCTGTGTGGGACGCAGCATCTCTTTGTGGTCATCCTGTGTTCATGCCTAGGGCCCACTTCTAACAAAGCCTTTTCTTTTTCTCTTTAGCTTGAAAACTATTTTTCTAGTCTGAAAAATCCAAAACTCAGGGTAAGTTTGCATCTCTCTTGACTCTGATCCAACACAAGTGTCATGGTGCCTAGTTATGTATGCTTGTGGCGTGTGTGGCCAGAGATCCCAGGTCCACCCAGAGCCCCTGAAGGCCCTAAGCTCTTTTAATGGGTTGGGTGTCCATGATTCTGTGAATGATGGTCCTGAAGAGAGGCCAGGTGCGTTCTTTGTCACATGATGTCATGTGTCCCCAAGACACGGGTATGCACTAACAGTTGAGGCTGCCTGTCTCTAGAACCCTGCTGCGCGTTTCCTGTCTGTGCCAGGGACACAGAGAGGTGGCTGTTCTGTGCCTCTCCCCGGGGAGATGTAAACAAAGATGTGTTCACTGCACTCGGGCACTCAGAGCAGAGCCCAGCAGCCGAGCAGCTGTTTCTGGGTGAGGTGCTGCACTGTCCGGGAGTGTAGGCGCCTTGCAGACAGTTACCCCACCACCACGGAGAGCATCCCACCCAGCAGAGTCCAGAGCTTAGAAACAGTGCGTGTCCTCAGTGAGGGTCTGGTCACAGTCTGATCCCACAAGCGCATGCGGGTGTGCACCTCATGAAGGTCAGATGAGCTGAGTTCAAGTCAGCGGTGGCCGTGCTGTGCCAGCCAAGAGGACATAGGTCTTGAATGTGTGGTTTGGCTTTGCCTAGTCCTTTGGGGACCATATCTGTCCTGCTGAGTTGGGTCTTTCTATGTTGCCTGGCATGTCCTATGAGCTTTCATTGCCTTGTGGTCCTGTGGCTGTCAGTGCAAGAGCAATCCTAGGCCACAGCTCCATGACAGGCTCATGTCTTCCCCACAGAAGGGCTGTGGGGCCCAAGTCGGGCACTGGGACTCTCCCAATTACCTTCTGTATGTGGCTGTTTCATTCGTGCTGGAGCAGAGTTAGATCCTCCAGCGGTGTGGACACTTACCCACCACTTCCCTTCAGGAGGAGCAGGAGGCAGCTAGGCGCAGGCAGCAGCGAGAGAACAAGAGCAACGCGACCACACCCACCAAAGTCCCTGAGAGCAAGGCAGCTGCCACCGAGGCCCCTGCGGTGAGATAGCCTCGTCCAGCACGGGGCTGCTAGATGGATGGGGTGCCCAAGGCTATGCCTTGTGAGCACTCCTGCTATGTTCCTTCACTGCCTGTGCTGTGTCCTCCAGGATTCTGGTGCTGAGGAAGAAAAATCAGGTGTGGCCACCGTCAAAAAGCAATCTCCCTCCAAAGCCCGGAAGAAGAAACTGAACAAGAAAGGGAGAAAAATGGCTGGCCGGAAGCGTGGGCGACCCAAGAAAATGAGTGCTGCCAGTGCCGATCGCAAGTCCAAGAAGAGCCAAAGCACACTGGATCTCCTGCACTCTCCGCCCCCAGCCCCACCCTCAGCCTCACCCCAGGGTGAGCCTCTTTCTCTTCTGCATGGCAGAGTGGGTGTTCGTCCTGCCTACCCGAGTCCCCGTTCACGTGACTGTGAGCCTCTGCTGTGTGCCAGGAGGAGCCCAGTGCATTTGGATCCCATGGCTGTTTCAAACCTCAGATTTGACAAATTTGTTGCCCTCAGTAGTTGTGTTGGTAGCTGACGGGGCCCTGCCTCTCTCCTGCAGATGCATACAGGGCCCCCCACAGCCCGTTCTACCAGCTACCTCCGAGCACGCCGCTGCACTCGCCCGACCCACTGCTAGTGGCTCCCACCCCACCCGCGCTGCAGAAGCTGTTAGGTGGGTCCTAGTTCTGATCTTGAAACCCTTCTTGGGGGCTATGCAAGTGGTCGGGTCCCAGTCAAGCCCACGCTGCATGGCCTGGCTTAGGGTGGCTTATGTTGGCCTCTGTTGAGTAGCTGAGATTGACTCACCTCAGGCACCTAGAGCCACATCTGGGCGCCTGTGTGACTGACCTCTCAGTATTTGGGGAGCTCTGTGGAGAAAACTCGCTGTACGGGGAAGGCTGGCAGGAGAGATCTGCTCCTGGGATGTAGGGCTGTCCATTCTGCCAAGAGGGACCCTCCCGCACTGTGAGACAAGGGGAAATCACAGCAGGACGGGCCCAATGGCCTCCCTTGTCTGATGGCCACCATCCTGCATCAGCTCTGTCTTACATGCTGTGCTTGGGCCTCCAGAGTCCTTCAAGATCCAGTACCTGCAGTTCCTGGCCTACACGAAGACCCCGCAGTACAAGGCCAACCTGCAGCAGCTTCTGGACCAGGAGAAGGTGTGCAGGCTCTGCCTCAATGTCAGTGCTCAGCTTAGGGCTGCCTGGGGGTGCTCTGTGGTCACCTTCTCCTGTCTTCCTCTGCAGGAGAAGAACACACAACTGCTGGGTACAGCCCAGCAGCTCTTCAGCCATTGCCAGGCACAAAAGGAAGAGATCCGCAGGCTGTTCCAGCAGAAGCTGGATGAGGTGACTGGAGGCTGCCTGTCCACTTCAGCAGATACCTGACCCAGGGTTTGGGGCAATCAAAGATAGCTTCCCTTGTCCTTGTGGAAGCAGTGACACAGAACGGCCTCAGCTGTACTTGGATCAGAGCTGTAGGGTGGCTGTCAGCCCTTTTGTTCCTGTGAACTGGGACTCACGGTGCTTTGTCTTCTGCATCCCCAGTTGGGCGTGAAGGCACTGACCTACAATGACCTGATTCAGGCCCAGAAGGAAATCTCTGCCCACAACCAGCAGCTGCGGGAGCAGTCGGAACAGCTGGAGAAGGACAACAGCGAGCTTCGGAGCCAGAGCCTGCGGCTGGTGCGTGCAGGGGCTGCCGCTGCTGAGTGTGCATGCATGGGGTGGAGGCTGGAGTGCCCACTCGGCTGGCCCAGATGTGTGCTCTGGTGCCGGACTTGCTTCCTCCCCTCCATGCTCTTGCTGGACTCTTTCCATCTTTCTGTCTTGCCAGGGTCCTGTACCATGTCACTCTGGCCTTTATTACAGTGCTTGTTGGGGGGTGGGCACTGATGCTCTGTGTTACCACTGTAAGAGGGATCTATTGCACTGCCCAGAGAGCCTGGCCCTCGATCTCTTTGGCTGCTGAGACTTCCTGTCCATGTATTCACAGCTCAGGGCCCGGTGCGAAGAGCTGAGGCTTGACTGGTCCACCTTGTCCCTGGAGAACCTGCGGAAAGAGAAGCAGGCCCTGCGGAGCCAGATCTCAGAGAAGCAGCGGCACTGCCTAGAGCTGCAGGTAGGCTACTGGGATGATGCATCAGACCCCATCTTCACCCTCAGAAGGGCACCTGTGAGGATGGACAACAGGAGTGTGCATGTCCTTGGGCCACCACGTGCCACCTACCCTGCTGGGCAGAGTCTGGGCTGCTCTGTGACACCCCTCCTACCCTGTAGATCAGCATCGTGGAGCTGGAGAAGACCCAGCGCCAGCAGGAGCTCCTGCAGTTGAAGTCCTGTGTGCCACCAGATGACGCTCTGTCCCTGCACCTGCGTGGCAAGGGTGCCCTGGGCCGCGAGCTGGAGTCTGACGCTGGGCGCTTGCGCCTTGAGCTGGACTGTGCCAAGCTCTCCCTCCCACACCTCAGCAGCATGAGCCCTGAGCTGTCCATGAATGGCCATGCCGCCAGCTATGAGCTCTGCGGTGCAGCTAGTCGGCCCTCGTCCAAGCAGAACACCCCCCAGTATCTGGCCTCCCCCTTGGACCAGGAGGTCGTGCCCTGCACCCCTAGCCACAGTGGCCGGCCTCGGCTGGAGAAGCTGTCTGGCCTGGCTTTGCCTGACTACACCCGGTTGTCACCGGCCAAGATTGTGTTGAGGCGGCACCTGAGCCAGGACCACACCGGGGCCAGCAAAGCAGCTACTAGTGAGCCACACCCTCGGTGAGGACGAGTGCACATAGTGGCTCTGCCACCATTGCTGCCCTGTGCCTGCTGGACATGGGCAGAGTGACCGGCCTTTTGTTGCAGGCCAGAGCATGCCAAGGAGAACAGCCTTCCCTACCAGAGCCCTGGCTTGTCGAACAGCATGAAGCTCAGCCCCCAGGATCCACCGCTGGCCTCCCCGGCAACCTCACCCCTCACTTCCGAGAGGGGTAGTGAGAAGGTAAGGGCCGCTCTAAAGAAGCTGCCTGGTGTGAGGAGTGGATGGGCAACTACACTGCCCAAGGGCATCCTCGTCTGTAGGATGCTGGAGCTTAGTTTGGAGACCTGGGGAGGAAATGGGGACTGGCATTCCGAGACTTCATGATGTGGTTACAGTCGAGTGTGTCAGAGCCTTCCTCGGGTGTCCTTGGGGGACTCATGCTTACAGGTTAGAGTTAGTTGCTTGGGGGATCTGGAGTGGGACCAAGGGGTTGGAGTCTCCACTACATTTACAGAGATGGAATGAGGTTTGGGAGGAACAGGCAGGGTCCTTGTGAGGCCTGGCAGTCCACAGTGACAGGTCTCAGAAACAGAGGAGTGTGCACTGTCCTCAACTCCACACAAGGACCTTGAAGGAGCTATCAGCCCGTGACCTGAGGATATAGCTTCTGTGGTGGGTCTGTGGCTGAGCTGCCATCCAGGCCTCGGTGACACATGGCTGTCTATTGGCAGGGTGTAAAGGAGCGTGCCTACAGCAGCCATGGGGAGACCATCACCAGCCTGCCTGTCAGCATTCCACTCAGCACAGTACAGCCCAACAAGCTGCCTGTCAGCATCCCGCTAGCCAGCGTGGTGCTGCCCAGCCGTGCCGAGAGGGCGGTGAGTTGCCAGACCAGGTGGTGGTGATCGTGGTGGTGACACTGGCTGTGGTTGGCTTCAGGAGCAACCGTGGTCTTTATGACTGTTGAATGCTGTTGTGATTGAGCCCAGAACTGCCAAGGGCCATGTCCACAGCTAATTCTGCTGCCGTGGAGTTAGGCCCTGGGTGTATTTTGTGAGATGCATAAGCAGAGGAGAAATGGAAAAGTCCTCTCAGGATGTTTTAGCCACTCAAGCAGCAGGGGAAGGCACGGCCCCATGCTGCTGTTTCTGATTGCTGGCCGTCAGGAAGGAGTGGCCTGTTGTTCACAGAGGGTGGGCTGGGCCCACAGTGCAACCCTGCCTTCCTCTTGCCTTACTTGAGGCAGTGTCTAGTGTGTCCCAGGTCACATGTAGTTGTGGCTGGCCTTGGCTTGGGACCATCTTATTCCTGTCCCACTCCTTGTTAACTAGATGTGACCTGGTCTTCGGCTTGGACTCTGAGCTTAGCACAGCTCTGTCCTCTGTGGTCTGCCCTGCTCTGCCCTCTACCCTTCTGCCCCATTGCCCCTGGTTGGGCCTGCTGCTGTGGCCCCGGCTCTCACTAGGTGGGGTTTCTCTTGCAGAGGAGCACTCCCAGCCCTGTGCCCCAGCCTCGAGACTCCTCATCCACACTTGAGAAGCAGATTGGTGCTTCCACCCATGGTGCAGGGGGTGCTGCGGCAGGAAGCAGGAGCCTCACTGTGGCGCCCACAGGTGACCTTTGCACTCGCACCCCATTGGGGCTGAATCCCTGGGGAGAAGATGCCACTGTGGGACAGAAATAGGGACCAAGGTTACATAGTGTGTAGCCCTGAGGTTCTGAGCCCAGGATCCTGTTTGGGGAAGGTGGACCTCTAGTTTTCTGCTGACTTGTTTTGGGCTAGGTCAGGCCAGGCACCTTTTCCTGAGGGATGCTTAAAGTCTGGACCATTTCCTGAAAGCTGTCCTGTGCTGGGGTCAGCTGGGCCTTGAAGGTTTCGACAGCTCACAGAAGGGGTAGCACCCTTTGTGCCCTGGTGTTTGGAGGTGACTGAAGTCAGGAGGCTTCTTCCTCTTTGAGTCTGGTCCACCCACATCTGCTGGTGCTCAGAATGCCAACCTCAGAGTCCTGTAGCCTCCAGCTCTTCTAGAAAGCTGTTCCTGACTTCAGTTTGTCCCTTCCACGGTGAGGTGTCCTCATCGCCCCTACCAGTATGCTTGGCTTCCTTGCTTTCCGTAAGAAATTGCTATCTTCATTGGTAGGTTTCTATGCTGGTTCGGTGGCCATCAGTGGGGCTCTGGCCAGCAGCCCAGCACCTCTGGCCTCTGGAATGGAATCTGCTGTTTTTGAGGAGTCCTCTGGCCCCAGCAGCCTCTTTGGCACCATGGGGTCTCGCAGCACACCGCCACAACATCCACCTCTCCTGCCGCAGTCTCGCAACTCGGGCCCTGCCTCTCCTGCCCACCAGCTCGCAGCCAGTCCCCGCCTGAGTGTGACCACCCAGGGCTCACTGCCAGACACCGGCAAAGGGGAGCTGCCTGCTGATCCTGCCTTCTCAGACCCAGAGAGTGAAGCTAAGAGGAGGATTGTGTTCAGCATTTCAGCTGGTGCCAGCTCCAGGCAGTCGCCTTCCACCAGGCACAGCCCCTTGACCTCTGGCACCCGTGGGGATTGTGTTCAGAGCCATGGGCAGGACAGTCGTAAGCGTAGCAGAAGGAAGCGTGCATCAGCTGGAACGCCTAGCCTCACCACGGGTGTGTCCCCCAAGCGCCGAGCTCTGCCAACCGTCGCTGGCCTCTTTACACAGTCTTCGGGGTCGCCTCTCAATCTCACCTCCATGGTAAGTGCAGGCCCTGTAGAGCAGAGTGGGCAAGCGCCACTCAGGTGGCCTGTGGGGCTCCAGGGCAGCTAAGGACGTGGGGTGCAAGGACAGTGGCTGGTGTGCTGGCTCTCTCCTCTCTCTACTTGTACTTCCACAAGGTCCCCAAGACCCTAGCCTGGGCATGTGGTTCACTCATCTGCCCTGCCCTGACTTCATAGGTCAGCAACATCAACCAGCCCCTGGAGATCACAGCCATCTCATCCCCGGAGAGCTCACTGAAGAGCTCCCCCACACCCTACCAGGACCATGACCAGCCTCCAGTGCTCAGGAAGGAGCGGCCCCTGGGCCCAACTAATGGGGCCCACTACTCTCCGCTGACGTCAGATGAGGAGCCAGGCTCGGAGGACGAGCCCAGCAGTGCCCGGTGAGTGCTGAGTAGGCAGCTCTGCAGGGTGACAGTCTTGGACCAGGCTCTGGCTGTGTCACCCAGTCCTCTAGGTGTCACTTTTCGTTCTGACCTCCCTGGTCAGGGTAGTGTTCTTACTGTGCACTTCCTTTGCTTTTCTTGGTGAATGCTGACGGGGGCCTGCGTGGGGCCTGTGTATGTGTCCCGGCTACACACCTACACTGTGCTGCCCTGCAGACCAGTTGAGCACTGATGAGGTCCTGCTGTACAGCTTCCGGGTGTCCTGTGGCCTCACTGCTGCACACATGACATCTGCTCATGCTTTGGCTTTGCCAACATGAGAGAGTGCCACCATTCCCACTGACCCACCAAGTACACCACTGTGGACCACGTACACCACTGTGGGCCAAGTACACCACTGTGAAGGAGCACATGTGCTGCCGCCCTGGAGCTGTGCCTCTGTTGCAGGGCTCAGGATAGCAAGCTCTTCCCAGGTTGCCCTGCTTCAGATAACAATTGTCACCATGTTCCTTGGTCTAATGCCACAGCCCAGGCAGACCTCCTGGGTCCTCAGCACAGTAGCCCATGCACAGGCCTTAGTACTGCCAGTTGCCCAGATTCACTCTGGCTTTATTCAGGGGTCTTTCCCTGGGGGGCTTGAGGGCAGCCTGTGGACCCTCCATTTCCTGAGAGTCTCAGGTCCTCTCTCGGCACATAGACTCACCTAAATGACCATTTTCTTTGCACAGAATTGAGAGAAAAATTGCAACAATCTCTTTAGAAAGCAAATCTCCCCCGAAGACACTGGAAAATGGTGAGTTTTCTGCTCTCTGCCTGGAGCCTGAAGGTGGGGGAGCCCTGTGCTCAGGGCAGGCCTGCCCGGGACTGCATCTGTTACATGAATGGTCGGGAGGGTAGGACCGAGACGCCTTGTTGTCCTAAGCAACAGAAACTTAGCATTGCATCAGCCTCTTGGCCCTCCTCAGCTCTCAGCATCGCTGCCTGACACTGTGCCCTGACACTGCTCATGGCCACTGACCTCTCCCCTCAGGTGGTGGCTTAGTGGGAAGGAAGCCGGTCCCCTCAGGCGAGCCTGTCAACAGCAGCAAATGGAAGTCCACCTTCTCACCCATCTCCGACCTCGGCTTGGCCAAGGCCATGGACAGTCCGCTACAGGCCAGCTCTGCACTGAGCCACAGCCCCCTCTTCTCTTTCCGGCCGTCCTTGGAGGAGCCTGCTGCTGAGGCCAAGCCCTCCACCCACCCAAGGAAAAGTTTTGCGGGCTCTCTGGCTGCAGCTGAGGGGCCAAGCCCTGGCACCAACCCACCCAACAGCCTGGCCTTCAGTGGGGGCCTTGCTGCAGACCTCGGTTTACATAGCTTCAATGACGGTGCTTCCCTCTCCCACAAGGGCCCGGAGGTGGCGGGCCTGAGCGCCTCCCTGAGCTTCCCATCCCAGAGGGGCAAGGACAGTACCACAGAGGCCAACCCCTTCCTCAGCAGGCGGCAGCCGGAGGGCCTGGGTGGCCTGAAGGGTGAGGGCAATGCAAGCAAGGAGTCAGGAGAGAGCCTGCCCCTGTGTGGGCCCTCAGACAAGGTCTCACTGCCACACGGCAGCAGGGCCAGCAAAGGCCGTGACCGCGAGCTGGACTTCAAGGGCGGCCACAACCTCTTCATCTCTGCTGCAGCCGTGCCTCCAGGTGGCCTCCTTGGTGGCCCTGGTCTTGTAACTGTGGCTTCCTCTGCGGGCAGTGCGACACCCTCTGCCCAGGCTCCCCGGCCTTTCCTGAGCACCTTTGCCCCTGGGCCCCAGTTTACTCTGGGCCCCATGTCCCTGCAGGCCAACCTGGGCTCTGTGGCCGGCTCCTCTGTGCTGCAGTCCTTGTTCAGCACTGTGCCAGCTGCTGCAGGCCTGGTGCATGTGTCATCCACTGCGACCCGACTGACCAACTCACACACCATGGGCAGCTTCTCCTCTGGGGTGGCCGGCGGAACCGTTGGAGGTAGGCAAGGAAGGGCCAACTTCTGAGGACTTCTGGCCCCAGTCCAGGAGCTCAGTCCCTCACCAGCTACTCAGGCTCCTTCCAAGCTCTCTAGAGGGCATAAGGGGAGTGCAGCCTCCTGCCAATGCAAGGCCACAGACCCAAGGTGTGTGAGGAGGAGACTGCTGGCTGCCTCATAACACATGCCTCTTGTTTTCAGAAGACCACGGTGCACTTAACTAGGGCAGTACTTTCTTCTGGGGCCTCCCCTGTTTGAGGTGACCACCCACATGCCTCATGGCTGGTCCGTGGAAGTGGGCCTGGTGCGAATGAGTCCAGGAGGGCCTGCTCGGACTGCTCAGACGCAGGGCGGAGCGGAGCCTGGGCCACAGGCCCGGCGTGGTGCTGTGCTGGCTGGGCAGGGGCGGGCAAGTGGGCCCGAGGGGCAGGGCCTCGGCCTGGCAGGTAAGTGTCCCACACTGAGCCTACTGCTTGCTCCTTGTGCCTGCGCTTGGACCGGAGTCACGCTGTCCTCTGCTTCTCCCCGCTGGCGGCTGTGCTCCTCTTGCTTCGCCTGCCTGGAGTGTGCCGCCTGTTGAAGCTGCTTTTTCTCTCCTGTTTACAGGTGTCTTTACCCACGCGGTGCCCTCCGCCTCTGCTCACCCGTTTGGAGCTGGTGTCGGCAGCGGGGCTGTGTGTAGCAGTGCCACGCTGGGCCTGAGCCCGCTGCAGGCGGCGGCCAGCACCTCGGCTTCTTCCTTTCAGGCCGCGGCTTCTGTTGAGACTCGGCCGCCCCCTCCACCTCCCCTACTTCCTCCTCAGCATCTCGGCCGGCCTCCTGCAGGGCCACCTGTCCTCCATGCACCCCCTCCTCCTAACGTCGCCTTGCCTCCTCCGCCTGCGCTGCTGGCTTCTAACCCTGAGCCAGTGCTTCTGCAGAGCCTGGCCTCCCTCCCGGCTAACAACGCTTTCTTACCCCCCTCCTCTGCCTCCTCTCTGCAGCCTGCTAATGCCTCTCTATCTGTCAAGCTCGCCTCCCTCCCACACAAGGTCTCCCGCCCCTCCTTCACGGTGCACCACCAGCCCCTGCCCCGGCTGGCCCTGGCGCAGGCCGCGCCCGCCGCACCACAGGCCAGCACCTCGGGGCCATCTGCTGTGTGGGTTTCCCTTGGCATGCCGCCTCCTTATGCCGCGCACCTTTCAGGGGTTAAGCCTCGATAAAGACCTTGCTTAGCTAGCAGTTCATGTTCTGTAAGGTAAGGCTAGAGCCAAACCGTCCTCCTTTCCCAGAAGACGGCTGGCAGGGCTCAGCAGATGCCTGGGGTCCTGAGGAGTAGAGATGGGAGGCAAAGGGAGGCAGGCAGGGCCGCCATTGTGCAAGAGTACCTGGCCCTCAGCCAGGCGCTGAGAGGACAGCCGAAGTGATAAGATTCACTGTGTGGTAAACCGGAGGAGCCAAGGTTAGCCCACACCCACTGTGGGGCTCCTGGCCCACAGCAGTTCATAATGATGGGGCTGCAGTTTTATCTTTAGCCTCCACCCTCAAGTCCAGCTGCGCAGAGGAGATTAAGGGGTAATCAGTGGGTGAGGTTCTAGGCTGTCCATGAGCAGGCACCTGCCTGGGGTAGCCTGGTATCCTTGAGCATAGAGTTGGCACTTGAGGTCCAGGGAGGCCCACCTACCTCTCCCTGAACAGAGACTGAAGCCCTGCCTGGCTATCAGCCCTGTAAGTGACGAAGAGCCCAGTGGCGGCCCTCTGGCTTCTCCCTTGGCTATGGTGCTGTGCTACAGTAGCCTGGGCAGAGACGGCAGCCTGGCCATCGCCCTCTAGAGGTCCTAGGGCTAGGACCTCTCCAGCTGACCCACTCTGGGTGCTCACAAGGCAGACCTGGAGGGGGCTGGGCCCACTGGCACCTGCCAGGAATGCCCCCATCCCCGCCCTTGTGTCCTGCTGGGCAGCTCAGCTGAGGCAGGCATGTTGAATTTGCCTAACCTGTGCCCCTCCTCCCCGCAGGTAATTAGGACTTCTACTACCTCAGCCACGACCTATGCAAGGACGGTGTGGACCAAGCCTGCAGCCTGCGCCAGGCCGGCGGAGCCGGACGTGGAGCCACTGTGAATCGGCGGCACCGCAGGAGGTGCTGGACTGGTCCAGTTTGTACTGTCAATAGTTTTAGATAAAGTATTTATCGTTTTTTTTTTTTTAAAGTATAAGCAATTCTTACTTTATTCCATCAAAGTCGTCCAAGGCAACCTCTTGAGACGTCTAAGTGTCTGTGAGAGAGAATAATATGAAGACTTGGCCTGCTGGGCTGGCCACCATGAGGATGTCTGACTCCGTCCCGGTGCTATCTCACCAGCAAGCCCAGGCCTGCCCAGACCCACCTCTGCCCTGGTGCTGCCCCAAACGTGGACTGTGGCCAAACAGTTCTCAGATGTGCCCCCAACACCTTGTTCTGACGCCAAAGGCACGCCTGGCATGCTCGATGGGGGCTGATCTCCAGTCTCCCTCCTTGGAACTTGCCTGCTGTCACTGTGAATACCCCACTGTTAATCCTGTGGCTTCGGGCGTGCCTTTGCAGTGGGTGTGGACTAGGCTGGGGCAGGAATGGGGGTTCCCAGCTGGGCTGAGTGGTGCTGACAGGTGAGGGCCACTACTGCAGGGCTCAGTGGCTCCTGTGACAAGTGCATTTACTTTGTAATTCTTTGCTTTTCTGGCTCGGGCATGCTGGTCAGGTGACGTGGGGTTGGCCCAATCTGGGTCCCCTGGCATCTGTGTATAAGAGAGTCACACGATCAGTGACAGTATTTTATAGAGATTTGATGGAGATTTATAAATTTCATAGACTTGACTGCATTTATTTTTAGATTGTATAATGCACAGTGAACTTTAAAGGAAAGAAAAGTGAGGAGGAAAAATACTTTTATTTATTCAGATGCACAAAAAAAGAAAAAAAATGGCGCTGGCCAGGGACCCTGCAGGAGTGCGGCCCAGATGTGCTGGGCTGCCCAGGGCCTCTGGTCACTATGGTCGTCACCTGCCTGTGTCTAGGAGCTGCTTCCTGGTCCTGGGGATAGGTGCACTGGGAGTGACTGCAGGGGTCAGGGCGGACTTGACTTTCTGAGAAGGTCCTGACTGCTCACTTCTAGTTGTGGGTTGGTGGCTATGAGGGGAAAGGTCATGTGGCTCCACCCCCACCCCAACCTACTTCCCAAAGCAGTTGTGAAGATGGTGCTGGTGTCCCCTCCCTCCCTCCCTCCGCTCCCCTCCCCGCGATGGTGCTCATGTTTGGCAGGCCTGTTTCTGTGCACCACAGCTCACTAAGGTGCTGCAGAACAGGGAGCCGAAACAAAAGCTAGCAAACCCCAGGCTTGGAACAAAACCTTGAGTGAACACTGTACGCACGGCCCGCTATCCTGGCAGCTGCTTCAGCAGTCGCTGCCTCCACCTTACTTGAGAGTTAGGGGACAGACACTGCATGTTCATGGCCCAGTGGCCACAGGTGCTCCAGGCACAGCTGCAAGTCCTCTCCTGAGCCCGTAAGAAAGGGACCCACAGTAAACTGACCATGCTGCATGGTGGCCCCAGGCACTCTGGGGCTGATGGTCCTAGTATAAGATAAGGCTGCCTCAGACGTCCTTGCCAACCCAAGGTTGCTGCAGGGCTTTGAGCTCAGGAACTGATAGCAAGCCCTACTCCCACGCTAGCCCAGAGGAACACCTCCCAGTTCCCACCCTCAACCTACACAGCTCTTTTGACAGCCTGGCCTGTTTGTAACTTGATGCAGCATCGCTCTGCCTTGTAATGACCTCTGTACTTAACGGGTGCGTTGTTCTCTTCCCTTGGTCTCCCCAAGGCATCTCACACATTGTTGCTGCCTCCAGACTATGATAAATAAAGCCGTTTCCACTTGAACCCTTCAGTGCAGTCTTCTTTGCCTGTTGTCTGACCTGGACTAGAAGAGCAGCAAGCCTATCTCCTGTGAGGCTGACAGTGACACTTTGGGAGGACATAGTCTCACTTAAGAATCCAATCCTGGGGTTGGGGATTTAGCTCAGCGGTAGAGTGCTTGCCTAGCAAGCGCAAGGCCCTGGGTTCAGTCCCCAGCTCCGGAAAAAAAAAAAAGAAAGAAAAAAAAAAGAATCCAATCCTAAGACAATGTTTAGAAAGCCAGGACTTATGTGTCCCTTACCACTTGGGCAGAACACTGCCTTTCTGCGTCAGGGCACCTAGGACTCCCACTTATATGTGTATGACCCGGAAAGCCCGTATCTCCCCATTAAGCATATCCAGCCCAGGATCAGGCACATGGAAAGCAAAGGCTTGTTCGCCCCAAAATCCTGCCTGTAGCTGCACCTGCACTTCTGCGTGTTCCACCAACCCACCTTTCCTGGTTGTTTTGTTTTTCCAGACAGGGTTTCTCTCTCTAGTCCTGGCTGTCTTGGAAAGAGCCTCTTCTCTCTGCCCCCTAAATAGTGCCCACCAGCAATGTCTCCCTCCTTTTTCTCACTCCAATGTGATTCACAAAAGAGGTACCTTTATTAAAGAGTGGGCTCAGCACTGAAGGCCAGCACCAACGCCTGCTCTATCAGCAGGAGTGGGGTTCACAGCTTTAGCATTATACATTCATCTGGCCATGGACAGGGGCGCTGTCCCTGGATGTGCACAGTCAAAGGGTGCCAGCAGGGAGATGGCAGGGAGAGCAAGGACCACAGACCCTGCCTACCTCCTCTGGACCTTTGAACAGATGTATTTAAACCTATTTAAAAAACAAAACTTCCCAGGGTAGCCGGGGGCCCAGAGGGGGTCAGTCCAACACATGTAGCTGGGAGCCAATGCAAGAAGCATCCTTAGGCAGGCTACTCAGCTGGAACCTGGCCTCCTCGGAGATGCCGAACTGCTCCAGCGGGTCCTGTGGAATGCACAGTGATTGTGAGCAGGGCCAGGGAAAACTGCCCGGTCCCTCCAGCCCCACACACCTTGCCGGTCATCTTCCTGATCTCATTCCTGTAGAAGATGAGGCTCCGTCTCATGTATTCGTAGCTGGAGGAAAGGGCTGGGCTCACTGGTCACATTCCCCCATGTTTCCACCCAGCTCCCAGCAGTCCCTAAAGCCCCACCTGGCCCGCTGCAGAGCCTCCATCCATTCCTGGCACTGCTCTTGGCTACAGCATTCAAAGTGATATTTCCTGCTGAGGTCTTCCACGAAGCCTGGAAAGGGATAAAGGAAAGACGCCACCTCTTGTCACTGTCAGGTTGGTCTATATCCTGCTGGCCCCAAGTCCCAGCTTCTTCTCCACAGGGTTTCAAACTGAACTTGTTTCAAACTTGTTCTAACTCCAAGCCATCTTCTGCCTGTCACAGGCTGAAGAATCCTGACCTCTGAACTCACAAATAGGGGACCCACTGGGAAGTTGGATTATTGGGAATGTAATTGGCTAAGTAAGGTCATTCCCAAAATAAATGGGAATAGGACAGGGCAGATGGCTCAGTGGTTAAAGTGCCTCATGTAATCGTGAGGCCCTGAGTTCAAGCCCCAGCAGTGCACGTCAAAGAGCAGAGTGCAACTCCGTGCTGAAGAGACCGATTTGCTGGCCGGTCAATATAGCTTAAAAACAAGTCCGGGTTGGGACAGTGAGGTGGCCAAGCAGGTAGGAGCCTGCTGACAAGCCTAATGACCAGTGTTTTATGTTGGAGGCCTACACAGTGGAAGATGAAATCCAACTACACAAGTTTTCCGCTGGCCTTTCTGGCATACTCACACCCAGAAACCCATGCGTGCACATGTACAAGAAGCAGAAAATAGGGGTACAGATGGAGAACCCCACTGGATGACAGAGGTAGACACGATGGACAAATCTCTACAAGGTACGCAGCAGAAAGACCTCTCCAGAGGTGAAGGCTGAGACAGGTGTCCTTCAAGGCCTCAAAGCCCTGCCCGCACACTCACTCCCACGGCAGAGACTGCTTCAGTTATACACACCAAGTTCACAGACTGCACCTCTCTCGGCCGTAAACCGGCAGAGGATCGGGGAAGAAACTAAGATGAGAACCTGACCCAGTGGTCACTCTGAGTGACAGCTGGGACAGTCATGGGCCACCAGCGGACGCGAGATCCAGGACAAATGGAGATTCCTAAGGGAGTAAAAAGGATCGCGTGCGCGGAGCAGAGTCCGGGGTGGAAAGTGGGGAACAGAACACTTACTGATGGAGAAGCCTCCCGGCTCTTCCTGGGCCACTCTGCAGCGCTCCAGCAACAGGGCTCCGAGGGGCTGCGCGAGACACGGCCATGAGCACCGGCCTCTGGGCCGCGCGGGTCCCCCGCGCCCCCCACACCCCTACCTCGGCCTCGTCCGGGCGGAAGTAAAAGAGGAAGTTGACCACCAGCTTCACCAGCCGCCTCTTGGCCACTGCAGGCAGAGGGCGGTGTCAGCGCGCAACTGCTGTCATCCGCCCACCGGGGAACCCCGCGGCCCGCCCAAGTGTCCCAGCCCCGGCCCGGACCAGCTCACCGCTGCCCTTCTTGGGGCCCCGCATGCCCAGCTCGGCCGCCATCTCTGCCGGCTGCCGGGACAGCGCTTGCAACTCTTTCTCGTTGTACCGCATCTCGCCGCCCGGATCCGCGCGAACCAAAACGCGCCCTGCCTCTCGGCCGCCGTCCTGCCCGAAGCCGCTACTAGCGCCACAAAAGTCTCAGGAAGCGACCTCGTAAGTCCCAACGGTGCTACTGCGCCTGCGCGTTGTTGGGCGTGTTGCGTGACGCTAGTTGGTGGGTCAGCACAGTAGAACAAGGAGTCGGACGGGAAGGAAATCGCCCGTCCTTAAATAACCGTCAGACACACTGAACGTGGGGTGTAAATTTAGACTCATAGCACCTCACGATACGCGAAGCTCGTTCCCGGGCCTGTGAACCCTGAGGTTTAAGTCCTGTCGCGATAGTCAGCGCCAACAGAGTTAGGGCGGAGCAAGAATTCGTAGACAATGCAGTGCGCACGCGTACTCCGTGTCCCGGCGCTCTTTTTTTTTTCTCCCGCCTCCCGTAGGGGGAGTCCATTCGCTGGGCATGCGCACACATGAAACTCCGCCTTCCTTGCCCCCGGAAGTGATTGCTCAAGCGGTCGTGCGCATGCGCACAACAAAATCGCGGCATTCGGGGAGGTTAAGCCCGGTTACCGAGGCCTTGGTGTTGGTAAGGAACTACGCGGTTTGTCGGTGGCGGCTGCCCCGTCTGTGGGTCTTGAAAGTAGGAGCGAGAGCGTGGGGCCTGGCGGGGCAGCGGCCGCCCTTTCCCCTTAGGCGTGGCGCACCCTCGCCCTAAGAGCGCGGTCTCGCGAGGTCCTTTGAGTCGTGGCGTGATCGCGGACTTTTGTGGCGGTTCCGTGGCCTCTAGGGTGGTTCGGGTTCTTGGAATGTCATTTAACCTGCTTGTTTGCCTCAGTTTCCCTCGCCGTTAGTCAGGGCCATGGCGACTACTGCTCCTGTCCACTGTAGTAGGTCTGTTGCTCGGATTAAAAGATAACGGTATATGCATTTAAAAGTGATTTGCGGGGTTGGGGATTTAGCTCAGTGGTAGAGCGCTTGCCTAGCAAGCGCAAGGCCCTGAGTTCGGTCCCCAGCTCCGAAAAATAGAAAAAAGAAAAAAAAAGTGATTTGCCTTTAGACCAGGCAGGCCTTCTCCCAGACCGTGACCTTAACATATACCACTCTTCTGTTTCTATTGATCGTTCATCGGTAATCTTAGAGTAGTCCGTGAGGTCGCACGGCTCCCAACCATTCATCCTGGTCTCTTGTCCCAGGCTTCACTTGTGAGTCCATCCAGTCATCGGCACAATTTTACTTTATTTCAGACAGCGTCTCACGGCATAACTGAGGCTGACCTGGAACCCTGTGTGAACTAGGCCGATTTCGAGCTCACATACACTCCCATACCTCTGCCTCCCGCATACTGAGATTTACAGCGTGTGCCACTACACTTGACTGTTTTGTTTTAAGGAAGGTTTATTTTGACTGATAGTATGAAGGTGCAGTCCACTATGGTGGTCGTGTTACAGCCATAGTCAGGAAGCAGATAAAAGCTGGTATTGGAATCCCTTTCCCGTGTTTTTAAAGATTTTTTTTCCAAATGTGTGTCCATGTGGAGCTTCATGTGTGAGTATGATAACGTCAAGTCCAGGAGAGACTGTCAGGTTCCCTGGAGCTGGAGTTTCTGGTGGTTGTGATCTGCCACTAAGTCATCTTGCCAGCCTACCCAGCACCCTTTTGTCTTTTATTTGAGACAGATCTCACTGCACAGCCCAGTTTGGTCTCAAATTATACCCATCATCTTTCTACCTTGGCCTCTAAGGGAGCTGGAAGGAAATGTATACACTGCCATGCCCCATGTTTTCTGTTTCCTGAGGTTGGGAACTGTTGGTGGGCTGAGGCGGTAGCTCATTGGTGAGCGTTTGCAAAACTTTGTGCTCCATCCACTGGGCCAAGCAGTATGCTCACCCAGGCCAGTTTTATTCTGCTTTCCTTCCAAAGCTGATGAACTACATTTCTGCAGTGGATATCCATGCACTCAACCTCAAGCATGCCCCCCCAGGGGACCCAGTGCATGCTGGACAAGTGTTCTCCTTGAGTGGCACCGTCAAGTCTGTGGATGGACACCCAGCCTCCCTGGGGAGGCCAGCCACAGAGTCCTATGTTCTCAAGAGTTGTCTTTGCCTGAGCCTGGAGTGGTTTTCCATCCTGCTGCTGCTGCTTGCGGGTGCCCCTAACTCTGAGAAGCCAATTGATTCTCCCACCGTTTGGCTGTACTCTCGTGTCTGGCCAGCTTCATCTCTGGGAGTGTGTCTGTTGGTAGCTCTGGATGATGTAGACGATGCCCTTCTCAGTCTTTGGCTGAGTACAAAACATCTAATAGGCTGCTCCTGTCCCGCCACTTCAGTGTACACCTCTCAAGCCGTCCCTCTCAGCACCTAGAGCATCCTGTATCCTTTGCCTTCTGGCCTCTTCCTCCTTGACAGCCAGTGCTGTCAGTGCCCTGTCAGCCTTGAGCACACTCTAGTGACATTGTAGTAACTGGGTACCTGCCCTCAAGGTTCTTGGTCACATTTGCAGAGCCCCTTGTGCTATGGGAGGCACCAGTGATGATGACAAGAGCTGTCTCTACTTGTCTCCTGGTCGCTGGCCCTGGGTTTACTGTAGGTTTACCAGTAGACTGAGTAGTCTTAAGTGTTCTGCCTCAGGTAACACTGTCTGGAGGCTTTGGCTGAGCCTCCAAGGTGAGACCCTTGGTATCGAGCATTCCTTGTGTCAGGCAGAGGAGGGTGTGTCCTCTAATGCCAGCAGAGGCAGGCAGAGGCCAGCCTAATGTGTGAGGAGAGTTCTAAGATAGCCATGACTACGTAGAGACTCCTCCCTCAATAATAACAACAACAATAATAGTAATCATATGTTACATCAGGGAGAGGCGGCTCAATGGTAGTCACAGCACTTGGGAGGATCAGGAGGTCAGAGAAGGGATGGCTTGCATGCTGGGCCATCCCGCGGTCCTAGCATCATCAGCAGGGTTCTAAGCCTTAGTCTTCCTTGCTCCCCAGGTTTCTCCTGTCCCCTAAAGTACCCAGGCCTGCATCATGGACTTTCAGCACCGACCTGGAGGCAAAACTGGGAGTGGGGGCGTGGCCTCCTCCTCAGAGAGCAACCGGGATCGAAGAGAGCGCCTGCGGCAACTGGCCCTGGAAACCATCGACATCAATAAGGTGGGGGAGGGAGAGTCTCCAGGCCTGCAGAGCCCTCACCTTGCCCACCTTGGTCCTTGGGTCCCGGGGCCAGGCTGTGCGGTCTCACGGTACATTTCTTCACTCCCAGGACCCGTATTTCATGAAGAACCACCTGGGATCCTATGAGTGCAAACTCTGCTTGACTCTGCATAACAATGAGGTACCTGCCCACCAGACTTCCACCATTCTGCACTGGCCTGGTGACACTGGTCGGCCTTGGACCTGTCACCTGGAGCCAACCACTCCCTTAGTATTGCTCTGGTTTCCTTGAATTCCTTTTTTTCTTATCCCTGGGGGTCAGAGCTCAGCCTAGGGCTTAGCCATGCTGGGTAAGAAGTGAACTTCATCCCTGGTCAGTCCTTGAGGCAGCACTGACTAGCCTGGGGCTCACTGTACTCCTGATGCCCCTGCCTCTGTCCCTGCCGGCCCTCTAACATAACAACACAGGTTGGCTGGGCACCAGCTACTCCTTATCCTTTTCCTCTGACTGTTTGCTCTGTGAATGCCTTGCAAATAGTAATGGGTGCCTCTGCACTCTGAGGGCTCAGGGAGAGGTGTGGCTGCTGACTCTTTCTGGGGGGAGAGGACTCTGGGAGTTGCCTCCCCACCCCTCTCACTGGAGGACCAGATCAACAGTGGATGGAACACATTTGGCTGTGTTGACAATGGGGTGGTGATGAGCAGTGCCCTAGGCCCCACACCTCTGTTGGGAGCTCCTTCAAACCGCTGCCCATCCCCGGCGGTGGGCTCAGCACTGAAGACTGACGGTGTTGCTCTACCCCTACTCAGAGGAATCTCTGGGCAGGGATGGGTGCAGTAACAAGTCACAAGTCTCCCAAGTGCAGCCACAGCTACTGTAAGGCCCCGCAGGCTCCCCAGGGCTACCATTACAGCTGCTCTGCGAGGTGCCGGTCCTGCCCGCCCCACCCTCAGCTGCCTGTCTTCTTTCTCTTTGCAGGGGAGCTACCTGGCCCATACCCAAGGGAAAAAACATCAGACTAACTTGTGAGCGCTCACAGCCCTGGTACCCCAGTACCACAACGCTGCTACTCAGGAGGGGACCCTTCACTTGAGCTGTGTGGATGGGGAGGGAAGGGGACAGGTGGCCTGCATCTACATTCTCAGCCCCACCCCCACCCTGTGTTTCAGCCTGACTGTCTCAGTACAGAGCAGATGGCCAAGGGGCAAGGACAGTGGTGGTGCCACATTGTCACCTATCCTGCCCTGCTTGGTGTATCCCAGGGCTGAACCACCCAATCTTCTTGAACTCAGAGAGCAGGGGCTCTGGCACCTGGGTGCTTGGCCTTGGTGACTGGTGGAGGGGCCAAGCACTTGCGTCTGTTCACAGGGCCCGGCGAGCTGCCAAGGAGGCCAAAGAAGCCCCCGCCCAGCCTGCACCAGAGAAGGTCAAGGTGGAGGTGAAGAAGTTTGTGAAGATTGGCCGCCCTGGCTACAAAGGTGTGTCTGTGTGTGTCTGTGTGTGATGGCCAGCCCACAACTGTGGGCTGTGGCATGAATGAATCCTGGGCTCTGGTACCCGACATACTCTTGACCCTGGGACACACAGCCACCTTCTCTGTTCTCATAGCAGTCATTCCCTTAGTGTTGCCAAGAGCCCCCAGGTGCTGATAAGCACCATTCCTCACTGGCAACTTCCAGAAGAAGGAGGGGGAGGCAGGTGGTTGCAGTCACTGCTCTGGAACCCCTGTGGCCAGAAAACCAGTTATATGACCAGCAGGAACCCTGGGAGCCAAGTTCCCAAGAGTCCTCTTTGGCAGGCAGGGTCCTGGTGAGGCTGACACAGGACTGCCCCGCCATGCTCTTCCGAGACTTCGGCTGCTGTCCCTACATAGAATGCTGGGTTGGGCTGCCCTCACTTTAGGTCCCAGCCATGTGGCCTCAGGGCAGAGAGGCCAGAACTTGTACGTAGGGACCCTGTTTTGGTGTGCACCCATGCACATGACAGCCCCATCCCCTCTGTTTCAGTGACCAAGCAGAGGGACACAGAGATGGGCCAGCAGAGCCTACTGTTCCAGGTGAGGTGGGACCAGTCGGGTGGACAGGACACAGGGGTTGGGGGCTGTGTTTGTGCCAACACTGCCATGCATGTTCCACAGATTGACTACCCTGAGATTGCAGAGGGTGTCATGCCCCGCCACCGCTTCATGTCTGCCTATGAGCAGAGGATCGAGCCCCCGGACCGCCGCTGGCAGTACCTCCTCATGGCTGCTGAGCCCTATGAGACCATCGCCTTCAAGGTAATGACCCTGCAGGAGAGACAGAGCAGGGCAGCTAGATCCAGCCCTTCCCTGGGGTGCTGCAGCCTCTGCCTCCCTCCCTCCCTAGGTGCCGAGCCGCGAGATCGACAAGGCTGAGGGCAAGTTTTGGACCCACTGGAACCGAGAGACCAAGCAGGTGAGGCTCCGAAGGCCCTGCATGGGTATCCCCCGGCCCCACGCCCTGCCCAGTCACTGACACACCCTCCTCTGCAGTTTTTTCTTCAGTTCCACTTTAAGATGGAGAAGCCCCCAGCCCCTCCCAGCCTCCCAGCAGGACCCCCAGGCGTCAAGCGGCCCCCGCCCCCACTCATGAACGGACTACCTCCTCGCCCACCACTCCCTGATGCCTTGCCCCCACCTCCACCTGGTGGCCTGCCTCTTCCTCCTATGCCCCCCACTGGGCCTGCTCCCTCTGGGCCCCCTGGACCTCCCCAGATGCCCCCACCAGCTCCTGGGGTACACCCCCCAGCCCCAGTAGTACACCCACCAACATCTGGGGTCCATCCCCCAGCTCCTGGGGTGCACCCCCCAGCCCCAGTGGTTCATCCACCAACATCTGGGGTCCATCCCCCAGCTCCTGGGGTCCATCCTCCAGCCCCTGGAGTGCACCCTCCAGCCCCTGGAGTGCACCCACCAGCCCCTGGGGTGCACCCACCAGCTCCAGGGGTCCACCCCCCAGCTCCAGGGGTCCACCCCCCAGCTCCAGGGGTCCACCCCCCAGCTCCAGGGGTCCACCCTCCTCCATCAGCTGGAGTTCATCCTCAGGCTCCAGGGGTGCATCCACCTGCTCCTGCAGTCCACCCTCAAGCCCCTGGTGTACACCCCCCAGCTCCTGGGATCCACCCTCAGGCACCAGGGGTGCACCCCCAGCCTCCTCCTGGAGTCCACCCTGCTGCCCCAGGGGTCCATCCTCAGCCTCCAGGGGTTCACCCTACTCCTATGCCCCCCATGCTAAGGCCCCCCCTTCCCTCGGATGGCCCTGGGAACATGCCTCCGCCTCCCCCAGGCAACTGAGTAGCCCGCCACCAGCCTCTGTGCTCTGTGTGCTCTTTTCCCATGGCCAGTCCTTGGGAGGTTTTCTATTTTGTCCTGTCCTAAGTCAATTAAACAGCCTCCCCCATGTCTCCCTGTCTGCAGTGTGTGTTTTTGGTAGTGGGGTTGGGTGGGTACTGCTTGTCTCTATGGAAGGCGTGGTGACCTGGGGGATCGTCCAGGTGGGCTCCCCAGGCAGATGGGAACGACCCAAGGACACCTCGGCCTCTGCAGTTGGGGGCTGGCTCTGAGGACAGAAAGCCTTTTGAGACAGCCGCCTCCCACCTGATGGGCATGCAAAGCGCAGCCAGGCACTGTCCCCAAGGTCACCTCAGGGGTTGATAGAGGTGTCCCTCCCAAGCACTCTGGCTCGAATGCATATAAGCAGGACCACCCAGACCCTGCCATGCCACCATGCAGGGGCCACACCTCTCTCTGCTGCTGCTGCTGCTAGCAACTATGGGAGCTGTGTTACAGGCTGACACAGTTGAAGAACTGACCAATACCAGGGGCCTCATCTTCCTTGAAGATGGGGTCTGGCCTCCCAGCAGTCCCCCTGAGCCTTTGTGCCTGGTGGCGGTGAGAGGGGAAGGGGACACAAGCAAGGCTTCCCTGACGGTGGTGGGGGGCCTGCACAGCTATGAGCATGCCTTCCTGGAGGCTGTCCAAGAGTCTCGCTGGGGACCTCAAGACCTAGCCACCTTCGGAGTCTGCAGTACTGACTCCCAGACTACCCTGCCTGCCCTTCAGCGCCTCGGGGCCTGGCTCGGAGAGACTGGGGAACAGCAGTTGCTAGTCCTACATCTGGCTGAAGGTACGTGAAGGACAACATCTCAACACCCTTGTTGCCTTGGGACTAACGGAGGCTCCTCCCAAGGTTTGGGCGGGACCTGTGGGGTGTGGGGGGAAATCCCTAACTTGGTTGCCAAACAGAACCTTGTGGGACACACCTTGTGGGAGCCGTAGTCTGCAAGATGGCAGAACATCCCATGGTCACACCTTCCCAGACAGAAGAGCTGCCACGTCCCTATCTATAAGCAAGGTCTTCATACATGACCCCAGAAGATCCCCGGTTAGAGTCTGACTGAGGGACTTGAGGGACAGATGCTAATGGCCTCAGAGACTCAGCTGTCACCAATATTTGCAGTGATATGGGAGCCTCAGCTCTTGCTGAAGTTCCAAGAGCCTCCACCTGGGGGAGCCAGCCGCTGGGAGCAAGCCCTGTTAGTGCTATACCCTGGACCTGGGCCCCAGGTCACAGTCACAGGAGCTGGACTGCAGGGCACACAGGTACCAGAGACTGGCGTGGGTCCTCTGGTTGGGGGTTGGGGGAGAAGTTGTGCCAGATGGGAGGATTCCTGGGGTGAGGAGTACACCTTGGAGTCTATTCCCAGTCTGGCAGGGGGTGGTGCCTGACCACTTCCCCAGTCCAGTCCAGTGAGTTCCTGTATCCACAGAGCCTCTGCCCTACTCGGGACACCCGCTATTTGGTGCTGACTGTGCACTTTCCAGCGGGGGCCTGGAGCGGCTCGGGGCTCGCCCTAACCCTTCAACCAAGCAAAGAAGGTAGGTCCTGGCAGAGAGGAGGGGACAGTGTGGAAGGAGGCTGCCCTTAGCCCTTGCCCTCAGCCAGCACGCGCCCACCCTCTACAGGTGCCACCCTGACCATCGCTCAGCTGCAGGCCTTTCTGTTTGGCTCTGATTCCCGCTGTTTCACGCGGATGACTCCCACCCTAGTGCTGCTGCCACCCACCGGGCCGACACCGCAGCCAGCACATGGCCAGCTGGACACCGTGCCTTTCCCGCAGCCTGGGTGCGCGCAAGGATGGAGGAGGAAATGGGGAGGTGGGAATGGGTAGAGGGTCCACCACAGCCTCTTGTGCTCACAGCTGGCCCACTTCGTTCTATTCCAGGCTGTCCCTGGAGCCTGAGGACCTGCCACACAGTGCTGACCCCTTCCTAGAGACCCTCACTCGCTTGGTTCGTGCTCTGCGGGGACCTCTGACCCGGGCCTCGAACACTCGTCTGGCCCTGGACCCTGGTGCGCTGGCCAGCTTCCCACAGGGCCTGGTCAACCTTTCAGACCCCGTGGCGCTGGGACGTCTGCTCGATGGGGAGGAACCCCTATTACTGCTGCTGTCACCCGCTGCGGCCACTGTGGGGGAACCTATGCGGCTGCACAGCCCCACATCTGCTCCCTGGGCAGCAGGCCTGGCACGCAGGGTAGCGGTAGAGCTGCAGGCAGCGGCCTCGGAGCTGCGGGACCTCCCAGGCCTGCCACCCACAGCCCCCCCATTGCTGTCGCGCCTACTGGCGCTGTGCCCCAACGACTCCCGCAGCGCCGGGGACCCGCTGCGAGCGCTGCTGCTGCTGAAGGCACTGCAGGGCCTGCGTGCAGAGTGGCGAGGGCGGGAAGGGCGCGGGAGGGCGGGGCGCAGCAAGGGGACAGGGACAGATGGGCTGTGCGCGCTGCGCGAGCTGAGCGTGGACCTTCGAGCAGAGCGCTCAGTGCTCATCCCGGAGACCTACCAAGCCAACAACTGCCAAGGCGCCTGCGCATGGCCACAGTCGGACCGTAACCCACGGTACGGGAACCACGTGGTGCTGCTGCTAAAAATGCAGGCACGCGGGGCCGCCCTGGGTCGCCTGCCCTGCTGTGTGCCCACTGCCTACACCGGCAAGCTGCTCATCAGCCTGTCGGAGGAGCACATCAGCGCGCACCACGTGCCCAACATGGTGGCTACCGAATGCGGCTGCCGGTGATGTCCGCCCTACCCCATCCCCCGTGTCCCCAGTCAGCGCCCCAATAAAGATTAGCAAGCACTCAGCTGGGGTGTCTGTGGGCGGAGAGAACTCCTGACAACCTCCCTTCGCGAATGCAAGGCATGAGTCCTTCCCATACACCCGGTACTCCCCTATGGGAGAGCTTTCGGTCCCTACCGCTTTTCTGTGTAGCCCTGGCTGTCCTGGGACTCTCTCTGTAGACCAGGCTGGCCTCGAACTCAGAGATCTGCTTGCCTCTGCCTCCCCAGTGCTGGGACTAAACTCCTGGACCTTTTTAAATTAATTTGTATGTGTGGCGGGGAGAGAAGTGTCTGGCCAGAAGGAAATTGAGGCAGGAGAAATGCTTCGAGTCAGCCTGAACTACAGAGCAAAACTCTTTCAGAAAACAAAAACAAGGGAGCTGGAGAAGTGGCTCAGCAGCAAAGCACACTTGCACATCCTAACATGCATGTGCGTGGTCTTTAAAAGCAAAACCAAAAGGCCAAGTGTAGTGGCGCACGCCTGTCATCCCGGCGCTCTGGAGGAGGAGACCGGTCAAGACTTAAAACCCAGCCTGGTTGCACGTCCTAATGCAGTCACAAAGTGTACAGATGAGGTCAGAGGGCAGAACTAAGCCGAGTTCTTTCTCTCCCTCCACAGCGTGGGTCGCAGGATCCAACTCAGGCGGTTGGGCTTGGTTGCAAGCGCCTTTACCCATTCTACTCTCTCACTGGCCCCATCTCTTCGACCCTTAGGGTCCAGGCACAAAGGAGCAGATGATGTGGCTGTCACAGCACGACCTTTATTTGCTGGTGCTACAGGGAGAGGGGATGCAGGATTCACGCAGGAGACACAGGCAGGATCAGTCATGCCTCTTCCCAACACGGGGCCTCTGTCTGGGCCGGTTGTCACGATCATGCTGGTCATGCCGTCGCCGAGGAGCCCAGGCCTTCAGCTTCCCATGCTCGAGGTCCCTGGAGTCCCGCCTCCATGGCCGATGGCCTCCTTCCCGCGCCTCCCAGCGCTGTCGCAGTGATTGGCGGGGCTCCCTAGTGACCTGAGGCTTCTCCTCCCTCCTCGGCTTCTCCCTTCTTGGCTTCTCCTTCTTCGGTTTCTCCCCTTTCCTTGGCTTCTCTTTCTGTGGCTTCTCCTGGGAACCTCGGTCACCAAGGGGTGCGCTCTCCTCCCCAGAGGCTTCCGAGATGGACCCTCCAGGTTCTGCCTGGGTTTCTGCAGCCTCAGGGCTCCCGGGAAGCTCAGGCTCATCCCTCATCTCTGCCTGGGGTGCAGGTGGCCCAGGCTTCGGCTGAGGAGGCCCGGATGGGGGCACCAACACCGGAGGTTTAGGCTGCAAAGAGACAAAGTGGGATCTTGGGGTCCGTGTGCACAGGCCGGCCTCCTCCTGCCTTAGTGAGCAGCCTCATCAGGTGAAATCACTGGAAAGAGGCTTACGGCTGGCGCTGGCGCTGGCGTTGGCGACGCTGGCTTCTTGGTTGGAGAGCTGGGCGGGACCCACTGCTGAGGGGCCGCCACGGCCTCCCCAGCCACTGCGTCTGAAAGGCAGGCAGTCTGGGTTGGAGGAATGGGCACAGCCACGCACCTCTTCGCCTCACCCCCAGAACTCCGCTTGGATAACCCAACCTCCTCCTAGAGACTTCTCTCTTTTGTCCTTTGAGAGAGTAGCCATTCCCCCGCCCCCAGCTGCATGAGGGTGGCTAACAATAACGTGGGGGCGATCCTCTGATCCAGGATAGGGTGTAGAGAGCCCTTCTCTGATGAAGGAGCGGGGGACCAGGCTCAGTCATGTCGATCATCCTGCCTGGAGGAACACTGAGGATTGCCGTGAGACCCAGGCTCGCCTGTGTCTTTGACTCAAAACAAAAAGCCATTCTACATCTTGGGAGGTCAAAGCAGGGAGTGTCAGGAGACCAGCCTGAGCTACATAGAGAGGTTGAAGCCTTGTGAATTATGTCTTAAAAAAAAAAAAAAAGGCACACATTCCAGCATTCAGAGGGGAGAGAAGAGCTCTCCAAGTTTGAGGCCAGCCTGGAATATATATTGAGTTCCAGCCAGCTAGGGCTACATAGTGAGACTGTCTCAAAATGAGTGAGTGAGTGAGTGAGTGAATGAATGAATTACAAGTTCAGATCATCTAGAAACCAGGCCTGGTTGTGAAAACTTAAGGTAGACACCATAAAGCTAGGAGCTAGATGTGACCATGGGCCTCACAGGCTGGCGTACAGGCTCTTCCAGAATAGGGGAAGAGACATGAGCATGAGGTTAGGAACAGTAGAGCCACAGCATGAGCAGCCGGAGGGAATGCCCCCGCCCTGTGGAGTCCCCGCCCTGTGGAGCTCACCCCGACATAGCTGGAAAGCCGAGCCCAGCAGGGCCAGCAGTGAGGCCAACACCAGGCACTTGTTGAGCGTCAGATCTCCCCAGGGCAACTCGTCGTCGCTTGGCGGCAGGGGTGGCTGCAAGGGAGGCGCAGCCTGCGGCTTCCTACGCGCAGGAATGCTCCGGGGGTCTGAGGGACAAGCATGGATCCATCCGCCTGTCGCCCGTGGTTCCTACCCAGTCCCAGGGTGCAGACCACCCCCACCTCCACACCCTCTCGTGAGCAAACCCACTTGCTCCAGCTTTGCCTGCTGGTGCGCTCTCCTTGCCCATGCGCTCTTTCTCCGTCTTCTTGAGCCCGGCATCGCCAGCGCCAGCGGTAACTGGGTCCTGAAGGACCTGTAGGGCATCGGGAGACAGTCCACAAGGAGTGTCAGTCCAGATGTCCTGTGGCCTGCCACCTCCTAACCCCCGGGAGGATGAGTCAAGAGGATTGCTTGGAGTTGGTTGCCAGCGTGAGCTTCATAGTGAGACTGTCTCTAAAAATCAAGATGGAGGGCCCCAGCCAAGCAGCTCAGTGGCAGACTGCACTGCCTTCAACCCTGACAGCCTGAGTAGGACCTCTCCCCAACACCTAGTGGAAGGAGAAAACAGAATCTGGGGGTTTGGGGTCTGATCCCACACTGTGCATGTGTACACACACACACACACACACACACACACACACACACACACACACACAGTCTCTCTGTGTGTATATGTATCGTACATGTGTACCTATGTAGTATATGTATGTATATATAATGATGTGTGTGTGTGTGTGTGTGTGTGTGTGTGTGTGTGTGTGTGTGTGTGTGTGCCTGAATTCGTAGAGGCTGGAGAGACAGCTCAGTGGTTACAGCACCGGTTACTCCTGCAGATGACTTGGGTCTGATTCCCACCACCCACGTGGGGCTCACAAACACTTGTGACTCCAGTTCCAGGGCAGATGACCTCCTCGGGCATGAGGAACATGTGTGTGCAGGCTAAGCACACAAAATAAAAAGTTCAATGAAAGTAAGTATCCGTTTATGGTTTAGAACAGTTGATTTTTATGTTTTAAATAATGAGGAGAAAAATATTTAAAGGAATATGGAGTTAGAGCATGCAGGAAGCCTGGGCCCCACCCACAGCATCACACAAACCAGGCCTGGTGACAAGACTAGGACCCAGCCCTCAGGAGGAAGAGGCAGGAGGCTCAGAACTCAGGCTCATCGGGCTACATGAGAACCTAGCTCAAGAGAAAAAAAAGAAAAAAAGGAAAAGAGAATAAAAGAGGAGAGGATCAGAGGAGAGAAGAACCAGAGAAAACCATTTCTTTGCTCAGCCTGTCCCCACCTCCCAGGGCCACAGGTACTCACATGGCTCCAGCTGCTGGAGTCCGAAAGCCTGGATGTCCCTGTAGGACAAAACAGTGGGCTATTCCCCGCCCCTAGCGGATCCGTCCCATCTCCTCCCCCACTCTGCCAGGAGAGTGAACACAGTGTCCACTCCAGACGAGACGACAAGGGGCATGGGGCTCAGGGACACCTCTGTCCTATGATACACAGTATGTTTCACCATGGAGTCCAGAGCTGAACCGCCAGGTTCTCCTCACTCACTGTACCTCGAGTCTTGCTGTCTGGCCGCCGGCCTGAGGGGGACTCCTCTAGGAATGGGAGATCATCACTGGGGATGCAGCTGCCCAGGCCCCCATCTAGATCCTCCAAGCCTCTGGTTGTCATAGAGACTGGAAGATGGGGAGGGAGACAGGATGGGGTCTCGGTCTTATTGGAGAAAGTTATATCCTTACATGATCTCACCACAGTGTCGAGAACCCCACACACACACAACCCAGCCACTGGAGGACTCCAGAATCCATCAACACAGCAAGAACCCAAGCTGTGGCTCAGAGAGCCTCAGAGCCCACTCACAGTCACACAGTAATAAATCCAAGGACCCACGCTGGAACCCTGCTCCCAGGCCAGCTCATGTTCTCTGAGACCATCAACTATTTTTATCCAGTGTCTAAAGCCAGCAGGATGGGTGAGTCTGGCAGCCCTGCCCCTCCCCAGGCCTTTGCTCCCAATCCACCCCCAACACTGACTGTCTCACTGGCCTAAGGGGAGGCACTGAAGCCCCAGCAACCTGGCTGAATCCTCACCATGACAACTGAGGAGCAGGACAAGGGTCCTGAGGGTTTTCCACAACACTAGCCTTCCTGCCCACTTTCCCACAGGGGACATGGGGAAACTGAGACCAGAGGCTGTGCTGGCTGACACCTGACCTAACTTATGGGAAAAGGGGATGTGCCCATGGCCTCTGGTTGTCAGGGTTAATGTGCCCCAAGGCCCAAACAGAAACACTTTAAAATCAGGGAGAGAATGGGCTGGCAAGATGGCTCAGCAGGTAAAGGAGCTTGCAGCCCAGTGTGATGGTCTGAATTCAATCCTTCAGTCCCCTTTACCCACACCCCATAGCTGGAAGGTGAGACTAGACTCCTCAGGTTGTCTTCTGACGACCGCCTTAGCATTTTAGCATTTACCTTAGCATCTAGTGCCTACAGGTACACCAAAAAATTAAAAAAAATTAAAATGTAATTTAAAAATGAACTGAACATAAAACCTTGAAGGGTTTTCAACGTGGGGGAAGGGATCCAAAGCACGGGAGACACAGAGAGTTTGGCCCTATCTCTATGAATAGGGGGGTGATGGTCACAAGCACTGGGGACCCTTATGGAGGTCAGAGATTCCCACACCAAGCTCTAGGGACCCACACCTCTGTCCAGGTCTCCCCACGGACCCTCTTACCCTACAGCCTCCGAGCTGGGCTTGAGAGACAGGACAGTGGACAGAGGGGTAGCCCGGGATGGACAGGAACAGGTGGCCAGGGACAGCTGGAGACACCAATTGGAAGGAACCAGGGAACCAGAAGGAGGGACTTCCACGAAGTCACCGACAGGGTGGCCGCCATCCCAACACTGGTACAGAGCAGAGAGCTGACTGAGGGGTGACCCACCCCTACTTCCGTACACTGCCTCTCCCTCCAGCAATAAACTGGGGGAGGGGGGGTCCTTGTTTGCTGCTCTGGTGTCAGAAGGCTGGAGTAACTCCAGCAGCCATGGCTGAAGCTTCTGCTTATGCAGGCTCCTCCCTGCCTGTGCTCCAGGTCACTCGCAGCTGTTTGCCATGATTCCTGCTTTCTTGTCTCCTCTTTTCTTGCTGTCCTGGAACTTGATCTGTAGGTAGACCAGGCTGGCCTCGAACTCACAGAGATTTCCTTGTGTCTGCCTCCTGAGTTCTGGGAATAAAGGCGTGAGCCATGACCACCCAGCAACAAGGTAGTAGTTTACAATGGCTAAACCTTTTGAACCATTTTTTAAAAAAGATATACTTATGTATATGGGTACAGATGGTTGTGAGCCACCATGTGGTTGCTGGGAATACACACACACACACACACACACACACACACACACACACACACACATAATGTAGGAATGAATGCTATATTCACACATACACCTACACACCAGAAGAGGGCATCAGATCCCTTTATAAATGGTCCTGAGCCACCACGTGGTTTCTGGGATTTGAACTCAGGACCTCTGGAAGAGCAGTTGGTGCTCTTAACCACTGAGCCATCTCTCCAGCCCACTTGGGGTTTCTTTTTATACTATTTGAGTTACTCTATGTAAGGAGGACTGAATCCAAGACCTCAGTCCCTCCCCAGGGACTCTGGTTGGGGCTCCACCCCGACCACATCCCCAGCCTGGGAATTTTAGGTAGCAACAGAAAAGTGTCACAATTGTGGAGTCATTTCACACTGTCTGGGTAAACAAGGCTTCTCAGAACCTCTGTCTCTTCGAGTGCAAAGTGGGATTTCAGGTGGCCCAGGGCTCATTCCCTGAGGGATGTCCTCCAATAGAACGCTTTGCCTCATAGTGCTGCGTGCGGGGAGCCCTTGCTCTGCGCTGCCACAGGTCACTGCCTAAGGAGCTGATTGACGATGACACAGTTCATACATGACTGTATCATCTGCCTATGAAGTTGCTTCAACATGAAAAAAAAGCAACACAGCAATGGCATTACTTTTTCTTTTTCTTTTTTTTTTCTTTTTTTCTTTTTTTCAGAGCTGGGGACCAAACCCAGGGCCTTGAGCTTGCCAGGCAAGCGCTCTACCACTGAGCTAAATCCCCAACCCCAACGTTACTTTTTATATAGCTTATTCTATTGTTTTCCTTTTCTAAATTTTTTTCTTTTTCTTTTTCTTTTTTTTTTCTCTTTTTTCTTTTTTTTCAGAGCTGGGGACCGAATCCAGGGCCTTGCCGCTCTACCACTGAGCTAAATCTCCAACCCCCTAAATTTTTTAAAAGTTTATGTTTTACATTCCAATATCAGCCACTCTCTCCTTCCAGTGCTCCCTCATGCAGAACCCACACCCATTTCTCCCTCCCCTTCTCCTTAAGAAGCGGGAGCCCTCCTCTAGGTATCACCCCACACATCCTCATAACCCAGGCCCATCCCTGGCACATCAAGTCACTGCAGGGCTGGGTGCCTCTTCTCCCACTGAGGCAGACACAAGTACGCAGGTGACAGATTCATTATTGTTTTTCAATAATTTAATTTTTATTCACTTTATATCCCAATGGAAAGCCCCACTCCTGAGATGGACTTACTGGTCCTTTGGAAAGCTGGTAGTGTTGGACAGTGTTTTGCTGGGGTAAACATGGAGGAAAGTTTTACTGAGGCAGACACAGAAGAGAGAATGTTCTGCTAAAGCAAGCACATGAAAAGACACGTGGTGAAGGAGTCTTCGCTAACAGCACGCGTGTATTGGTTCACCTTACATTGCGTAGCTGAGCTGCATTTGTTGAGACTCCACAGAGAGAAGCACACCAAGAAGCTTGAGGCGGGGTGCTTGTGCTGCAGCTTCCTGCTGCTTCCTCGGACTCGGACTGACTGGCAGCGTGAAGTCAGCTGAGACAGAGTCACATACTGGGCAAGACCCGTAGGGAACACGTGATGTTTAGAGGAGTATAAATAGGACTCCACAGACAGTGATGAAGACAGAGCTTGGCTGGCTGGTAGAGCTAGCTGTGCAATGCTTGTTGGTCTCACGTCTTTGCTGATCTTTGCTTCCCGGAGAGAGACACAGCTGGTGTTCCTGCTGGTCCCATCTGCTCACTCTAGCCGAGGCTGAGGCTGGTGGCTGTGCCACTGCCACTAACTGGTGTTTGCTATTCTGACTCTACTGAACTGGACTGCTAGTGTATCTGTGAAGTGCTTTTGAGTGGCTCGGGCTGCTATCCTGTGAACTGAACTGCTGATTTTCGGACAACACAGACAGGAGTCGCTTCAAAAAACCCTTTCAACAGGTTCACTTCCCCCCACCTCCCGTATCATTTTTTTCCCATTGCCTCTGATGGGTAGTGGACTAGAAGGGAGGTTTAAACTGTTTAAGAATCATCATTAAAAGTAGGCTTTGAGGGCTGGAGAGATGGCTCAGTGGTTAAGAGCACTGAATGCCCTTCCAAAGGTCTTGAGTTCAAATCCCAGCAACCACATAGTGGCTCATAGCCATCTATGATGAGATCTGATGCCCTCTTGGTGTATTTGAAGATAGCTATGATGTACTTATAATAAATCTTTTTAAAAATTTTTTAAAGTAGGCTTTGAAAAAAATTAAATCTATATTCTCCCTGTTCTCCTCCCAGTCCTGCCCTTACAAATCCTTCCCTCCATTACTCCCTCCCCTTCTCTGAGAAGGGGGAGCTCTCCTCCAGTACTACCCCACCCTGAAGCATCTAGTCCCAGCAGAACTAGACACATCCTCTCCTGCTGAAGCCCAACCAGGCAGTCCAGGTAGGAGAAGGGGATACAATGGCAGTGAACAGAGTCAGAAAGAGATAGGCCCATTCCAATTGTTGGAGACCCACATGAAGGCCAAGCCGCACATCTGCTACCAACGTGTGGGACCTAGGCCGACGATGCCATGCATGCTGTTTGATTGGTGGTTCAGTCTCTGTGAGCCCCCAGGGTCCAGGTTAGTTGACTCTGTGGGTTGAATGGAAACTTCTGGTTTCTTTGGGAAGTCAGTTATGTCAAATGATATTTTGCTGGGGCACACAGGTGAAAAGGTGTCTTGCTAAAGCAGACACGGAAAAGAATATTTTTCTGAAGCAGACACAGGTGAAAGGATGTTTTGCTATAGCAAACACAGGAAAGGGCCCATGATGAAGGAGTATGTCTTAGTTAGGGTTTTACTGCTGTGAGCAGACACCATGACCAAGGCACGTCTTATAAAGGACAACATTTCATTGGGGCTGACTTACAGTTCAGAGGTTCAGTCCAGTGTCATCAAGGCCAGAGCATGGCAGCAGCTAAGCAGGCCTGCTGCAGGAGGAGCTGAGAGTTCTACATCTTCATCTGAGGCTGCTAGTGGAAGACTGACTTCCAGGCAGCTAGGATGAGGGTCTTAAAGCCCACGCCCACAGTGACACACCTCCTCCAACAGGGCCACACCTCCAAATAGAGCCACTCCCTGGGCCAAGCAGACACAAGCCATCACAGAGTATAAACATAAGTATTGGTGAGATTTCGGCCGCACTGCTTTTTATTCCCAACAGATCACACGCGCACCCCTGCCTGCTTCTGTCCCCACTCTTCCATAACGCTACCCAGGCTCCACCTGATGCTCGGCTGTGGGTGGATGCTGGATGAAGCCTCTTAGGAGACTGTTATGCTAGGCTCCTGTCTGCAAGCATAGCAGAGCATCATCAATATGGACAGGGGTTGGCTCTTGCCCATGGGATGGGTCTCAAGTTTGGCCAGTGGTTGGTTGCTCCCTTAGTCCCCTCTCCATCTTTATCCCTGCACAACTTGTAGGCAGGACAGATTTTAGGTTGAAGACTTCGTGGGGGGCTGGGGATTTAGCTCAGTGGTAGAGCGCTTACCTAGGAAGCGCAAGGCCCTGGGTTCGGTCCCCAGCTCCGAAAAAAAAGAACCAAAAAAAAAAAAAAAAAAAAAAGAGTACTGATTGCGGAAGCGCAAGGCCCTGGGTTCGATCCCCAGCTCCGAAAAAAAGAACCAAAAAAAAAAAAAGTACTGATTGCTCTTCCAGAGGTCCTGAGTTCAAATCCCAGCAACCACATGGTGGCTCACAACCATCTATAATGAGATCTGATGCCCTCTTCTGGTGTGTCTGAAGACAGCTACAGTGTACTCATATACATTAAATAAATAAATCAAAAAAAAAAAAAAAGAATTGTTACTGATTCTTTTGATTGGTTTTTGAAGCCTTGAACTCACTATGTAGACTGCACTGGCCTGGAACTCAGAGGTCTCCCCGCATCCCCTGCTGTGCGAGAAGGGTGTGCGTTATCGCAACCTGCCTTTTGGCTTTGTGTACCTCCTTTTCTTTTCACACAGAGTCCCACACTGTAGCTCAGGCTGGACTCCCAACTTACAGCAATCCTCCTGTCTCAGCTTGTGCTTCCGTGCTTACTTAACCTTAGTCTACTTAAGTGTGTTTAAATGACATTTGTCTGTTTCGTGTGTGCTTGTTGGTAGACATTGGGGTGGCAGAGAGGGGGTCAAAGGACAACTCCGGAGTCAGTTTTTTCTTCTACCCTGTGAGTCCCAATTCAGCAAGCTTGGCAGCAAGCCCTTGCGTTTGTCCCCTGCCCTTTCTGGTTCCAGGCCATGGACACACTGACACAGTGACCTATTTCTGCAGGTCTGCGGACTGAATTCCAGGAGACCGGGGGATTCTGCGTCAGTCTTAGCCTTTGGAAAATGCTGAGGCAGAAGTACTGTTAGTGTGGAGCCATAGTGGGCTCTAGAGCGAGACCATTTTTTTTTTCTTTTCTTTTTTTCGGAGCTGGGGACCGAACCCAGGGCCTTCCGCTTGCTAGGCAGGCGCTCTACCACTGAGCTAAATCCCCAACCCCGAGACCATATTTTAAAACCCCAAATACGGGCCGGAAAGACGGTTCAATGGGTAGAGATGCCATCTACTAAGTCTGCAGACCAGAGTTCAATCCCCAAGATCCATCTGCAGAAAGACCAGAACCTACTCACCCAAGCGCCCTGAGCTCCACACAGGTGGTGTGGCACGGGTGACTTATGCGCTAATTTAAAAGGCAAAGTCAACTGTTCTCCTTAGGAGCTTAGCCAGATAGGAAAACATCTGAAGACTCTGTGATAAACCACAGGCTCAGGGGTGGGGCCCCTGCCTAGAATCCCCAGTGAAGTGCTGTGTCCTGTGAAACCCCCAGGGATAGACTACACTTTCTTACTGTTGATTAAAATAGAAACCTACAAGTTCTAAGATAGAGACATGCTTATGTATTTACAAATAAAAATATAGTTAATAACAAAACTTATAAAAAGTAATACAGACCAAGAAAAAACTATTATCGGGGCTGGAGAGGTGGCTCAGTGGTTAAGAGCACTGACTGCTCTTCCAGAGGTCCTGAGTTCAAATCCCAGCAACCACATGGTGGCTCACACCCATCTGTAATGAGATCTGATGCCCTCTTCTGGTGTGTCTGAAAACAGGTATGCATAAAATAAATCTTTAAAAAAAAAGAAAAGAAAGGGAGATATAAAACAAAAACTTAGAGTTGCTTTAAAAAGTCAGGTGTACAGCTCTCCGAAAAAAAAAAAAAAGAAAAAAGAGGGTTGGGGATTTGGCTCAGTGGTAGAGCGCTTGCCTAGCAAGCGGAAGGCCCTGGGTTCGGTCCCCAGCTCCGGAAAAAAAAAAAAAAAAAAGTCTGGTGTATACTCTGGTTTCTTTTCAGATCATATACATTTTTCACCTTTTACTAAAAGTCAGAAAAAAAAAAGAGAAAAAGTCAGCTGCGTCAGTATTTGCTGGGGCGGACATGTAAAAGATCGTTTATCGGATTCAGGCACAGGTAAGGAGATGTTTAGCTAAAGCAAACACGTAGAAGGCCACAGGATATTAAAAAAGGCCCAGCAGATGGTAGACGGCGGCGCTGGATGGTATTGGTACGATAACCTTGGTGGTTATCGTCTGTGAAGACTTCACAACAGGAAACGCACCAAAAACTTCCGATGGCGTTCTAGAGGTTTCTTACCACTTCTGCAGACTCAGGCCAATTGGCAGAGTGAAGTCCGTGTGGACTTCTCAGACAACACCCTTGGGAAGACACAGATGGGAGGAGGGAGCGTAGCCAGGACTCACCGGTGACAGCAGGCTTGCATGGCTAGCTTTGCGGCACTCTGCTGGTCTCTCGTCTTCATCTGCGCTGATCTTTGTTGAGAGAAGCACAGCAGAGAACTTCTCCTGGTGTCCTTGCTGGTCCTGGTGGCTCCCTTACTCATCCCAATTTGTAGAGGCCTGGCTCTTTCTGCTGGGTCCTGCCGCCACCGCCACTGATTCCTGTTTGCTACCTGACACTGCTGAACTAGACTGCTGATATATATCCTGACAACGCGGATGGGATTTGCTCCAAAGATATATTTCTTTTTTTTTTTTAAAGATTTATTTATTTATTATATGTAAGTACACTGTAGCTGTCTTCAGACACACCAGAAGAGGGCATCGGATCTCTTTACAGATGGTTGTGAGCCACCATGTGGTTGCTGGGAATTGAACTCATGACCTCTGGAAGAGCAGTCGGGTGCTCTTAACCACTGAGCCATCTCTCCAGCCCCAAAGATATATTTCTAAACAGGTCCACTTCCCTGATGGGGCTGGAGAGATGGCTCAGCAGTTGAGAGCACTGACTGCTCTTCCAGAGGTCCTGAGTTCAATTCCCAGCAACCACATGGTGGCTCACAACCATCTGTGATGGGATCTGATGCCCTCTTCTACTGTGTCTGACATAGCTACAGTGTATTCATATAAATAAAATAATCTTTTAAAAAATCTAGGACGACAGTGGAGCCTCCACCTAGAATCTCCAGTGGGTGTTGGGGGTGTGGTCAGGGTGGAGCTTCCACCTAGAATCTCCAGTGGGTGTTGGGGGCGTGGTCAGGGGTGGAGCTTCCACCTAGAATCAATCTCCAGTGAGGGGCTGGGGGAGTCGTTCAGGTATGAAACTCCTTAAGTCCTCAAGACCCTGGGCTCCATGCCCAGCCCCACAGAAGAGCAAAGCAACAGCTTGGGGGTGGTCTTGAGTGCTCCCTGATGCAGGAGCGCTTGAGTGCTTGCAAACAGGGGCTCTGTGATTACAAAAAACAAACCCCGGGGGAGAAAGCAACCCTATTTCCCGTAAATACTTCCTCTTTTCTCAACTTTCTGTTGCCAATTTTAGCAGAGGCTCCTGCCCCCAACGCCAACCCAGAAACCTTAAACTAACTGCTGGGATTCTCATTTGGGTTTCTCGGTGTATTCCGTTTTATGTCTTTGTTGTTTGTGTGCGCAGGTGTGGAGGTCAGAGGGCAGCAGTCAGGGGTCAGTTCTCTCCTCCCACTCTGTGGGTCTCGGCAATCAGGGTGAGCTTTTCACCTTTGCCTGAAAGCCCCTCGACCCACTCAGCCATCCCAGCAGCCACAAAGTGGAAAGACCTAACCTTGTTTCCCACTGTCTGTCCGGAGACAGGGTCTACTCTGACACACCTAGATTGGCTTCTAGCCAGCTCAGGCCAATCATGAACCTGCCTGGTGCCTACAGAGCCAGAGAGCGGGTGGGATCCCTGGAGCTGGAGTCACAGGAAGTCGTGAGCCCTCAAGAGCAGAGGTTTAGTCCTCACTCAGGATCTGTCCCCACTGGACAGCGAGTGCTCTCACTCTGCTTCTCACACTCAAATTCTATTTCAAAGGTGAAACTGTTTCTGATTTTAACCTGGAAGTGAAGGATGGTGCTTAAGTCAAACTGCTGTTCAAATAGGCAATATTTGACCAAGTTTAGTCTCAAAAGACACAGTATTAACCTGGGTGGTGGTGGCTCATCCCTTTAATCCCAGCCCTTGGAAGACAGAGGAAGGCAGATCTCGTGAGTTTCAGGCCAACCTGGTCTACAGAGTGAGTTCCAGGACAGCCAGAGCTACACAGAGAAATCTTGTCTCAAAAACTAAACAACAGGTCCCACAGAAGTCGGAAGGGGCTTCCGACCCCCCAGATCTGGAGTTCCTGGTGGTTATGAATCATCATGTAGATGGGAATAGAATACAGGTCATTTAGAAAAGCAGCCAGTTTCGTTTTGTTTGTTGGTTGTTGGTTTTTGTTTTTTGTTTTTTGTTTTTTTTTTTTTTTTTGAGACAGGGTTTCTCTGTAGAGCGCTGGCTCCCCTGGAACTGACCCTGTGGACCAGGCTGACCTGGAACTCTTGAGAGATTCACCTGCCCCTGCCTCCAGAGTGCTGGGATTAAAGGCTTGTGCCACCACCACAGGGCCATCTGTTTATCAAGACTGGGGATTTTTTGGCAGTCCATGATTACTTGGAACTCCCAGCAATCCTCCTGCTTCAGTTTGAGTGGCTTTCACCACAACCATAGACTTTTACTGAATTCTGATCTTTGTATCACACCGTAGTTTGCTCACAAAAAGGAGATTAAGGGGCTGGGGATTTAGCTCAGTGGTAGAGCACTTACCTAGGAAGCGCGAGGCCCTGGGTTCGGTCCCCAGCTCTGAAAAAAAGAACCAAAAAAAAAAAAAAAAAAAAAAAAGAAAAGAAAAAGGAGATTAAGGGCAGGGTGGGGTGCACACCTTTGGGAGGCAGAGGCAGGCAAGCATCTCTGAGTTCGAGGGTAGCCTAGTTTATAGAGTAAGTTCCAGGATAGCCAGGGCTACATAGAGAAACTGTCTCAAAAAACCAAAAAGAAGAGAGAATAAGAAACTCTTTAAGACGAAATTCTATGAATAAGGAAAAGAGATGGAGGGGTTGGGGATTTAGCTCAGTGGTAGAGCGCTTGCCAGCAACCGCAAAGTCCTGGGTTCGGTCCCCAGCTCCGAAAAAAAGAAAAAAAAAAAAAAAAAAGAGATGGAGAAACACCTTCAAATTGGGTCTATGAGAAAAATTGTTTAAATCCCAGTTTGACACAAATTTCTCTAGCTTGGAAGATCTTAACTTGTGAAAGATTTTTCTTTTAAATCGTAAGTTGTTTTCAAAACAAAGAGTCCCAATCTAGAACGTAATTACCCATTATTACAAGGTGATTAGAATAATTTTGCCGCGTGGGGGATGGGCACCAAGCTAACGCGGCCTAGTTCAGCCTCAAATACCCTTGACAGTTATGTCCTGACAATCAGGCTTCCTGGGGCGGGGCGTCCCTTGGGTGGTACCATAATAGTGTAAGATGGAGAAGGTGACAGACGACAAAACTGAAGGGCCACAGGTACAATGCGCGGCGCAGAGTCCTGCCTTGGGGACGGGGGGGAGGGGGGTAGACCAGGCTTTACGTCCTGTACGGCTACTTCACAAAAGTCCCGCCCCCTAACGTCATAAAACCTCGAGGGCGGGCTCGTCAGAACTCCAACCAATCCTCAAAGGGACAAAAATCCGTCCGTTTTTCTGCACTGACCAATCAGAGTTTTGTAGAGGCGGGACGTATCCGCTTTTCCAGTCTTTCCGCCCACAGAGTGACGCAAACACGTGGGGGCGGGACTCTCCTATCGCCAACTAATCATCAACGTAAACCTTCCTTCTGTTTTTTTACTTTCTCCAATCAGAAGCCGTAGTAGGTGGACGCATTTGGTTTTTCTGGGCTGCCACTGTGGCCCCACCCCATTCCTCCGTCGCCTCACGCTCCTGCGTTTACGCCTGCGTGTGGGGGCGTGGCCTGCAGTGACGACGCATATAAAAGTGGGCGTCGGCGCCGGCGCCATTTTGCGAACGGCGAGCAGCGGCGGCGGCGCGGGAAGTGCAGCGGAGGTTTTTGCTGGTTTCGGACCCCAGCGGCCGGATGGTGAAATCCTCCCTGCAGCGGATCCTCAACAGCCACTGCTTCGCCAGAGAGAAAGAAGGGGACAAACGCAGCGCCACGCTTCACGCCAGCCGCACCATGCCGCTTCTTAGTCAGCACAGCCGCGGCGGCTGCAGCAGCGAGAGGTGAGAGCCCTTCCCCCGCCGCCGCGAAGCTTTCAGAAACAGCGTCCGCGTAGGCCCTAGAGGGAAGCGCAACATGCGCAGGCCTGGAGCGGGGTCGGCCTCGGGGCGCCAGATAAGTCTCGGTAGCGCGAGATCCTCCCCTTTGTGGCGGCCACAATCGCGCCGGGGGCGGGGCGGGGCGGGGCCTGTGGCGCGGGTCTCGGACTCGGATTTGGGATTGGAGTGGAATTAGGGAATCGTTGGTTGAGGAATAAGGGTTGATTTGGTTGAGGATGGGAAACATTTCGCGAAATCGTAGGCTCCGATTTGGGGTTCGATTCGGATTTGGGGATTCCCATTTGAGCCTAAGGTTTGGGGAGAAATCTGGAAAGAGATTGGAGACTCCAATTTGGGGTCTGCGTCTCGGATCTGTGAGCCAGTTCTAATGTCAGATGGCGAAGTGTCTGGGATCACATGGAGGGGGTCTCGGGTAATAAACCGTATGTTCTGTAGAGGAGGGGCTCGTCTCGGATTTTGGAGTTCTTTGCAGAATAGTCGGATTTGTGTGCTGTTGGGGAGGGACCCTATTATATATTGGGTCCATTTTGAGGACATTTCATGGTGGGAGAGTATCGGATCAGATTTGGGGTGTTGAGAAGCTTGTTTTGATTTAGGAGGAAGTCACAGGTTAAGAGGCTGGGGTTAGATCTAGGGTTTAAGTTGGATTTGATGACTGCATGTTGAGGGCTCTAATACTTTGGAGGGACTTGGATCAGAACTGGAAGGGTCTTGGAAGTGGTCAGGTTTGGGGGGGGGGCTCACGATGGTATCTTGGGCTATGCAAAGTCCTATAGAGTGGCAGTAGGAACAGGAGGGGACTTGGGGTTGTCTGACTCCAGAGCATGAGTAGAAATGAGTGAGGTAGAGTTTTGGGGGCCACTGGTAGCTGCTGACTGGAGGGTGGGAAGGAGCAAGTGAACTAGTGTGAGAGGAGGAGGGATTGGCAGCATGGAGAGTGGGGTGGCCCCGCTCCCTATCATGGACCACAGTGCTGAGATGACACAGCTTGAGGCCCTGTTGGTGTGGTGCCTTGCTACAAAAGGGGTGAGGGACAGTGACCTGGGTTCGTTGTCCCCAATGGCTCTTTAGTAGAAAGCCCTGGGAAGCCCAGGCACTTCCTGCTGCCCCCTGAGCATTGTCTCCTGCAGTTCTAGGGTTGCCCTTCATTGCTGTAGTAACCTGGGTCCGGGGCCTCGGTGGTGCTCCTGATGTCCCTCACCCACCCCTGAAGATCCCAGGTGGGCGAGGGAACAGTCAGCGGGATCACAGTCTTTCAGCTAGCATCCTGTACTCCGTGAGTACCTGTGGAGAGCCCGGGGGTGCCTGTCACTGATACAGTGAGCTGGCCATCCTGACAGCCCTGCTCCCCCAGGACGAGCGGCTGAATGTGACAGAGGAGCCGACGTCTAACGACAAGACCAGGGTCCTGAGCATCCAGTGCACGCTCACGGAGGCCAAGCAGGTCACCTGGAGGGCGGTGTGGAATGGTGGTGGCCTCTACATCGAGCTCCCAGCTGGGCCTCTGCCAGAAGGCAGCAAGGACAGGTAGGCCACTTCCCCTTGGGGCTGTGGGGATCTGGGGCCTGAGCACAGGTGATGCTAATGAATGACTCCTCCTTCAGTTTTGCAGCTCTACTAGAGTTCGCAGAGGAGCAGCTCCGGGCCGACCACGTTTTCATCTGCTTCCCCAAGAACCGTGAGGACAGAGGTGGGTATTACTGTGGGGTCCTGGGGAGGGAAGTTCTGGCACCCCGAGCTCTGACCCTATGTCCCCCACAGCCGCCCTACTCCGAACCTTCAGCTTTCTTGGCTTTGAGATTGTGAGACCCGGGCATCCCCTCGTCCCCAAGAGACCCGACGCTTGCTTCATGGTCTACACGCTGGAGAGAGAGGACCCGGGTGAGGAGGACTAGGTGCCAGCCCTGCCCAGTGTCCCTGCACCCTCTCCCGGGTTTGTCCACATGTCATGATTGTGCAGAATAAACGCTCACTCCATTAGCGGGGTGCTTCTTCGAGCTGAATGCTGTGTTTGTCACACTCAAGTGGTGGCTTTAATTCTAAATAAAGGTTTCTATTTTACTTTTTTATTGCTGTTTAAGATGGTCAGGTGACCTGTTTTAGAGCAGCCTCCTTTGAAGTCTGGAAAAATGGTGTCACCTCCCCTGGCTCAAACCTAATAAATAAAGTGATCTCGTTCATTGCCTGTGTCTGTGTCCTGCTGCTGGGGCTAGCTCAGGCTCCTGTTAGCTGTGGCTCACCGTCCCCACCAGGGAGGGTTCTGGGGCTTCCAGTCACTACTAAGCCTCTGCTTCAATGGATGATAGGGTTGGGACCTCTTGGACATGGGAAGTTGTGGGGTCTATGACCGGTCCTCAGGTGACTGGCTAAACATGGCTGAGGTGGAGCAGCAGCACCTTTGGGTTGGTTGGGGAGAGGCTGGGCAGGAGCTGTGTGTGCTCGGCTAAACTGGAGCGGGGCAGGGTGGAGCTGGATTGTAGACAGGGCAGGAGTTAAGGTGCAGCATTAGTGTTTGCAGTAGATTAGAGCCAGCATGGATGAACCAAGGCGTAGGCCAGTAACCTGGCAGGCTTGGGGGAGTCTTGTACCCCTGAGGGCGCTCAGGAACAGTGGGTGTCTAAATAAGACTGAGGCTGTGGCTGTGTTATGGTTGGGAAACTAGTACACAGAATAAGCTCTGTCCAGTAAGGGGCCTAAGCTGAAACTAGTGTCATTTTAGGCTGCTGAGATCCTGTGTGCAGGCCTCCAGTGTCTCATGGAGCCCACTACCTTGGGGACCAGTGGATAGACCAGGAGAACTTTGTCACAAGAAGCATGTGGAAGTAGCCAGGTAGAGAGTGTTGGGGTGGTGGGAAGGGTGAGGTTAGACCTTGGCAATGGCCATATAGTTCTGAGAATTCCTCTCCCGTGCTCATTGGGGTGCTGTGGGGTCACAGCCTGCTGACCAATCACAGAAATGGCTGCCTTCATGGAGACCTGGGCCATTGGCTAGTGACACAACCCTCTTTGTTCTGTTTTTTGTTTTGTTTTCTTTTTTGTTTGTTCCTTTGTTTTCAGATAGCCCTGGCTAGCCTTAAGTTTCCTTGTAGCTGGGGTTGGGGATTTAGCTCAGTGGTAGAGGGCTTGCCTTGTAAGCACAAGGCCCTGGGTTTGGTCCTCAGCTCCAGAAAAAAAAAAAAAAAGTTTCCTTGTAGCCAAGGATGACCTAGAATTCATGATCTTCCTGCTCCTGAGTGCTGGGGTGACCCTCAACTCATGTTTTAGTTAAGTAATGTGTGGTTGTCTGGGGATCCTGATCTTAGCCAGTGACAGTGAGGTGCTCTCACAGGGGCCTTAGGGGCCACGTGGTCCCACTGTAACACCAAAAGCAGTTTCTTGAGCTAGCAGGGTGTCAGGAACTCAGTTGTGTGAGATCCAGCAATCGTAGAGATTGTGGGTGTTGTATCGCACGTCGGTTGAGACGTTACCAATCAAGGAACTGATAGTTGACCCCTTGTGGGATAGCTGTTCTTCAGTGGGCAGCTCTCTGACCATGGCCTCCCTCAGAAATAGCAACATGCCTATCATCCCAGTTAGAGGCTGGGACAGGAGGATCTGGGGTTCCAAGCTACCCTGGTTTGCACAGACTACGAAAAGCAAAAAGACTTGAGGACAGCCTCAGGAACGAGCACGCCATGGTACAACCCTGTTTTCATTCAGGAACCCCAGGTAGGAGACGGTCACCTCCCAAACTCGTTTTAGGGGACTGCACTCCCAAAAAGGAGTAGCAGTCATGCCCCGGGTAGACAGTTCACTCGTGGAGAGGTTCCTAGCAGGAGCCGAGAGGCTGCCAAGTGACCAGCCTGACTGCAGCCTCCTCAGCAGAACCAAGAAGACCGCTCTTTTTTTTTTTTTTTTTCTTTTTCTTTTTTTTTCGGAGCTGGGGACCGAACCCAGGGCCTTGCGCTTGCTAGGCAAGTGCTCTACCACTGAGCTAAATCCCCAACCCCAGAAGACCTGCTCTTGTTTCTTCCTTCCATCCTTCACTTTTGTCTTGAGGCGGTCTCATTGTGGAACGGGCTGTATAGGTCAGCATGGCCACAAAGATCCACTTGCCGCATCTGACCCTCCCTCCAGTACTGGGGTTACATGCAAACACCACCTCGCCTGGCTACTTTTATTGTCTTTAATTCTGTATGCAAGTACGTGTGTGCAGCGTGTGTGGACTTGCCTGAGAAGACCACGGGCATTCCATCAACTGGAGCTGGTGTTAACAGACCATAGTAAGCCAGCCAACTTGTGTTGGCCCAGAGTCGGATACTGCAAAGCTTGCTGCTATACGTGCTTAACCACTGATCCATCTCTCCAGCTGGCAAAGAAGCTCAAGCATGCACTTAACCTTTGAGCTTTCTCCAGCTCCTAGGTCTTTTTTTTTTTTTTTTTTTTTTTTTTCCAGCTCCTAGGTCTTGTGGTGCTCCAGATAAACTCAGGGTTTCATATGCTAGGCAACTACTGACCACACCCCCAGCCCCTCATTGAAGGATTCTAGGCAGGGCTCCACCCCTGACCAGGACCCCAGTCCCTCACTGGGGGTCCTAAGTGGGAACTCCACCTCTGACCCCGCCCCCACCCCCATGCTGGGGGATTCTGGGTGGGGCTGCCTCAGTCTCCCAAACAGCTAGGCTAACTGGCTCGGATCACATTGTCTTGTTTGGACCATAAAGTGCCCCTATACAGGGCACTAGAACACTGAGTACCAGGCTTCTTCCTGGGCCTAGAGAGCTGCTCCAGCCAGACTCCTGAGTGCGTGCTGCCTCTGGAGGGTGGGATGAACTGGCTGGCCAGGAAGGAACTGTTATTTCAGTAGCCGGCTGTGGGTGACTAGAGTTGCTCTTGCTGTCCTGGGGATTTGGGGGCACATGTACACAGTGCATGGACACAGGTGTCGCCTTTTGAGGAGACTGAAGTTATTTGCTCCCAGGATCCTCCGAGATGGAGGTAGCTCCTGGCCTCGAGATCTCCGCAGAACCTTGGAGGTGGTATGTGATCATGGGAACTGCTTGCCTTCTCTGACTCACTTTCTCGCCTGTGAAACAGGACACTGGGCATCTCAGGATACTGGGAAGCACTCGTCACAGTCTGGGATTGGGGCAGAACGTCCAGTCCCGAGGGCAGCAGGAGGACACACTTAGAGGTAGATGAACCACTGTATACACAGGTTCTAGTCCCAGAGCTCTCAGCCCCCAAAGCTAGGCAGGTACCTTAGCAGCAGCCTGACCCCCTCCACCCAGGCCCCCTTGAAAGAGGAGGTGTCAGGCCCAGTCAGACAGGGTAGGTCCAGAGTGGAGCTAGGACCTTCTCAGGGCTGCCCCTCACCTCCAGCACCCTGGAGGAGCTAAGACCCTGAAATGAGCAGGCCTAGGGCAGGAGCAACGAGACTTACACTTCTCATCCGGCACCCTGCATGGGGAAGCAGAAGAATCCAAAGCTGAAGATAGTGAGTTTGAGACCAGCCTGGGTTACATGAAATTCTATTAAAGAATAACAGCTCAAATAATAAATTATAAGAAGGCAGGCTGATCCAGTGACTTTGATTTAGGGAGGCTAAGGCAGCACAGTCTGGGGACTTCATTTCCCTGGGTTCTTGTTGATAGGACACCTAGGAAGTCCCTGGTGCTGGTCTACTACAGAGCGCATGGACTGCCCTCTTAACTTTTCCAGCCCTGTCCTACCCTGACAGGGAAAAATCACTCACACACCTGCTGGTGACGCCAAGTGTCTGAGGTGCTGGGGATAGAATCAGCTTCCTGCAAGCAAGGTGAGCCCCAGCCTCAGTCCCAAGTCTATAAACATCTCACCTTCTAATTTGTTACATAGGTGAGGCTGGCCTGCCCCTGCTCCAGGGCTGGGTTGAGGTGTCTATCACCATGAAAGGCCCTGCCACCAGCAGCTTCTCTCCCAGGTCACCCTTGCAATCAGAGTCACACAGCTTCCCAACCTCAAAGGAGGGACCCAGCCACCCCAACACCCACCCCAACCCCTCCTATGGGAATAATTATATCTAAAAGTCTGACTTTTGTATTAAATCAACTTGTTTAATTGGATTTCAGTCGAACACAGCATGTGAGGATGGAGGTTGTTGGGACTGGGGAACTCCAATGTAATAATGTACTGACACTGTGAACTCTAACCCTGCCGGGAGTGCACCCCTCCTGTCTTTTAATAACTCTAAAGGCACTTGGATTTCGTTGGTTGTTTTGACGGCCCTGGGGTTGCCATGGCAATGGGGGCTAAGAGGATAGACACTCTACGACCAAAGAGGTCAATTTTGTCAGGCTCAGGGATAAGAGTCTGGAAATGCCAGTCCATTCCATTACGTGTCCTGTTGATCAGTTTGTATGCGATGGAGAGGTTGGGGAGGTCAGAACCAAAGGGTCCCCGAGTTCCCAGCCCAGTTCCGACTTGCAGAGCTTGATCTGGTCTTGCATTATGCCTTTGTGTCTGGACACAGTCATGAGGGCCTCTAGGTATACAGGCAAAGGCTACAAGCTCAGACCTGCTCTGTAAAGACAGACAGACGGTCCTGATGGACCACAGGCATTAAGTGGGGCAGGTGGGATGAGTGTCTGTCTGTCTTACCACATGTCCAACGGGCAACTGTACTTTCCTGGTTTTTGACCAAGTCCCACAAAGTGCCCTCTGTCCCCTCTTTCAACAGCGTCCTGTAACCAGGCAGAGGTTACACTGGGGAGAAACTTAGTTGGGATAGGCTAGTGGGTCATGACCTGGCCCTGTCTAACATCTGAGCATTCCCCATGAACTGCCCCTGGCTGCTCACCCCCTCCCACTCCCTCAGCAGGGGACTTCTGCAGAGCAGCAAGGTGGGTGTGGATGGCCGGAGAGGCACTCCTAGGACCCAGGGCAGCTGGCAATCCTGCAAGCAGATGTCCGGCATGGCAAGCAGGGTGGAGGGACCTCTGGGGAACATGGCTTCTCCTGGCAGGTGGCCCCCTGGGCCTGAAGTTCCTGGTGGGATGGAAAGTGGGGAGAGGGCTCCCGAGGTGACTGAGCTTCTCAGCAGGGTCTGGGGTAGCCCTGGGTACCCGAGTAGCAGTGAACAGGAGCTGGACCAGTGCATTCCAGGGTCCCTACTGCAGTCTTGGGCCCTGTGTGACTCAGAAGTATGTGAGAGACACAGGTTGTGTCACAATGAGCTGAGGAGAAACCCACTGCAAGCACTGTGTGCCCTGTGTCCCCAGGGCTCTCACTGTAGGCATGTGGGGGACGTGACTGCTGAGTAGGGGCAGAGGGAGGATGCAGGACTTTAGGGCCACAGCCTGCACCTGCATAAGAAATCTTGGACCCTGAGTGTCCCCAGTCACTTTGGGTCCCAGCACAGCAGCCACAGCAGAGGGTGGGAAAGACGGATTGAAACCTTAGAAAACACTTCAGGAACTGCAAAAGGTGTGATTTGCTCAAAAACAATCCCACATATGTCTACAAAAATAAGGAAGTTCTGCTTGTGAGCTGACTTGCAGCTGCCTCCATGGCTACCCCCTGGGAAAATATGCATAGGTGGAAATTATCTGGGACTGGACAGAGGTTCAAGCGGTCCCGTTCTCACAGCTCACCATGGGACCGGCTCAGATCATCTTCATGTTGAACTTGCGTGCGCCACCCTGGCCAGCCGCAGCCGCTGGACCGTCCACCTTGCGGAAGGAATATTCCACAGAGAAGTTATTCTTGTGCTGTCCACGGCCGCGGCTCCACACAAAGAGCAGCAGAAAGCAGAAGAGGACCACGCCCAGGAAGGTGATGCACCCCATGGCGGTGGACACAAGAATGGTGGTGAGGTCCAGAGGGAACCGAACGCCCACCTGCGTCTCGTTGTGCCCATCGCTCTGGGTCCGGTTGGCAGCCGGATGGATGGTCAAGGTGGCGAAATAAGTGTCGTTACCCCCGGCGTTGCTGGCCACACACGTGTAGGTGCCACTGTCCTGAGGCCGCGTGTCTGTGATGGCCAGGGTGCCCCCAGGCAGCACTCGTGCCCGGCCCCGGCTGGCAGCGGTAACGGAGTGGTGCTGGGGCGTCACCCAGGCCACCGTGGGCGCAGGCTCGCCCTCAGCGCGGCACAGAAAGCGCACGTCGTCACCCTCGGTGGCGGTCACATGCTGCAGCCGTCTCTCCCGGATCTTGGGCTTGCGACACACGAAGTACTCGAAGAGCACGGAGTCAGGGAGGTTGTGCAAGGCGTCGCCGCGCACCTCGGCAGGGGTGGCGCAGGCGGGGAGCCTGCCGTCAAAGTTCAGGGTCTTCCTCCTCTGCACGATCCACAGCAGGCGACAGTCGCAGGCCAGAGGGTTGCCGTCCACGCGCAGCGTCTCGAGCGTGTTCACGGAGTGGAACGTGTTCTCCTCCAGCGTGGACAGCAGGTTGTCTGAGAGGTTGAGCAGGCGGATCTGTCGCAGCCCCACGAAGGCCTGCGGCTCGATGACGGCCAGCAGGGCTCCTGCTAGGTGAAGCTCGCGCAGGCGCACCAGGTCTCTGAAGGAGCCGCGTGGCACCATGCTGATGGGGTTGTGCGACAGGTTGAGGCACGTGAGGTGGGCCTGCTGTCGCAGCGCGGCGGCCGGCACAGCCGTGATGTTGGTGTGCGTGATGGACAGCGAGGTGAGGTTCAGCCCACGCAGGCTGCCCGGGGCTACCTCCTCCAGCAGCGGCCAGTTGTCAATCTCCAGATGTAAGAGTCCCGGAAGCTTCTGGAAATTCTGGTCCTCCAGGGCGGCAATGGCCAGGTGGCGCAGGCGCAGAGCGCCCAAGCCCCGCAGGTGACCCAGCGACTCCGGGGACAGCGACGTGAGATTGCAGCGCTCCAGCGTGAGCTCAGCCAGCCCCAGCAGCCCCGCGAAGGCCCTGCGGGAGATGAACACCAGGTCGTTATCGCCCACCTCCAGGCGCTGCAGGCTGCGCAGGTCCTGGAAGCTGAAATCCAGCAGGATGACCAGTTTGTTCTCGCTCAGGTCCAGCAGCGTGAGGCTGTCCAGATGTGTGAACACGCCTGGCGGGATGAGCTTCAGCTGGTTGCCACGGAGACGCAGGACGCGCAGGCGAGGCAGGTTGGCGAAGGCCCCAGGTTCCACGTGGGCGATCACGTTATGGTTGAGGTCCAGCTCCTCCAGGGTGGGCAGCGAGGCCAGGTCCCCGGGGTTCAGGCAGCGGATGCGGTTGCGGCTCAGCTCCAGCATCCGTGTCTCTGCCGGGATGCCTTCGGGTACGGCGGTCAGCCGGCGGCGCCCGCAGGCCACAGTACGAGTGGACGCGGAGCACTCGCAGCGTGCGGGGCAGCCTGTGGCCAGGGGCGCTGTGGGCAGCAGCAGCAAGTGCAGGCCCAGCATGTGCAGCCAGCAGGTCATGGTGTAAGGTCTGGGCCTAGGGCCTCGCCAGCATAGTCCAGGACAGCTGGAATGGGAAGACAGGTAGACTACATCAATATCCGTGGCACCCAGCTAGACACAGGGATGCCGACCCAGGACAGCACACCCAGCAAATCTCAACACAGATGCCCACTATGACAGTATGATAGAAACCAAGGATCCATGGACAGATGGCAGAAACAGCGTGGGCCACCCACGTTGGAGTATTACTCAGCCATGAAAAGGAGCGAGGTTCCGACACACACCTACAGGACCCATGAGGACACTGCTCAGTGAGAGACCATGTCCCAAAGACTACTTAATGGGACTCCATGAAACACCTAGAACAGGTGGAGGAGGTTTAAAACAAATTCTTTTGTAGCTCAGGCTGGCTTGAAATCAGTGTGATAAGTAGCTGAGGCTACCCTTGAAGATGGAGGTAGAGCTGGGTGAGAAAACAAACTGCTCAGAGACTCCTGCACCTGAGAACTTGGAAGAAACAGGAAGATTCTTGCCCTGCACCTCGGAGGGGCAGTTCTAGTAAACACTGTTGAGTTTGGCTGTCTGGAGTCTGGGACTGTGACAGGGAATAACTCCCTTTCTGCAGAGACCCAATTTGTGAGTCGTGATGACCCTCAGTGGCTGTGAGGGAGAAACGCTAGCGAGGATGGAGGAGCAGTCAGGAAACGCCCTAAGACTGGATTGAAGGCTAATGGAGTGACTGATGGGGACTGGGGACCAGAGTGAGCAGGGGGCTAAGATGCCAATAGATGCTGAGACATCTTGCAGTGCCGGTCTGACTAGGCTGGACCGGGGTTTTTCTCAGGCGACCTGACGGTGGCAGGGACAGCTGGACTGAGCTGCCTGGCCTCTTTTGCAACACGGATTCCCATCTGCCAGGCAGCTATTTATGGCATGTTAGCAGCTGAAGCCCCCAGGCAAGACTACGGGCACAGAGTAGACTGGCAGCCCTGGTGACTGAGTATGCGGGTCTTGTAAGAGACAGAAGGCACAGGTGTGAAGGAGAACCCATGCCAGGAATCCCCCAGTGAGGGGGCTGGGGGCGTGGTCAGGGGTGGAGCACTGCCTAGAATCCCCCAGTGAGAGGACTGGGGACGTGGTCAGGGCTGAATCCCTGTCTGGGATTCCCCCAGTGAGGCGGTTAGGGGTGTGGCCGAGGGTGGAGCTTCTGCCTAGAATTCCCAGTAAGGGGTGGAGTTCCTACCTTAAACCCTGTCTTCCCTTTCTCTCTCTGTCTTTCTGTGCTGTGTTCACCTGTGTGGAGCCCAGAGGTGGAGTCCTCTGCAGTCATCCTCAACCTTGTCTTTTGAGACAAGGTCTCTCAGTAGGACCCGAAATCTGATGGTTAGGCAAGGCTGTTCAGTCACGAGCCCCAGGGGTCCTACCACCTCTTTAGCGTTCAGATGCAGAAGTGTGCCCTCGTGCCAACTTGTGTGGGGATTTGAACTCAGGTCTTCTGGCTTGTGCAGCAGCACCTCAGGACTGAGCCATCACCATCACACCTTTTCTTCCCAGCCTCTTACAAGCTACACAGTCCTTGTATCTGAGTCACAGACTCTGCTGCATGTGTGGTTTTTGAAGTGGGACTTCAGGTTGCCCAGATTGGCCTGGAACTGTCTATATTGGTGGTCTTAAACACCTGATCTTTGTTTCTGCCTCCGGAGTCGCTAGGCTGTGGCAGAGAGCGCCCAGTACTGACAGGTCAAGTGTCTCTAGGTCGCTGTCACTGAAGCACCAGTCCCTGTGCGATCCCTGATGCTGATGGTCCCTGCACCCTCTCTGGCCCGGGCTTGTCAAACCTCAGCCATCAGATCCCTCCAGGACGCCACCGGCAAGTGCTCTCTCTCTAATTACTCCACCAGGCAGGGCAGCAGATCTCTTGAGCCAGCTCAGCAGGGGCCACTGAAAGGGTGACCTAGTTTTTTCAACTCTAACCTCTCCTGGCAGGCCTGGCCCTGTCATCTCCACTGCAGGGTGGTAGAGAAGCTGCAGGGGTGTGGTGAGGTGGGGAGGGGTGGACAGCTGTCTAAAACAACTGCCAGCTCTCAGCTTGGACCCTGACCCTTCTTGCTGTGTGCCCACAGGACCTTACACGGCCCTTTTGAGGTATTTGCTGACCATGGCACGTGAGAGTGGGAGCATGGAGTCACCCTCCCCATGTGCTTCCCCTCAGTGAGAGGAACAGTAGAGGCACTAGAAGGCCCTCATGCTGAAGAAGGCAGGAAGGGAGAGGGTGTCCAGGGCACAGGGAATTGGGGTGGCACAGGGAAATAGGCTGGTTTCTCTGTCCCCTCTCTTGCCCTGTGGTCTGGGGGAGGGTTACTAACAACACCATCCCTCATCTCTGCTGAGGACTGGACCTACTGTGTGGCTTTTTTGTTCTTGCTGTAGACTTTGCCACACTAAGCTCAGGCAAGTCTCAAACTTCAGCAATCCTCCTGCCTCAGCCTCCCAAGGGCTGACAAAGGACAGGCAATAGAACTGGCTAGTCATCTCTTGTTGGCCTTGTGTCACATGAGTTGCCCTGGGCTCCTCTCAATCCACCTCCAGGGATGGGGAGCTCAGAAAAGGGGGTGCTTTTCTCTACTCCCACTGACACCCCACCAGGTGCTGGCAACTCTGTCAAACAAATATTAAGGGACATCCCAAACGTGTTGGGAGCGGCAGCACCTGTAATTCCATTGTCCCAGAAGCTCAGGCAGGAGGATTATGAATTTCAGGACAACCTCTAATTTACTGAGACCCTCTCTCAAAATAAAAAAAACAGGAAAGAGTCTGGAGAGGCAGCTGTGTGATCAGAGCTTTGCCAACTCTACTGGGTTTGGTTCCTGTACCCGCGTGGCAGCTCACAGCTCCTGAAACTATTTCCAGGATCTGACGCCTTCTTCTGGTTTCCTGGGGCACTGCACACATGCGGTGCACAGTCAGACATGCAGGCAGCATACTGTATACTAATATATATATATATGTATATATATATATATATATATATATATATATATGTATGTATGTATGTATATATGGGATAATTAGCCAGCCATGATGGCTCACACCTTCTCTGTGAGCCTGGTCTACAGAGTGAGTTCTAGGACAGCCAGGGCTACACAGAGGAAAAACTGTTTCAAACAAACACATAAAAAAGCAAAACAAAACCCCATACTTCCCAAACCCAAATGAGTTTTAAAAAATTAAAAATAAAAGAAAAACAGGAAAAGAAAACTGAAGTGTGGCTTAGGAGTGGAGCCCCTTTGGAATCCCCAAGTAAGGGTCCGGGGGGCGTGGTCGGGGTGGAGCCCCCTTGGAATCGCCCAGTGAGGGTCTGGGGGCGTGGTCAGGGGGTGGAACACTGGTCTAGCCTGCCAGAGACCAAGATTTCCATTCCTGACACTGAAAAAAAAAAAAAAGTCTAAAAGGGACTCTTCTGATTCAAAGGGCCCTCTGAGGCTGTGTACCTGACCACAGGAATAGTTGCCTTATGTAGAAGAATCTAGAACCTTCTGGCTTCTTTCTCGCTCCACCCCACGGTGGAACCCTTGAGGCTGGGCTGCCTGGGCTGGCTCATTCAGCCACCGAGGTCGCTCTCGGTGGGCTTCAGGGGTCTGGCCAAGCCCAGAATGCACTCTGTGGAAGGAAGATCTAAGCCTAAGGCTTCAAGGACATGACTCATTAATATGCATGAGAAGCCACCGCAGCGGCCTTGGCAGGGCCTCATTGCAGGGTCCAGCCTGCCCAGTCACTGTCCTCCAACCCTTGGCTCATGTCACCTTAGGATGGGGTCCCACGATTTCAAGCCTACCCCCAGGGCCTATATATATATATATATATATATATATATATATATATATATATATATATATATATAACAAACGCCTCTAACTCAGACCCCCATCACCTCGCTCGCTGCCCCCTCTCCAGCCCCCTGCTATGCACAAATCCCTGTCTGATTCTCCCATTCCGGACATTTCCTATCATGGAGTCCCACCCAGGGGCCTGCTGTGTCCCTGTAGTTGGCTGAGAGTGAGCAAACATAAATACTGGCAAATAAATGAACTGAAGGTTTGGAAAACCTTCCAGAGGAGAGTGAGTTCAGGGCTACAGGGCAGCACCAAGGGACCACCCAGCTGCACGCTGGGGCAAAGGTAATTCCCACTCAGCCTGGGACAATGCACTTTATGAAGTGCTTGCCCCTTGCCTGCCTGAGTTCCGTCCCCGGATCCACATGGTGTTAGAGGAGATCTAATTCCCACCATTTGTCCTCTGACCTCCACAGACGTGTTCACATGTGCACACACACAGTCCAGACGCCCAGGGTTAGGATCATGTCTCTGTGGGCAGAAAGGCGTACATCTCTTTCCAGCCTCAGCTTCCAATTTGCAGAAGACCGAACAGGAGCCCAGGGCTGGGGCGTTGTCCTCTGACTGGCCTGCTTCTAGATGCTTCTACCAGGTGCTGCCTTGGTTAGGAGTAGGTCTCCAACTCACTCACTCTCATTCATCATTCAAGAGGCATTCAGTAGACACTCGATGTATGCCTGCTGCTGTTCTCAGTCTTTATGGAAAGGGGCCATCGTGGTGGGGACTGGTGACCTCCTGGGTAGACAGGACACTGCCAATGAACCCAAGCTGAAGACTGTCCTGGGTTCTCTGGGGCCCAGTGTCACCTTGGGGTTGTGGGAAGGAATCAGGCAGAAAGGTGAGGTAGAAAGACTCAAGATTTTGTGACCCTGGATCCATGGAGAGGGGCCGTGAGCCAAGGCACGTGGGGCCTCCACGCCATGACATTGTGGGGATGTTTCTGGGCCAGCCTGGGTCTCAGGAGGGAGTATGTTAGTGTGTGTGGCAGATGGTGGCTTCTTCCAGCAGCCAGGGGAACTCGCTTGCACCCAGGGCCACCGTGGTTTGGAGGAGAGTGGCCTGCAGTGTGGCCTCTGGTGGCTAGGGCCTGCTGCTTGTTGGCAGGAGAATGGTTTGCTCCCTGCTCAGAAGTCTGACACCTGCCAAAGCCACACTATGGGGGTCTGCTAGAGGTCCCCAAGGCCTACACCCATGGAACAGTCTGGAAAACAGAGGCCTCTCCAAGCCTTCTAACCCTCTCTCTCTGGCTACAGACAAAGAAGCATTTGGCTCCAGGGGAGACAGAGTACAGCTGTGGAATCCTGGGTCCCTCTGGGCCACAAGACACTGAGGCCCTAACCTGAGAAAGATGAACCCGTAGGCTGGGGGTGACAGGCTTCAGTGGCAACCGGTCCTTCAGCCCTGGGATAAGAAGTGTAGGGATAAAGTGGGGAGAGGATGGACCTGGCATACCCCCACACAGTACCCCCTCTCTGAGGTATAATTTTGGGGACACTCTCCCAGCCTCCACCTCCAGGGCTGGTGCATTCTCCCGTCCTAGATCTCGGCCCTCCTGGGCCTTTAATCCATAACAATTCATTAAGGCCTAATTAGCCTCCCATCTGCTGTGGGGCCCTGGACACTGTTTTTGGGGGGTGGGGAGGCTCCTGACCCAATTTCCTTAATAGTCTGTGCCTGAGGGGTGTAGTGGGCTCCCCACCGCCCACCACAGCAGTGAAGGAGAGGAAGGTTCTAGACTGGCAAATACTTAACCCCCAATAGACGTTGTGCCCACTCATCCACTAGCCCGGAGAACAGGAAAGGCGGCACTCATGGGCTGGGGAGGAGACTGGGGGATCGGGGATGGACACTATGGTCCTGGGGGAGGTGGTTGCCAGGACAGGGTGTCAATTGTAGGAAGGAACCAGGGACAAAAGAGCAATTAGGAAGCTGAGGGGACCCCCACTGAGCCTCCCACCCTGTCCTGGGGTCCTGGGTGTCTTCTTCCTCCCACCGCACCTCATCTGGGTGTCTGTGTGTTGGGGACCCCAGCTCACCCACCTGTGAGCATTGGAAACCGAGTCTCATGCCAGCTCTGTTTTTACAAAATCCTAACTCCTCATTGTTCTGAAGCTCAAGATTGACACGGGAGGCGGTGGGCGGCTCACCCGGGCTGCCCACGCAGTAACTGGGAAAGAGTTCTAAAAGGCTTTCTACCTGGTGAGCTGGGAGTGAGTCAGGAGTGCCCGGGGGAGAAGCACAAAAACCTTGGCTTTGGGACCTTGTATGCTCTCACCCTTCAGGCACAATCACGTGTCTGGCTGCAACTGGGGGTGGATGGCAGCGGCCACCCCCACTCTACAGATGGAAACACTGAGGCCGGACGCGCATGCGTGCTGTGCTGCTCGGGTAGGAGCTGACAAAGGGAGTCTTCAACATCCTACCTGCCCCGGAGCAGTATTAAGGCCTGGGTGGATCAGGACTTGATACCCTGATCCTGGAGGGAGGTGGTTGCCGAGATGGATGTCAATTATAGGAAGGAACCAGGGACAGAAGAGCAATTAGGAAGCTGAGGGGACCCCCACTGGGCCTCTCATCCCCCCGCCCCCCCCTCCTAGGTGGGTGTCTTCTTCCTCCCGCCCCACCTCCTCTGGGTGTCTGTGTGGAAGGGACCTCCATGGGGGTGAACTGACACCATTCTAAGCCTCCCCTGCAGTTCAGAGGGGAAGGGACCAGGGCTGAGCTTTTTTTTTTTAACCCTAAGGTCCCCAGGGCTGTTTCCAACCTGAGCCCTTCTGTCTCACCGTCATTCACCTCTTAACACTCTTCTTACAAGCTTTGTAGCCTGGTGCCTCCTCCAGGGAGACCTCCAGGGTTACCATCAGCCTGACAGTTTTGTGCTTGCTAAAAGTCCCCAAATTCCAAGCCCTAATAGCCCCTCCTGGTCACCAAAAACAGGTACCAGATGCCCCACCTGGAGCCACAGGGTCTCAAAGCCCTACCTGGGCTCTGGGTTCTCCTCCACACACACTAAGAAGCCTCCCGGCACCATACAGCTTCCCAAATGCATCAGACCCCCAAGTTCTGAGCACTCCCCACTGGGAGGAGGGACACCTGTGTCTTGGGGACTCTGGCATTGGGAGCTCTTGATCGTTAGGTGAGGTGAGAACACACACCGTGTTCAACTGGAACCCAAGCTCTGAGCCTCTCAACTTGTTGAATGGGGCCCAATGGCCTCCCTGGTCAGGCCCAGTACCCAGGGGACACCAGGCCTGGCCTGTGAGAAGGGTTAGACAGACGCCCTCACCACCGTGGCTGCTACTGGGACACAGGCCTGCCCAGTGGGGGGTCTCCGCCCAACACCCCATTCCCTCCCCACTGGATCGAGACTCCCAAAATGTGTGGGTCCCGTGTGTAGACCCCCCTCAATTCACCTCGCGCGCATCGCCCAGCACTGGCTGGCGGGGGATCTCAGGGCGCCCAGTCGCGGCTCCATCCCGGGTGTCCCCCTGCCGCAGTGCGCATCACCATTCCGCGTCCCCCAAGGTGCTGCCCCACATGCGCCCCTCGATCCCCTAGGTTCTGCATCTCTGGAGGCGGGGTGGACCCCGAAGTTTCCCCGGGGGTGCAGAAAAGCTGGAGAGGAGCGCGCGTGGGGGGCCTGGAGGGGTCCCCGGACTGCAGCGCTGTCACTCACCTGGGCGGCTCCTCCTTGGACGGCGCGGGGGGCCGCTCGGAGCCGCCACCAGCCGCCACCAGCCGCCGCCACCGCCACCGCCACCTCCCGGGCTCTGCCGTACGCGTCCCCGCCGCGCATCCCCGTGCGCATGGCCAGGGTGCGCGCGAGCTGCAAGGGGCGCGCGCGACAACACGTGTTGGAGCAGGTCCGGGGCAGACGGGGACGCAGCACCCCGGTACCCCGCGTGCCTAGCACATCCCTGTCCTCGGGGCCTCCGCAGACACTGAGTACCGAGAAATGCTTGGGGGCTCCCCAGATACGACAGGTTGTCCCGTTGGAACCTTCTGGAAATTGCCAACTCTCCTCTGTCCCCTCCCTCCCAGGACAGGCCTCCACCATCTGCACTGTACCGCACACCTTCCTGCCCTGCCAAGTCTCATCCCCTGTGGCCTTGCTCCTCAGTGAGTTCCAAACCCTGCTTTGGCTCCCACTGCTCTGCTGCCAGCCCTACTCCCACTGCCATCCATCCGGGTTATGGCTGCCGCCAGCCCCCCCCCCCCCCCATGTGCCTTTCCCTGTGCCTGGGACTGCGCTGGCACATACAGCCTACTAGTGTGGGTAGTAGGTAGAAGGGTGCATACATTACATAGGGGAACATGGTGAGAACCCCGAGATAAGAGGGGGAGCAGCCGCTGCTTTTACTGAGGACTGCCGTTCAGGCCCCAGCACCCATATGCCAGTTCACAACCATTCATGACTCCCGTTCCAGGAGACCTGAGGTCACCTTCTGGTTTGTGGGCACCTGTACAGAGTTAAAAATAAGATAACTCTTAGCCCAAGTCTCCGCACTCAGAAGGCAGAGGCAGGGGGATCTCTGAGTTTGAGGCCAGCCTGGTCTGCAGAGCAAGTTCCAGGACAGCCAGGGATACATTGAGAAGCCATGACTCAAAATAAAGTAACTTTACAAAGGGGTGGGGGTGGGGGGTGCCACGCCTGGCCCTGCCTGGCGAGAGGTCACACTGCACTGAGGTCAGCCCCACCCCACCCCTCTTCTGAGGCTGGGAACCCAATGCTCCAGCCTAGCAGAAAGGAAACAGGGGTTGAGTGTGGAGCAACCAAACCAGCGTCTCCCAAGTCAGAGGCTCAGACCTTGGGGTCCAGGTTGGGAGATATGAGAGGGAGGAGGTGACAGTCCCCCAGGGCAGAGTCTCAGTAAGCAGTCATTCTGAGGAGCTGGCTGCATCTGGCTCTGTCCTCCTCCTCACTGTAGCAAACTGAGTGTGCTGGAGGCCTTTGTCCCTGGAGAGGGGGTGACCTGTAGGCCTAGCTGCAGGGAGCCCCGGCATGTTTGCACACCCCCCTCATGTGCCCTCTCTGTCCTCCAGTAAGGTTTAGTGGCAGGCAGCTCTGCCACCTGTGACTCAAGCAGGCTCCCTTCCCAGACTGTCACATTGGCCTGAGGCCCAAAAACTGCATCCTGTGAGGCCACAGACCAGGTCCCCCTCCCCAAGCCAAGAGGCCAGGGAGCCAGTGCCCTCCACCAATATCCTTGGAGCTAGACACCCAACTCCACACCAGGCCGGCCCTGTCTCTGCACTGCTGTGCTGTGTGACCCCAGGCAGATTGCATCCCTTCTCTGAGTTTCTGAGGTTGTGAGCACTGGATTCCTGCTGCACACACACCACGGTACGTGGTAAATCCGACTTTCCATGGTTGAGAAGACAACCAAAGCCAGAGGTGGACCCAGGAAGCCTCAGGGACTCTGGCTGCCTGCTTGGGCCCCATTCCAGGTCCTGCCCATCTAGGCTGAGTCCACCCGCAAGGAGCAAGGAGCTCCCATGCCTAGCGCTGCAGACTACAGCTTTAATGGCTGGGGGGCGCCAGGGTCCGAGGGGGCTCTGTCCACTTCCTCTCATGACTCTGGCAAATGAGAAAGCAACAGCAGGCGGGACCACAGCCGAGGGGCCTGGCTCCCACCGCAGGACCTTTGCACATGCTGTTCAGACTGGAAAGCAGAATGCCTTCCCTAGCGTCTGCCCTGCCCGCCCCTGCTTCCTCCTGACTCACATCCCCACCCGGCCGCCTTCTGTCCCCCGTTCCCAGCCTCCCTGCAATTTCCTAAGATATCCTATAATTTACTCATTCATCCTATTTATGTCAGCCCTTCCCCCTCTCTCCTAGGCACGGCCTCCCTGCACAGGCTTGGCGTCCAATAGACTCCGGTTTGAACTTGCCACATAAGTGATGGCAAACTGGACAGGGGTGGTCTGAGCAGGAGAGGGTGAGTTTCTGAAGACCAAGGCATCCCCCGCCTTCTCTCTTCAACTAGTGTGTCACCCGTGGGAGCCAGCTGAGGACAGAGATATGCTCAAGCCATGAATACAGCCGGCACTTAATAGACTCTAAACGTGTGTGTAAGGCTTGGATGAGGGTGGTGGGTGTGAAGCCCACAGGCCCAGCTGCTGTGTGACCATGGGATGTCTCTTGCCCTCTCTGAGCTCAGGTTCCTGGCAGGTTCCCCCATCCCCATCCCCACTCCGCAGCGCTGTAGGGAGGCTGCGTGGGAGAGCTGCAGGAGGGTCACAGCCTGGCAGGCAGTGGAGCGGTTAGCACCTGGTTGCCAAGGTTACGACCACCTGCGGAGGTGACGTTGCTATGGAGATGGACCACCTAGGTGAAAAGGGTGGCTCTGCTGATGGGGGAAGCATGGGTGTGGCTGGAGGGGAGGCAGTGACTGCCTGGGGGAAGACACGCTCATTATGGTCGGGGACAGCTTGGGGGTCCCTATGTGGAACTTCAGTAGCTGCCCTGATAGGCAGAAGTGGGTTTTGATTCTTTTTTTTTTTTTCCGGAGCTGGGGACTGAACCCAGGGCCTTGCGCTTGCTAGGTAAGCGCTCTATCACTGAGCTAAATCCCCAACCCAGAAGTGGGTTTTGAAATGGAAGGCCCTTTGAGATCCTGATTGCTGTAGTCCTGCGGAAACTTACAGCAGCAGCGGACAGCTGTGCCGCCCCAGTTCCTAACCAGTGGCCTTCCCTATGTACCTAGAGGGTAGTGGTCAGATATCAAGGTGTGAAACGACAGGTTCCACGCGTCTTCAGTCTAGCCCCAGGTAGGCAGGCTCATTGCTGTGCATCTTCAGGTCAGTGACAAACCTCTCTGGGCCCTAATAGCTCCATCTGTAAACTATGAATAAGGTTAGCAACCCCCATGGCTTTGAGCAGGTATGTGGTATCCCCAAGGCTGTCTGTGGTCAACAATAAATGTTTAGACAGTTGCAGGGGTGATGTTATTGGAAAAGGTACCAACATTTTACCTGCAGGGAACCTGGGAGACTCAGGGAGTTGTAGGCAAGATTACAGCTGGGTTTGCCTGATGATATGGGAGGATCCTTTGGGCTCCTCAAGACCTGCACCCACTCCCAGAGGGAACATATAAAAATGGCCTCTTGTCCCAGGCCAGCCAGGACTATATAGGCTCTGTCTCAAAATGCCAAAGAAAGGGAAGAAGGGAAGGGTTATGAAGTGGGGGCTCTTTTTTTTTTTTTTTTTTTTTTCTTTTTTTCGGAGCTGGGGACGGAACCCAGGGCCTTGCACTTGCTAGGCAAGTGCTCTACCGCTGAGCTAAATCCCCAACACCGAAGTGGGGGCTCTTGATCCTAGAGGGACCCCTCAGTGGTTAGAGCACCTGAGTTCAGTTCAGAGCACACCCAGGGCCGTTTACAACTGTGACTCCAGCTCCAGGGAACCGGCGCCCCCATCAGGCCTGCTCGGAAATGGCACCTGTGCACAGACAGGCGTGCAGATACACACACACACACACACACACACACACACACACACACACACACACACACACATCTATAAGGAGGAAAACATGGAAACTGTCTCCAGCACGGCTGGTGGCTCTCAGGCATAGGAACCAGACTTTGGATCTCCGGAATTCAAAAGCTGGGCCACACATAAACTGACAGGGTCTCTCTGTGTAGCTCTGGCTGTCTGGAACTTACCAGCTACCTCATCCCCACCCCCACTCCGCAGCACTGTGGGGAGGCTAAGTGGAGTAAACCAGGCTATCCTCGAACTCATGAGATCTGTCTGCCTCGGGCTGGAGAGATGGCTCAGCGGTTAAGAGCACCCGACTGCTCTTCCAAATGTCCTGAGTTCAATTCCCAGCAACCGCATGGTGGCTCACAACCATCTGTAAAGAGATCCAATGCCCTCTTCTGGTGTGTCTGAAGACAGCTACAGTGTACTTATATATAATAAATGAATAAATCTTAAAAAAAAAAAAAAGAGATCTGTCTGCCTCTGCCTCCTGAGTATTGGGACTAAAGTTATGTGCCACCACTGTCCAGCCCAGCATCAGTTTTTAGTTTTGTTTTTTTTTTTCCTGGTTCTTTTTTTCGGAGCTGGGGACCGAACCCAGGGCCTTGCGCTTCCTAGGCAAGCGCTCTACCACTGAGCTAAATCCCCACCCCCCCAGCATCAGTTTTTAAAAATTATATGTCATACATTTATTTTGTGTGTGGGCCATGCGTCCCTGCCACATGCCGAGGTCAGAGGTCAAATTGTGAGCGTCCCAGGGCAGAACTCAGGCCTCAGGTTGGGTGGCAAGCGCCTTCACTCGCACCACCTCATGGTTGGGACAGACTCTCCACTGTCCACATCTGAACAGGATCGAGCTATGCAGCACTAACCAGCCTGCAGCTTGTCGTCCTCCTGCCTCAGCGTTCTTCAGTGGGATGCCAGTATGGTCCATCTGGCCTGTGAATAAAGGTTTTCCTGAGACAGTGTCACTTTGTCATGTAGGCTGGCCTCAGACCTCAAGGACATAGACTCCTGTGATCTAAAGAGCCAGGTCAACAAGTGCGTCTTCTCTGGATCTGGCTAGGGTCAGTTGCTTTCGTGGCAAAGGCTCTGCCCAGGTCACGAGGGGACCTGCCTCAGAGACTGGTTGGAAAATATTCCTTCTGCCTCTGGTTTCTGAAAGACTTGGGGGCGTGAGTTCCTGGGAATTTTACAGATCTACTTTGTTTTTGTGGTTTGTGGAGCTGGGAAAGAACCCAAGGTGGCAATGCAGAAAGTGCTCACCCTGAAGCTCCGCCCCAGCCCCTCACTGGGGGAGTGGCAGTGGCCCCACCCCGACCACGCCCCCAAACCATCACTGGGTGATTCTGGGGTGGCTCCACCTCTGACCACACCCCCAGATCTTCAGGAGGAATATAGGCAGGGCTCCATCCTGACCACGCCCTCTGCCTCCTCACTGGGGTTTTCTTTTTTTTTTTTTTTTTAAAGATTTATTTATTTATTATATATAAGTACACTGTAGCTGTCTTCAGATACACCAGAAGAGGGCATCGGATCTCTTTACAGATGGTTGTGAGCCACCATGTGGTTGCTGGGAATTGAACTCATGACCTCTGGAAGAGCAGTCGGGTGCTCTTAACCGCTGAGCCATCTCTCCAGCCCCCTCACTGGGGTTTTCTAGTTTGGGTCTACACTTCTAAGATGTAGATTGTGCATCGCTTTGAAGGATGGAGTTAGGGGATGAATGGTGTCAGGTGACCCGTGATATGGTTAAATCACAAACCTATTTTTGACAGCAGTAGCCAGGAAGACACTAGGTGGAAGGGAAAGTGTGGGTGGATCCCCAATTGGTTGTGGATCTGTTTCCACCACTGAGTTCATGTCCAGGACATAGGACAACTTGTGGAAGTCAGTCCTCTCCTCCACCATGTGGGTCCTGGGGATGCAAGTCTGGTTATCACACTTGGCAGCAAGTGCCTTTAATCACTGGGCCATCTGGCCAGCCTGTTTTTGTGTTTGATACTGGGCCTGAATATACAGCCCAGACTGGCCTTGAATTGGTGATCCTCTTACCTCAGTGGCCCCGTAGTTGGGCTCACGGGCATGCACTACCCAGTCTGGCCCTCTCGACTTCCATCTCTCGCCTTAGCTGTCTATCCCCCTCCTCTCCCGGGCACACTTCAGCCCAACATGGGAATGTTGGTGGCTACAGGGCCCGCGGTCTCTGCTGCTCAGGGTGAGTCCTGCTGGATACCGGGAGGGAGAAGTGTGGAGAAGTGCACAAGCTTGCTGACAGGTTTGAAGCTCACCCACTCAAGTCTTATTGTGTGAGAGACCTGGATCCCCCACCACGCCCTCCCAGATAAGGACAGCTGCAGAACCACGGGGAGTGCGGAGGTAACTGGGCCCCTCGGGAAGAGCTGCAGAGACCCGAGAGCTTCAGGCTGTGAAGCGGGGCTGGATTCCCTCGTGCATCCTAACCCGCTCCTCTGGAGAGGGAAGCCATCAGAGCCTGGATCCTTCCACCCAGCCTGGGCCAGGCCTCATGTGTCCAGTTTGCTGAGCAGAGAGTGACTGACATGTCTCCGGTGCAGGTGGGCTAGAGTGTAGGTGGCAGCAGGCCCTGTTCTATGAAGAGCCATCTGGGTCCTTCTGGAGCTGCGCCGGGGCTCCCTTTGCCTGTCTGGGACGTCCCTGTGGTGTGAGAGAGAGATGTCCCTTTTCCACTGTCCTGGCTTGGCTCTGTCCGTTTGCTTCTTCTCCCCCTCCCCGGATTCCTCATTCCCTTGTAATTAAACTTGTAATCCTTCTGCCTTCCAGTCCCGAGTGCAGCCTGATGCATGCTGGCAAGCACTGTCTTCAAGCTACAGAGAGGGCCCTCTAGATTTGGATCCCCATTTGTGGCACCTGCATCCCCATGTCCCCCATCAGCATCCAATGTCGCCTAATCTGTATCCCCAAGTCCTTTGGAGTTAGAGAAGGCATCAAAATGCCACAGAGGAGAGGGAGGCACTGTGAGCAGCCTGTGTTAGGTGGGAGTTTCTCACCATCTCCGGGCCTCAGCCGCACCATCAAAATGCGGAACGGGGGGACCATACAAAGGTTTGGAGGAAGGCTAGGTGAGCCAGACAAGGGGGTGTCAGGGGGAGGTTGGGGGTGAGGAGAGGTAGAGCTGCTGTCAGGACCCATAGGTTCTGGCCCACTTCCGGAAGTATGAAGCTGCTGTGACAGTGGCGGCTCAGGGCTGTCCTGCCATCTGCGACGGCCTGGCTGTTGGTCCCAGTCTGTAGGGAGGGCCTTGGGGCAGGGTCTCCCAAAGTAGGGCCTCTCTGCAAAGATCTGCAAGTCAAGGGCCTGGGGACAAGCACGTGGGCTTATGGCAAAAGCCCCCTGATGCAGCCCTGAGGCCTTCACTGGCCGCTGGGGAACTGGAAGGGTGAGATCCAGGCAGGAGCTCAGGGTGGTCAGTCACAAGGTGAGCTTGTTGGAGGCCACATCCTGTGTTGGTGAGCGGCTGCCCTGGTTCCTTCCCCCAGCTCCGCCCCCTCTGCCTCTCAACTAAGTCTCCACAGTCTTCCCTTTTTTTTTTTTTTTTTAAAGATTTTATTTTATTTTATTTTTTTATTTTTTTTGGTTCTGTTTTTCGGAGCTGGGGACCGAACCCAGGGCCTTGCGCTTCCTAGGTAAGCGCTCTACCACTGAGCTAAATCCCCAGCCCCTAAAAGATTTTATTTATTCATTTTATATATGAGTACACTGTCACTGTCTTCAGACACACCAGAAGAGGGCATCAGATCTCGTTACAGATGGTTGTGAGCCACCATGTGGTTGCTGGAATTTGAACTCATGACCTCTGGAAGAGCAGTCAGTGCTCTTAACCACTGAGCCATCTCTCCAGCCCCAGTCCTCCCTTTCTTGTCTGCCTTTCTCCCATCTGACTCCTAGTAAAATATTAAAACTTTCATATAATGTTAAGGGAAAATATTAAATGTTTCCTTGTAAAACTATTGAAACACTCAGCTGGATCCAGCTCTCCACAGTCTTAGACCACTTTCTCCCATCCCAAGGTGACATGGGGCTCTCCAGACACATTAAACTTTTGGCCTTTTGGCAGGACATCATTGCCTACAAAACTCAGTCACACACCTGTGAAACCTCAAGCTTAAAAATTAGGGGCTAGGGGCTGGGGATTTAGCTCAGTGGTAGAGCGCTTACCTAGGAAGCTCAAGGCCCTGGGTTCGGTCCCCAGCTCCGGGGGTGGGGGGGGGGGAAGAACTAAAAATTAGGGGCTAGTCGTGAATGGGTCTTTAATCCCAGCACACAGAAGGCAGAGAGGCAGGCAGGTCTCTACAAATTCAAGGCCAGCCTGGTCTACAGACATAATTCTAGGACAGCCAGGGCTACACAGGAAAACCCTGTCTTGAAAAGCAAAACTGCGGGGCTGGAGAGATGGCTCAGCGGTTAAGAGCACCTGACTAGGGGTTGGGGATTTAGCTCAGTGGTAGAGCGCTTGCCTAGGAAGCGCAAGGCCCTGGGTTGGGTCCCCAGCTCCGGAAAAAAAAGAGCACCTGACTACTCTTCCAGAGGTCCTGAGTTCAATTCCCAGCAACCACATGATGGCTCACAACCATCTGTAAAGAGATCTGATGTTCTCTTCTGGTGTGTCTGAAGACAGCTACAGTGTACTTATATAGAATAAATGAATCTTAAAAAAAAAAAAAAAAAAGCAAAACTGCTCACCACAAACGGGATTCTTCTATACATGCCGTGTTCTTCACTCTGCAATATTATCCAGGGCTGTGTCAGTAAGTTTCTGTAGTGTGACACTCTGTGACAACATCCACAGTAGTGTGGAGGGCTCCGTTGTGGTGTGAGTGTCTGGGCGCTCACCTAGGCTGTCCACTGCGGTTTTCATTGTGTTTCTGTGTTTGTTTCTGTAGGTGCAAGCACCGTGCGTGCGTTCAGAGAACTTGCTGGTGTTTTTGCCTCTGTAGGTTCTGGGGACTGAAAGAGGTCATCAGGCCTGAAGGCAAACACACCTTTACCTGCGGAGCCCACTCACTGGCCTGCTTTTTGTATGGCTGAGTGAGGTCTTCCTCTGTAGCCCAGGCTGTCCTGGAACCTGCCACCTCTCTGCTTCGGCCTCCCAAGTGGCGGGCAACAGATATTTGCTGGCCCCAAGGAGAAAGGGTCTGCACTTTCCCGTGTCTCCAAGTAGCTGGCAGGGCTCCAATCCTGTCAGGATGTGGTATATGCAGGGCCTGCTCACAGCATGAGGTCTACAGGAAGAGTAGCTTGGAAGACAGCAGGGGATACCCTATTTTGTGCAGACCATCCCCCCATGATGGGCAGGCTGCTGTTAGCTGTTAGGAACTGGGTTGGTCACTCCTGGGTGAAGTGATTTCATGCCAGTTTCTGAGTTCTGAGCCTCTGGGACCTGTGCCATCACCGCTCTGTGACAAGACTGGGGTGTCCACACTCCAAGACTGTAGCTCACCAAGGGTGGGACACTTCCCCTAAGTGACATGGCATGCGGAAGGGGGGAGCACAGACTTTACCTCTCACAGTCTGTTACCTGAAGGGAAGGTAGCTGTTTTCTGGAGGGCTGTGGACAAGCCTTGCTAACTTAGGGGGAGCTGAGGGGCTGAACTGACTTAATTTCCTCAGTGGCTTCTGGGAGCACTGGGCTGGGCTGGCTGCAAGACTTCTGAGGTGCAGAGAGCCTTCAGTCACAACCTCAGGGAGTCATGATCCCTGCTGGGCTCCCTAAACTTAGAGTGGGCTGACTGTCCTGAGGGCTGTGGCCATGGAGTCCAACCAGCCAAAAGCTTCTGTATCTGTGCTCCATGAGCCAGAGGCTGCAGGCCAGGCCGGATCATGAGAGACAAGTAATTTCCTAGTTCCCAGTTGTGTCACAGGAACACAGAGCCCTGTCCCAGCCTTGGCTGCTTTTCTTGTGGCAGAAGCTTTAGGGAGTCACCCCAGCCTGAGGAACATCAGGGCCCAGACTCCCTGCAACTCAGTCCTGAGAGGGCACCATATGGAGAAAGACCAGGTCATGGCCGCTTCTAGGAGGTGTGGTCTTCTTGCCACAGCTATCAGGTAAAGCCAGCTGGACTGTGGGACCTCAGGTGCCCAGGTTTCTCCCATCCCTGTGCTAGTCCCCTGCTGTACTGTGCTCTGCTCTAGACCTCACTGTCCCCAGAGCAATGTCTCCACCCAGTCCTGGCTTCTCCAAAGACCAAAGTGACCAAGCAGAAGGAGTGGGGGAGGGACAGGGATGCTCACATGGGCAATTTTATTAAAAAACAAAACAAAACAAAACAAAACAAAACAAGAAAAAAAGACCAAGACATCAAACAGAAGTTCACCCCATAGAAGGAAGGCCCCTGGGGCTGGGCCACCCTCCACTGCTGCTAAGTGTCCTGCTGCTGCACAAAGGGGTTAGGGATGGCCTCCATGCCATCCTGCGGGCAGATGAGCACCACCGAGGTGCCACGGCACACTACGAGCCCCAGCTGCCGAGTGTCCTCTGTCAGCTTGTACTGGTCATCGGGGTCTGGGGGGGTGACAAGCAGGAGGAATTAAGGGTGTATCCTTCCATAAGCATGCTACAGCCAGTACCTCAGAGGGGCCCTGGCAGTTCTCATTCACAGTTCTTTCCGGGACTGACAGATCCGGATGCTCTGAACACCCGGACCAGCAGAGCTTACACCACACCACTGTGAGGGTAGCTGAAGGAAGAGCCAGCCATTTCCAGGATGCTTCAAGAACCCTGAAGGGCCCATGCTGACCCCATGAACATTAAGGGGTATCTGTTGGGCGCAGAGGCACTGAAGAGAGAGGACAGCAGGTGGAGCTGGTAAGCAATTAGACATAATTGTCTTCTGGGCTGCAGAGGGGTAACCTGTTAGTGGGGGATTTGCTTAGGGCATTACTGGGTGGCATTACACAGAGCCGAGATCCCATGAGCTCTGGAGTCCCTGACGCAGGCAGACATTGCTGGCAGAGGACAGTGGCCACCACTCCTGCTGTCCCCTGAGGACTGAGGAGAATGAGCTGGAAGTCTCAAGTCTGGGGCCCTCTTGGTAAGGTTGTCATCCCCGTGGCGATCAGACACTGCAGCAACTAGCGAGTGGCCTGCACCCTAAGTCACCACCTGGCATAGTCTGATCACACAGGCCCAGTGTCATCTCTCCAACAACCTCTGCCAGCTCACCTCGCATGTATTCAATGGTCCCATCCAGCACCAGGTTGAGCAGTGGGTCAAACCCTTTCAGGATGCCGCTGGCTTGAGGAACACAGGGGAAAGATGGAGAAGGATGTCAGTCTACCCCCCAACACATAGAGCCTGGTATGGGGGCTCCAGGAACAGTAGCCACCACAGAACTCATGGGGAAGTGTGAGTCCAACCCTCCTCTTTCCAGTATGAGTGTCAATAAAACTTTATGGTCATCCCAACTGAATTCTACATAGCTTCCATGCAATACAAAACAGCCTCTTTCTTTCTCTGTTTTTTTTTTTTTTTTTTTTTGAGGGTCTCATTTCCTCAGACTCACTAGGCAGCCTGATCCTCTTGTCTTTACCTCCCTAGTGTCTAGTGTCGGAACACTTGGCTTAAAACAACCATGCTAGGTTTACATGGTGCTGGGAATAGAACCCAGGCTCCATGTATGCTAAACCAGCAATCTACCCACAGAGATACAGCCCTACCCCTGGTTGGTTTTTGGAGTTCGGGTCTTGCTATATAAGTCAAACTGGTCTGGAACTTTCAATCCTCCTTCTATTGGGAAACCTTCCGGGTTCCTGTTATGTCCAGGGGCTTAAGGACACTTCTTCCTGTTGCCTCCTTCCACCTCCTCATGGATCCTGGCTGCTTCCTTCAGGATCCATCCATACTAACCCCACTTGGCTCCCTTTCCTGGGACTTGTTCCCCCACCCACAATTGGGGTATACCTTTCAATGGTACACTATAGCCCAAGCTTAGGCTGTGCTTCCCTTGCTTGCTCTGACCTTGGCCAAGCTCTGTGTTAGGGAGCCCTGTGGTACCCACTCACCTTCCCGGCCACCCTGGAACTTGACTCGAATGGTCTTATCAATATACTTGGACAGGTCCAAGATGCTTTCTTTCTTCTTTTTCTCTTTGTCCTGCTGGAAGGTGGGACGCTGAGGAGAGAGGTTCAGCCTTCCCACATCCCTGTTGCCTGGGCCTGGAACCCCGGGACTCCTTTCCACCTCAACCGCCCATAACTCTGTGTGCATCCTCATCTCCAGTGTCTCCCTAATTGAATCCTATGCCCCTGAGTCTGCATGCACGTGTCATCTGCATCCCTATACCCCCATCTACACTGTCTCCTGGGTGCACCCCAATGTTGCCGGGTCCGCAACCCTCATGTCCTGTGTCTACATCCTCTCGTCCTCTCTGCATTCCATGGGCCTGTCAGCATTCCTACGTCCAATGTCTGCGTCTTCATGCCTGTCGTCTGCATCCCATGTCACCTGGTCTGTTTCCACATGTCCCCCGTCTGCAGTCCCACGTGGCTCCCATGCTCAGCACCCTGTATCCCTATCTTCGGGGGTCCGTCACTTTTCTTTTAGTCTTTCTGTTCTCGGTTCCACTGTTCCTCGTGCCCGTAGCCCTACTCTCCCCGCGATCTAGCAATGCTCACCGCCATCTTGTCGCCGCGCGTCGTTCTGCGCAGGCGCCGCCCCACCCCTTCCTAACGCGGGGGGGGCCTTCCCGCACACGCAGACTCGGCGCATGCGCGTCGTGGGGTCCCGAAGGCGTTGCCAGGAAACCTTCCGCCTAGAACTGCGGTGGGACCGGCGGACATGGCGGCGGCGCGGCTGGCCGCATCCCTGCTGCTACTCGCGGCCCAGGTGAGCGCCACGGCGGGTCGGCTCGGCCCCGCCACTCCTGAGTGTGGCCGTGACCTTGCGGTTCACTCGCTCTCTCCACCGCAGACTTCCGGCCAGGTTTAGCCCGCCCTGCGCCCCAGGGCCCTAACCGCCGCCGCCGCCTCCCCTGCCAGCCTCAGTTTCCCTTTCTGCAGAATGGAGCGAGTCTCCGGGTTCCATCCCTGGGGCGTCCAGCGCGGCCCCCGAGGTGTTTGCAGCCCTGCTCCTCGGCTTCTGCTCTGTGACCTTGGGCGGAAGGGGGTCCCCATCTCAGGGTCGATGCAAAACGGTGGGGATGAGCTTCTGCTGAGGACGCCTCAGGAGTGCACGGGTTGCGCCCTGGCAGAAGGCTGGCTTTGGTGTGCTTTGCTTTCTGGGACAGGTGGCATGCTGGTCTCGAACTTACTGTGTAGTCCAGGCTAGCCTTGAACTCACTATGTAACCCATGCTGGCTTCACATTCATTCTGCAGTCTAGGCTGGTCTCCAACTTGCTCCGCAGCTCAGGCGGGCCTCTAGCTTACTCTGCAGTCCAGGCTGGTCTCAGACTTGCCCTGGCTGGCCATGAACACCCTGTGGGGCTTGGCTAGCCTGGAACTCAGCGCAAAACACCTGCCTCGGTATGTCACTGGCTGCATCGCCGCAACTCCTGGCTTAGTTATTAGGTTCCTTTAATGTTTTGTTTTTGTGGCAGCAGCCTCCAGTCCCAGTAGAGTGCTGCAGCCTTGGGCTTCCGGGACGGTGTGAAGGGTGGCCTGTGCGCCCTGTGGTGTTTATTACTGTGTATGCTGTCTCAGGGACTCTGTCAATGCTTTTTCATTTCCTTTTTGAGATTACAGACTTTTGTGACAGGGTCTCCCTGTATAGCTCAGGCTGGTGGTGGGCTTGCAGCTCAGGCTCAGCCTCTCCACTGCTGGCACAGCTGGCTGGCATGTGCCTCCTATATTGGCTAAGCATTAAGGCATTCCTCACATGTGGTTCCTGGGCTCTCCACCATGTGGCCAACATCTCCCTTTGGCCGATTTTACCCCCACATCCTGCCCTTGGCTGGGCATGAGCTTTTGGAAGTGTGTCAAGACTTGCTGCATCCCGCCCATGGTAGCAGGCCACCGACCTGTCTCTGGAAACGGCCCTCTTTGTGCTGGTGATGTCCACTGAGGCTATTCTGGTTTCTCCTGGTCTTTTTTTTTTTTTTTTTTTTCCTTTTGCTGGAGGAATTCACCTGGCCACACAGTCTCTCCTGACTGGACCTGCCTGGGGCCAGTCCGTGCCCTTTTTGTGTTGTTTTTTTTTTTTTTTTTTTTTTCTTTTTTTTTCTGATCTGATAGGGACAATGGCAGGTTCTGAAGGATAAAAAGGAGTTTGCAGAGGGTGGGAGAGGAAAGGCGCTGTGGGCATCAGTTGCTGACGCAAGGTGTGAGAGATGGTGTTTTCCCTTTGGGGATGCTGTTTCCACAAACTGATGAGACTCCAGTCCTTACTTAGGGCTACAGAGGCACTGGGAGTAAAGGGTGGGCCTGGCTGGACAGAGAGACTGTGTGCTTGGGGACTTTACTGGGCAGGTGATGGGTGTCGCCTGGACTGTATTCTGCATGGGTGTAGCTGTACCTACTTTTCCCATATCTGGTGGGGAACAGGCAGGGGGCTGTTCTTGGTCCCGGAGCCCAGGAGGGAAACTAACTGATTGAGAGTCTGCTTGGTGGCAGTTCTGGACCCTGTAGATTTTTTGTGATCCTGGCTTAAAGACTTGAACCCAAGTTGTACCTCTCTCTTCTCTCCCTGTAAACCAGGAAAGGAGTGTGCGTGGGTCCAAGTGGCACTATGCAGGTCTCTGTTCCTGAGAGCCCCCCACCTTCCTTCCCAGGCAGCTGTCATCCTGCTTCTGGTCGTGCTGTTGGGGCTTCTGATCTCTAGCTCTTCCAGGTGTGACTAGGACACAGTGCCTTAGAACTGGTTCTTGGAAGAGCTTGACCTGTTAAAAGTGTCATTGTGCTGTCCCCTTGGTGACAGAGTAGAAAGACTGCCATGTGCGTGGTGGGGTGGGTGACCATGAATGCGCCTTTGTGCGTTCAGTGACCACAGTGAGGAGAGTCAGTTCTACCCATTTCCGTTTTACACAAAAGCCACTTTTCACAGAGAGCTGTCCTGAGGCCACAGCAGTGCTGCTGTGTTCTGACAAGGAATTCTCTCTGCTCTGTAGACCTTGTCACAGCTGCTGAGTGGGAGGGAGGAGCCATGGCCACGGGAATGAGCTTATTCATGTGCCAATAAAACTTTATAAATGCAGAAGGCAGGCAAGTTTGGGATGTGGACTCTGACCCCTCTATGGCCCCCAAATCCTTCATGGAAGGAACTTTTCTGGGAGGGGCACATGGCTGGTGGGTGTTTGCGGATGGGTTCTGATTCCTCCCAGAGTGCAAGGATAGCTCTTAGACCAACTGCTCTGAGCCCTGTGGTCTCAGTTGTCCTCTGCCCCTTCCCTCCCCTGACCTGGTGATGGCTTCAGCCCAGGGTCTACCTGGGGCACCCCTAGCTGCCTAGAGAGGCAGACAGGGATAATGTTATGGGGGTGACTGGTGCCAGGGGCTCAGCTCTCTTTGGAGAGGTGTAGAGCCAGCGCTGGGTCCCTGCAGAGGAATCTTGAAAATAAAGTTCCCAGCTGCTTGCACTGTGTGTGGTCAGGGTCTCCACTGAGTTGCCTGGACCTTCCTCCTACCGCCGCCTTGAGATCAGGGCTTCCCGCAGTGGTTCAGGCTGAACTGGGATCCCTACCCAGGGAAGTTGGCAGGTCAGGTCTGTGGAAAACCCAGGCGTTCTGGTGGGAACCCTGGCACCAACTAGCAGGTTAGTGTCCATCTCAGGCCAGTGATCCTGTGCCCCCTGCCTGTTTGTACAGCAGGTCCTCAGGTGACACCCAGCCTCTCCCTAAGGAATTTGCAGCCAGGAGGAGTGAGCTTTGAGAGCCCTGGTTTCGAGTGACTTCTGGGGAGACATAAACAAAATCTGTTTGCCCCAGATAGGTCACCCACATAACAGAAATGACTCCACCCAGGTGGAGCTCAGGAGAGCAGTGAGCTCATGGGATGTCCTTACAGGAGCATGGGTGGCTCTCCTGGGTGTGCATCTCTAAGGCTCCTGACAGGGTGGGCAGGCTGCTTCTGTAACAGCAGCAACAGCCTTTCTGGAGTTGTGAAACTTAGATTCCTCCAGCCTCTCCTGTTTTCCCTTCTCTGGGCCATGCCCTGAGCCTTGAGAGCTTGGCTCATTTTCTTTGTGACTGGCCAGGCTGGCAGTAGCCATGATGTAGAAAACACAGCTGTGTAGAAGGCCTCTTGACAGGCATCCCAGACATTCGTCAGAACTGCAGCGTACAGTGTGGGCAGTGCTTTCACGTGTTGGTGCAATGTTTACCTAGCATGGCTGAGGGTCTGTATTAGATCCCACCCCTGCTATTACAGAGGTGAGCACAAGTCTGTCATCCCAGTACTCAAGAGGTGGATGTGGCAAGATCAGCTCAGGGGCATCCTCAGCTACAGAGAGTCAGATGCCAGCCTGGGCTACATGAAGCAAACAATTGGTTACAGTCACAACAGTCATGCCAGCCGTGTCCCCGCAGGCACATCCCCCACAGCGTGTGGTAGTGTCCCCACAGCGTGTGGTCCCTTACCCTAGCAGGCTGTTGTCCTCAGCAGCCTGCACAACTTTGCCAGCTTGCAGGGAGCAGGCTGCCTGCTCAGTCCCAGCCTGATCTGTGTCTGCTGCAGCCAGTTTGTGGGGTCATCAACATCAGGGCCCTGCTGTGCTGTGACACTCTACAGCATTTTTTACAAACCTGTAGGACTATGTAAGACTCAAGGGTCAGCCATGGAAGCACGATTGTAAAGAATCGTTCTGTGTCTGAGACTGTGTACTTGTATGCATATGCTGCAGTGCATAAGGAGGTCGGAGGACAATGTGGGGCCTCTCTTCCCACCCTGTGGAATTCCTCAGGTGACCTTTCTGCTGGGCCACCTTGAGGTCCTGTACTGAAAACCCTCTTGTTGGGGCTGGGCAGTAAGGATCTGCTGGCCTTAAGTGGCTACCAAGAATATCAGAGAGAACACTGCCCAAATCCAAGCTCAGCCTTGTGGTGGAACTCCCTGTGTAGACCAGGCTGTCCCTATGTAGACAAGCCTCTGCCTGAGTGCTGGCATTAAAGCCACCATGCCTGCTCCTTACTCTTCATTGAGGGTGGATCTGGGGTTGTCGGTGGCCTTTTCCTAGCCACTGCTTCCCTGCTGTCTGGTTCCTCTCAGAGCTTGAAGTCTTGGAGCCCAGAAAGCACTCATTAGCACTGGTCTAGCTCACTCTCTCTCAACTGGTACAGCTAGCCTGCACCTCCGGATCTGCCTCCCTCTCTCCCAGCTCGTGCCAGATCAGAGCCTCCAAGAAGGCTAATGTCCTACTCTGCCCTGGCACTAAGCTCCGGGGCACAGCTGGGCCGCGGCTGTGTCTGGATATTTCTGTAGAAGCCACACAACCACTCTAGCCTGTTCTAACCCCCACCCCATGTGCTGCTCTTGGGGATTGCTTATGTCCTTCCTTAGCTCCATGTGTGGTTTTGGGGGAGTCCCCAGCTGAAGGCCACAGCAAGCCATTGGAGAGGCTTTGTCCTTACACATATGAGTCTTAGGAGCCCAGGAAGCTAACAGGGCTCAGTCAGGAAAGGGCTGACGCCGGCTGGCCGGACAGATGGACGCATCCTGGGAAGTCCCACACAGTGGTCTAGGAACTAGCCACGGCCCTGCGGCTTTCCTCATAACCAGGCTGCGGTTTGCTGCTGCCTGTGGGTATGGCAGCCTCATGTCCCAAAAGGACAAGGTCTCTGCAGCCCAGGCTGGTCTCAAATTCATAGCAATTCTCCTGCCTCAATCTCCAGAGTGCAGGGATGGCTGGTCTGTGCCACTGTGCCTTGTTCAGGAGGGCGCCTGGCCTTGTCCGTCCTCCTTACCAAGGCCAGGCATCGATGGTGCCTCCGGCACCTGGAGTTCTTACCGCTGTCTTGTTCCAGGTGGCCTGTGAGTTCGGTGTACTGCGAGTTGTGCCCCAAAGCGGTGGGACCCGGGGCAGGGACTACTGCATCCTTTACAACCCACAGTGGGCCCACTTGCCTCATGACCTCAACAAAGTGGTGAGTGTCATACTAGGCACACTCCCTGGAGGTCCGTGGGTGGCCGCCGTCCCTCTGGGCCTGGGTTCTCATGCTCAGGATTAGCAGCTGAGGTCTGCTGGGGACCCCGGTCAGACAAGGCTTGTCACCACTACTGGTCTGTGACAGACAGACCAGGTTAGGGGCACCTCAGGAGTGACAGCCTAGGGCAGGATGGTGCCTAGGGCCTGGCATTGCACTTACACATCCTCTGATGTGGTCCCAGCACTCAGCGCGTTGCTGACTATTCATCTCACTCCTCTGAGTCTCCATGTCTGCCCCCCACCCCCGTGCTGTTCCCAGGGAGGTGCCTGTCCTTTGAGTGGGCCTCTCCCCCCTTCCCACCGACATTTAATGATGTATGCACCAGCTTCTGTGTGCTCTGTGTGAGCGCGTGTGGGCTGTGTGTTGAGTGGCCCTAGCCCCCACGCCCAAGGTCTCACAGTGGGACAGCAAGCTCATAGTAGGAGAGCATGCCTTTTTAGCCTTGAGTGCTGCTCACACCACTGTTACCTTTACTGAGCCCCAGACACTTGCTAGGCATTTAAAGACGTGCAGTGCGGTTGGGGAGGGCTTTCTGAGTCCTGGGTGCACCTCTTGGTAGCATGGCATGTTGTATGGGCATTCACATCTGCTCACAGGATCCTCAGAGCAGTCCTTAGGTCCCCACTGCAGCTGGCTGTCTCGGTGTGGTCAGCATGGTCTGCCCCCTGGCTTTTCTGTGGTCTTGGTGGCCCTGACCCCATCCCCCTCCGCAGTCTCTTCTGAAGCTTCGAGACTTGAGCACGACTCAGCTCTGTTCCCACCTCGATGTTCCTGTAGAAGACTTCACCAACCAGATCGCACTGGTGGCTCGGGGCAACTGTACCTTCTATGAGAAAGTGCGGCTGGCCCAGGGCAGTGGGGCACATGGGCTGCTGATAGTCAGCAAGGAGAGACTGGTAGGGTGCTCGGCTCTTCGCTACCTCTGGGGTGTGGGGAAGCTCAGGGAGCCCTGTCTCCGCATGCTGAGAAAGGCTGAAGCGAGCAGTGGAGGCACAGGTCTGTGGGGCCATGGCCCCCTGAGCTGGGGTTGGTATCACTGGGGCTGGAGACTTGCAGAGCAGCCCTTGTGCAGGGCCAGTGCTGAGGAGGCTCAGGGTTTCCAGCCTGAGCCCCAAGCCTTGCTGATGCCTGGACAAGGCCTGGAGTTGTCCAGCCAGAGGGCTGGGGTGACACTACACCTCCTGTCCACTGCAGGTCCCTCCAAGAGGCAACAAGACACAGTATGAGGAGATAAGCATCCCTGTGGCCCTGCTAAGCCACAGGGACCTTCAAGACATCTTCAGGGTAGGCCCCAGGACATGGCGGGGTGGGTAGCTGGGGCTCACAGTCTGGGTCCTGGGTGCAGGTCCAGTGGGGTTTGGTCTTGGTACTTCCAGTTGACTCAAGGTTGGGTCCTGGGTGAGGCTGGGGCACAGCAGTGCCCACTGTCTGAGCCCACTCTTCTCTCGGGTCAGCGCTTTGGCCACGAGGTAATGGTAGCCCTGTATGCTCCGAGCGAGCCAGTGATGGACTACAACATGGTCATCATCTTCATCATGGCCGTGGGCACCGTCGCCCTTGGTGGCTACTGGGCTGGCAGTCATGATGTGAAGAAGTGAGTACAGCTTGACTCCGGGCACCATGGGAGGGGCCGAGCCGCAAGCCACAGCCCTGGGTGACCCCGATGTTTTCCAAGAAGGTACATGAAGCATAAGCGAGACGACGTCCCTGAGAAGCAGGAGGATGAGGCGGTGGACGTGACGCCGGTCATGATCTGCGTGTTTGTTGTCATGTGCTGCTTCATGCTTGTGCTCCTCTACTACTTCTATGACCGCTTGGGTATGCCGCCGCCCACCACCCGCCACCCCGCAGAGCCCCTGCCACCCTCAGAGCCCTGCCCGAGAGCCGAGGGGCCATAGCTCCCTTCTTGATTTCTTATTTTTCCTGCCCCCACTGTTCCTGGGCCCCGCTGCCTGGCCCCACAGTCTACGTGATCATTGGGATCTTCTGCCTGGCCTCCTCTACCGGCCTCTACAGCTGCCTGGCACCCTGTGTGCGCAAGCTGCCCTTCTGCACGTGCAGGTGAGCCCCGGGCCTCACCAGACCCCTCCTCTTCCTCTTCTTCCTCCTCTTCCTCCTCCTCTTCCTCCTCTTCCTCCTCCTCCTCCCCCTCCTCCCCCTCTTCCTCTTCCTCCTCTTCTTCCTCCTCTTCCTCCTCCATCTCCTCCTCCTCCTCTTCCTCCTCCTCCTCCATCTCCTCCTCTTCTTCCTCCTCCTCCATCTCCTCCTCCTCCTCTTCCTCTTCCTCCTCTTCCTCCTCTTCCTCTTCCTCCTCCTCCTCCTCCTCCTCCTCCTCCTCTTCCTGCCATCTCCTGCCATCTCCTGCCCGCCTGGCATTTCAGAGAGCCAGGAGGTGCTTACTAAGTGCTGGTTGTGGGTTGTAGGCTTTGGGGCTCCTGTCACCTATGCACTGTACCCCTTCCTGTCTAACTGAGCCACAGGGCATGATGTGGGGGTCCCAAGGAATGAGGCCAAGGATGGTAGGCTGGGAGGGAGTGGCAACATCATAGGCCTCCAAGGCTCTACCTGCTCCTTGACGGCACTGTTTCTCAGAGCCACCTGCAGCTAGGTGAAGGGAGCCCCAGTCACTGTGAGGCCAGCAGCCACAGGGTTATGGCCTTTGGGGCTGCTATCTTAGAACCAAAGGCACCTGGCCAGTTGGGAGGAGACATAGCCCATAGTCAGGGCTCCTACTCGGGGATGAGAGGGGGCAGCAGGCACAAGCCAGGAGGCCAGGCTCAGGGTGACAGGGAGGTGAGCTGGACGTGGTATGGGAAGAGAGACATTGACGGGTGGTCCCCTCCAGGGTCCCCGACAACAACCTGCCGTACTTCCACAAGCGTCCACAGGCCCGCATGCTGCTGCTGGCCCTCTTCTGTGTCACTGTCTCCGTGGTGTGGGGTGTCTTCCGTAATGAGGACCAGTAAGTGCTGCCACATCCCAGACCCTGCTGACAGCCACCCTGTCGGTTTTCACTGCTGTCCTTGGGTGCCCCCATTGCCCAGCAAGGCCTAGACTTCCCAGCCGTAGGACTGCACACCACCCACGGCTGCCGCCTGCCCGTGTCCCATTTCATTTAGGCCTGGCCAGGAGCCTGTACCCCGATAGGAATCTAGATAAGGCTCTATCCATCCTTTGCCCAGATCCTGGGCAGGGCAAGGGGACATGCTGGCCCAGAGCCACTGTTTGTCACTCAAGTCTTGGCGTGGGCTCAGGCAGCACCTGATGCCCGGGTGCCACTTGCCATCCGCCCCCATGGAGATAGGAAGGTCCATTTTCTCCTGCAGTGAATTCCCACGGGGTTCTTATGCCTACACAGCCTCCTTGAAGGCAGAGGGCTGGCGCCGTGGCCCTGAGGACAGCCTGCCTGTCCCCACCTGGCTCCTGGTTGTCACCGACACTGGCTGGCACGGCCTGGGCACTCCTGGCTTCCATGCTAACGGACATGCTGGGAGAAGGGATGGGACAGAGCCAAGCTCCCACCCAGACTTCCCTTGTCTCCGCTGTCCCCACATGTCCTATGGCTGCCTGCAATGGTAGTCAGACAGGAGAGTCACGCTCCCACAGAAGCCTGCTCCTGCTCTTCATGCTGGGCTGCAAGGCCCTGGCCCAGGCCCTGGGCAGTCCCAACTCCTGAATTCCACAGTGGTGTGTTCTGGGGAAGTTGAGGTATGGCAGGAACCATCACACTGGAATATACCCCACATGGAGCTGCTCCACATCTGCTTGAAGCTGTCCTGCGGTCGGCTTCCTCAGTGGTGCTCCTGTTTCTGGGGTCTGAGGCCTTGTGTGGGCAGGGTGGGCGGACCTTGTAGCTTGGTGGCAGGTCCGTGGTGGCGGCTTGGTGTAGGACGAGGCAGGGATAAAGCTCCAAATCACTGATGGCGCTTTCTCCTCCTCCCAGGTGGGCATGGGTCCTGCAGGACACCCTGGGCATTGCCTTCTGCCTGTACATGCTGAGGACCATTCGCCTGCCCACCTTCAAGGTGAGGGCTGCCATGGCAGGGCAGGTCAATTCCTGGTGGGGGGCTGAGGGCCTGGGCGCACAGGTCTCGAGGGCAGTGCTGGCTCCCACAGGCCTGCACACTGCTGCTGCTGGTGCTCTTCGTCTACGACATCTTCTTCGTCTTCATCACCCCCTACCTGACCAAGGTAGGTCCCCTCTACCCTCCCAGCTGCCCGCCCCTCCCCTGCCCTGGCTGACAACCTGTCTTGTGCAGAGCGGCAACAGCATCATGGTGGAGGTGGCCACTGGGCCCTCGAACTCATCCACCCATGAGAAGGTATGCCGCCCCACCACATGGGCCTGGGCTGTGGCCCCAGCAGCTGGTGGATGCGCGCGTCCAGGCTGAGCCCTGCTCTCCCCACAGCTGCCCATGGTGCTGAAGGTGCCCAGGCTGAACACCTCGCCTCTCTCCCTGTGTGACCGGCCCTTCTCCCTTCTGGGCTTTGGAGACATCTTGGTGCCAGGTGCGGGCTGCGTGGGGGGAGGGTGAGAGGTAGGCTGCGGGGCACGACAGCCATGCAGGGAGTGCAGGAAGGGTCTGGGGCAAGATGGCCTCCCACCCAGGTGGTGCATGGTTGTCTGGCCACACCTGCCAGGTGCCACTGTGTAGGTGATGTACATGCTCACTGTCACCATCTGCGTGGCAGGACCCTCCAGGTCCTGACTCACCCCATGGGACACTGATTACGGGACATGGTGTCTCACTGCACTCACCCATGGCCATGCTGTAGTCATGGTGACTCTGCATCGTCCCCACAGGGCTGCTGGTGGCCTACTGCCACAGGTTTGATATCCAGGTGCAGTCCTCCAGGATTTACTTTGTGGCCTGCACCATTGGTAGGTGGGCACACTGCTGTCCCGCTCTTCCCTACCCCAAGTCTGTCACCTTCTGATCCCTAAGTCCCAAGTTGCCCTTGTCCCAGGCTGGTTTTAAGTGTCATCTGGTGGCCCAGGGTGCCTGGTGTGCTTCCTGTTCAGGATCCCAGGGCCACCTGCAGTGCTCACTAACCTGCACAGCCCTATGCATGAAACTTCCCGTCCTTCGGCCTCAGCTCCCACAGTTCTGGGATGCCCGGCTTGTGGCTGATGGTCTCCCCAACCCTTGTTCCCTCTCGTTCACCATAGCCCCTGACTAGGCGTCACTCCCCCAGGTGCAGCTCCTCTGATGCTCTCTCTCCCCTGCAGCCTATGGCCTGGGCCTCCTGGTGACCTTCGTGGCTCTCGTCCTCATGCGACATGGCCAGCCTGCACTCCTCTACTTGGTCCCCTGCACACTGCTGACCAGCTGCACCGTGGCTCTGTGGCGCCGGGAGATGGGCGCCTTCTGGACGGGCAGCGGTTTTGCGGTGAATACCAGTTTGCTATGACTGCGGTGATAGCCCCCTAAGCCGCCAGGTCAAGTTGAGTCCAACCTCCTGTGCTCCCACTGGGCCCCTCACTTCTGGAAGGTCATGCGTTGGGCTCTCTGGTCCCCTGTGGAGGACTCTGGATGTGACCCAAGGCTGTGAATACTCCTGCCACATTGCCAAGCCCTCCCTCCCCCCAGGCCCTATACCAGCCAGAGAGGCTGGAGGGTACAGTGGAGGGCTGTAAGGAGATGGGGAAGATGCCCACCTCGGGCAATGGGTGCCACATGGCTCGCTGAGATGAGCCTTGTTTCTTAGGTGCGTCTTCTTGGGGGTTCTGTGCTCTGGGACTTCCTTGGTGTCACAGAGGCGGCTGCTGGAGTAGGCAGGGGTTGCTCTGGGCTAGCCTGTGCTCACAGACCTCTTAGACTTGAGGGTTACTGCTCCCCACAGGGTGAATTTCACCATAGGAGTGAATGGGATTGCTCTGGAGGAGAGAGGGCAGGCATGAGAGGGGAGAGCAGCGGGTCCCATACATCTGCCCAGGACTTGCTGCCCTGGGTGCTGAATGGTACTGGGACTGGATGGAGCTGGATGGCCCTGGATGGCAGGGGCTCGATGTTTCTGGCTCTGGGTGGAGGCTGCATGCCCCTTGCTCTAAGTACCCTGCCCCTGTGTGGAATCTGCCCCGTGGGGCCTGCTCCCTACTGGTCCCGGTCTCACAGCCCCTCCTTTCTCCAGAAGGATGCACCTCAGACCCCGTGGGCTGCACCCCAGGGACCTGTGCCTCCGAAGGATGTGGATGCCTCTCTCTCGGAGCAGCCTCGGGGTGAAGAGCTGGCCCAGAGCCCCCTGGCCACTGAGGAGGCAGGAGCCACAGACCCTGCCAAGGATCCTGACAGCCCTGTGGCCGGTCCCCTCAGCCCCTCAAATGGGGACCAAGTCCAGCCTATACCTGTGGTGACCCCAGGGACCTCGGCCTAGGAAGAGGCAATGTGAGAGCTGGGCCCTCGCAGCCTTCCATGCCACACAGATGCCGGCCACCTGGGACCTGCAGGGGACAGGGACAGCTGCCACCCACCAGAGTGACAGACCTGCGCTATGTCCCTCCAACATGGTGCTCAGCCCTCTGAGGCCTCAAGTCCGTACTCCCTCCAGCTGCACCCCAGCGACCAGCTCTGCTTCGCACCGGGCCGTGAGCTTCGCCTGCTGCCCACTCCATGCAAGGCCATGGCTGCCGTTGGTGCTTTGCTGATGCTCGCCCTGCGGGTGACCCATGACCGCTCCTCCCTCCATAGGATGGGGCTCTCTGGGGCCAGAGCAACAACCCCATGGAGCAGGCTCCTGTGCTGGGAGCAGCCTTGAGGGGCCTAGATAGGGGCACCCTGCCCAAGGGCCTGGGCTTATGCAAGGGGACCAGACCCCTTCAGGAGAGTCCGAGCCGAGATGGAGTTGAGGTTGCTGGTCACTGCTGCAAGCCAGCAAACAGCGCCAGCTCCAGGTTCTGCAGCCGAGTAGGAGTTGGCCAGGTGTAGATGGCCACGTCCCCAGCAAATCGATCAGCCCAGGTGTGTGAGTCTTCCATGCAGGGGCCACTGCCCTCTGCCCCAGCAGTGGCTTCTGGACTGGCGTCTGTCCTCTACCTCACCAACCAGGCTCTGGACTCCAGGACAGACCTGCCTGCAGGAGCCCTCCACACATGCTGCATGTCACTGAGGCTGAAGCCAAGGTCCCCACAGGCTGTGACCGATCGGGAGCCATGGCCACCCACACTTGCATGGAAAAGGGTGTCTGTTACAGGCTGACAGGCAGTGACAGCTGGGTGGTCCCCCTAGAGCTCTGGGGGGTGGTAGGGGAGGACTCCCTAGGCACCCAGTCTAACCAGAACTGAGGGGCAGAGGAGTGCAGGCCCAGCCACCTGCTTCTGCCATTGGACTGAGCCATTTTGTACTGGGTGTCCAAGCAGTCCTGCTCCTCTGAGTGGTGGAGGTGCTCTGCGGGGTGCCCGAGGGCCCTGGCTTTTGGTTGTCAGGGGATTAAATACCTTTTCATACTCACAGTGGCCTCCTGTCCTGTGAGAGTGGCGGGTGGCGGGGGGGCCTGGTCTGGCCTGGACACCCGAAGGCATAACTGTCAGTTTTCCAGTGCCCTTGGGATATTCTGAGGCCTGAGGTGGGCAGGTCCTTGCCGGCCTCCTACTGGTCCCATGATACACTGCTTTCCCTTGTAAAAAGGGATTTCTGAGCTGTGTGGGCCCCAAGCCACTGCTGAGCCGTCCTCATGCAGCCATACCAGGGTGACTCACACTTAGAGGCAGGCACATCTCGGAGCTCCTGGCCAGCGAGCTCTGTGTGGCAGGGTCTAGGCCAGGCAGGGCTGTGTCCTTAAGGCCCTGTTATCAAAACCAAAAGCCAGACAGTGGTGGCAGCACCCCTATAATCCCTGCACTCCGGAGGCAGGGGCAGGTGGAGCTCTGACACAGTCTCTCTGTGCAGCCCTGGCCATCCTAGACCACTCTGTTTGTTTGTTTGTTTGTTTGTTTTGTTTTGTTTTTTCGGAGCTGGGGACCAAACTCAGGGCCTTGCGCATGCTAGGCAAGCGCTCTACCACTGAGCTAAATCCCCAACCCCCCTAGACCACTCTGTAGACCAGGCTAGCTCTCACCTCACTGAGATCCCCCTGCTTTTGCCTCCCAAGTGCTGGGATGAAGGCGGGGCCACCACCTGTCTCTGTCTCTGTTTTTTGAGGCAGATTTATGTAGCCCAGGCTGACCTTGAATCACAGGAACTTGTAGCTGGAGATGACAGTAAACTCCCAGGCCCCCTGTTTTCCACTGTCTGGTGCTGGAATGAGTTTTGTCTACCGCAGCCCATTCAGTACAGAGCAGGGAGCCCAGGGCTTTGTGTCCGGGAGAGAACACCTAACAGTGAGGCCCAGCTCAACCCTCTCAAACCACATGTCCCAAGCCCAGACTGAAACGTGGCCTGGTTCCTTTGCTTGTTTCTTTTTTTGCCTGAAAGATTTTTTTTTTTTTTCGGAGCTGGGGACCGAACCCAGGGCCTTGCGCTTCCTAGGTAAGCGCTCTACCACTGAGCCAAATCCCCAGCCCCTCCTGAAAGATTTTTATTCATACCTGGGTATGGTGGTGCACTGGGAGGCAGAAGCAGAAGGATCACTTGCGTTCAAGGTCAGCCTGGTCTACAGAGTAAGTTCCAGGACAACCAAGACTACACAGAGAGATCCTGTGTTGACAAACCAAGAGGAAAAAAGTCACTTCAGGTCAGAGTAAATCGATTCATATAACCACCCCCACACACCCACCCACCCACCCGTCCCCTCCCCCATCTCTGTGGCCGCGCAGCTCCTGCCTCTCAGTTGCTCTGACCCGTGCAGCTGTGAATGTGCCTGAACCTGAGGCGTTGCTTTAAGTCTCTGTGGTTATAACCTGGAGGTGGCATATGTTCTTATATTCCTTTCCACAGCTGAGTAATATTCCATCACCTGCCTCGACTGCACTGTGTCTGTTAATTTATTGACAGAAGACCAACTTCTTAATTTATTTCCACATGACCAACTTCACAATGTCCCCTCCCTGCCGGACCTGTGGCTCTAGGGTCCTGTTTCACTGTGGACTCACTCATCTACCCACCCATCCACCCATTCACCCATCCACCCATTCACCCATCCATCTACCCACTCACCCACTCAAGCATTCATCCATCCCTACTCAGCCCCCCCCCCCCCCGTGAGTACCTGCACCCCAGACCCTCCTCCAGGGCTGCAGATGATCCCTCGGTAAATCCCACAACCACCTCTGTCCCAGGTGGCTCAGTCTGGTTAAATGGAATGAGACCCAAGTCTGCTCTGGAGACTTGATCTACACATGGGGAGATTTGACACCCACACAGGAGGTCCCCAGTTCTGACTTGAGGGGCTGCTGTTGGGGCAAGCCACTTGGAGGAGGAGAGTCTTTAAAGGCTGGGTAGATCCCTGCTGGAGAGGGATGGGTGTCTGCAGGATAGCAGGACATGGGAACGCCTATTGGCAGGGTCTAGTGGGCTCTAGGAAGCATTGGCTTCTACAGTGAGGATCGAGGTGGCACACGGTGTTCCTGTGAATGGAGCCGCAGCATTGGAGATGGTGGGGGGAGCCCAGCTTAAATCCAGGGCTCTAGAAGGTTCCACCTGTCATGTCTCAGCTACCATGCCATAGAGTCATTGGGGAGCCTTGTCTGGTGCACAGAGCACCTCACCTGTCAGCTGGACCTCTGCAGGCAGCAGGGGACATGGGTGCAGTGTTTGGGGCTTTGTTGAGGGCCAAGTGGAGAGGAGGCCAGAGGACACCTACCCAGGTGAGGCTTCAGGAATGCCCCTGCTCCAGCCATTCTTCCCAAATAAACAAGAAGGCAGAAACATGCTTCTGCCAACCACGGCCCTTGATGGGGGAATGTTCCAGGCAAAAGTGCATGCGCTCCATTGGTCCAAAGAGCAGAGTTCACATCCTAGACCCTGTGCCAAAGCTGGGTGGACATGGCTCGCTCCTGTAATTCCAGCCTGGAAGGGAATCCAAGGGCAAACAGGCTGGAGATAGACACAGTTCAGGGTTGAAGCACTTTGCTGCTCTTGCAGAGGACCTAAGTTCAGTTCCCAGCACCCATGTTGATAGCTCACAACTGCATGTAGCCCAGACTTCAGGGAAATTAGATACCTCTGGCCCACTGTGGGCGCTGACAGACACATAACCCCCCCCACACACACACACACACACACTTTTTTTAAATCTAAAAACAAAACAAGAAACCCAAAGGGCTATCCTGGAACATGCCTTTAGCATTCAGGAGGCAGAGGCAGGGAGAATCTCGTGATTTCCAGGCCAGCCTGGTCCACATACAGAGCTCCAGGACAGCCAGGACTACACAATGAGGTCCTGCCTCAAACAAAAACAATTTAGTGTGCTCTGTTGGCAGAGGTCTCACGTGGCATGCATGAACCCTGGGTCTGTCCTCAGTACTGCACATGTCCAGTGCCCGTCACCAATGGCAGCTCTTGGAAGATCAGGAGTTCAAGGTCACCCTTGGCTACAAAGACCCTTCCAGAAGAAAGGCAGAGAGAGACAGAGACACGGAGATGGAGGGAGGGAGAGAGATAGAGCTGGGGGAGGTGCTAAATCACACACACTCAGCTCAATCCTGTTACCTAAGGAGGATACTGGAGTCCTCCAGCTTTGTCCTCTGTCCCACCTCCTTTGCCCAGGAGCCTCAGCTGCCAGCAGAACCGCCCTCACAGGAAGCCCAGGAAGCCCACCCAGCTGATCAGGATCTGCGTGGTGGGCAGACCCTGACTTGATCCCAGATTCCCTTCCTACGGGTGTGGACACGGTCCACTCCCAACCCCAACCCTGGCTCCAGTCAATGGAGCAGGTCCCTGACCTCAAGACAAGGGGTTTGTGGTGTGGCCACCTGAGAGGGTGGTACCCTGTCCAGGTTACTCCCACCTGTGGGAAGCCCCGCCCCTCGCTCCAGGCCCAGCTCAGCTCTGGCTCCCGGCCGGCGGTTCTTGAATCTCTGTGAAGCTCTGCTCCGCTGGAAGGCTGGAACTCGGTGAGCCGGGGATCCCCTCAGGGCTCAGATTTCCCTTAGGAAGATGGAATAAGCAGTTCGTAAAGCTCTGGGGTGTGAGGGTGCACCGTCGTGGGGATCAGATTGAGCGAAGGACTGGAAGGCTGGGGTACCCTGGGAAGACTCCCCTTAGTGGACAGACAAGCCTGTGAACTGCCACCCAGAGCAGAGTCGGAACGGCCAGGGCTGAGTAAAGGGCTCGAGTCTCAATTGGGGTGTACAGATACAGCTCAGTAGAGGATCGGGGACACCGCCCACCCACCCACACCTTCCCCACCCCACCTCAGCTCTCCAGTCTCTTTCCCCACAATAGAGGCTTAGAGGCTTCCCCGTGGGTACAGGAACACCGAGACCTTCTGGCCAGTGGGGCACCGGATGTAGCAGCTCACACCTTTAATCCCAGTGCTCTGGAGGCAGAGGCAGGAGGATCTCTGAGTTTCAGGCCAGCCGGGGTGACAGAGTGAGTTCTTGTCTCAAGAGAGAAGGGGACCAGTGTGTGAGGAGGGCAGCGGCAGGGTGGGGGTGGGAGTTTGAGGAGGTTACGGTCACAGGGTGTGACATTAAGGGGGTCCTATGTGCTCTCAGAGGGGGCTCTTGTGGGGTTTTTTGATGTGTGACAGGGGACTGTACATGGACAGTGGCTGTTTGGGGTCAGTGGTTTACACTGGATCTGATCAGAACTCACTAGTGGCACTCATGGGTGACTCCTGACAAATGGTTGGACCGCCTCTCCTTTCCCCTCCATCCCTTACACTGGGGCTCCTGGACCCCATCTGGACAGATCCATGCTTCATGGCTGGCCCAGCCTTGCCAGACTCCAAGGAAGGGTGGTTGAGAGGACTCGGGCCAGCAACTCTGTCCCCAGGCTGGGTGTTTGACAAGTGCTGGCCACCCCCTTGCTACTCTCCAGGTGCTGCACACCACCCCAGGCTGGTCATGTCATGTGGCCCAGACTGGCTGAGTGTCTACCAGAGGCTGAGTGACTGTGTGCGTGTTCCTGCGTGTCTGTGGCTGCACCCATGACCATGTGAGATCTGGGTGTTTGTGTTGACGTGGGGCTGTGTGTGGTGTTTCTCATGTGTCCATGAGGACTGCATCTGTAGCCAGGGACAGCAGGACACAGTCGTGTGTGTCATTAGTGGCTGAGTGTCCTGGTACCTACAATGGTGAAGGGTGATTGTGTTAAGGTTGGTGAGAGGCAGTGTCTGGGGATTGCCACATCCTGGTCTCCCATGGTGTCCCCACTGAGCTGAGCAGGATATAGGGCTACCTGTCCCACGGAGGACACGCTGTGTCTCCAGCCATAGCATGGTAGTTGGCCTGGTGCTGGCTGGGGAGGGGACTGTGTGGATTTTCCAATGTGGGGAAAATGGCTCTGGGCTGCCAGGTTCCATCTACACCTGTCCTACCCGTTTCTCTCAGGAGCCAGAGCAGGGGACTTCGGTGTCCCATCACCGAGGTTCTGAGGCCAGGTGGGGCTGCTGTGTGTATCAGGGAGACTGATAGAGCAGAGACAGGGGTGACAGTCATTGAGTCCTCAGTGTGTTTAGGCCCCTGTGAGCACCTTTCCTGAGCTGTGGGCATCTTCCATTTCTGAGTTGAGCTTTGACACACCCTCCCCCACTGTGTTTCTCAGCTGCCCGTGTCTCCCACGCCATCATTGGCTTCTCTTTCTGCCAGGCACATTATAGTCCTGACAGAGCTCCAGAGGTCGCATCCCTGGTTTTCTCCCAAACATCTCTTCCCCTTGCTAACAAAAACGTCGGAGACAAAAAGAGAGATAGAAAAGGAGCAAGCTTATTGAGTTTCTTCTGCACTCGCTGAGTGATTTACTTCATGATTGGGGCCAGGATGGGGCGGTGGGGCGGGGGCGGTGGGGAACTGAGGAGAAAGGACAGGGCGGGATAGGAGGGCTGGAGGCCTGGCCTGTCATCCCAGCCACTCAAGGAGCTGAGGTGAGAGAAACTGGGAGTTCAAGGCCCACCTGGGCTAGCGTGAGAATTTATCTCAAAGTAAAAATTTCTGGGGTTGGGAATTTAGCTCAGTGGTAGAGCACTTGCCTAGCAAGCGCAAGGCCTTGGGTTTGGTCCCCAGCTCCGAAAAAAAAAAAATTTTACGACAGGGCAGGAAGTGTGTGCAAAGAACCTGCCTAGAATCCCCCAGTGAGGGGCTGGGAGCATGAATTGGGCCAGACATGCACAGCCGCCATGACCCCAGACTGCAGCATGAGGATGCAGAGTCCTCACGCCTAGCAGTTATCTAGTGTCTTAATGGCTAAGCGATGGCCTAACATCTCATCTCGGCCTCCTTGCCTGGCGTTTGCTCTGCTCTGTGCAGAGCTGATGCTGCCAGCGGTGACTATGGTAAGCATGGGGAACAAGCTGGCCAGAAACTGAGACTCCCCTGGAATGCCCGAGAGGCTGGAAACAGAAGTCACTGTGCTGTATTCACCGCTGTCCATGGCCCTCCAGCTTCACGCATTCCAGGAAGCCCAGATTCATTCCTGAGCCCTGGTCACCAGTACAGTTAGGTGAGGAAAAGCCACTGATATCCTGGCTTAGAAGCTCAGGCTGGGATGACTTGGGTGGCCCTGTCAATGGATACTGTGTCGCCTTGCTGGCCCTAGCTGAAAGGACTTGAGCTGAGTCTTTTGTTTAATTCTTTTTTGAGAGAAAGGTCTCAGACATGAGCCCAGGCTGGCTTCCCGTGGCTGGCTGAGGATGGGCCATTCATTTAGCCTCTGCCTCTCTGCCTCCCGAGTGCTGGGAAGACAGGCCTGTGCCACCATGTGGTCTGTGTGGGGCTGGGAACGGAACCAAGGGCTTCCTGGGTGCTAGGCTAGCATGGCGCTGAGCCCTAAGGTTTTAGACAGTCCTGCTGCTCCCAAAGTCATGGTACCCGTGCCTCTCTTCTGCTTCCCAGAGGATGCTGGGACACAGGGGATCTCGTTGCTGCTCAGACACCAGTCTGACCACTTAGCTCTGGTTAGCTCTGGTCTGGACCTCTGGGGAACCTTCTGGAAGCTGTCTGTGGCCACTCTTAGGCTGTTGCAGAGCAGATTTCCCAGCTCCTGATCTGTGGGTCAGTGTGTCCGCGCTGTTCTCACGTCTCCCTCGAGCAGCTGACACCTTAGCCTTTCTGTGGCGCTCTGGCTCAAGGCCCCCCTTCATCTCTCTTCGTCAACTACCTTCCTGCCCGCTCACTCACTTGCTGCCGCCTCTGGTCCCTTGAGAAGCAATGAGACTAAAAACCATTCTAGGGAGTGCTTTTGTAGCCTGATATTACCCCTTGGAGAATCTTCCAGAACCTTCTATCTGGCACCGTTCTCGTCAGAGAAGAACTGTCTTCAAACGACCAGAGACACAAAGCGATGGTCTGGCACAGGCGTGGGATGTCGGCAGCCCTCAGCTGTCAAACCCATTTATTCCATGTGTACACATGTGTCCTATAAGCATGTGTGTGTGCAGCTCAGGGGACTGCTCTGGGTACTCGGCTGTCTCCTGGGGATGGAACCCAGTCGTCAGGCCTCTTCTTTCTCCCGACCTGTCTCTTTGGCCCCAGTGTGGCCACCACGTCCCTCTACCTTCAACTCTGTATAGAACATGTGTTTCCAGGCACTGGTGCTCGTGTGTGTGGAGGCCGGAGGCTGACCTCAAGTGTATTCCACAGTTGCTCCACGGCTTGTTTTGTTATAAAAAAAAGTTTTATCTTAAGTCGAGCGTCTATTTCGGGGGTGGGGAGGGAGGGTTGTGCCTGTGGAGGCCACAGCAGAGCGGAGCAGGCCTCTATGGCAGTTGTGAGTTGCCCAACTTGGATGCGCAAAAACTAAAAGAAAGTTCTTTGCCAGAGCAGCCATTGGGGGGCGGGGGCGGGGGTGGGGGCTGGAGGGATGGCTCAGCGGTTAGAGTGCTGCCTGCTCTTCCAGAGGTCCTGAGTTCAATTCCCAGCAGTACACAAGGTGGCTCATGACCATCTGAAATGGGATCCGATGCCCTCGTCTGGAACTCAGGTAGGTGTACGGCAGGCAGAGCACTTCAAATGTCAAATAGCTCTTGACTCCTGGCTTCCACCCCTTGACTTTGATTTTTAAGACTGGGGTCCTTCAGCCTTGTGACAGCATGATGCACACCTTTAATCCCAGCACTCCAGAGGCAGAGGCAGGTGGATTCCTGGGTTTGAGGCTAGCCCGGCCTACAGATCAAGTTCAGAAGGCAATCAAGGGCCTCACAGAGATGCCCTGTGTCAACAACAACAAAATCAAACCAAGTGTGGTAGCATACACCTGTGCTCACAGAAGTCCAGAGACTGAGGCAGGAGAATCACAAATCCCAGGCTGCTTTAGGCTAGAACTACAGTCTGTAAAAACAAAAAACAAAAAACAAAAAAAACAAAAAAAAATAAAAAAAATAAAAATCCCTCCCACTCGAACCAGACCCTTCTTGGCTACATTTTCAGTTGAGGCAGGGCTGCTCCCTCTCAGCCTCAGGGAGTACCAAATCCCCTATCTCGGTAGGCGAAGGCCTCCAAGGCCTTGGCTTTGGACCCCTCATCCCTCGTCAAAGTTTCACTCTCCTGCCTCGCTCTGGTGAAAGAGGGACCCTGAGGGACCAGGGTGGCTTCCACCCCAGAGTCGTTAGCCTAGGACCATGAGATGTGATAATCCCAGACTCTGGGGACTCAGGTGCAGCCAGATTCAGAGGCCATGGTTGTCCCCCCACCCCCAAGAACCCTACAAAAATGCCATTCAAGGGCCCACATGAGGAGAGGCTGGCGCAGGCTTCTGGCCTCTCAAACCCTCTTCATTCAAAGAGAGATGAGGCTGCCTAGGGTTTGTCCCTCTGCCAGGCCTCCTGGCTTCTGGGATGCCATCTTCGCCCCCTCTGAGAGCCCCAGGTAGCTTTGGCCAGGGCAGCCACATGCTGCTGTGTGTCTGTCAGGGCCTCACTGAGAACCTGAGGTCCAGAGTCACCTCCGGTGGGTGGCCGCTCCAGCGCACTGCTCTGGACCTTCCTTGCTTGGCCATGGATACCCACTCCTGGCCCTGTGCACACAGAGTTTTTCTGGATGGAAACCATCTAGGTGTGTCCCACAGTGGGGTGGCTCTTGGCTGCACGACTTCTGGACCTCGGGTTACCTTCTGTTACCTCTTCCTAGTTCAGCCTCTGGTGCCTGCGAGTCCAACCCTGGCCCCCTCCCTGCCTCCCTCCTTCCCTGCCTCCCTCCTTCCCTGCCTCCCTCCCTTCCTTCCTCCCTTCTTTCCTCCCTTCCTTACCACCTCCCTCCTTCCCTCCCTCCCTCTCTCTTCCTCCCTCCCTCCCTCTCTCCCTTCCTCCCTCCCTCCCTTCCTTTCTAAAATTGCTTTGTATTTTGAGATAGGGTCTCATGGAGCCCAGGCTAGCTTCAAACTTAATTTGTAGCTGAGTATGGCTTAGAACTCCCAATCCTCCTGCCTCCACTTCAGAAGGGCCAGGATTAAGGGTGTATGGCGCCATGCCTGGCTTTCACATTTTTATTTTCTTTGGTTCCGTGTTTACTTACTCATGTGTACTTGTGTGGGAGTGTACCACTGAGGCTGTGTGGGCAGAGGCCAGCTTACAGAAGTTGGACCTCGGGGGTTGGGGATTTGGCTCAGTGGCAGAGCGCTTGCCTAGGAAGCGCAAGGCCAGTCCCCAGCTCCGAAAAAAAGAACCAAAAAAAAAAAAAAAAAAAAAAAAAAAAAAGAAGTTGGACCGTGTGGAGACCTCCTGGAGGTCTCGAGGATGACTGCCAGCTAGCTCCCTTGCCTGCTGAGCCTTCCTGTCACCTAGGCTCGGTTTTAAGTTTTCAATTTAGTTACTTCAATTTGAAGCTTTATTTATTTATTTTTGGTTCTTTTTTTCGGAGCTAGGGACCGAACCCAGGGCCTTGCGCTTCCTAGGTAAGCGCTCTACCACTGAGCTAAATCCCCAGCCCTGCTTTATTTATTTTTTATGTGTACTAGCGTTTTGCCTGCTTATAGGTCTGTGTGCCACGTGTGTGTCTGATGCCCAAGGTGGACATCAGATCCCTTAGAAGGAGAGTCACAGGGGCTGCTGGGAACTGAACCAGATCAGCTGCAAGAGCTGCCATTGTTCCAACTGCTGGGCCATCTCTGCAGTCAGGTAGACCAGGCTGGCCTGGAACTCAGAGATCCACCCGCCTGTGTGGCGTGGGCCACTGCAGCCCAGCCCTACTGACTTTTAAACGTGGCACCCATGCACATTGTTCGGGGATGTTTGCTCAGTGGTCTGCGAGAAGCCCTTGTTCCTTACAAGCTCTGAACTCACTGGGCCGACATTCCCATCAGAAAGAAAAGAAAGCCGCTGCCATTTTACACTCTTAGCTGCTGGGCAGCTCCTTCAGCGCCTGACCTGCTCCTCAGCATTTCCTGGGGAGATGCGAGCAGCCACCGGCCTCACTGAAGACAGGGCACCGACCACAGAACCCATTCCATAGACTGAGCTTAGGTGGCCTGTGAGATCACTGGGTGACTTTCTGAGTGTGGGTGACTCAGAGGCAGTGGGGTTCCCTGCAAGACTTGGCCAGCTGCCTGGCTCAGTTCCTAGCACTGATGAATCATGGGTTTCAGGAAGTCCCCAGGAGGCCTCTATTCAGAGGACCCTGCTGTACAGTTTGTCACCGATACACAGAAGTGCTCAGGTGGCCTATTGCTGACCGGATGCCATGTTTACCCGCGACAAACCCTGCTTACAGACCAAGTGTCAGGGAAGACGGCCTCAGCCAGGGTCCTGGTCCCTTGTGGACCGGAGTCGGCTAGAAATATTCCCCGATTCCTGACTTGTGGCTCTCTCCTCCTCAGTTTTGGTTACATTGTCTCACTTGGCAGCCCAGGCTTGCCTAAAACTCACAGAAATCCCCCTGCCTCAGCTTCCTGGATGGTGGGGTGACCACCATGCCTGGTTCTCGGCAGCTCTTGGTAGCCTGGTCTCCCCAGCTCAGGTGTCCCGAGGTTCGCAGAGTTGAATCAGTTCCTTTTTGCACTCTGTTTGCAGCCAGGGTGGCTCTGCAGTAATTACTGTGGAGAGAAAGTGCTGAATGGTGCTTCTGTGTTTAGTGCTCAATAAGAGAAGTCCTCAGGGAGAGGACGAGCACTGTGCGTGTGTGGGTGCGTATGTGTGTGCGCGTGTCCATTCATGTGTGCTTGTACGTGTGCGTGTGTGTAAGGCACACACATATCCACATGTGTGCATGCATGTATATGTATGTGTGCATTTGCATGTGAGCATACGTGTGTGCATACACATCTGCACTTGTGTACATGAATTTGTGTGAGTGTTTACATGTGTGTGGTTGCCTGTGCATATATTTGTGTATGTGTGTATATGTGCATGTGTGTGTGTGTGTGAGACTGTCAAGGTCTCCCCTGCAGTCTGAGGCTGAGACCTCATTGTTCAGAGCTTCTCCCTGGCTTCTGTCTCTCACGTCAGTGAGTGATTCAGGGAGAAGGTTGTTTCTCCTCCAGAAGCTCTGTCACTCAAGTGTAAGACTCTAAGTGTCCTCACAGCTGGACCATTGCCCTGTCCCCTCTGTGAATGGTAGCCGTGAAGGTCTGGGTGGCCATTTGAGGCAGAGGCAGGTCCCCTCTGGGATGGGACACTTTGGCTTGGCCTCAGCCTGGGGATACCAGGATTAGCAAAGGGTGCATTCGTGTCCACGAGTGTCAGGGACCCCTGCACTCTGGAGGTGGAGTCCGGAGGATCAGGAGTCCAAGGCTAGCCTAGGCTACATGAGACCAATGAAGTGAAATGGTTACCTTTTCTTTCTTCCTTTCTTTCTTTCTTTCTTTCTTCCTTCCTTCCTTCCTTCCTTCCTTCCTTCCTTCCTTCCTTTCTTTCTTTCTTTTTTTCTTTCTCTTTCTTTCTTTCTTTTTTTTTTTTGAGGCAATGTCCCCCAACGGAACCCTTGCTATCCGGGTACTCACGTAGCCTCTCCCACCCCTGTCTCTGAGTGCTGGGATTGAAGGTATGCACCACCACACTGACAAATGAAATGATATAAATATCTTCGTGTTGATGGGATTGTGAGTTTGAAGCCCTCCTTAGCTTCATGGAATGGACACGCTTAGGAAAGAAACGCTTGTGCAAGTGTGGGAGTGGACTTCTCGAAGAAGAGCGAGGGAAAGCCGCCTCGGGGCTCAAATCTGTCAGAGGATGACTTACACAATCCAGTCCTCTTCTTCCCGATGTGGGCCTGGGCCATTAGGCTTGTCAGCAAGCATCCTTACTCCCAAGCCATATTACTGACCCTTTCCTAACTCTAGGACAGCATGTATCTGTTTACTTGTTTTATTGTTTGTTCTCTTGATGACTAGAAATAGACTTGATTCTAGCCCAGGCTAGCCCCAAAGACACAGCCATCCTTTGGCCACTGTCTCTCAAGTGCCGAAATCACAGGTGTGCACTAACACAGCTTTAAAAAAAAGATTTCTGGGGTTGGGGATTTAGCTCAGTGGTAGAGTGCTTGCCTAGTAAGCGCAAGGCCCTGGGTTCGGTCCCCAGATCCGAAAAAAAAAAAAGGTTTCCGAAGCCTCCTTGGAGTCTGATACAAGTACGAGGTATAGAAGCCTTGCAGGGACAAACTTCAGCTACAGAACTGTGTCTGCCGTGTGTGACAACACATAAACGCACCTGGGTAGTCCTGGTTTAGGAATACTGGTTTTAATTATGTGTGTGCACACATGAGTGCACTACCCTTGGGGGTCAGAAGGGGGTGCCAGTTTCTCTGGAACTGGATGTAGAGGTGGTTGTGAGCCACCGTGTGGGCACTGGGAATCAAACCTGAGTCCCCTGCAAGAGCAGCTGGTGCTCCTCACTGACCCATCTCCCGCCCTCCAACGCTGATGACAAGTTTATTCCTGGCTTCTGAATCCATCCTTCATCCTCCTGCCCTAGACAGACTACAGTGGCCGGACTGTGCCTGTCCTGTCCTCTCCCTTCCTCGGCTGCAGGCTGAGTGTGGCCGAATGTCAGACAAACCCTTTGTCCATCCCTTGGCAGGTGTCTAGCAAGAGTTTTCGATTCTGAGCCATGGAGCCAGCGGCACCAGACTTACAACCTGTGCCAGAGGTGACGAAGGGTGTCCCCGTCCCCACTCCTGACTCTGGCTGTTGTCGAGCCGCTGTCACCACAGTGGTGGCCATCAGCGTGGCCAGCCTCACCCTGGGAGTCCTTTCAGGTACGTCTCAAGAGGAGGACCTGGGCCAGGCTGGTCTACAGAGGGCGTCTAGGACAGCCAGGGTTACACAGAGAAACCCTGTCTCAATAAAAAATAAAAGTGTGGGGTTGGGGATTTAGCTCAGTGGTAGAGCGCTTGCCTAGGAAGCGCAAGGCCCTGGGTTCGGTCCCCAGCTCCGAAAAAAAAGAACAAATAAATAAATAAATAAATAAATAAATAAATAAATAAATAAAAGTGTAAGTCGGCAATCGCTCTACAGTCCCCAACTGTACTATTAATCCCAGAACCTTCTGGGTTACTGCATCCTGACATGGCTGACTACTGACCCCTTGTGGCAGTGCGGGCCACACGCAGTAGCATTCTCATCGCCCCTTGTGCCACCCCTTCAAGGGCTTCCTGTCAGTCCCGGTGGCACAGAAACTTTTATGATCTTTTTAAAGGGGTTTTCTTATCTTGAGAAGGAGACGGGTCTCACATAGCCCATGCTGGCCTCATGCTCTTATTGCTGAGGCTGACTTTGAACTCCTGATCCCCGTGTCTCATTCTCCAACATGCTGGGACTAGAGGTGTCCACCGCCAGGCCACCACCAACTCATGCCTGCTGGGGAGTGCTCTCCCATGAATCCACAACTCCATCTCAAGGGATGGCTGAGACCCAGCATTCACACTCATCCCTTTGCTTCTATTGTGTTCTTTTAGGGTTTTTTTGTTTTGTTTTGTTTGTTTTGTTTTGAGATAGTTTGTAGCCCTGGCTGTCCTGAAACTCACTCTGTAGACCAGGCTACCCTTGAACTCAGAGATCTATCTGCCTCTGTCCCCTAGGAGCTGGGATTAAAGGTATGTGCTACCACTGCCTGGTAGATTTTGTTTTTAAATTTTATCTCTGGGGCTGGAGAGATGGCTCAGCTGTTAAGAGCACTGGCTGCTCTTCCTGAGGTCCTGAGTTCAATTCCCAGCAACCACATGGTGGCTCACAACCATCTGTAATGGGATCTGATGCCCTCTTCTGGGCAGACATTCAGGCAGAATGCTGTGTTCATAATGAATAAATAAATCTTTTTTTTTCTTTTTTTTTGGAGCTGGGGACCGAACCCAGGGCCTTGCGCTTGCTAGGCAAATACTCTACCACTGAGCTAAATCCCCAACCCCTAAATAAATCTTTTTTAAAATGATATTTCTGTGTATGAGCTTTTTACTTGCATGCATGTCTGTGTGCCACTTTCGTGCAGTACCCGTGGCAGCCGGTAGAGGGTGCTCGGCACACTGGGACGGCATTTATAGGAGGTTGTGAGTTGTTGGTGTTAGGAACCAAGTCAGGGTCCAAACTGCTGAGCTGTCTCTCCAGCCCCTAATTTAATTTTTGTCTGCAGTTGGGAGTTCCTGAGAAGCTCATGTTGGTCTTAAATACCCTGATGCCACAGTGTTTATGTGTAAGCCTCCTGAGTGGAGGAAACTGAACAGTAAGAAACTCCCTTTTGGAGACATGGTGGCACAGGCAGCGCCAGCTGGGACGGGACGGTTGTAATAACCAAGTCACCACAACCTACAGAGCAAATCCCTGCCTCAAAATAAAGAGAGGCGGGGAGATGGCTCAGCCCGAGGGTCTACCTTGCCAGAAGAAGCCAGGTGCTGAGAAGGGCGCTTGTGATCTCAGAGCCAAGGACACAGGGGTTCCTGGTTCCCTGGTTGGCCATCCTAGCAGAATCGGTGCTGAGTTGGTGGGCCTTGGTGTTCAATGAGAGACCGTACCTCGAGTACATGATGGAGAAAGACGTGGGGAGGGGAATTGAGGGGGAGAGAAAGGGGGGACTTGATGTTCACATGGGGCACAAACTGTCAAAGGCATGAGGGCCTGGAGTGTGGCCTCTGGATAAGTTGTACAGAGGTTCTGGTGTCTGTCCGCTGGCTTACTCGGTCCCCTGCAGGAGTCACTGTCCCATCCTAGGAAGGAGGTCAGGACACTGCAAGGCCTCCTGAGGGCCTGTCACCTGTGATATCTTTGACTCAAGTCAAGGAAGCTGCCTTTGGGGACAGCCCAGGTCACTTGGCATCTATAATTCTTATACTGTCTCTGGGGTCCTCAGGATGGGTTTCAACTAAGGCACAAGGTTGGGGATTTAGCTCAGCGGTAGAGCGCTTGCCTAGCAAGCACAAGACCCTGGGTTCGATCCCGAGCTCCGAAAAAAAAAAAAAGAAAAAAAAAAAAGAAAAGAAAAATGAATCAACTAAGGCACAGTGCTGGTCAACCTAGGGGGCTCAGGTCTCCTGTGTGTATGGAGGCTTGGCAGGTGCAGGAGGCACTGAGCCCCAGCCCCACAGCAGGGCTCTCTCATGAGGCACCGGTCTCGTCCGCAGCCTTCCTCTCTGCACAGGGTGTCCAGGTGGAGCACACGGCGCAGCTACATGGGGTCCGTTTCACCAGCCTTTTGCAGCAGGAGAACTCCGACTTCTACCGCCTGCTTACGCCTGCTCTGCAGACGCTGGTGAGCACAGCTGAGGCCTGGTGGCAGGATCAGCAGGGCGGATGCTGGGGAACGAGGGCATTGGACTGTGGGGTGGACAGAGGAGACGCGATGCCCCATCCCGCCTACTAAACAGACATGGCAGTTTTATCATGGAGTCCGTTCTGTGTTGGTCTCTTACGGAGCACCATGTCCACAAGGTTCCTGCACACTGGGTGCATGTCAGAGACCTCACCTGTTCATGGCTGCAGGCTGGTTCAGTGTTGGAATGGATCATGTGTGGTGTATCAGTCTGTTACCCACTTATCTACCCATCCACACCCCCATCCATCCATCCATCCATCCATCCATCCCCCACCCTTCCATCCCCCCACTCCCCATCCATCCATCCATCCTCCACCCATCCATTCACCCATCCCCCATCCATCCATCCATCCTCCACCCATCCATCCCCCCATTCCCCATCCATCCATCCATCCTCCACCCATCCATTCACCCATCCCCCATCCATCCATCCCCCACCCTTCCATCCCCCCACTCCCCATCCATCCATCCATCCTCCACCCATCCATTCACCCATCCCCCATCCATCCATCCTCCACCCATCCATCCCCCCATTCCCCATCCATCCATCCCCCATCCACCCCATCCCCCATCCATCCACTCATCCATTCTATTCCCCTATCCACCTGTCTATCCACCCACCCATCCATCCCCCATCCATCCATCCCCCACTCATCCATCCACCCACTCCCCATCCATCCATCCACCCGTCCATATTTCCCCATTCATCCATCTCCTCCCCCATCTCTGTGGCCGCGCAGCTCCTGCCTCTCAGTTGCTCTGACCCGTGCAGCTGTGAATGTGCCTGAACCTGAGGCGTTGCTTTAAGTCTCTGTGGTTATAACCTGGAGGTAATTTTATTGACAGAAGAGTGTTTCCACATGACCAACTTCACAATGTCCCCTCCCTGCCAGACCTGTGGCTCTGGGGTCCTGTTTGTTTCACCACGGTTATAGCACGGACGCTTTCATTTCTGTTGCAGTTCGTGAGGAGTTTCCAGAAAACAGAGTTAGAATCGAGCTGCACGGGCTGCACAGTGCTGAGTTACAGGTGAGTTGGGGCCTCTGTGCAGGTGTAGCAAGATTATAGATTATTCCAGAACCTTCCAGAAGATTCTGGAATCCCCAGCAGTTAGCTTGCCCTCCACTCTCAAGGCCCTCTCTCTCCTCTTCACAGAGATGGCAATTCCAGCGTGATTGTGCATTTCCGGCTACACTTTCTGCTCCGAGCCCTCCAGCCACTGAGCCTGGACCAGGAAGCAGACATCTTGCAGAAAGGAATCCAGGCAAGGTTACAAGGACAAGGTCTTTCCCTGGCTGCCTACGGCACCATCACATCCGTGGAGCTGACAGGTAGGTGGGTGGCTGCCAAGTCTGGGAGACAAAGGGAGGTTGGGGGCGGGGTGTAGCTCAAAAACTTCCCCTCAGACGAAGGAGGGAGCCACTCGGGCTTTCTCACTGTCTGCCATTATGGCTGGTGCAGTGTACACATCTTACCCGCACCTTCATGGACTGTTTTTTTTCCCATGGTCCTAGACATCCTGGGTTCACTGTGGCCCCAAAGACAAATCAGAAAATACCAGAACTAAATGAGTCGCACATTCTAAGTTGGACCTGTTCTGAAGAGTGATAAAATTCAAGGGGCCCGGGGCTAGAGACAGGGTCAGTGGTTAGATCACCCGCTGCTCTTGCAATATCCTGGGCTCAGTTCCCAACACCCACATCACTGCCCACAAACTTCTGTTGCTCCACTTCCAGGAGATCCTATGCCCTCTTAGATATGCACGCACATGCAAAACACCCCTACACATAAAATTAATTTAAAAATATCTAGCTGGGTAGTGGTGGCACACACCTTTAAGCCCGACATTTGGGAGACAGAGACAGGGGTATTTCTGTGAGTGCAAAGCCAGCCTGATCTACAGAGTGAGTTCCAGTACAGCAGGCTACCCAGAGAAACTGTCTCAAAAATATTAATTAATTAATTAATTATAGCTAAGACATATTTGTTCCTTTGGGGATGTAGCCACTCCTGTGCATAATGTCTCCTCCTGCATTGATAAATATTTAATATTAAATATAAATATTTATGTAATGTTTAGGGCTCTGCACCCGCTCTTAACTCACTAATGAAACACACACACACACACACACACACACACACACACACACACACATGCACGCACACGCACTTGCACTGGCTTGTTTTTAAATATGCCTTAACTAGCTCAATGGCTGGGCACTTCCAAACCTGGGGGCAGCTAACACAGTCTCTCTGATATTCTTGAGTTAATTCTTACTAGATCTCTATATATTGTATCTTTCTGTCCTGTTTCCTTCTGGGCAGTCCTCCCAAGGGGCGGACTCTCTTCTTTTCCTTGGGTTCCTTTCTCCAGGGATCCTAAAGTCCCGCCTCTGTTTCCCTGCCCAGCCATTGGCTGATGGCAACTTTGTTTCCCAATCAGAGCCAGCTGGGGGAGGGCTTCTTTTTTTTTTTTTTTAAAGATTTATTTATTTATTATATATAAGTACACTGTAGCTGTCTTCAGATACACCAGAAGAGGGCATCAGATCTCTTTACAGATGGTTGTGAGCCACCATGTGGTTGCTGGGAATTGAACTCATGACCTCTGGAAGAGCAGTCGGGCGCTCTTAACCGCTGAGCCATCTCTCCAGCCCGGGGCTAGGCCCCGACTCTGCCCACAGGTTTTTGCGTAACACAATTAGCATGAGAATGGTTAGCGTCAGAGCTCTTTTGTACTGACTGGCCTTCCAGTGCTTTCCTTAGCTGTGGAGCTACAGCTTGCCTGGGGCTTCCGGCCTGACACCGCCCCCCCCCCTTCAGAAATGGGCGGGGCCACCTGGGCAACAGAATGAGACCCTGTCTCAAAAACCAAAATATGGCCAATCAAGTGGCTCACATCTTTAATCCCTGCACTCGGGAGGCAGAGGCAGGCAGGTCTCTGAGTTCTTAGGCTAGCCTGGTCTACAGAGTGAATGAGGTAAAATTGGGAGGGGCAATTAGAAACCGCATCAGACCTTTCAGTTGTCAAATGCTTGTCACCCGACCTCACTGTTCCTTGGCGCTGACATGATGACTGAGGTCTCACAGATTACTTCAGCCCATCTTCTAGAAGATTCCTCAGAGGCAGGCGTGTTCCTGCTTCGACAATGACTGCCAGCCTCATGGGGTCTTCAGTGCTGTGCCCTCACTAGCTGAGTTGAAGACAGGGTTAAAGTGTTGGTGGCTGTGCCACCGCCTGCAGCAGATGTTCCGGAGAGCCAGCACTCAATGCAGCTGATCTTTTAGGGGAAGGGAGCAAGAGAGGACCTCCTCATACTGCCCAGGCTGACCTCAGGTTTACAATCCTCCTGCCTCAGCGACAGGCATGAACCATCGCTCGACTCTCACTTGGCTTTGTCTGTTCTGCTTCAGGAAGGTGTGAAGGTCCGGTGACCGAGAGGGACTTAAAGTCAGGTAGGACTGGCCCTCAGCTCAGCTCCCTGGAAGGTGCCTTCGACGTCTCTCTGGGAGGCACATGTGCAGTTCCTGTGGCCCTGGGAAGACAACACAGGGCCAGGGGAGCCCGGCTGTGCAGCAGGATGTGCTGCTGGGAACTTAATCTATTTTAAAAGGCAGGGTCTCACTATGTCGCCCAGGCTTGCCTCAGACTCAGAGCTCTACCTGCCTCTGCCTCCTGAGTGCTGGGGTTAAAAGGGTGGGCTCCCATCACTAGCCACATTTATTTTTATGTTTTCTCTGTCCCTCCTCTGTTACTGTGACAACTGATGCAGACAATTTAAGGGGGGAGGCTTACCTTGGTCAGTTCTGACGTCTGGGCAGGTGTGGCAGCAGGAGGGGAGTCGGAGTCCTCAGTTGGGAAGCAGAGAGGGGTGACTGCTGGGGCTCTAACTCCCTCAGACAGGTAGAGGCTTGTCTCCATACTGTCTCTAGATCCCACTGAGGAGACCATTAAGACCAGCCTTCACAGAAGGTGATGGAATTCTATTGTAAAAACAAAATCTTTAATCCCTGCAGTTGGGAGGCAGGCAAAGGTGGATCTCTGTGAGGTCAAGGCCAGCTGGGTCTGCAAAATGAGTTTCAGACTACACAGAGAGACACCCCACACACACACCTCACTCACGTCCATGTTGTGTCTCTGTCCGCAGAGATAAGCAAAAAGCTCACAGAGGTTTTTACACTGTTGAGGTACCTAAAGGACCCATGCAGGTCGCTGCCTCTGCAAGGAAGAGGTTCCGGGCCCCCAGCTTGGTTCTCTGCTCCCAGGCCACTGCCCCGGGAATGCCTTCTCCTGTCAGAACAGTCAATGCGTGAGCAAAGAAAACCCGGAGTGTGACGACAGAGTGGACTGCTCTGATGGGTCTGACGAGGCTCAGTGTGGTCAGTGTCTGCGTGGCGTGGGCGCACAGTGAATGTGGTTCCTGAGCTGGACAGGGGAGGGCGGGAAGGGAGGTGTGTTGGGAGAGGGGACAATCCTCAGAGAAAGCAAGGGTGGGAGCCTAGAGCTCTATGCCGCCAGGAGCAAGGACTGCTCAGATCTAAGCAAGAAGTAAGAAAATACCATGGTATTTTATCACATATTGTGATAATCAATGTTTCCAGTATCCTCAGCCCGCACAGTGAGGCAGCAGGAGGGCCCTCACCTGTTTTGACAGGAAACTGTATATTTTTGTTCCCAGTCCCGGGCAGGGCAGGAACTCAAGCCAAGGATGGAGGTAGGCTGGGCTTGCTCTCTCCTAATCTCATTGCAGCCCAGGATCTCCAGCCTAGGGGTTGACACCACTCACAGTGGGCTTAGCCCAGCAGCAATCATTACTAATCAAGAAAGTGCCCCACAGGCCTTGGTGGTGCAGGAGTGTCATCCAGGCACCCAGGAGCTGAGGCAGGAAGACCATGAGTTCCAGGCCAGCTTGTCTGTTTTAAAATAAAAATAATAGGGGTTGGGGATTTAGCTCAGTGGTAGAGCGCTTGCCTAGGAAGCGCAAGGCCCTGGGTTCGGTCCCCAGCTCCGAAAAAAAAAAAAAAAAGAACAAAAATAGAAAAATAAAAATAATAGGTCACACAACCTTCATGCTCTGGCACCTGGCCTGAGCCTTTCTCCGACACTGACTGATGTGTGTGACCTTGGATGTCTGATCCCTGAGGTTGGGTGGGGCTTCAAGAAGATGGGGCAGCTCCAAATAACAGGTAGGGGACACCTTGTACCTGGGGCCAAATGATGAGTAACGGTGGCCCCTGGGTCACCGTCTGGCTGGTGATCCCGTGTCTTGCAGACTGCGGCTGGCAGCCTGCCTGGAGATCAGCTGGAAGGATCGTGGGCGGAGCGGAGGCGGCTCCGGGAGAGTTCCCCTGGCAGGTCAGCCTCCGAGAGAATCACGAACACTTCTGCGGCGCCACCATCATCGGTGCCCGGTGGCTGGTGTCTGCTGCCCACTGCTTCAACGAGTGAGTCCCACCTGGCTTTGGCTGCCACTCCTGCTGGGCCCGAACCACCTGAATTTCCCCGCACCCCCTTCCTCCTCCCTTTTCCAAAGTCCCTTCTTTATTCTTTCTCCCCTCCCCCTTTGGTTTATTTAGTTACATCTATGAATATTTTGCGTGCACGCCTGCTGGTGCACCATTTGCATGCCTGACACTTGCAGAGGATAAAGTGGGCTCCGAGTTCCTGGGAACCTGATGGTTGTGACCCACATTGTGTGTGGGTGCTGGAACCTGGATCCTCTGCAAGAGCAGCCAGTGCTCTCAACCACTGCACCATCTCTCTAGCCCTCTTTTCGCTTTTTTTTTTTAAAGATTTATTTATTTTATTTATATGAGTACACTGTAGCTGTTTTCAGGGGCATCGGATCCCATTACAGATGGTTGTGAGCCACCATGTGGTTGCTGGGAATTGAACACAGGACCTCTGGAAGAGCAGTCAGTGCTCTTAACTGCTGAGCCATCTCTCCAGCCCCCTTTTCGCTTTTAAATTAATTAATTACTTCTATTTAAGACAAAGCCTTACTAGGTTTCCCAAGCTTCCCAGAAGCTCATAATCCCCCTGCCTCAGCTTCCTGAGTGGCTGGGGTTACGGGTATCAGTCCTCGAATTCTAGTCTGTATTCATTTTATTAATCAGTTTTGAGACAAGTTCTCACTACGTAGTTGTCCTAGGCACGTAGTCCAAGCTGTCTTTGAACTCACACAGATGTGCCTGCCTCTGCCTTCCAGGTACTGGTGTCAAGGGCTTGCACCATCCTGCTCAGCTTTTTTTGGTTCTTTTTTTTTTTTTCTTTTTTTCGGAGCTGGGGACTGAACCCAGGGCCTTCTACCACTGAGCTAAATCCCCAACCCCCTCAGCTTTTATTTAACATCTGTGTGTGTGTGTGTGTGTGTGTGTGTGTGTGTGTGTGTGTGTGTGTGTAGGTAGGACAACTTGCATATGTTATCCCCTTGAACTCAGACTGGCAGGCTTGGCCACAAGAGTCTGTGCCCACGTTACTGACTCCTCTCGCACCCCCTCGGGCCTCCCCAGATTCCAGGACCCTGCGCAATGGGCCGCCCAGGCAGGCAGCGTGCACCTGAGCGGTTCAGAGGCCAGCGCTGTGCGTGCGCGCGTGCTCCGTATCGCCAAGCATCCTGCCTACAACGCGGACACGGCGGACTTCGACGTGGCGGTGCTGGAACTGGCTCGCCCGCTGCCCTTCGGCCGCTATGTGCAGCCTGCCTGCCTTCCCGCGGCCACTCACGTCTTCCCACCGCGCAAGAAGTGCCTGATCTCGGGCTGGGGTTACCTGAAGGAGGACTTCCGTAAGTCCCCCGCGCATTCTCCCACTCCTAACTGGGACCTTCTAGCCCCAAAGTAGATGACCAGGGCCATGGTGTCTCATGCCTCTGAGCTCATAATCAGGGGGTCTGAGGCAGGGATCAGTCCAGGGACCTTGAAAAGACCTGAACTCAAAAAAAAGAAAAAAAAAGCTAGGGGCGTGGCCCCAGCCTAGAATCCCCCAGTGAGGGTCTGTGGGCGTGGCCAGGGTGGAGCCTCGGGCTGGAATCCCCCAGAAAGGGGCTGGGGGCGTGGCCAAGGGTAGAGTGTTTAGCTAACAAGTGGGGCGCCCCTGAGTTCCATACCTCCAGTAAAGAAAAAGTAAGAAATTCTGTAAAGCTAAAGGTGTTGGCATGCAACTGTCATCCCTAAATTTAAGATCAGAGGGATCAACCAGGAGGATCTGAAGTCCAAGGTCATTATTTTTGGCTATAAAGCGAGTTTAAGGCCAGCCTAGGCTATAAGAGACTGTGTCTCAGAAAACAAGAAAAGCCTATAATCATAAGGCGGTGGTGAAGGCGTCTCATTGGGGCTGAGCGGTTGGGCCGGAGGAGAGCGAGTTCACCCTCAGGCAAGTCGAGGTTGGGGCCTGAGCGCATCACAGGAGAAAGCAGATGTGGTCTAGCATGTGTGGGGAGAAGAGATGAGGAGTGAAAACTTGACCTCTGTTAGTGCCTAAGTAGACGTGGACATTCGGGTGAGGGTCGGGTGGCCCCAGCAGCTTGAGTACTGGAAGAAGAAATGGTATTCAGCCTCCTGGCTCAAAATGGCTGCTGGGGCTCCGTGGCTCTCACCTGCTTTTCTCTGTTGCCTTATGGGCAGTGGTGAAGCCAGAGGTCCTTCAGAAAGCCACAGTGGAATTGCTGGACCAGAACCTGTGTTCCAGCCTGTATGGCCACTCGCTCACGGACAGGATGGTGTGTGCCGGCTACCTGGACGGGAAGGTGGACTCCTGCCAGGTGGGCTGCCAGGGTGAGACCGTTACCCTCTGTCCCCTCCCTCCGGAGAGCAAGCGAGTGGTCACTATGGGAAACACAGCAGTACTCAGGAGGTGGAAACAGGAGAAGAGTTCAGTGTCATCTTGAGCCATATAAGGAGTTTGAGGCCAGCCTGGGCTACGAGAGGCCCTGTCTCAAAAGGAAAACAAGCCAAAAGAATTGTAACCGAGCTGTTGTAGTTGACTATATTTTATTACCATAGAAGTCAGTGCATGGTTTTTCCAGGCGGGGTTTCTCTGTATCGCCCTGGCTTACCCGACTATATCTTTCTGTAAACCAGACTGGCCTTGAACTCACAGAGATCTGCCTGCCTGCCTCTGCCTCCCGAGTGCTGGGGCTGGAGAGATGGCTCAGTGGTTAAGCGTTTTGGGGATCCAATGCCTTCTGGCCTCTGAGGGCACCAGGCGTAAAAGTGGTGCACAGACAATGAACACAGATTAAATATTCACCACATAAATTTCTAAATAAATAATTACACAAAGGTATGCGCCTCCCAGCATGAATGATATCACACTATCCTTGCTATCCTCGCTGTGCCGCTGTGCTCCTATCCAGGCGTTCCCTCTGAGGGGCCACAGAGCTCCTAGTGACACTGTCTCTGCCCACAGTCCTGTCCATGAGCCTATGTGTAACAGACAGGCTGAGGCTTCAGCCTGGGTCCTGGGTTGTCTCTGGCGACTGTAGTCAGAGAGTCCCCCGCACCCAAGCTGAGAATGTGCCTTTGTTTTCCAGGGTGACTCCGGGGGACCCCTGGTCTGCGAGGAGCCTTCCGGAAGGTTCTTCCTGGCTGGTGTCGTGAGCTGGGGAATCGGCTGTGCAGAAGCACGGCGCCCAGGGGTCTACACCCGAGTCACCAGGCTGCGGGATTGGATCTTGGAGGTGACCAGCTCGGCTGACACGCCCGTGGTCCCCACCGAGGCTCCAGCACCCATCACCCCCAGCACTCCCTGGCCTACCAGCCCCGAGAGCCGGGTGCCCAACACCACTGCTAAACCCACCGTTGCCCCCACCCCTGCGCCACTGCACCCCAGCACTGCGGCCAAGCCACAAGGTATTCTGGGCAGCATTCCCTTTCCAGGCGGGATCAGATCAGTACCTTCTCCCCTCAGCACTGAGTGGCAAAGAGACTACTGTGGTCTGTCATGAAGCACTCGGTGGACAAAAGATTGCTAAAAGAGTCTCCATCCACACCTGTTTTACTGGCTCCTGAGGGACTCAGCGAACACTCAATTGACTATTGATGTCTGCCAGGCAGCACTGGCTGAGGCTGGGCATCGATTGAAATCTTGAGGAGCTCAGGGTGGGGTTGGTACTCAACTGTCAGTGCCTGTCAGGAAAGACCGGGAGGATCGGTGATTGACTATATGTTTGGAGGAGGAGGATGTCGAGACAGGGCTTCTCTTTGTAGCCCTAGCGGACCTTTAACTCTTTGTGTAGACCAGGCTGGCCTTGAACTCACTGTTAAAGGCATGCACCACCCGGCCTGGCTGTGATTAACTATTGATACCTGCCTAACACTGTGGGAGATTAATGGCTGATTACTGATCTCATTAGGGGGATGAAGGGGGCAGGCAAACTTGAGGACAACTTGCATGGATCGGTTTTCTCCTTCCATCAGGGAATTAAACTCAACTTATCAGGTTTGATGGCTAGGGCCTCTACCCAGGTGTCTGTAAATGGAGGGTTGGTGGTTGACTGCCAATGTCTGTCAGCCTTGAGTCCTCAGTGAGAAATGGGTGATGGAGCTTAACGGGAGATGGGCAGTTTATTATTGGCATCTGTCTTGACGTTCGGTGGGAGACTGGGAACTGGTTATTGATGTCTCCCATGAAGTGATCCATAGGGGGTTAGCAATTTATTACTGACATCTGCCGTGGGCACACATCTGTTACAGTTGGTCATTCTTCAGGTCTCTGGGAGTACAAGTTTTTATTGGATTTTTTTATTTACATTTCAAATGTTATCCCCTTTCCCAGTTTCCCATCCATAAGCCCCCTATCTCCTCCCCCCTTCTTCTATGGGTGTGTTCCCCTACTCATCCACCCACCCCTTCCCACCTCCCTGACCTGACATTCCCCTACACTGGGGGCCCAGCCCTGGCAGGACCAAGGGCTTCTCCTCCCATTGGTGCCCAACCAGGCCAGCCTCTGCTACATATGCAGTTGGAGCCCAGGATCTGTCCATGTGTACTCTGGGTAGTGGTTTAATCTCTGTGAGCTCTGGTTCTTGGCACTGTTGTTCTTATGGGGTTGGAAGCCCCTTCAGCTCCTTCAATCCTTTCTCTAAGGGAGTACTTTTTTAAATTTTAAGTTTTTAAATATTTATTTTTTATTTATATATATTAGTGTTTGCCTGCATGTAAGTCTGCATGAGGGTGTTACAGACACCCTTGGACTTACAAACAGTTGTGAGCCACCACGTGGATGCTGGGAATTGAACCCGGGTCCTCTGGAAGAGCAGGCAGTGCTCTTAATTGTTAAGCCATATCTCCACCCCCAATTTTAATTTTGTTTAAGACATTTATGCAGTGTGTTTTTATTTTCATTTATTTTTACACTCCAGATTTTATTTCCCTCCTGGTCCGCTCTCCGACTGTTCCACATCCCATACCTCTTCCCGGCGTCCCCCGTCCTCCCAATTTTAATATTTTTGAAACAGTTTTTTTCACTATAAGGTCTAGCTGGAGTAAAGCCCATTATATAGACCAAGTTAGCTTTGAACTCACAGAGATCCTCCTACCTCAGCCTCCAGGTGCTGGGATTAAAGGCCACCAGTGCTGGCTTCATTGAAAGCATATTATAGGGGTTGGGGATTTAGCTCAGCGGTAGAGCGCTTGCGCAAGGCCCTGGGTTCGGTTCCCTAGCTCCGGAAAAAAAAAAAAAAAAAAGAAAGCATATTATAAGTGTGTGGGAAATGAGACCACACAAGGCAGCATGGTTAGAGGAGTGACCCACAAGGCCAGTGGGAAGTTGCACATTGGGCCTGTGGGAGCTGGGTGGCTGCCACGACCAGCGTGGTCCAGCTGGGTACTGTCCCTGTTCTGCACACCTCTGTTTTATCAGCCTGGAATCTCTTGGGTTTTTGTGTATTTTGTGATGCTGGACGTTGAAACCCCAGCCTGGTGAACCTGAAACAAGTTTCCTGCTTCTCTCCCTCTTCCTTCTCTCCTTCCCACCAGAAGGGTGGGAAACATCTTTTGTAACAGACTGAGTTCAAACTCAGAACAATCCCCCTGCCTCAGCTTCTGAGCTCCAGGATGACAGGCACTTGCCACCATGTAGATGTGTAGGTTCAGTGAATGTCAATCATTGCAAGTAGAGGTTTCCTCTTACAACCTCTAGCCTTGTGGCCCTGGGTGACGTCCCAATTGCTCTGTAGGTTACTCTGGGCCCAGAATGGGTGAACCCAGAGCAGATGACCACCCCCCACCCCCTCTCTCCTCTCCCCTGGCAGAGTGTGGGGCCAGGCCCGCGATGGACAAGCCCACTCGCATTGTGGGCGGGATCAGCGCCGTGTCCGGGGAGGTGCCCTGGCAGGCCAGCCTGAAGGAAGGATCCAGACATTTCTGCGGAGCCACCGTGGTGGGTGACCGCTGGCTGCTGTCCGCTGCCCACTGTTTCAACCAGTAAGGCCTCCCAAGAGCCCCACGATAGCAAACCCTCAATGCATGCAGCAAACACCAACTAGCTAGTGCGGTGCTTTCCTGTCAGCCATGGCTCAAAGTTGACAAACCAAACCAAGCAAGACAACAAACAGGAAGTGCTTACTGCTCGCTGAATGCTCATGCCTGGGGGGTTATTCAGAGCCACAACCATCTGGCTCTGGCTCCACAGCAGGGGGATTCTGACTTTCAGTAACCTACAACATTCATAAAGTTGCTAGGGTCTCGGCCAGAGTGGCAGAGTCCCAAGGGTGCATGCACTCTCCCCCAGGACCTTTTCGTGGGGACACAGCAGCTGGGCCCTCCCTGGGGTGCGGGGTGGGAGAGTCTGAGGTCCTGTCTCTGCAGCACCAAACTGGAACAGGTGCAGGCGCACTTGGGCACCGTGTCCCTGCTGGGTGTCGGCGGGAGCCCCGTGAAGCTGGGGCTGCGAAGCGTGGCCCTGCACCCCCGCTACAACCCAGGAATCCTGGACTTTGACGTGGCCTTGCTGGAGTTGGCCCAGCCATTGGTCTTCAACAAGTACATCCAGCCAGTCTGTCTCCCGCTGGCCATCCACAAGTTCCCCGTGGGCCGGAAGTGTATGATCTCGGGATGGGGCAACATGCAGGAGGGAAACGGTGAGCACATCCCAGAGAGGGAATGATGCGGTTGGCTTCCCTCACCTGGGTCCTAAACCGCTCCTTCCTTTGTGCTGACCCTGCACGCTAAGAACCACTCCTAGGGTCTTCATATGGGCCCTCATTTGTGTGTATAAATAAAGTTTTATTGGCACGAGAGCCATACATTCATTGACCATGGCTGCAAAATCGTCTGTGTCTTTAGTCCCACAGACATGAGCCACGCCTCTTCCTACGCCAGAGGTCACATGGAGCCCATTGACTGGGTATAAACCAGGATCCATTGCCCTCTGGCCCCTTACGCATCCTTTAGCTAACAGGATACATTATCACTGGGCTTTTCTTCCACATGGCTGGATAAGGCTGAAAATCTCTATGTCCTAGCGCAGTGGTTCTCAACCGTCCTAAAGCTGCAACAGCCCTTTAATACAGTTCATGTTGTGGCGTCTCCAACCACAGAGTTATTTTGTTACTTCATAATTATAATTTTGCTACTGATATGAATCATAAGGTAAATATCTGATATCCAGGATCTCTGATGTGACCCCCAAAAGGACTCACTGGTCAAGAACTACTAGTCCTTTACGGACAAATTCATCAAAATGGGAATGGTGGCCTACACCTGTCTTCCCAGCACTCAGGGACATAGGCAGGAGCATCATAGATTTAAGGCCAGCCTGGGCTACATAGAAAGACACCCCCTCCAATGAACCCAAGTGGTGTGGGGTTCACGCCTGTAGTCAGTATCAGAGAAGCGGAGGCAGGAAGGGCTCAGCGAGTGCCAGCTCAGCCAGAGCCACACAGAGACCTTGTCTCAAACAAAACAAAGCAAAAATCCCTGTGGACCCTGCGGGCTGGCCCCAGGGTGGAGACAGGGCCTGCTGGCCCTGCCTGAGGACCTCTTTTCTGGCAGCCACCAAGCCCGACATCTTGCAGAAGGCGTCTGTGGGCATCATAGAGCAGAAGATGTGTGGTGCCCTCTACAACTTCTCCCTCACCGACCGCATGCTCTGCGCCGGCTTCCTGGAGGGTAGAGTCGACTCCTGCCAGGTGGGTGCCATAGGGGTGCTCCTACCTGGGCTGCACTTGCCTAGCCTGTGAGGCCCTGGATTCCACCCCCAGTACTACAAAAGGCAATGCGCGCGCGTGCGCACACACACACACACACACACACACACACACACACACACACAGCCTTTAATTCTAGCACCTGGGAGGTAGAAGCAGGCGGATCTCTGTGAGTTCGAGGCCAGCCCAGTCTACAGTGTGTTCCAGGATACACAGAGAAACTCTGTCTCAGAAAAAAAACAAAACAAAACAACAACAACAAAAAGCCCCAAAAACAGATGAAGGATCAGAGAAGGAAAGGGATCTGCCTAAGGTCACACAGCCAAGCCTGAACGTGAAGCCTAATGTCCAATGGGAGGGGAGCCTTTCTGTTCCTTGGATGGGTGTCCCAAAAAGGCCGGTTGGTATCCTCCTGCAGGGTGATTCTGGTGGCCCCCTGGCATGTGAGGAGACACCTGGTGTCTTTTACCTGGCTGGCATCGTGAGCTGGGGCATTGGCTGTGCCCAAGCTAAGAAGCCTGGTGTATATGCACGAATCACGCGCCTCAAGGACTGGATCCTGAAAGCCATGTCCTCAGACCCCAGCTCTACGGCTCACCCCCACACCTCCAGCACACGGCTCATCCCTAGCCAGCCCCCAACAACCACAGCTGCTGGCCTCATCCCAGAGGCCAGCACAGGCAGACCTGCTACCCTCAGAGCCACCATCAGAGTGACTACTAGACCACTCAACACAACGTTGTCTGCCAGGAGTACCACCACCAGGAGACAGACACCAGCACCGGGCACCACTGTGTTCTCTCATCTGCCAGGTATGGTGACACAGGCTGTGACTCAGGCAGGTCCCTGTCACAGCAGTGCTGCTGAAGACACACCATCCCATAGTTCCAGAGCCCGAGTCCCATGTCAGGGCATTGCGGCAGCCTGCCCAGCCTGCAGAGGACGCTCTCCTCATGTCCTGCTGTGTGCGCCCGTGTGCTGACATCTGTGCAGCTATTTCTGTGTGCACGTGTGCATGCAGAGGCCAAAGGACGGCTCCACACAAGGATGTGAGCGCTGTCCTCTTTTTTTTTTTTTTTTTTTTGGTTCTTTTTTTCGGAGCTGGGGACCGAACCCAGGGCCTTGTGCTTCCTAGGTAAGCGCTCTACCACTGAGCTAAATCCCCAGCCCCAAGCGCTGTCCTCTTAAGAGCACACTCCACAATGGCCTCCGAGGCAAGGTACCTGGCAAGTCCCAGCCAACCTCCTGCCTCTGCTACCGTCTGTTCTGGGGTCAAAGACTTGCACACAACCACGCTGTCTGACCCATCTCTCCAGCTCCTGTTTCTTTATTTACTTAATGTGTTAAGTATTGTTTGTCATTTTCCCTCCTGGCCTCTGACCACTAGCTGAGGCTGACCTTGAACTCCTGATCCTCCTGATGGTTGGGCCTAAAGGCAAACACGTGTTATCTCAGCTACATGACAGGAGCATCACAAACTCTAGGCCAGCCTGGGCTCTAAGGGGCTTTCAAGGCTAGTGTGATCACTTAGTGAGAATGCCTCTAATCAGCAAACAGGAGCAAGACAGAGCTCAGGGATGGAGCCCCGCCAAGAACCCCGCCCTCCACGAGGGCCTGGGGGCGTGGTCAGAGAGAGGAGGGGGAGCAATATCCGGAGGAAGGGAGAGAGGAGGACAGAAGAGTAATCCCTCACCTAAGCCTTTGCAGCTTTGGGTATGGTACTGCACACCTTAAGTCTTGGAGCTGAGGCAGGAGAATTGCCTGGACTTTAAGGCCCATCTGGCTGCATGTATAGTGAGATAGTGTCTCAAAACCCTGACTTTTTACAAAAGCTGGGAAAAGCAGATGGCTGCAGAGGTGAGGACATTACCACCTCTGTTTTGTGTGGTCAGGTCTCCCCCCAACCCCGAGCATGTGTGGGTGTAGCATGAGCAGAGATGGACAGGGTCCCCTGGCTGGGGTCCCTCAGGTACACAGGCAGTAGAGCTGGTGAGAGGCTGTGTTTCTTTCTACCTCCCACTGTCCTACAAGTGCCCCCCACCCAGGCACTCCAGCTGTGACTCCCTGCTGTGGGGACACTTGCCTCGGGTGAGTTCCTGAAGGTCCTAGGCTAGACCTTTCTCACCCCTTTCTCATTACTGTTGGGGTGCTGCTCCTAAGGTCACTATGACATCTTAGTACTGGGCCATGGAGGATGTTCTTCCACTTGAAGCAATATGGAGGCAGTGTTGAGCGGCTTTGGTGGCTTTGAAACAGCAGATGGGGTCAGAACCACATGCAGGGGCAGTGGGCCCTTGGGGTCACAGCAGAAGCCCTGTGACTCAGGACACCCCACACCTGAGCGTCTGTCCCATGCAGATGAGCACTGGCTTCCCCAGCCTGACATTCAGTTCAATCTGACCTTGACTCTGGCAATTGCAGTGACCTGGGACTCTCAGCTAGGGAAGCCCCAAGGTGGGACTCCAGCTCCGCGGGCACCGTGCCCACCGCTCACTTTAGGAAGGGGACTGCCCAGGCTGAGGACCTCTGAAACCACTCTCCTGCATCTCCCACTCCTCGGAACGGACCTTAGAAGTCTTCCTTTCCCTGGGTTCCTTTTGCGTTGGTTGAGGCTGGGTCAGAAAGGGACACCCAACCTAATGTCCGGGTGGTGGCCAGTGGCTGGGAAGGAAGCGCCGGTTGGGTGTTACACGAAGCCACCCTCTGCCCCTCCCACAGGGCACAGGGTGCTGGGTTGGGGTCCCAACCTCGGGGTGGGTAGGAAGAGGACGCTCTGCACCGGGTTCACAGTACTCGCTCTTTCACAGACTGCGGCCTGGCACCCCCAGGGGCCCTGACCCGGATAGTGGGCGGCAGCGCAGCCTCGCTTGGAGAATGGCCCTGGCAAGTGAGCCTGTGGCTGCGGCGCAGGGAGCACCGCTGTGGGGCGGTACTGGTGGCCGAGAGGTGGCTTCTGTCTGCAGCACACTGTTTCGACGTGTGAGTCCTGCCCCGGGTGCGGGAGACCACCTGTCCTTCCTCTGACCCCAAGGCCCGTCCTTGGCAGGGTTCTGGGCATGGAGGACCCCTTAAGGGACCCCCAGCTTGTGCCAGTCGGTCACAAGGTGAAAGGACAGATGGGAGACTGCACTCTGGAGGGTTGAGCGTCCAGAGCCCTAGCATAAATGACCGGGGCTGCTGGTGTGTGTGTGTGTGTGTGTGTGTGTGTGTACATGCACATGTCCCCCATTTCCACTAGTTAACCTAGTGGGGGTCCAGAGCCTTGATACCTAGTGGGTTGGTTCTCCAGACGGTGTTTGAGCAGTGGTGGGGTTCCCTCAGAGGGACACCCTTCATGGCTGCGTGAGCTTGAGTTGGGGAGGGAACAGAGCAGCCCATTTCCACTGGGACGGTCGGTGTCTTGGGCAGGCGTGGGACAGTGACACTGCCCACACATACGCGCGCCCTGCAGCTATGGGGACCCTATGCAGTGGGCAGCCTTCCTGGGGACCCCGTTCCTGAGCAGCACGGAGGGCCAGTTGGAGCGTGTGGCACGCATCTATCGCCACCCGTTCTACAACATCTACACGCTGGACTATGACGTGGCGCTGCTGGAGCTGGCGGGGCCTGTGCGCCGTAGCCGCTTGGTGCGACCCATCTGCCTACCAGGTCCCACTCGTCCTCCTGAAGGCGCGCGCTGTGTCATCACTGGCTGGGGTTCGCTGCGAGAAGGAGGTAGGCACTTGTGCGCTGGGCGCCGCGCAGGGCGTGTTGGAGGCACTCCCCACCCACACCTACTCCCTGGGTCGGGTCCACAGGCTCCATGGCGAGGCAGCTGCAGAAGGCTGCGGTGAGGGTCCTCAGTGAACAGACATGTCGCCGCTTCTACCCGGTACAGATCAGCAGTCGTATGTTGTGCGCAGGCTTCCCGCAGGGTGGCGTGGACAGCTGCTCGGTGAGTGGAGACAAGGGTTCTTAGTTCATGTATGTAGCCCAGGTTGGCCCGAAGTCCTGCACCGCCACCGTCCTATGAGGCAGTGAGTCCCAGGAATCCTGAGCTCTGGCCGCGGCACACACATTCACCATACCTGGCTTTTTACGTGGGTTTTGGGGTTTAACTTGGGCCCTCACGTTTGTGTGACAATTTTCTGACTCAGCCTGCCCAAGTCTCCCCCAGCCCACCTGACTCTGGGGGCATCACATTTCACAACGTGTAGCTTCCCAACCTCACATCCTACTGGAGGATCCAGGCAGGGCGACTACTGAGTTTAAGACCAGCTTGCCGGGTAACACATAGATCAGGGAGATCTCCGGGTTCTATGCGATGCTTGCTGTGGGAACGCCAAGACTGAGCACAGATCCCCAGGAATCATAAAGGCCGTGCTTACAGACTACGTGCACTTGTAACTCCATTCGGTACGGGTAGCAGCGAGGGTGGGGGACACAGCTGGGACCTGGCCACCACCCACGTCCAGGTTCACGGAAAGACCCCGTGTCAACAATAAAGATAACCATTCAAGCCTGCCATGGCCTGACCGCGCACAGCATGCACACGTGCTGGTTCTCGGGACAAGGGCCCGGCAGAGGCGCAGCCAGAGCAAGTAACAAAGCACCTTAGTACTGAACCCATTTCCCACACGGCAAAGGTGAGGCTCTTTGGCCGCTGCTCTCCCACTAAAGGTCCTCGTTAGTGTCCAGCAAAGAGGTGCAGTTGCAGGAATCATACCTGCTCCCAAGGGCTGCAGCCTGAGAACACTCTCTCCTTCAGGGTGATGCAGGGGGACCCCTGGCCTGCAGGGAGCCATCTGGCCAATGGGTGCTAACTGGGGTCACCAGTTGGGGCTACGGCTGTGGCAGGCCGCACTTCCCAGGTGTCTACACTCGAGTGGCTGCTGTACTAGGATGGATAGGCCAGAATATCCGGGAATGACACCCCCGTGGCCAGCGACCCAGGCATGGACTACAAACACAACTGCTGGCCACCCAACCCACGGTGGGGAGTCGGTGGCGGAACACACATGGGGGTCCGACAAGAACTAGCTGTGACCGTGTATATTGTTCCAATAAACAGAGTCCCTTCTCCTATTGGCTCAGTACCTCTGTTGAAGCCACGAGTCTCCAGGCATGTCTCCAACTCGCCTCCTTTGGGGCCTTTGTTCTGTGGGACAGCCTCAAGTACCAATCCTCCTGCCTCCACACTCACCCTACCCGCAAGTGCTAGGTCAACAGGTGTGCACCACAATTGGTTTATTCAGAGTTGAGGATGGCACCCTGGGCCTCATGCAGGACAGCTGATGAGCTACCCGGAGCTATGCTTCTTATCCTGGCTGGTCTCTATCTGGGATGAAGAGGCACCTGAGACCACGCTCCGAATTCCCCGAGAGCCAGCAGCCCAGAGACACCAAGGAGAAAGATACCCTGGGAGGTCGGGGCCTACTCTGGGGAAGGGAACTGAAGCAGTGAGGTGACACGCCAGGTTTTCTGCCCCAGCAGCGATTTATTGGCCTGCTCTCATGAGGTCACAGGTCAGTGGGGCCAGCCAGATCCCCGCGCTCGAACAGGTCCTCACTCTCTTCTGAGACTGAGCTGGACGCAGCAGCCCTGGGTAGAGGCCTCGACCCCGGAGCCCTCCATGCTGCCAGACTTCGGGGCGGCTGGAAGGAGCTGCCGTTACTGGTAGGGAAAACAGTTCCGACCGTGAGGCACAGGTCCTGGTCACATGTTGGCTCGTTCCCGCTGCAGTCGGGAGTTGTAGGCGCGGGACACGGTGTTCCAGGCGTCCATGTACCGGTCCATGCACATGGCGATGCATTTCTGCAAAGCGTGGAGGGGATCCCTGACTGAATTAGGGTCATGTGACCCCAGGAGCTCCCACTAAGGCTGCACCTACATAGGCGCAGAAGCCAGTTCCAACTCCGCGCACGCGCCGGACTCCTCAGTAAGCTGCGGCTAAAGGCCGCGCACGCGCAGATCCCTTAACCCCTAGAAGCTCCTGACCCTGCGCCCCTCACCACCCCCCCGGTTCCCGGGGTGTCTCACCTGCTCCGAGTTATCTAAGGAGCCCCCGGGCTTCCCGATGCACTTCCGGAAACACTTGTCCGTCATCCTCTGTGGACACATGCGAGGCCTCAGCGGGGACTCAACTGGGGGAACCCGCCACCAACCCCAGCACGCCCCGCACCTGTAGCAGCTCCTGCGCATTGGCCACGGCGATCTGCACTTTCACCTGTTCCATAATGGCTCCCGGGTCCAGCTTCCCACCACCCGTGCCGCCGAAGTCCGAGCCGAATCCGCTGTCCATGGCTGCTCAGACAACCGGGTCGCGGTAGCGCGCGCCGACCGTAGGCGGAAGTCGGGGCACCACGGGAAACGGAGGCTGTGTCGATTCCCACAAGGCGGCGCGCGTCGTCACCAGGGCCTGAGTCACCATGGAAACACGTTAAACTACATCTCCCATGAATCCGTGCACTGTGCCTATGACCACCCATAGCTCTATGGGAAATTACTACTGCTCCCACCAGGTTGTGCGCGCCGTCCCTAAATTGAACCCGGAGCACAGCCCTTTGGCTAATCCCTAACAATTCCCAGAGGGCTGTGCAACTTCCCGCATGCGCACACTGACTTTTAACGCCCTGGCAAAGGCTGGAGTTTCATTTCACTGAGGACCTCCCCGCTGCGCTTGAGTACCATGTAAAATTCTCGCGGTTCCTTTCGGGGACAGAGGATCAACTCAGAGGCTGCAGTTAAAATCAGTGTTTATTTGAGTGTACAAAAGTTCCCAGTAGTAAAATGTATATTACAAATCATAGGCAGAAAAGAAAAAGTGGAACACGTTTGGCATGCATCTTATAAAAGAAAGGATCTGTAGAAGCTGAGCAATGTGTGCAGTGCAGGCGGCTCCCAGTAGAAGTGCCACTCCGGTAACCACCTCGCCTGGCCGGACCAGAAACAGACCTCTGAGGACCTGCAGATTACTCTAGACCTGCTCTTCAACCACAAGGAAGCCAGCTCCAGTTCGCGGTACACTGGAGAGCACCTGCACTGTGGGCAAGGCAGCAAGGCAGCAGTGACTGCAGTCAGCTACCACTATCCAGGATCCAACACCGGTCACTTAAAGAAAACGGAGGTATCTAGAAGCAGGAGGTGGCTGGTGGATTCTGGAGGTCGGTGGCAGTGGTGGCTTCCTGTGGCCAAGAGCTCTTGCCTTGGGGGAAGACTAGGCCTGAATTCTCCCTACTACCATCAGCTGTGCCAGGAGGGAGACAGCACTCCCGACAGCTCGGTAAAGGAAGCTGTCATAGGTAACCCCCAGTTGTGGCAGCTCCAGGCCTGCACTCCCAGAGCAGCGTCCCAGTGAGCTGGGCTACTGATGTAAAAAAATAAATATTCTTTAAAAAAATACCATGTGTCATTGGTGGGGAGGTGACAGGTAAAACTGGCTGGCTCCTGGCGTTTAGTCGCAGGGAAGCAAGTTTCCAGGCCTCGTTTTCAGGGTGGTTCAGAGAGGGGCCGCACAGGGTACATACACGTGAGGCCAGTTGCACAGCTAGCCTGGCCACACTCCTGTGAGCAGTCACTGGCTGGGATTCCGCAGCCTTTGATCCTGAATACACAACGCCCACGATCTGCCTGTCCCCTTCAGTCTTAGGATGGGAGGAACCACCCCATGTGTGAGTGAGCTCCCTCCTTCTGAGCCCTCAGCTTTAGAAGGGACTAGAACATTTTAGAATCTGGGCCCAGAGAAGCCTCTGAATGCCCTCAAGCTAGGGACTATTATAAACCCTTCAGACTCAGAGCACAAAGCTGGACCGTCCCTGGGTTCAGGTGCTCTGCAAGCGCCAACAACTCCAGGAGAGGAGCGTCTGTCCTGTGTCCTATGAGCCACCAACCTGACAGGCTAGTGAGCCCCACAGCCCTCTTTCTGAATTTGATTTCCTTAAATCCAAACATGGATTCTGACTTGATTTGAAAAGTTTCAAAGAAAACCTCTGAATCACCAGTGTCATACAAGGTCCACCCTGAACTAGCAGGCATTCTCCTGCCCCAGATCCAGGCCCAAGTCCCACAGCCTCCAGGTTCCCAGCCCAGGCCTCTATATCATCATGACATGACATCACGACATGACATCACATGACATCACGACATGACAGCATGACATCACATGACATCACGACATGACAGCATGGGCATGAGCTCAGGCCCAAGTGAGGCCTGTGGGCAGAGGACACTTCCATCTCGGAAACCCAGCAGAGCCCACCCACATTCTCATGGTTGCTTAACAAGTCATCTAGAAATGGACCAAGGACTCGTGAGAGCAGACCATAAAAAAATAATTTCAGGGGCTCTGGGGACCATGGTGACTGTGGGCAGGTTTCACATCATCCGGCAGCCCCTTGAGGTAGTCCTTGGGTCCCCCTGCAAGGGAAGAGAGAGGATGGAGCTAGGTGGCTCCCAAGCAAGCAGAAGGCCCTATTCCAGGGCCCTCCACTTGTTCCCAGCCCAGACTTGGGGGCTCCCCACCCCAAGCTCTGAGGAGAGGGTATCCTGGCTGAGGGTCAGGGGTATGTGGCCTCCGAGGTGTGTGGCATCACGGATCACATGCAGTGGGTACAGTTGTCATCTGAGGCAGGACTGTGGAACCTGTATCTGAAGCCCCACTAGGTGCAAAGCCCCACTAGGTGTGACAGCAGTCACATGCTCTCTACCTGCTGGTGGAAAAGGTCCTCTTCACCAAACTCTGCCTCTGCCTCTTCCTCCTCCTCCCTGCTCTCGTGCCCCTGGACAGATGGCGGCTTTGCAGCCTGCACGGCCACCTCCTGCACAACAAGTCACCAGTTTACCTGACCACCCCCAATGCTAGTGCTGCACCTCACTAGAGGCCACCACCAGGTTTCGGCTCAGTCACCAGTGCTGTGAGGGGAGGCGGGTGCCAGGTCCCAGGCACCCATGCTGCACACCTACCTCGCCGTCCGCATTGACCAGGACGGTGCGGAAGTTCTCCCCAGACCCCCAGCTGCTCTGGTTCTTCCACACAAGGGTTGATGGGGGGCTGTGTGTAGCCCCTGCGCCAGCTGCCCACACCTGAGGAACCAAGATGGCCCTTACCCCAGGGCCTGGGCCAGGCAATGGCTGCCTACTACGAGGCCCTTAAGTAGGTTCCCCCCAGCAGGATGGCCCAGGATGTGGAAGAGACCCAGGTTCACAATGGTCCTGAGCAATCGGCTGGAGAACTACGCTGGGATCCAAGCACCTCAGGGACAAGAAACCCACACTCAGAACTGTGAACTGCCAGGCCTCACACTTGGGGCAAATCTTGATCAGTGTGGTACCCTGAAGGGTGTGGTAACTGTAACAGCTCAGTGGCCACAGGTCTCAGAACATGCTAAAGCCATACAGGACCTCCCATCCTGGAAGGTGGTGTGGGGAGCCTCCCAGACTAACACCTACCGTGACCGTCTGGCCGGCTCGCAGGACATACTTGGGTGTGAACTTGTAGGCGATGTCCTCACCCTCCAGAACCTGTTTCTTGATCCTCCAGTTCCCCAAAGATTGATCCTGCAACCCAGACAAGCTTTTGACCCCCCGGCCACCAGGAACGGAGTACCTGTCCTGCCACCCTGCCCCATGCTCACCTTGTCTGAAGAGTTCTTAAGACGCACGAACCTGCCCTCCAGGTCCACCTCGTCGATGTTCACAACACCCGTGGCCCCAGCCTGCTGAGCCAGGCGAGAGCCGCTGCTCACGCTGGAGGCACTGCTGGGTGAGCCTGGAGTGTCCTCCGTCTCCAGCCGCTGGCGCTTGCTTCGGCCCCGCCCCAAAGACATGCCAACCCCACTGCTGCTGCTGCTGCTGCTGCTTGAAGTGGCCAGAGAGATGGTGACCCGTGATGAAGGGCTGGGGGACAGCTTAAGCCTGTGGGAAGGGAGGTGTAAGAGGGGCCAGGAGGCGTGGCCAGGTCACCAGAACATGACCCACTTACAGCCTCTGGACCTTTTTTGAAGCTCCGCCCAGCCTCCCCCACCCCTGCTCCGGCTACTCTCCAGGCCCCGCCTACTCCCTAGTCCCCGCCCCCCACCATTTGCCCCTCCTCATGCAGCCCCTTGTACCTTTCCTCCTCGCCCTCCAGAAGCTTGCGGTAGGAGCATATCTCCATGTCCAAGGCCAGCTTGATGTCCAGCAGCTCCTGGTACTCCGCCAGCTGCTGCTGCATGGCGTCGCGCACCTCTGCCATCTCCTGCTCCTTTGCATCCAGCATGTTGCGGAACTTGTCACGCTCCCCAGCCAAGGCCTCCTCCAGCTCGCGGATGTGGTCCTCTGCAGCACTGGCCTGGGGAGGGTGTGGCCAGGTCACAGTGTGGCCTCTCTACTCAAGATGTTAGGGACCAAAGGGGACTGGAGTGCCAGAGGCCCGTAGGGGCAGGGCCGGGTCCTGTCACCTGCTTTTGGAGACCTGAGAGCTGGTAGCTGAGGGACTCCACGCGCATGCGGGCCTCCTTGAGCTCCTCCCGCGCAGCACGGGCTGCCTTGTCATTCTGGTCCGAGATCAACTTGGTGTTGTCCAGCTAGGGGAGTTGGGGAATGTGAGCATAGGTGGCAAGGGAACGGCCCCCTTCCTTCTCCTCACAGCTTTACCTTAGCCTGGTAGGTCTGCTCCAGCTCCAGCCGGTACAGACGCACTTGCTCGTCGTGCTGGCTGCGCAGCTCCTCCAGGGCCTGAGCTATCTTGAAGTCATATTCCTGTTGCCGGCTGCTGTCCACCTCCACCAAGTGCCGTTCATGCCTCCGCCGGGTCTCCTGCACCTCCTATGAAGGGACAAGACTAGTGACCTAGCAGTGCCTGGCTGTCTCTCCAGGTGGCCTCCTGGCTACTTGCACACCAATGACCAGCTTGTGTATAGTCCTGCACAATGAACGACAGCAGCCTGGCCATGTGCACACTGGAGTACTATTTAGCCCTGAAAAGGAGCAAGGTTCTGACAAAATCCACAGCTGTATGTACAGGGACATGTGCTGTATGCTGAGAGGGGAGCCAGGGACCAAAGGCAACAGCACTGGGGAGGCAGAGGCAGGAAATGGCTCTGGCCAGCCTGGGCTCATAGGCAGACCCTTCTAAGAGAAATACTTTTCAAGAGCCAGTGGTGGTGTTTTGGTTTAGTTCCAGCACTCGGGAGGCAGAGGCAAGTAGATCACTTGAGTTTGAGGCCAGCCTGGTCTACTGAGTAAGTTATAGGACAGACAGCTACACAGAGAAATCCTGTCTCAAGAAAGACTCCCTTCCCCCCAATAAAAAGCCCTTCTTCCTCAGGAGTGCAATGCTTACCCTGCATGCCAGCACTCAAGAGGCCAAGGCAGGGAGCTAAGTACTGCAGGCCAGCCTGGTCTACATGGTGAACTTCAGAGTAGGGGTCACCTGGTGGATCTTAGTTTTCTTACTAAACAGACTCTGGCCTGGGGATCTAGGATGCAGTGGCTGCCACAGCCTTCGGACACATCCTTCTGGTGCTCCACATGGCTGCCCGAAAGGAGGCTCCGGGCTGCACCCCCTCACCTGCTCTCTTGTGGGGACCCTGAGGTGGTTGTTCCAAGTCCTGGGATCCCCCACAGCTCCCTTTGCCTCCGTAGGATCCTCCCCTGCTTCCTGCACGGGGGTCTTGCTGAGACCCCTCAGGCGTCGCTTCACACATTTCCTCAGTGGTCTGAGCCCCGGCAGGGCTCCGTCCATAGGGCTGGTGGCCTCCAGGCTTCCCTCCTGCTTCCCTCTGCAGTGCTTCTCACGGGTCTGTGTTCTCAAACTGGAGTCTTCCCAAATCCAGCTCTTCCACAGGCTCAGGGTCCCTTCTAGGTCCCTCTGTGGTTCCTGGCTGAGTTCCCACACAGGACTCGACACACAAGTTCTCCTGGCCTCTTGGGCTATTCCTGTCGCTGGCCCTGGCCAGAGCTGCTTGTGGCCCCCACTTGTCCTGTTGAAGCTCTTTCTCCACACTGACCACAGGCAGGGCCTGGCCCAGCGGAACCCAGGGACACTGCCTGCCATTATGACATAACCAGCTCTGTGGTAGTCGAGGTCCCTGGGGTTCTTGTGTGGCAAACCTGCATCTAGACAGAGTTCCTCAGCCATGCTCAGCAACCCAGGGTACTGGAGGCCTAGATGTTAAAGGGGAGACTCGAAGGTTGGCTGAACATAGTCCCCCAAAAGCCATATCCTGACCCTCAGACCTGGGAGAGTGACCCTCAGGAGACAGGCTGAGTTAAGGAAGGCTGTTTTCTCCGTGTGTATTTGGTAGGGTGTGATCACACAATTTGTGGGAGTCAGCGCTCTCCTCCCATGTGGTTTCCAGGGGTGCAGCTCAGGTTCTGAGTGTCAGCGGCACACGCCTTTACACACTGACTTTGTAACACACACGGTTTGCTGACTCAAAGATTTCTTTTTTCGTTGTTGTTAGTCTAAAAGACTGGGTTCCTCTGTAGCTATGGCTGTCCTGGAATTCGCTCTGTAGATCAGGAGAACTGTAGACATCTGCCTGACTCTGCCTCAAACTTAGAGATATGAATGCCTCTGGTAAAGACTCGAGCTGACATACCCAGCTAGGTTATGCGGTTTTGATTTGAGATTCTAAATGACCCAGCTGGCCCAGAAATTCAGTGACCAGGGTCATTCCCAGCTGGATATGAGGTAGGCTAGCAAGATGGCTCATCAGGTGGAGGTGGCTGCCACCAAGTCTGGAGGCCTGAGTTAGAGTCTACCACGGCCACTCCTCCCCCAGAACAAACAGAATAAATGCAAAACCAAACACAAGAGAGGGAAGGGCTCAGTAAGAGGCCTTAGGGGACAGAAGCACAAGCCCCAGTGGATGCCTATATGTGGCTGAGTCCCTGTGGAAGGTGTGAGTCTCCAGCAATGGGGAGTCCTCTGCCCCCCACCCCACCTCAAACACGCTCAGACCCCCCTCACCTCCTCAAACACACTGGGACTCCTCCCCTCACCTCCTCGAACACACTGGGACTCCCCCTCACCACCTCAAACACACTGGGACTCCCCCTCACCTCCTCGAACACACTCTTGCTGAAAGCAAGCTCCTCCTGCAGACTCTGGCAGTGGTTCTCCAAGTCCACACGCATCAGCGTCTCCTTCTCCAACTGCTTCTTGGCCACAGCGTGACCATCCTCTGCCTGGGGACACGGGGCAGTGAGCTGAGGGGACAGCCTACTAGTTCAGCTGCCACCTCAGCCTCTCCCTGTCACCAGGGAGTCGGGCCACCAGCAGCTGCCAGTCCCACCTTGGCCAGCTGCGCTCGGAGCTCTGCCACCTCCGTCTCCAGGACATGCTTGTCACCGAGGGCTGCGGCCAGCTCAGCCTCACTGCGGTGGAATAAGGACTCCAGGTCCTTCACTCGTCCCCGGGCCACCGTGAGCTCGCCTTCCCTCTTCTTGGCACTGAAAGCAAGGAGGAGGGGCGGTCAGAAGGCCCAAGGAGCCAAGAACAAGGTTGCCATGGTCCCCGGTAGTTGCTACAGGCTGCTTGTCTGGTGTCCCAGCCCCTGGAGGCTGAGGCAGGAGGACTACTCCAGTTTGAGACCAGCCTGGTCTACAGAGACCCTATTTCAAAGACAGCAACCTCAAACCCAGCCCAACCAAGTGCTGGACACTGGGGACCACAGGACACTTGCCCGCACCCTTCCTAGCCCTGTGCGGACGTCCAGTTCTGGGTGGGGCCCAGCAGTACAGGACTAGCTGCGAACTCATTAACCTCACACAGCACAGTCCAGCTTAGAGGCCGGCGTTTAAACACGCTGGGCTCAGAGTGGATTTTGATGGCTTTTACAATATTTTTAACTCTTCCCTTTTGCACAGGATATCCAGAGCCCAGGTTGGTCTGACAGTTGCAGCAGCCCCCCAGCCTCAGCTTTCCGAGAGTCAGCTAGCGACAGGTGGGTGTATGGAGATGGTGGTGCCCACAGCTAAGTAGCCACACAGCTCCTGCAGGCTCCAGCCTGCTCCCTACAGTGTCCACTGGAGTCTGGGTGTGGGGTGCAGGACTCAAGGGACCACCAACGCTCACAGAGCCTGCCAACCCAAAGTTGGAGGGGACTATCTGGGGGCTGGAGTCCTGCAGTGAGAAAGCACCAGGTGGGACATGGGATGGGCTGAGAGGGGCCTGAAGAGAAGTGCTCTGAGGATTGTGATGTCCCCAGCAGAGGCAGGACCTGAATTCTCCACTCAGCACAAGCCGCTCTACAACGTCAACATTCTCTCCTGCCATTGTCCTGGGGGGACCTGACGCATAGTGCACAGAACCTTCAAGGCTTCTGAGGGACACACTCTGTGAACCCAGGGGACAGTGGGGAGGCAGAGGAGAACAGTGAGGGATCTTGGGCCTGCTCTTCCTAGGGCAGCAAGTCTACAAAGCACGGCTTCAGAGCTCTCACTGGCCCAAGGGGCCACGGCCTGAACAGGCAGGCGCAGGGTCAGGCCATGTTGGCCACAGGGTTCCATTTCAACTCACAGTCACCCTGTCCCTGGTCCTTGGGGCTCCGGGTGTACTGGGAACTGTGTACCCGAGAGGCCAGCACCTGTGGAGCCACGGCCACTGACCTTTCTGTTCCTCCCTGCTGTGTGTACTATGTTTACACGTACACACATGTGAAAGCAGAGGTCAGAATTCAACATGGGGGTCCTTCCTCAATCGCTCTCCACTTTCGTGGTGGAGACAGGTGTCTCACTGAGCCCCAAGCTTGCTGCTGTCTAACCAGCGTACTCTGAGGAGCCCTGTCCCTGTCTTCCCGGTGTGGGACAAGCACTTCATCCACCAAGGTGGGTCCCCAGCCTGACCACTCACCTCTTCTTTTTTTTTTTTTTGGTTCTTTTTTTCGGAGCTGGGGACCGAACCCAGGGCCTTGCGCTTCCTAGGTAAGCGCTCTACCACTGAGCTAAATCCCCAGCCCCCACTCACCTCTTCTTGGCCTCCTCCAGCTCTGCTTGTACTTTCCCTATCTCAATCTGCAGCCGGGCACGTTCACGGGCTGTCTCATCCAGTACCCGCCGGGCATCAGCCAGCTCTGACTCGTACAGGGTCTTGATACCACTCACCTGGGGAGACAGGAAGGGAGTGATGATGAGAACACAGGACCACCTTATGTCAACCCTATGACACTGTCACACGGGATCACCCTATGCCAATGCTACCACATTGTCACACAGGACCACCCTATGTCAACTCTCTGACACTGTCTTTCTGGAAGAATCCATCTTCCTTTTCCACAACTTAACCTGCCAGGAAGACAAGAGCAGGCCACAGAACCCTCAGGCATAGGTAGGGATGTGTAGCCAAGGCTAGCCCACTTGGCACCATTGGCTATGGGGCATCCTTGCCACCTGTCTGCAACTGTGCAGCAGACACCAGCATCCCACTGCTTAGTCCAGACTTCCTGTCTAATGTGTTTTCTTTTCTCCAAAGCACCAGTATGGAGATGGCAGATACCCAGTGCCCTCTCCACTGAGCCCAGCCCCACAGTGGCAATGCTGATCATATCACAGTGTGGGCGGGTGACACCTGAGTCCGCAGGGATCATTCCTGGGTGACCTGCAGGGTCACACTCCTGTTCCTGTCATGGCAGTTTGGAGACCCCTTTCTGAGTCTGCCTTCCATTGCTCAGGCCTTCTATCTGCATCCTATCTCAGGGAGGAATGGGCTGGGAGACCTGGGCCACAAGGGCCATCTCACTGAGACACTGAAACAGCGGTTCCTGGTGTCAACCTGACCCCATCTGGAATGAACTACAACCCAGAAATGGAGGCCCATCTGTGACCAGATCTTGAGGCTTGGTGGCCATGAAAAGCTCACTCAGGTCAGGTGGTGCATGCCTTTAACTCTAGGAAACAGGCAAGCTGAGTCTGAGGCCAGCCTGGGACAGAGCATGTCCCAGATCCAGCGTGGTGGCACACACCTTTAGTCAGGGCCACACCTTCTGCTGGAGGCCTACACAAGGACACTGGACGAGGGAAGAGCCTTCTTCCCCGGCTTGCACTCCCTTGCCAGCGCCCTGTGGGACGGAGCCTACTTCTTCAGACTCCAGCTCCTTACAGAAGAGCAGCTGAAGCGCCCAGCCGCGTGGGACCCGGCGACTGGATCGTTAGGTTTCCCTGTCGCAGCTGCCCCGTTGTCAGGTTAGCTGGACGGCAGAAAATCAGTCCACAATTCCCCCTAATCTCTAGAAACATCCGGTAGGTTCTGTGACTCCAGAACCAGGGCCTTATCCAGACACTGCAGGGTCACCCCACATGGTGCTTGGCAAGGGGTCTTCATGGATACTCAAATACACAGTTGCTTTTGACCTCTCCACCGACCCTGCTGGGAAGACAGTTGCCACCTGCCACTGCCTGCCGGCTGTCCCTAGCCAGGCCACACACAGCAGCTGGGCTGGAGACTCAGGTTTCTCCCAGGCCTTCCCTCAGTGTGTAGCTATGAGCTCAATGTGTTTAAAGACACGTGGCGACAGACCGCAGAGCAACAGAACAGACTTCACGGCCCGGACACAGAGGCCCGAGACAAGCAGGCACAAGTCTCTCCCTTGGCTGTGGAGAGCAGGTCTCCCGTCACTCCAGCCCCACACTTTACAGAAGGAAGTATGTGCACTGTGCACAGTGTCACCAGCCCCAACACCAAGGGGACAGCAGAGCACTCTCAGCAAATGATGGACATATGCTACCATTACTGGAATATTACTCAGCCCTGAACAGGAGCAAGACTCTGACATGACAGGGTGGAGGAACCTGGAAGACAGAGTGCTCAGTGAGACCCAGATGCAAGGCCACACAGTGTGAGCTCCAGGACGGATTTGTCCACAGTGGCTGAACCCAGACAGGAAGTAGACTGAGGTGCTGAGAGGAGGGAAGACAGGAGAAAGCCTCACTGGAATGAACTTTCTTTCAGGGGATAGAATATTCTAGAATTGGACAAGGGTAAGATGACACACATCTAATGTAGTGCCCTGAACTGCAGTGCCACTCTGGGGGTGCATAGGCTCGACGTTTATCAGGGCTCAGGTACCTACCTAGCATGGGCCTGGAAGGTCAGCCAAGGCCACAGTAGAAGGGTTGCTGAGGATCTTCTGGAGGTGGGACTCAGGCTCGGACCACTGTGTGTGTGTGTGAGAGAGAGGTGTGACACTGTGGGGAGGGTAAAGTGGGTAAGGCTCTTATACCCATTTTACAGACAAAGACACTGAGGCCTAGAGCAGGAAAAAGCCTCCTGCAATCCAGCCCCACATCAGCACAATGGGTCTGCTAAGGAATGCTTACTCCTGTCTCCACCACAACTGTCCTCACCCCAGGACTCAGCAAGCCCTGGTGTGGAAAGGGCCCTTGACCCTAGGAGGACACTTTGAGATGCAACCCCACTGGGCCCCACACCCCTCACGTTGGTGCCAAATCAACCAAGACTGCCAGCTCATGGGGGTTGGGGATTTGGCTCAGTGGTAGAGCACTTGCCTAGCAAGCGCAGGGCCCTGGGTTCGGTCCCCAGCTCCAAAAAAAAAAAAAAAAAAAAAAAGACTGCCAGCTCAGATAAACCTTTTGTCTTCACAAGCTGGCGCACTCCAGCATTCTGTCACAGTGACAGAAGCCAGCACTGAGGTGTAAAAAAAAAGATGTGAGGGCATGCATTCACACACACAGATACACATGGACACCAGACAGACACCCACATATACATACAGACAGACATATATAGGCACGCGCACACACCACACACACACACACACACACACACACACACACACACACACACACACACACACACACACACACCCTTCCCACAGGGTGCCGATTCGCCAGGCCTGGGTGGACAGAACACAGAGACTCCTGAAGAAGACAGGAGGTGACCACGGGACTGCCCGTTGCCGGCAGCCACAGGAGGAAGGGTGGATGGGGTGTGTGCTGACGAGATGTACACCTGTCACCCTCGTCCTCTGGAGGCCCTGACTAGTGCTTGCTCTGTGGGCCCCTGGATGGGCCCTGAGGCAGAAAGGGCACAGAAGCAGCGGGCCGTACCGTGAACCATGGGCCTGCTCCATACTTTGCTCCACTTGGACCCTATGTCTGGGTCAGCCTGGTCTGTACTCGGGCTTGCAAGCCAGCTGCACCTGTTGCCTGAGCCTACCTGTGTGGAACTGCCTCGGTATTTTAAATATGTAGCCCTGGCTAGGCTGGGAATCTGTTGTGTAGACCAGGCTAGCCTTAAACACACAGAAATCCTCTGCCTCTTGAGGCTGTGTCTATATTTGAAGTGGCTGGAACAGGCTGGGTGCTCCATGGCCTGACAGTACTCACCAATAAAGCTTTATTGGCAAACAGTCTCAAAGTGACGTCATCTCAGGTGCATTTGGTCCCACAAAAACACTATGTTTCTCAGTCACAGAGACCTCGGCCCCCCTGTGGGGATGCTGTCGGGCTGGGTGAGCCCAGCTCGGCAAGGACAGGTGGCTTCTGGCAGTGGTTTCTGTAGCACCAGGGCAGGGTCCACCTAGCCTAAGCACTCGACCCAGGTCAACACACATCGGCCAGAGCCTGAGGCCTCCCATGGCTTGAGGTGGCCTTTGCCAACATCTGGAGAGGTTTACTTCTCCAGGACTCCCTGTCCCCAAGACACACCAACCCAGCAACAGGACACTGGGGAAGAAAGTGCTGCGGTCATGTTTCCCTGTGGGAACCTTATATCCTGGCCTTGGTATGCAGAGGCTGCTGCCCTACAGCCTGTCAACCCACCCACAACAGCACGGCCTCACAGACAACTAGTGATGTCAGTCTCTATGACCAGAAGCCATGCCCCAGCTGTGAAGGAGAGTGAGTGAAATGAGAGCCAGCTTGCAAGCCGGAGCAGGGTCACCTCGTGTGACCAGCTGGCATCCCAGCCTTCAGTGGTACCTCCAAAGCCTCCCTCACATGTCCCTGCCAATCCCCCAGGTCTCTGCTGCATCAGGATCCCTTACGGCAGGCCACACCCCGACTGGCGACATCCTGCCACACCTGTTCCTACTCCTTGCCAAGTTGCCCAGAAGGCATGGCTGACAGGTGGAACATGTGCTGTCTGTATGCTGTCCTTTGTGGTCACCCCCGCCCCACTTCCTGTACCGCATGGCTACCCAGCCAGCTGCCCCCAGACATCTTACAACACTAGGCAGAAAACAGGCAGGCTGGCTCCCGGAAGGGCAACGCGCCTGCCACCTGCTGCCAGCTGCCCTGGCTCACTGTAGCCCCAAATCAGCCCTGTGTACTGACCAGCCTCGCAAAACTGAGAAGCAAAGGTGGACTTGCCACCGCCACTGCCATGGACAGGTGGCGTCCACTAGGGCTGGCACTCCGAGTGTTCGCTGAGCCCAGAAGCTCCAACTGTCTGTGGGACAAAAGGGCTACAAAGAGCAGAGTGGTGGTGGCACAGGCCTCTAACCCCAGCACCCCGGAGCTGGAGGCAGGTGGATCTCTATGAGTTCAAGGCCAGCCTGGTCCGCAGAGTGAGTTCCAGGCCATCTAGGGCTACACAGAGAAACTCTGTCTTGAAAAACCAAAATAAATCTTTAAAACCAAAAATAACCACAAAAATGACTGAGGGAGACACCCAAAGGTGACCTCTGGCTTCCACACCCACAAACACACACACACACACACACACACACACACACACATGCACCTCAGCCATCCTGATCCTACCCAGCTAAGCTTAGATCCAGGCATGGCAGGACAGGCCTTTAATCCCAGGAGGCCAAGACAGACTGAGAAGAAACCAGCATCACTGAGGTGAAATCTTCTGGGAAGTGTTTTCTGACAGCACAAAGAAGTTGTGTTCCAACAGCCAAGGTTGTTCCTCATGCTGCAGCTGAACTTGGTAGTGTGTAAGGGTCACCCAGGTGGTCCTGGTTTTGAAGGCATGAAGGGGTCATGAAGAGCAGTAGAGGGTTGGCGCTGTGAGAGGCCATGGACGGCCGTCGGTGAAGTCTACTTGCAGGGGAAGACCCCAGTGTATTGGAGATGCCAATACCTCTCCGAGGCTCCAGACACGCCATGGACCTTGCACAAGAAGCCCCCATATCTTCACAGTCCTGGGGTTAAATGTTGCCAGACCCCAGCACCCTTCCTCCCAGGAAGCCCGCCAACTGCAAGCCATGAGAAGACTTCCCAGACCATCGCTCACCACAGCCCTTGAGCACCTGGTGCCCATCCAAAGTTCTATGAGAGCGAAGAGCCTACCTATCATTCATTGTCTGAGAGACCCTCCCCAGCCCTTTACCTACTCCCTTTCAGAGTACGTGAGCTATCTTACCCTACGCAGAGACTAGAGACCATTCTCAGATTCCCCCAGGAGGGTGAGGTACAAACACCTTCTGCCTCTCACTGAGGAGCAACCCCAACGGCTCCTCCCCCAGGTATCAGCCTCCAGAGACCAATGTCCTGTGTGCTTCTTCATATCCCATAGAGCTAGCTGAGCCTTGTCCACCGAAGACCCCCTAGGGCAGATGACGACCGCTAAGCTCTGCCCACCAGAACACCCCAGGGTTGGGTGCATAGGCTTGAGCCCTGCCCACCGGGAGACCCCAGGGACAACTGCAGAGGGCTAAGCTCCGCCCAAGGGGAAAGGAGACACCTCCCCTACAGGAGCAAACCGCTAAGCCCCACCCACGGGGGGGGGGGGACCAGGAACTGAGTGGGTGGGTGGCCCACTGTGCTGTTCCTTAAGGAGTCACACACTCATTGTTGGGACTCTTCCCTTGGTACCCTTCGGCAGAAGCACCCCAAGATGGACCCTAAGTGGGTGGGGACCAACCAGCTCCTAACCTTGTCTACTGGTGACCCCTGAGAACATCACCCTCGGGCTGGAGAGATGGCTCAGCGGTTAAGAGCGCCCGACTGCTCTCCCAGAGGTCCTGAGTTCAATTCCCAGCAACCACATGGTGGCTCACAACCATCTGTAAAGAGATCCGATGCCCTCTTCTGGTGTATCTGAAGACAGCTACAGTGTACTTATATATAATAAATGAATAAATAAATTAAAAAAAAAAAAGAAAAGTTATAAAAAGAGCACTGACTGCTCTTCCAGAGGTCCTGAGTCGAATTCCCAGCAACCACATGGTGGCTCACAGCCATCTGTAGTGAGATCTGATGCCCTCTTCTGGTGTGTCTGAAGACAGCTACAGTGTATGCACATACATGACATAAATAAATAAATAAGAACATCACCCTCGCAATCTCTAGGACCTGAGTGTCCCCAGGAGACCCCTAAAATGCACTCCTCACCTGGGTCTCCCAGAGCTGTGCCAGATGCACCCTTACTCACTGGGTCCCCAAAAGTCCAGAATTCCTCTAAAGGATGACCCTTGACCAACACACTTTTTTTTCAGGGTTGCTAAGCCAACAACCCTGCCAATGCCTCTCCTCAGGGGACCCCCAAATCTCCTCACACCTTGACTAAGGATAACCTTGCCCAGGGGTTCTCCCTCAGGGGTTCCCAGAACAATCTGCAGCTCAGCCCTCTCTAGGGTCCCCAAGCTCTTTGAACTTCTCAGTGGTTTGAGTTAACCAGGCTTGGTATTCCTCCCTCAGAGACCCTCAAAGTCCAAAGATCCCAGGACAGCCTCCATCCAGCACTTTCCTAGGATCCTCCAGGGTCTCTGAACCCCTAACTGGGGAGACTTGCTCAGTCTCAGTACATTATCTCTGGGGTGTCATAGGAATCAAGCAGGATCCTTTAAACCTATGACCCTGGGTGGGCGGAACCTTCCTGCCTATCCATATCATGTAAAGTGTCCCCCAAGGCCCTTGAGACCACCTGGGGAACATGCCCCTAAATCTCTTCAACCTTATTGGAAGTTTTAGCTCAGTCTACACGTCTCTTTCACGGTCCCCAGGTGAGCACAGGTTGGCTTCATCAGCACCTATCTCAAGACGCCCGAGTGGGTGGGGCTTCAGGGGAGCCCCATTGTTTACACCTGTCACCGGTCCCTAAAGTCCCTCAGATGGGAGAGACTTGGACCCATCTGCAGTATCCCTCCCTGCCCAGACCTGTGGCTGGGTTCATGGTGGGCGGGGCTTACCTGCCTGCACCAGTTCCTGGTCCCCCCCCCGTGGGTGGGGCTTAGCGGTTTGCACCTGTAAGGGAGGTGTCTCCCTTCCCCTTGGGCGGAGCTCAGCGCTCTGCAATTGTCCCTGGGGTCTCCCGGTGGGCAGGGCTCAAGCCTATGCACCCAACCCTGGGGTGTTCTGGTGGGCAGGGCTTAGCGGTCGTCATCTGCCCTAGGGGGTCTTCGGTGGACAAGGCTCAGCTAGCTCTATGCACCAGCCCCCGAGATCTCGGGTGGGCGGGGCTCCGCTCACTGCACCTATCACCCGGGTCAAGCTCCTCCCGTCCCCGGCGCCGACACACGTACCTCACGAGTGGTAACCTCCTCCTTCTCGGAGATTCTGAGCAGCAGCTTATCATTTTCCAGCTCCAGCGCGCGGACGCGGTCGATGTAGTGTGCCAGGCGGTCGTTAAGCTCGCGCAGCTCCTCCTTCTCCTGCAGCCGAGACAGGCGCGTGGGCGACAGCGGCGTGGCGGACCCCGCACGGGGCGGCAGAGACGCCATGGCGGTGGCGGCGGCAGGAGGATCCGCTGAGCTACCCGGGTCCGGCGCGCTCATTCAATCTGCTCCGCGGAAGATGGCGCCGCCGCCCGCAGCGCGCCGGAATTTGTAGTCTCTCTGGCGCGGAGCACGCAGGGAGCGGTAGTCCACCAGGCAGCTTGCGAGGCATGACAGGAGATGTAGTTTCCAGCTTTCCAGCAAAACACAGGGTTTCGCAGTTACCCCGATTGCGGGGAGAGGAAGAGTTCTGATTTCTACACGCAAACAGATGCGCACGTGAGCCCACATAAACGCACACACAGCAATCAATCAAACAAATAAATCAAACAAATGCAAAACAAATCAAACAAAAGGGCAGCCAGGGTAAGTGAGATGCCTCAGAGGGTAAAAGGTACCTGTTGCTGAAACTGATGATCCAAGTTGGATCCCTGAGCCCTACGCACAAGACAACCAATGCACACAGTTGGCCCCTGGCCTCCATGGGTGTATCTGTCGTGAGAATTTTGGTCTCTTTGAAAAACACAGAAATATGTGGATTTGTTTTTGTTTTAATCCGAGGTGTCAGATGTGGGGCTGTTTCAGATTGCCCACAGCAGTGGACTATGATTTGCCTGATGCTCTAGCAGAGGCGTGGTTTTACCTGCTGCACACAGTTTCTGCGGTTGTGACCTTTGGAATTCTGGGGACTTTTCAGAGGATATACAAATGCTAGGGCCTCAAGACTGGTTTTGGTTGGTCTCTGTTGGTTAAGGTTTGTTAAGTAGTCAGTCGTGTGCAAAGAAGAAACAATAACAGAAGAAATTAGATATCCTGACGGCAAACCTGCCCCAAGAAACTCAACCCCCCTAGTCGGAAGACATCTAACTATGTATCCCCTTTCCTCTCTGTCCTCTTTTCCCTCCTACCCGGTGTTAGGGGTTGGAAGGATGGAAGGAGGGCAGAAAGGGGTGGGAGAAAGAACCCACAAAGTAACCAAAGCTCTGCTGCAGTATCCCCACAGCATCCACTACTGCCTCTCCAGCACTGGGAAAACTGAGGCAGGAGGATAGTGAGTTTGAGGATAGCATAGCCAAACACAAGGCTACAAATGTGACTACAAATGGGTAGAACGCTTGCCTAGCTGAGGTCCTGGTTTCTATCCCAGCACTGCAGACCACAGACTGGATGTGACAGCCGCTTGCTGTCACCCCAGCACTGGGGAATTAGAGGTAGGAGAATTAGGAGTTCAAGGGTAGCCTCCGTGACACAGAGGGTTGCAATGGTTTGTATATGTTTGGCCTAGGGAGGGGCAATATTAGGAGGTGTGGCCCTGTTGGGGGAGGTGTGGTCGTCACTGTGGGCGTGGGCTTAAGACCCTCACTCTAGCTGCCTAGAAGTCAGTCTTCCACTAGCCACCTTCAGAAGAAGGGGTAGAACTCTCAGTTCCTTCTCCAGCACCATGCCTGCCTGGACGCTGCCATGCTCCCACCATGATGATAATGGACTGAACCTCTGAACCTGTAAGCCAGCCCCAATTAAATGTTGTCCTTATAAAAGTTGACTTGGGGGGTTGGGGATTTAGCTGAGTGGTAGAGCACTTGCCTAGCAAGCGCAAGGCCCTGGGTTCGGTCCCCAACTCCGAAAAAAAGAAAAAGAAAAAAAAAAAAAGTTGACTCGGGGCCTGGAGAGATGGCTTGGTGGTTGAGAGCACTGACTGCTCTTCCAGAGGTCCTGGGTTCAGTTCCCAGCAACCACATGGTGGCTCACAACCATCTGATACCCTCTTCTGGTGTGTCTGAAGACAGCTGCAGTGTGTACTCATATCCATAACTTAATTCTTTAAAAAAAAAAATAAAAAGAGTTGCCTTGGTCATGGTGTCTGTTCACAGCAATAAAACCCTAACTAAGACAGAGTGTGAGGCAATCTCACGATTCTGTCTCAGAAAACAACTCTGAAACTGGAGAGATGAGGAGAGGAGATGGCTCAGAGGATAAATCTCTTGCTGGGCACACAGGAAGACCCAATCTGAATCCCGTGTACCAGCATGAACCTGGATGTGGTAGAGCATTGGCCTGTAATGTCAGCACTCCTGTGGGGCATGGGGAGCAGACACAGGAGAGTCCCCAGAGTTCCAGGGGACAGCTAGCTGGGGTTACACAGCAGGGAAGGGGGCCAGGAAGTCGAAGATGTTCCGTCCTGCACATGAATATTGTGACACGTGTGTACACCAGAGGGTCTAGAAAGGGGAGAGAAGGTTAATCCTCAGAGCCTGGGCCCCAACAATGGTTTCTATTTACATGTCAAGTGCCAGACTATGGACCACTTTTCTCTAACTTCATATAACAGGTCCCTGGGAGGGTCAATTTTTATGACTGAGAGAAGGCAGCGCCCCAATGCTACACCCACTCCTTGCCGAATAGCCATCTCACCTCACATATCAGAACACCAAACTTCTCCAGACACACTTACTGCCCCCTAAAGGACACCATGAGGAACCTAACCTGTCACTCTGAGGGTTCAGCTGGAGAACTACTGAAACCAGAAAGGTAAGAATGACTCACTGCTAACTTTGTGTCTCCCTAAAGCTACTTTGTGTCAAAGGATCTGCTACTGTTGTCCGTTTTCTTATGATTAGAGCAATTAGTGTAAAAAAAAAAAAACCGGCAAACATGGGCGGAGGCGTGGCTCAGGATCCCCTACCTAGACTCCCCCAGTGAGAGTCTGCAGGCATGGTCAGGGCTGCAGCCCCGCTTAGAATCCCCCAGTGAGGATTATGTAAGATGCGCACTTACATACCTAAAGAGAAGTAGGTCCGAGGTGCCACCACCAGAAATGCAGTCATTTTTCTTTTCCCTACCTGATTCCCACTGCTGCACATATTTCCAAAGGGTCCAAAGGCCATCTCCTGAAAGGGCAGGCAGGCTGACTTGAACTGAGGCAAGGCCCAGCTCAGCCTGGACTATAGGAGGATTGTGGGCAGTTAAAGTTAAAAGCCAGCATCCCTCAGGGACTCCTGGAGCCTGTCCCCATCTACCAATAGGAGTCGCTTCCCTTGCCTATGGGAGAAGGGACATATACCTGTGGTGCATCCATGCTGGCCCCAGACTTGTCCAGGCTCTACTCACAAGTGCCTGTTAGATATTTCAGAGGTCCTGCATTTCCCCCTCAGCGCCCCCCCCCCCACCCCGCATCGATACACATTCTCTTTATACCCTCGAGATTTTTCTCCATTTCGCCTCTCTGCTTCCTCCGGAAGAGAGCCTTGTCAGTTGGGAATAACTTTCCTTTTCCACCAACAGAGCGGCCATTTAGGTTTCTTTACTGCGCCCTCGCACACACCCCTCTTGGCCTGGATGTCCCCTGTGCCTCAGGGCTTATGGCTGGGGTCGTCCCTAGGCACATTTCTTCTTGCTGTGCTCCTCAGTGCCCAGGTTCACTATTGACTTCCCGCCCTCTTCCCTCCGCGCGGGGCGGGGTTCGTGCGCACCCCGCACTTCCGGACTCTAAGTCCCAGAAAGCCACACTGCACTCTGGATGGGGCGGGACCCTCTTCTCCCCCCCACCCCCGTGCACTTTGGAAGACGTCCTGCGACTTTCAAATCTTGGCGCTGAGAGGGTGTGGCAGTGACAGCGGCAGCTGAAATGTCCCCTCGATGCCCCAGGCCTCCCCATCCCCCATGCTTCTAATACAGCGGGTGGGAAGTGGAGGACCTATGGTTTGAGGAAAGGAAACTGAAGCCTGTGACAATCATAACTGGCCTGGAAGAACACCCCTCCAACAGCAAGCGTCGAACTGGGGGACAAAGTCGACCCCTGTGCTTAGGGCGCTACAAAATGGCTGCTTGCTATCTACTTTGGAGGTGCAGGGCGGTTGGACAGGAAATCCGGAGCCCTAGATTCTCAGTCCTGGAAACTCCCTGCTCAGTGCCCACCCCTTCTTCATTCCCTGGAGCCACTGCCTCTGCTCAAGCCAGATTTTGGCGCCAGTTTTTTAAAAGTAATAAAAGAATTTCATCTCAAAAGATGTCACTGGCTTCTGGTCCGGAGCATTTGAGTTGAATTTGGAATTCTGGAGCCTGGATTTAAGAGAAGCCAGATACTGAACCCTGGGTTCCTGGGAGATTTGAGTTCCTGAGTTTGGGTTCCAAGTTTTGGATTCTGTATTTCAGGACTCTAGATTTGGCGGGGAGGACGATTTTGGAGCATCGATTCTGGAACTGCGTCAAGCTCGGGGTTTGGGAGCTCAAGCTACAATCTTATCATATTTTGACAGCCTGCGTGCGACTGTGCTTAGAGACAGAGGCAAGAGGAACTCTTTGAGTCTGGAGCCAGCCTGGTCTTCATGGTGAGCTTCAAGCAACCTAGACCGTGTCACAAAACAAAACACAAAAAATAAAACACCGCGCTGCTGTGTTTTGTAAAAAGATGTGGAGAGAGGGAATATGTTTGGTGGAGGTGCAGTCAGGTGTGGGGAAGGGGTGCCTCTGTGCGCCCAGGCTGAGGCATCCCTTCCCCTTGAGGGACCAGCCACACGACGGTATAGTATAGAATGGAGTTTATTCAGGACATGGGGAGGGGAGTTGAGAGGGTAGTAGGGCAGAGAAAGATAGAGAGAGTAGAAGAGTAGAGGCCGGCTGTGAGCACGTGGGGAAGGGGGAGAGAGGAGTGGGGAGAGAGGGGAGAAGGGGTGAGAGAACAGAGAGGGACCAAGAAGGCAAGAGGGCAAGAGAGCAGAGGGGCTGCTACCCCCCCCCCCACAGCCCCTTTTATAGTGAGCCAGGCATACCTGGCAACCTGTGGGGCACAGCTTAGACAAAATGCTAACAACCAACAACAAACCAAACCAAACCAAACCAAACCGACAAGAACAAAAACCTGGGATCCAAACCAGGAAGTCCCAGGGTCTGGTGGGCACTTCATTCCACAGATGGGACCATTCTGCTGTGAGCCAACCACAGGGGAGACCCAAGACTCAAGGACACCTTCCAGGATGAGATCTGGGTGGGCTAAAAGCAGGCTGAGACTCCTGTAGAAACATTGAATCCTGTGGGCCCAAGCAAGGCAAAGGCTTTCAACTCCTATGCACTGGACAGCTGTCATCTAAGCGGAGCACATGCCTTGCAGAATGGGGAAAAGCTTCCCTCTGAGTTAGCACAGCAACTGCTGAATCAATCCTGGGCCAACAGGCAGAGAGTGAGGTGTCCCACTGGGCAAGCTCAGAAGAATAATAAGCAAAAACAAATGAGAAAGTGTGTGTGAGCGCGCGCGCGCGCGCGTGTGTGTGTGTGTGTATGTGTGAGATTGTATGTGTGAGTGTGTGTATGAGTGTGAGTGTGTATATGAGTGTGTGTGAGCACGTGTGTGTGTGCGCTTGTGTGTGTATGTGTGATAGTGTATGTGGGAGTGTGTGTGTGAGTATGAGTGTGTGTGAGTGTGTATGTGAGTGTGTGAGCACGTGTGCGCGCGCTTGTGTGTGTATGTGTGAGAGTGTATGTGTGAGTGTGTGGGAGTATGTGTGTGAGTATGAGTGTGTGTGTGAGTGTATATGTGTATGTGTGTGTGAGCATGCATGTGCGTGTGCGTGTGTGCGTGTGCGCACGTGTATGCGTGTATGTGTGTATGAGTGTGTGTGAGTGTATGTGTGAGTGTGTGTGTGAGTATGAGAGTGTGTGTATGTGTGTGATGTTTGTATGTGAGTATGAGTGTGTGTGCGCGTGTGCGCGTGTGCGTGCGCATGTATGTGTGTGTGTACGTGTGTGTGTGTGTGTTAGTCAGCTAATGCTGTATAACAAATACCCCTTAAGATATATATTTAGGGCCAGTGGGTAAGGCATTTGCTGTCAAACCTTTTGATCTAACTTACATACTAGGGATCCAACTGATATGTGAGTCTTCTGATCCCCACAAGGGCCGCATGTGTACACCCTACATTCCCTCCACAATGAACAAAAGACAATTACATACATTTTAATTTAATAATTAGCATCCATGTTAGTCCCACTGTCAACAAGAAAGACAAAATATTTTGAAACAGACTACATTTACAAACTTATTAAACTGTATTTTGAGTTCTTAACCATCTTTTTCTATCCTAATTAATGAATTAAACTGACGTTTTGTTAGATTTTAAATTATTTTTAATGTTCATGTATGGCGGTACACCGGGCCATATAGTGACTGTTGAAGGTCAGACAGAACTTCTTGCTTTCCACTGTTCTCAGATCAGCAGGCTTGGCAGCAAGCCCCCTTTGCCCTTTGAACCATGTCGCCAACCCTAGAAATCCAGTTTGATCCAGACTGCCTATGTAAGACAGCTTCATCCAAGAGTCAGCGCTCCCTGCAGTCCCGGGTTAGTCCACAGGTCTGTAAGGCGCCATCCCGCCAGTGTGAATGCAATGTCAAGGTTTAATTGCCTTTTTGTTGTCTTATTTTGTTTTGTTTTAATTGTATTTCTCCGTGTGTACACGTGTGCATGCCTGGATGATGTATGTGTACGTACTGATGGCTTTAGAGTAGGTGACCGAAGACAGCTTTGTCTCCTTCCACCTTTACAGGGTCCGTCCCAGGGATCAAAAGCAATTCACAAACTCACTGGGAGATTCTAACGTAGGGCTCCCCTGACCACGCCCCCAGTCCCTCAGTGGGGGATTCTGGGTAGTGCTTCATCTCCGACCACGCCCCCAGGCCCTCACTAGAAGATTCTGGGTGGTGCTTCATCCCTGGGGACCATGGGCTTCTGGAAGGACTTTCTACTGCGGACCCACACACCAGCCTCCCTTTTTGAGACTGTGTGTCAGTTTATTACCCAGGAATGTCCTTGATCTCAGTCTATTAGTCCAGGCTAACCTAGAACTGAGCTGCTGAGGCTCCATTGAATTTTACATTTGAACACGTTTGGTTGATCTTGGGTGACTGTCCTGCAAGTGCCCGCCTGGGGAAGTGTGATGAATACCTTTTTTGTTGCAAATCCAGCCTGTGGTCATTTTGGGAAGTGATTTTTTCCATGCAGACAGACACGTTCAGAGAGATTAAGCCATCAACTGAAGGATGCACAGTGTGGGTCTGTCCAACCAAAACAAGCAAAACACCGGGGCTGCTGAGCTCAAGCAGTCAGCCCGGCCCTGAGACACAGCGTGTCAGGGAGACACAGTGACCTCCTTGCCCCCAACTCCCACACCTGCACCCCCGCCCCCAGCCAGTTCATGTCTTACAAAAGTCTGGGAGCTCATAGGATGAGAGCATGAGTCACTTCTCCTGGGGGACAGTTTCACTGTGTGAGAAAACACGATGTCAGAGCCCAGCTTTCTAACATTCTCACCAGAAGCCCATCCAGGCCCTCCGTGGCTGACCGCTCTCTCTCTCTCTCTCTCTCTCTCTCTCTCTCTCTCTCTCTCTCTCTCTCTCTCTCTCTCTCTCTCTCTCTCTCTCTCTCTCCTTCTCACAGGCCTCTGTGGCTCCCAGCTTCCTCTGGATCAGAGGCCAAGTTTTCCCTGAGGCCCCCAGGCCTTGAGCTGTACCCCTCTGCCTCTCTCTCCCCATCTGCATCTCATCCCTCTGCTCCTGGGTGCTATTCCAACGTGGCGGACTCTGTCCTGCCCCAGGCCCTTTGCACAGGCTACCCTCCTTCTTGGTCTTTTCATGTTCACAGCCTCAGCTTGAGTGCCACCACCTTAAGGGAGCCCAACGTGACTGCCAGAAATGTTAAAGAATACTCAGTGTCTTAATCAGGGTTCTCTAGAGTCACAGAATTTATGGGTAGTCTCCATATAGTAAGGGAGTTTGTCGGTGGCTCACAGTCTGCAGTCCAACTCCCCAACAGTGGTCAGCAGCAGCTGTGAATGGAAGTCCAAGGATCTAGCAGTGGCTCAGTCCCACAAGGCAGACAGGAGGGGGGGGGGAGAGAGAGAGAGAGAGAGAGGGTCTCGTCCTTTTCCCAGTGCTCTTGCCTCAGTCTCCTGGAATTCATAGCCACTGTGTCTCAAGATCTCAACGCGAAGATCCAGGTCAGAAACTTGCATCTCTCAGTCTCAAGATCTGGATCACAGGTGAGCCCTCATGACAAGAGGTTCACCTACTTCATGCCCAGAACTAAGACTATTATTGATTTCTTTTTTTTTTTTTTTTGAGCTGAGGACTGAACCCAGGGCCTTGAGCTTGCTAGGCAAGAGCTCTACCACTGAGCTAAATCCTCAACCCCCTATTATTGATTTCTGAGTTTTAGGTTTTTAGTTCCTTTGACTATGTGGACTCCCGGGATTGAGCTCCGGTTGGCAGAAAGTATTTTCACAGATTATCATATTTTTAGCCACTATTTTAGCCTTTTTTTTCGGAGCTGGGGACCGAACCCAGGGCCTTGTGCTTGCTACGCAAGCGCTCTACCACTGAGCTAAATCCCCAACCCCTATTTTAGCCTTTTTTAAAAAAAAAAAATAGTTTTACCCTTTTAATCCCAGCACTTGGGAGGAGAAAGGCAGGTAGATCTCTGTGATATTGAGGCCAGAGTAGTTCATAGAGTGAGTTCCAGCACAACCAGGGCTTCACAGTAGTCTTGAAAAAACAAAAAACAAAAAAATTTAAAATTCTGAATGTGTTTGGATAGGTGAGTGCAATGTCCATGGAGGCCAGAAGAGGGCACCACATCCCCAGAGCTGGAGTTCGAGCTGGATCTGAACTGTGTGATGGGGGTGCTGGGTTCTCTACCAAAGAGTAGTGGGGAGTGTACTTAGTACCCCAGGAGTCCTAAGCCCTAGTCCTTTGCAGGGCTACACCCTCTCGGTCTTTCATGTTCTATGGTCAGCTTGGATGCCACCTCCTCGAGGGAGCCTACAGTGACTGCCCTTACAGCTCATTGACCCTCTGGTTGTTACTAAATTGTGCAGTTCCACAGCAGTAAGAGACGCTCTTTCTCAAGCAAAATGTGGAAGCCCACCTTAGCGTCCTCTCCTGTGGGTCTACTGAGACCCTGTTTAGCTTTTAGACAGGCTCTTCACTATGTAGCCCTGCCCGTCCTGGAACTCACTCTATAGACCAAGCAAGCCTCAAACTCAGAGACCTGGCTGTCTCTGCCTCCTCCTGCGGCAGCACTGGCTGGTTACGAGACTCTTACATTAGCTGCTCAAGGGAGATGGATCCATTTTGGCTCAGAGCTCCAGACAGCAGCCCACTGTGGCTGGAGAGTGGAGGCAGCAGGCACTTAAGCCTTGCACCCAGGGCTTTGCTCTGTTCCCTTTCTTCATGCTTATAGTCCAGGGGAGAGTGGTCCCCACAGTTGAGATGTTCCCCCACATCAATTACCATAAAAGAATCTCCCATAGGCGAGCCAAGAGACCCGTGTCCCAGGCGATTCTGCCATGGTGACCAATAGGACTGGCTGTCACTCACAAGTGACCCTTAGGCTGGGGCAAATGGGACCCTTGGGCGGGGCATTAGCGTAGGTAGGGCTCTGGGCTAGTCTATTCAAGGGCCCAGAGCATGGCACAAACCAGGTGTGGTGGCCCATGTAACTCATGACAACAGGATTGTCGGGAACTCATAGCCATCCTTGCCTCCATAGTGAGGTGAGGCCAGCCTGGGCTACATGAAATTCAATCTCAAACAAGTGGGGGGAGCCAGAGCAGGGACCCCACAGGGGTGCTTCCAGGAATCCAGACCCTTCCTGGTGGCCTGCTGACCAAAGCCAAAGCAGCCCCTCCCAGAGCTCTGGCCTTTGACCTGGAAGTTCCCACACCAGATCCTATTTCCGGTTCTGTTGTGAGAGTTTTTGTAGTGCCTGCCCGGCCCCAACAGACCCTCACCTCCTCCTGACTTCCTAACCTTTCTCTGTCTAGCACCGCAACAACTCACGGTGTCTCTCTAGAAGCACAGCATCTGGGTGTTGGGTTGTTGTGTATTTTGGTTATCCCTCTTGACTTTTTATGTGCACTGTGTTTTGTCTGCATGCATGTCTGTGTGAGGACATCAGTTCCCCTGAAATTGGAGTTGCAGATGGTTGTGAGCCGCCATGTGGGTGCTAGGAATTGAACCCTGGTCCTCTGGAAGAGCAGCCACTGTTCTCACCACTGAGCCATCTCTCTGCCCCTGCTGTTTGGGTTTTTGAGACAGGGTCTTACTGTGTAGCCCAGGCTGGCCTGAAACATACTCTGTAGCTCAGGCTGGACTGAAACTCAGAGATCTTCCTGCTTCTGCCTCCAGTGAGTAGGATTAACGGCGTGTGCCACCACACTGTGCCTTTTCTTTTTGTTTTTGTTATCTTTTTATTAAAAAAAATTATGTGGGGGCTGGAGAGATGGCTCAGCCATTTCTTAATTTCTTAAAGAGCACTGACTGCTCTTCCAGAGGTCCTGAGTTCAATTCCCAGCAACCACACGGCGGCTCACAGCCATCTGTAATGGGATCTGATACCCTCTTCTGGTGCGTCTGAAGACAGTGACAGTGTAGTCATACATATTAAATAAGTAAAATCTAAAAAAAAAAAAAAGTTCATGTATTCTGGTTTTGCCTGCAGCTGTCTGGATTCCTCAGAGGCTGGGAGAGGGCGTTGGGTCCCAGACTGGGTTACACTATCCTGACCCTGCCTGATGTGAGTCAGGAATTGAACCCTTATCCTCTGGAAGAGCAACCAGTGTTCTTAACGGATGAGACATCTTTCCACTTCCACCCCCAGGTTCCAAACAGGGTCTCATTTAGCTCAGGGTAGCCTCATACTCACTACGTAACCCTGGATGATCCTGACCTACTGACTGATCTTCCGGTCTCTTCCTTCCCAGTGCTGGGACGACAAGTGTGTGCCACCATATGGTTCGTGTGGTACAAGGATGGAAAGCAACGCCTCCCCCATGCTGGCTAAGCTTTCTGCCCACCGAGCCATTGCCACAGCCCAGCAGCCAACTTAATTATTAAACTATGCATCTAGTAAGTTTACTTGTGTGTGAGGACGACATACGCTTCGGAGCATCTACGGAGATTAGAAGACAGCTTGCAGGAGTCAGCTCGTATCTTCCGTCCTATGGGCTCCGAGGATTGCTTGCTGGCCAACTCTACCTGCGGAGCTGTCTTGCCCTTCATGTTTGGTATTTACAATATACTGTATGTATAGCGCATGTCAGGTTGCGCCACAGCGGTATGTAGAAATCGGTGATGAGCTTCCCGGCATCAAGAAGTCCTGGATTCATCACCAGCATCGCAAAATATTTAATTTAAAAGAAAAAAATCATTGCAGGTGTTCTCTCCCCTCCCTTTCCGGAAACTGCGTGAGCAGAGACCTCGTGGGACCGCCAGGTGTCGCCGCAGCGCCTCTCACGCCCGGGACATTTCGCACCTTGGGTGGGCGGCGCGGAGGATGCAGGATGCGTCACCAGACCCGGGATGGGGGATCCGGCGAATCGAGCCGCGCGGCTGAGGCCAGGACCCAGGCTGGCGGAGGAGGGGACTCAGGGTGATTCACCGGGAGCCCCCGTGCGCTGTGGGAGAATCCCACGCGGGGTCTGTCTGCCTCCCTCGTGTCCTTGCCGTCCGCTACCAGCCCTCATACTGTGGCTCACAGAACGCCCTCGGAGACCTCAGTTTCCATTTTGCACAATGCAGATAGCCGGCCAAACCTTGGAAAGATAAATGACACTCATGGAAGAGGGGGCCTGTGGTTCATGCTGCGTACTACAAAAATGCCAGGGACATAAAAGGGGCTGCCTTTCAGCCACCACTCCCAGGGGGCAGCACCGGATCAGGTGTGGTGACGCGGTCTGAGGATAGACCGGGAGGCAGCCGGCAGGGGGCGGGGCCGCTCCGGAGAGCGTCTGGAAGGCTCTTCACCTGCGCCTCCCCGGCTCATCTGAAACTCGGGGTGCCAGGAGCGGGGAAAAGGGGTTCCGGATCTTTCCTCCTGGGATCCCTTAGTGCTCTGCAGCCAGGACCCCTGGGGCACCGCCAAACCACCTACCACGACCACTGGGAAGCTTCCTGTGTGCCTCTCCCGCGACCCCCGCCTGAGGGGGCTGAGCGTTCTCAGAGCACCTTTGTATGCGCTGGTGGGATGCCTTTGTAGTTCTCACTTTGGGGAGAGGATCCCACGGTCCTCAAACTTACCAAGTGTTTACTATATACCTTAGACTTATTTAAACACTCTCCAACTCTCCAAGGCCGAGCTGCAGACTTAGCCTCCTGGCCCATGCACATCCCTTCTTTTAGAGCTTGGGAAAGGCTAGGGACTCTCCGGGGACAGGGAGGGGATTCCAGACAGCTCTCCCCGAAAGTTCAAGCCAGCCTCTCGCGCTGGAAACCCCGCGCGCGGCCTGCGTAGCGCGGCTGCCGGGAAATCAGGAGAGAAACTTCTGTGTTTTTTTTTTTTTTTTTTTTTTTTTTTTTTTTTGTCTGTGTGTGTGGTTTTTTTTTCCTCTCTCGATTCGCTGGCAGTCGCCGCTGCCTGGGTTCACGCTCCTCCCAGCCCTGACCCCCACGTGGGGCCGCCGGAGATCCGAGCTCCGCCCTTTCCTACCTCCAGCCAATCTCAGCGCAGGCTACTCGGCTCTTTGTGCCTCCACCAATGGCTGGGCGGTGCATGCCTCCCCTGGCCACGCCCTCTCCCGGGCGGTCTTATAAGCGGCTTGCAGCGCCGGCGCGCTCACTCCGCGTCAACCCGGGATCCGTGTCACCTCCGTCTTCTTGGATTAATTTCGAGGGGGATTTTTTTGCAATCTTCTTTTTAATCCTGCTTTTTTCTTGGGAAAGTAAGTCCCACCGCCTCCGGAAAGCCTCGGACACTTCTGGTCGCGCGGGAAGGTTTTTACCTCTTGGGTTCGGATCTGGACGAGTGCTTTGCCTTGGGGATCTTCCGTGGGGGTCCGCTGTGAAGTGTGACTGAATCATGACCCTGGAAGAGCTGGTGGCGAGCGACAACGCGGTTCAGAAGTGAGTACAACGGAGACCGAGGTCTTCTCGCCCGCCGCCTGAGGTCTGCTGGGCTGTCATCGCCTAATCTCCCCATTTGGCCTTTTAGGATGCAGGCGGTGACTGCGGCGGTGGAGCAGCTGCTGGTGGCCGCGCAGCGTCAGGATCGCCTCACCGTGGGGGTGTACGAGGCGGCCAAACTGATGAATGTGTGAGTCAGCACCCCCTTTTCTCGGGCGTGGGTGGGGGCGCCCCTCTGATGCACGCGCGCTCCAACATCCCTCTAGGGCTCGGGGCTTTGGGGGACTTTCCCAGCGCTCCTGGGAGTTGGGGAGTGGAGGGCGACATTTCTCAGAGAATTTTTTGGGAGAGGGAAAGAGACTCGCTGCAGAACCCTGACTTTGCAAGTTTGAGGTTTTGTGTTTTTTGTTTTGACAAGCAATCCCAATAACTTTGGACTGCTTGCTTCCTTCCTCCCCGCCATCAGTATTTGCATAGTTGGCCACCCCGGCACCCTTGCACCCTGGGTCTTGCTCACCCCTCCCCCTGAGGTTCCCGGAGCTAATGCCCTCCTCCGTGCATGGTTACACCCGCTCCTGGTCTGGCGTCCCTCTGACACTCCTTCTTTCCTGCAGGGACCCCGACAGCGTGGTCTTGTGCCTGCTGGCCATAGACGAAGAAGAGGAGGATGATATTGCTCTGCAAATTCACTTCACCCTGATCCAATCGTTCTGCTGCGACAATGACATTGACATCGTCAGGGTATCAGGCATGCAAAGGCTGGCGCAGCTCCTGGGTGAGCCGGCAGAGACTCTAGGCACAAACGAGGCCCGAGACCTGCACTGCCTCCTGGTCACGGTGAGTGACCCACCCCGCCCTGATCACCTGGGTCCCGTGTTTGTCAACATAGCTGGGCTGGCTGCTCCAACACCAGCTCACTGCCCAGCCATGCTCGGCATGTCCCGTGGGCTGCCTCGTCACCCTGGCAGCTATTTTGAGCTAGCCTGTTTTTCTCTAATAGGGCTTCTGGAGCTGAACAGAGGCTCCCTACCGAACTCCTAGAGCTCCCACTAAACCCTTTCTTTTTCTCCCTCCAACAGAACTGTCATACAGATTCCTGGAAAAGCCAAGGCTTGGTGGAGGTGGCCAGTTACTGTGAAGAGAGCAGAGGCAATAACCAGTGGGTCCCCTATATCTCTCTGGAGGAACGCTGAGGCCCACTCTAAACACCTAAAGCAACTGTTGAGTTGCTGTCCCCTAAAAAAATTAAATAAAATACATATTTGACAGCGCCCCCTCATTCCCCAGAACAATCCCTCAAAAGCTACCCTACCCGTGATACCTTCCGGGAGGGGCGGAGTCACCGAGACTGAGACGAGGAGAGGGGAGTGTGCGCCCGCCCGCCCCCTGGGCTATGGAGCCAGGAGCCAGCACCACAGGTGGTCGCCAAGACAGGAAGGAGGGGACCTCAGGCTGGAGGAGACAGAGACTTTAGAGCCAAGGCCTGGCAATCATGCAGCCAGCCTCTGCACGCAGCTGCAGACGGTCTGGACACCGCCGCAGGGGTGGGGCGAGGCGTCCCCCACCCCGCTGGACAGTGAACTGTGCGTAACTCAGCGGAGGGCGGCGACCCTCGACGCGGGAGCCGGGACTCGAGCCCGGGACTTCGCAGCTAAGGCACATCTACTTTAGTATTGTGCTGAGCAAGACAGATCGCTTGCATATTTTTTAAAAATTTCTACTACAGAGACATTCCAATAAACTGGTTAAGCCTTCCTGTTCTCGTTGTTTTTCCCACTTGCCCACCGCCCCTTCTGGCTACCCTGTGTCGCGCCACCGGCCACCAAGCCGTGTTAGGAGCTCTGAGCTCCGCAGCTCCAGACGCTACTGCTGTCTGTTGTAGGCGCCACCACCCAACTCCAGCTTCATAGCAATTAAGACGCGGGTTTATTACGAAACCTGGCGGCCCATCCCCCACTGTTACCCACTGTGCTGAAGCTGGGGTCTGGGAACGCCGGGAAGATGGCTGCAATCTCCGTCACCACCCTACTGAGCGATCACCTCTCAAAGACCAGAGAGGTGCTGAGAACATCTGAAGTCGCTCAGCAGGGGCTTCTCGGGGAAGATTCCTGACCTCCCCTGGGGACGCACCCTAAGTTTCTTGTTCCTGGGATGGGCCCTGTGGATGCACAAAGGGAAAAGAATGCTTTTTCATTCTTTCCCCAAGCTTAAAATCAACAGTAGGAAACACCCTGGAAGCCTTGGCACTCGCCGCATCTCGCTCCAAAACAAAACCGTGCGGTCCTTCCCAGGGCTTCCCTTCCTCGCCAGCCTCAGTTTACCAGCGACCTTTCCACCAAACTCCTCGTGGGTGAAGAAAATCCCCGGGGTCGCCCTGGGAGTCACGCGCGGGGGGAGCCCCAAGGAGGGGAGTCCCCAGGGGCGGGGTGTAGGGTTTGGAGGAGGGGAAGGGTATCTGGGGTGCAGGGTGTGGGGGAGGGTAGGAGCTGGGCTGTTGCGTTTGCTAGAGCGCTAGCCATGGGGGCGGGGAGGAGCGAGTGAGGGGGATTAAAAGTTTTGCCACACTCGTCTTTGAGTGAGACCCAGGGACGAGGGTCACCTTGGGGGTCGCCCAGAGGCATTAGGATGCGGAAATGAACAGGTTAGAGCGGGAAGGAGTGAGAGGTGGGCAGGGGTAGGCTGGAGGGCACAGAAAGGATATGGGGTGTCGAGGTGTGGACTATTGAGAGGAGACTAAGCCTCGGGCTCCCAGTCTCGGCCTGCAGGCAATGGCCCCAGGCAGGTCCATGCTAGTTCTTCCCTTAGGGCTTGTAACCTGCGGTCCCTTTTCGGACCTGGTGGCCTCCTTGAACAAACAAGAGACCTAACACTTTTTTTTTTTTTTTTTTTTGCCTTGTCTCAGTTTCTCCCTCGGTTAAATGTCCTCCATTCCAAAGTTCTGAAGTTTTCCTGGCAGAAATCGCCTTGAATACCTGGTTCGCTGACTCAGCCATACCAGCCTAGCGTCTGCCTTCCACACTCAAAACTGCCCCAGCCTCATTTTCCCCCAGAAAAAGATACTGGCGCTCAGAGCTTAGTTTGCAGTCTGGAATTATGGGTGGGGGAGGGGGAAAACTCTAGCCGGCTGAGGAGAGACTCCATCCAGTCAGCAGGGAGAAGCTGTCCCAGGTCATCGAGCTTCGGTCCTGTCCTGGACTGCTGCTCCCCTTAGGGACATCATCCTGTGCCAGGAAACGTGGGTGTGTTATTGGACGTTAAGCAGGAAAAACTTGGCAATGCGGATTTCAGGCAGATGGGCGTGGCGCGCACGCACGCTCACGCATGCACACGCAGTCCCCCAGCACTTGGTTGTAGGAACACCAGCCCCTGCACTGAGCTACTTCCGGGTTTTACTCCTGTTCCTCTTGGCCGAGTTGCTCAACTTCTCTGAGCTGGCTCTCTGTGACACACGCAGCCCATATGAGCACCGGCTTGTACAAACAGGTATATGTTCACGCAGGCCGGTATCCCCTGGAATACAATACGACCTTCTTACAGATCCATGGCGGTCGAGGGACACTCTGCCTCAGTAGCGCCCGAGCTTCTGAGCCTCGCTTGCCAGGCACAGATGGTGAAGGTCCTGTGAACCTGTTCAGCTATACTAAGGGACCAGGCTGGGACAAGAGCAGGACAGATGAAGTATGCAGAGACGCTGGGGGAAATCATGAGATAGTTGGAATATTTCATTTCACATGGTTTGCAGGATGAGGATATGAGATGGCAGTGGTGCTAGGGGTTGGAAGGAAAAGAATTTAAGGCCTGAAAATGATCTTCTTGGGTGGGAGCTCCACTCTGACCACACCCCCAGCCCCTCATTGGGGGAGTCTAGGCAGACCACGCCCCAGCCCCCTCACTGGGGGGTTTAGGAGGGGCTCCACCCTGACCACGTCCCCAGCCCCCTCACTGGGGGATTCTAGGCTGGGTTTCCTCCCTGACCACGCCCCCAGCCCCCTCACTGGGGGATTTCTAGGCGGGGCTCCACCCTGACCACGCCCCAAGCCCCCTCACTGGGGCATTCTAGTCGGGGCTCCGCCACTGACCACGAACTCAGTCCATTTCCATTATTCTACTTTAATTCACTGACTGTTAAGGACATCCCCAGAATGTGGACACCATGATTAGTGTCCCTACTTCATAGAGAAACAATCCAAGGAGGTGGAGCCACCTGCCAGAGGTCCCATGACTGGTGACTGGTCACCTCTACAGGACAGGGTTCCCTAAACTGAGTGGTGTCACAAGACTTGGCTAGGACATAACATGCTGCAGGCTAACGTGAGTCCCTGAGGGACAAAACAATCTGTCCAGAGGCTGGGACACAGAAAGTCACCTATGCGTCAAACTCTCCTTTGATGTGACTTAATTCTTTGTGTCACCTGCATTTATGTAGCTCTGACTGTAGGCCAGGCCTTTCCTGCTCCTCTGGGAACATACAGCTAACACGGAGAGCTCAAGAAGCAATGGGATTGGCGATGCGGAGCTGAGTAGGAGAACGATGGAGCTAGAAAGGGGGTGGGCCTTGGCCAAGGGCTTCTGGGTGCCAGTATCTATGCCAGTAAAACCTGTCTAGAATCTGCACGTGCACCATGCGTGTTCCTGGAACAGTCAGTGCTCTTAACCTCCAGTCGTTTTTATTGTATTTGAGACAGGGTCTCACTATGCAGCTCTAGCTGGACTGGAACCCTCTGTGGAGACCAGGCTGGCCTCGAACTCAAAGAGATCCCAGTGCTGGCTTGGAACACTTGTGCTTGCTGTCACCGTTAGCTTTTTTTTTTTTTCCCCTTAAGAATTTTATTTTATGGGGTTGGGGATTTAGCTCAGTGGTAGAGCGCTTGCCTAGGAAGCACAAGGCCCTGGGTTCAGTCCCCAGCTCCGAAAAAAAGAACCAAAAAAAAAAAAAAGAATTTTATTTTATTTTATTTTATTTTATTTATTGCATGTGGAGGTCAGAAGAAAACTTGGTGGAGTTGATTATCTCTAGCGTGTGGGTCTTGGGGCTTGAACTCAGCATGGGCTTCCAGCCAAGCCAAGTTTACCCTCTGAACCCTCTATCCCATCCTGGCTTTCAATTTTTAATGACTTCAGACCGGCCTGGAACTCCCTGCAGATTCTGGGATCCCAGGCCTGTGTGTCACCAAGCCCCAGACAGTTCTGACTTTTCTCCCTGCTTCTCAGCTCTGGAAACATCATACGGGCCCCACCCAGTCCACAAAGGGGATCATTTCTCTCCTAGCACCACTGGGTGCTCACCCTGTCCCTAGGGGCTTGCCTAGCCCTGAAGGAGGAAGCAGATGAACTCAGATAGATAGATTTGGATGAATTGGGGTCCCCCCTATCTGGGTGAACCCTTTTCCCAAGCCCAAAGTCATGTCACATAGACTCCCTAGAGACTCTAACAACCCAGGATCACCTCCAAAACCCAGCACAACCTCCTCCCATAGCCCATGGCACACAGCCTGAAAGCCACCCCTCCACCAGGGCGGAGGAGACTTGGACTCAACCCCCCAACCAGATCCACAGTGCAGAATCCACAGGGGGGTTTCCTCTCTCTGCTCTCCCTGTTCTTTCCCTGCGCGATTCCCACCCCACCCCCTCTCCGGACTCTGCTGTTCTCAGGACCCGGGGAGTGGGTGGAGTGAGAATCTTCTGCAGCAGAAATGGAAGACCCTTGTGTGCTCCCATGGAGTGTGCGCTCCAGGTTGGACTTACGCACGCACACATGCACACGCGGGGTCGGGGGACAAACTTGAGATCCCGAGGGCGCAAGAGGACGTCGGAGTGACGTTTACGCCTTCGTATACACAGCAAGCATGGCATAAGTGCTTCTCCGCAGGCTCCAAGGCTGCGTGGAAGGGCAGAGCTCAGCTCGCCTACAGGAAAGGACGAAGGCCAAGGATTGAAGTTAACTCCTATCTCACACTGAGACGGGGAGCCCAGCTAGATGTGACTCAGTTTCCCCGCCCATGAAAGGGAAAGTGCAAGGGCCCTCCCACCTGGTAAGGTGAACTCCATGGCTTGCAGAGAGCTCAGCAAAAAGCCAGTTGCTTCCAGAACCCTCATTATGGCTTCTAGCCACCCCACCCTGCCAGACACTCTGGGGGTGGAGTGGGGCGCTGACCCAGACCCCAGGCGCCCCTCCCATCCTCCCCAGCAGGCAGGAGTCCCAGGTTCCCTGGTCCTTAAATTGGATAATTGGAGACAGAGGCGGTTGCTGGAGTCACAGACAGTGCTAGTGGGCGACTCTGCCGACGCTTGGGCTCCTCTGGCCCAACCTGGGGTCACACCGACCCATTCTAGGGCCGGTCTCGGGTGTGCCCTGAACGCACGCCGCCGACCACCTCTGGAGAGCGCTGGTGCCAGCCTCTCTCTGGTGCCCGCCTCTCTCTGGTACCCGCCAGGCCGGGTGTCTGCGGCCCGCGGGGGTGGGGGGTCCGCCCCGGCGGCGGGAGGCGGGGCGCTCGCACAGACCCTCCCTTTGTGAGCGGCGCCTTCCCTGGGCTGCTTGGCGCTCACCGCTGGGCAGAGAGCCAGTTCAGGAACCACCTCTGGACAAGCGTTCCAGCACCAACAGCTTAGCTTGCCCTGGGGCTGTCTGGGAAGCCTACTGTGTGCAGCTCCTGAGCGCGGACCGCGGACAGAGCCTACTATGTGCAGCCTTTCAGCTTGTGCAGGGCCGGTGTGCAGCCCCTGAACTCGTGCACCACAACCTACTGTGTGTGGTTCCTAAGGCATCCAAGGTGCAAAATCTACTTGTGCAATCCTAGTGTTCATGCACAACCTACAGTATGCATGCAGAGTGCAACAATTTACTCTGAAAATCCTGAGCAAATGCAAGGCCTACTGAGTGCAGTCCCAGAATGCTTGCAGAACCTGCAGTGTTCTGCTCCTGGAAATGTGTGACGTGACAAATCATCACAGGTGGTTTGCAGAGCACCTACTGTATTCCTGAAAAAGCCTGTGCATACAGCCCGCTGAGCATTGCAGGACCTACTGTGTGCAGCCCTTGAGCTCATTCCGAATCTGCTATGTGCATGCAGAGCCCACCGTGCATAGCTTCTTCATTGCATGCAACGTCTATTTGCAGCCATCCATATGCCAAGCTCAGTTCCTACTGTGTGCACACACTGACATGCTACACACAGCACCCACTGTGTGCAGGCATCTACATATATAAACGAACACCAATAGAGAGCAGATACACCCATTCAGGAGCTCTATTGGTTGCTGGGCACAGCAAAACAGCCATCAGCAGAGCCTCACACATTGGCCTGGCTGGACCAGGACTCGTCTATAAAAGCCTCAGGGTGTGCCCCAGATGCAACAACCAGGACAGAACTGGAGAGGTCTCTAAGTGTAACTGTCCACTCTGGCTGCTGGACACATGTGCATGCCTTGCAGGGGCCAGCTGTCCTTGAGTTCGGCGGAAGAAAAGAGTGCAGTCTTTGCTTTTTCCAGCGGCCTGCCGGCCTGCCGTTAGCGGCTCTGCTTTCCATGGGACTGCTTCTAACTTTGAGAGTTACTTCTAATTGTTGGAGATGTGACTAGGGAGGCCTGGCTATAGGCATGCTGGGTTGTGGGTGGGGGCTGGGCCTCCAGGGTTCTTCCAGGAAGTGCCAAAGGCAGGTGCAAGGGCAGGCAGTCTCCGTGGGCAGTGTGCCAGTCCTTGGCTTCCCTGAAACTGGGCACAGCAGCTGGGAGAGGTTTCCGGGGCCTGCCCAGCCCCACCTGGCCTGGGGCACTCTCGGGGATGGGCGGGGCTGGCAGGAGGCATCCAAGAGGCACCCGGCTCAGCCCGAGCACGTCTGCACAGGAGATACCAAGGCTGGAGCTGAGCATGTGCGTTTGAGGGGTCTGCTGGGGTGCGGTTGTTTGCCTTGCACCTTAGTACTAGCGCTCTCCCGTGCACACTTCTAACAGCCGTAGAGTGGCACAGTTGTGGGTGCCACAGAGTGGCAAAGACGTTTGTGTGCTTGGGAGAACCTTGCAGATCCCCAGCTCTGGATGGCTTATTAACACTCAGTAAATATTTGTTTAATGAACCACTGCAAGAATACACAGACATTTCAGTTTGTAAATGTGCAGTAATTATGGACCGGGCACTTGTACATCACAAACAAGATAAAAAAAAAAAAAAGCCCCTGGAACGAACAGTCTGAGCACGTAAGCGCCTACCTACACTGTCTCTGGCTGTCGGGGACTAGAGCAGGTGCGTGCACGGGACCTTCCCTGCTCATTCCTGCTGATCTTCCTCATGGGCGCCCCTTCCCTGGTCTCTCCCAAGGCCACTAAGCACCCAGGCCTGGTTTGGAAGAACATAAAGGGTGTGGTAACCCCATACTCCCTGCAAGTATTTTCATGACTTGAGATTTTATTTATTTATTTATTTATTTATTTAGTTAGTTAGTTAGTTAGTTTTTGCTTGCAGAACATTCCAGAAAACAAATGGGCATGAGTGGGGGTCAGAGCTGCTGAGTAGGCAGTGTACTGGGGGAACTGACATCCAGGCACCCTCCGAAGCCTCCTCTCCTTTCACAGTGGAAAAACTAAGGCCCATAGAAGGGAGGACCTCTCTGTCCCAGATTTTTAGGACCCTGCTGGGATGTAGGCAGTGAGGACTTGAGGGTGGAGGTGGGGGGCGAGGGACTGAGATCCAGAGAGTGGGGATGTAAGGATGGTTGTGCAGTCCGTCATTACAAACAAAAGAATACCTTTCCTTTCTTTCTCCCTTTACCTTAAATTTCGTATTCTTTCGGGAGAAATGCACAAGTGCCGCAGCGTGCTCATGGGTGGCTGAGGTGATGTGCAAGAGACTGTTCTGGCTTTCTCTTTCACCAATCAGCGCATGCTCCCTCTGTCTGCCAGGGACACGCACGCGGCAAACAGAAACGCAGATCCCTCAGCCATCCCCCACCGTCCAGGACCCACATAGAAATCCAACTGACCACACCAAGGTCATCCCAGACTCCACCCAGGCTCTCTTCTCCCCCACAGCCCCGGGAACTGACCCTGAAGGACTGTGGAGACGCAGACAGGCTGCAGACACACTAGGATGTGTTCATCTTTTCAGCCAGCCAGTCTCACCCTGACGGTAATTAGATCCCAGACTAGTGGGGAGACAGAGGACAGCCCAGCCCGCCAGTCATCACAGCGGCCCCGCCCACAGTCCACCACAGTCCGCCCACAACCGCCAGTCATCACGGGGCCCCATGCCCGCATGAGGCACCTGCAGGGTGTGTGTGTGTGTGTGTGTGTGTGTGTGTGTGTGTGTGTGTGTGTGTGTGGTCAGGGATGAGGTTACTTTGGGGAGCCCTCTCATGATTCTTGCCCCCCTTAGATCTTGAAAAATGAGATTAGGGCTTGGAAGGATCTCATGTAGCCCAGGCTGGCCTCAAACTCACTGTATAGCCTAGGATGACCTTGAACTCCTGACCATTCCACCTCCATTATCCTTGTGCTGGGATGACAGGCACGCACCGAGCTCTGTATACATAGTGACACCACCGAAGGCATTCAGGGATTAGTATCTACTGAACCGTAGCTCAAGTCTCAGAACTCGAACAGCCTGCGGGTGCACAGACCCTAATCTCACACATGCATAGCAAGCTGGATCATTCTGGGACGCCACGAAGTCACAGGTGCTTGCACGCACTGTGGGCATGCAGGCAGGCACTCAGACAGCAGCACACAGGATTTGCAGTGTGTAGAGAACGAGGCCACGCCCAGGCCGGCGACCACGCCCACTGCTCCTGGAGCCCGAAGACCTGCGCCGGCGTCACGGGTTTCCACCCGCGCCGGGATTCCCTGGCCCAGATCACCCGTGACGGTGGCGCCGTCCTGCGTGGGCCACACTGGAGCCAGGATCGGATGACATCAGCTCTACGTTTGATTCTGTGCAGGCCGAGCACATGGACAAAGAAAATGTGTCCGTGGGTTTTCGTTTGTGTGTTTGCGTGTGCATTTATAGAGAGTGCTTAGGATGGGGCTGGGCACGGCCTCGAACTATGTGACCTTCATTCCACGCATGGAGAAACTGAAGCTGGGTTCTGCCTGCCTTACCAGCTCGTGTCTGTGACAAGGTCTCAGGCTGGGGTCTCTGCACCTGATCCAGGCTTATTTAGGGCTGGAAGTATCTTAACTCTCAGTCCGTAGAACTGGGGCCAGGCACTGTGGGCCTTCCTGGGATGAAGGAACTCTGAGTTCTGTCCCCAGCATAGCATAAACCAGATGGCATGTGATACATGTCTCTCACTCCACTGCTCCTGACGCTGTGGTGGGATTGCTGTGAGCTTGAAGCCACGCAGGCTACATGCAAACCCTCGTCCCCAAAATACAAAAAATCAAACATCCTTCCCTCTAAGGGCTGGGATTGTAGCTCAGCGCACAGGACCCTGGCTCCCTTCCTAGCACCACACTCCCTGGATGTACTGGCACAGATAAGTCATCAGCACGGGAGAGGCAGGAGGGTCAGAGGTTCAAGGTCACCACAGCTGCCTGGTGAAAGTTCCGTCTGTTTTCCAAAAGACTACGGCAAAGATCTGTGCAGGGCAGACCCCTTCCCTCTGGTCACCCTCTGTCCACAAGTTGGCTCAGAGAGGTCTTTGGGTAACATAGCTACACACAGCACAGCAGGCGCCAAAGCCGCAGCCAAGTGTTCACTGCTTGGCATTCCGGCCTCTGCTGTGGCCTGAGGCCGTGCCCACACGGGAGCCAGGGCACCCGGCCGGCCGGCCCAGTCGGTTGGGGTGTGTCCCTGGCTCCTGCTGACTCCAAGCAGACAACACTCTAAATATATCCTGGGAGGGGCTGAGAACTATTTTTAGCCTGGGTGGCTTGGGCCCTCCCAGTTCCCAGGTCAGCAATCTTGAGGCCAGCCAGGACCTGGGAGAAAGGGAGGAGGTTGGCTTCATTTTCTGAGGTGCCTACATTCTGCAGCCTGGATGACAGGTGACCCTGAGGAGGAGACTCGCAGGACAGGAGGAAGGAGAGGGTGAGGGAGATCTTGGTGGAAGTGTCCAGGGGCACCTCTCTCAGACCCTCTGCTCTCTCCAGCCTGCCTGGCCTCCTCCTGGGCCAAACTGGCTGCTTTCTATTTGGAGACACAACGTACTTTCCGTGGTTATATTTAGCCGCTTTGGGGATCCCTCCACCTAGCTTGGCTGACCTGCTCCCCCTCCCCCTCCTGTCTCTCCCCCTCATCCTCCCCTTTCTTACCCTCCCTCATCCTCCCTCTCCCCCTCCCCCTCCTCTTCCTAGCTGACTGACCCAGCTTGTCTTACCCACCACACAGAACAGGCATCACCCCCTGACCTGCCACCAGCCTCAGGGGAAGGACAGCCACTGGTCTCTGATGGGGGAGTGGCATGTCCAGAATCTCAGTGAACAAGGCCTTCTGGCCTCCAGGAATCTATGACACCCCAGGACAGGGCAGGGCTTCCCTGGCTGTAACCTTTCACCTAGTTTTGGGAGTGTCAAGAAACCCAACACTTCCTTTGACTGGCGGGGAGGGTTACCTTGTCCCCACAGGTGGGCTGCAGAGTGAGGGTAAACTGAGGCATAGAAGATGCTTGGGGTAGAGGGAACGTGACCTTATTTCCACCAATACTATGTCTAAGTGCTGGGCCAACCAGGGATGGTTTATTTACTTCTCTGGGCCTCCTTTCAGGATATGTCCTGGGAATCACAATGAGGCACAGGATTTATCAATGAATGTGTTAGAGAACTTAGAATGGGATTCGCCTAGCGAACTGAGCCAGGGTCTCCAGGAGGAGGCAAGTTCAGGCATCGAAGTACCCAGTACTGGAGTACTAGTACTTAGCAATCTAGCACTTAGTACTCTATAGAGTGTCAGTACCCAAGCCCAGCTAAGGGGCTCCCAAGTACCCAAGCCCAGCTAAGGGACTCCCTCTGGTGTCTCTGCCCTTACATCCTGTGAAGCCCAGGCCTTCTGTTCTAGGACCTTGATGGGGGAGAACCCAGAGTACAGCACAGGACACTGAGGCCATGGACTGGGCTCTCGGATCTCATGATTGGTGACACACAGGCCAGCACATGCCCCTGGCTTCCCACTGGTGGTGACCTACACTTTATGCCAGGCGGCCTTGGTCATTCTGTAGCCCTGCAGTTGGATTAGCAGAGGCCTGTGTCTGTGGGCTCACTGTGCCATGGTGCTTTCTGACCGCTCCTCAGTGTCCACGTTCAAAATAACAGGATCTTGTTCTGTTTTAAGACAAAGTCCTGCTATGTAGCCCTGGCTGATGTGGAAAATACTGTGAATACGCTGCTGGCCTGCAGTTTGTGGCCATCCTCCTGCCTCTACCTCCAGAGTGCTTGGATGACAGGTGTGACACCATGACCTCATGAAGATATCAGAATTTGGGGGCTGGAGAGGTGGCTCAGTGGTTAGAGCACTGACTGCTCTTCCAGAGGTCCTGAGTTCAATTCCCAGCAACCACATGGTGGCTCACAACCATCTGTAATGAGATCTGATGCCCTCTTCTGGTGTGTCTGAAGACAGCTACAGTGTACTCATGTACATAAAATAAATAGGGGTTGGGGATTTGGCTCGGTGGTAGAGCGCTTGCCTGGGAGGCATAAGGCCCTGGGTTCAGTCCCCAGCTCCGAAAAAAAAATAAAATAAAATAAATAAATAAATATTTTTTTTTTAAAAAAAATCAGAATTTCAGTCAGGCATGGTGATGCATGCCTTTAATCTCAACACTCAGAAGGCAGAAGCAAGTAGATCTCTGAGTTCAAGACCGGCCTGCTCTACGAGTGAGTCTGGGGCAGCCAGGCCTGCACAGAGAAACTGTGTCTGGGAGAACCAAATTAATAATGATAATAGTAGTAGTAGTAGTAGTAGTAGTAGTAGTAGTAGTAGTAGTAATACTAGGTAGTAATTTGGCACAGGAATGATGCGGCTGCATTGGTAAAGGAATTTCTATGAGAGACACAAAAGCTAGGTGCAGCAGCACAGGAGGATCCCCAAACCCCGGGTTTAGTCTAATCTGCCTTCTGAGATTGTCCCTAGGCCAGCTTGTGGGTGTACCCTGATCTCTGAACTTGCCCCTCAGCAAGTATTAAAATTTCAATCCCTTTAAAATATCCAATCTCGGGCTGGAGAGATGGCTCAGCCGTTAAAGGCTAGGCTCACAACCAAAAATATAAAATATCCAATCCCTTTTAAAATGCAACGTCTTTTTACAATTCAAAGTCTCTTAACTGTGGGCTCCACTAAAAATACTTTCTTCCTTCAAGAAGGAAAAATATCAGAGCACGGTCACAATCAAAAGCGAAATCAAACTCTAACCGTCCGGTGTCTGGAATCCACTCATGGTGAAGCCCAAGGCCTTGTGCATGCTCTCAGCTCCTCACTGGGGGCTTCTGGGTAGGCTTTTCCCCTATGCAGGTGCCCTCTAAGGCCGGAGATGCTGGATTTCTTGGAGCTAGTCTGGGTGCTTGAAATCAAAACTGTGTCCTTGTAGTGACAAGTGGGGTTCACTGCTGAGGCATCTTTTAGTTCTTCCCTGATTCCCCGATTCCCTTCTCTGCTCTGTATGTAACCAGCACAAGCCTTACTTCTTTATCTCGGCCTATGCCCCTTCCTTGTTTGACCTGTTCTTACCCCCAGGTTCTGACTCCTTCCCTCTTCTGAACCGCCCCGCACACACCATTTTCACATTTAGATTTTATATACAAGATCAAACATGACGTAATTGCTTCCTGGCTCTGCCAGTGAGCGCCGCCATCTTCGCTTTTCCCCACCCTGCCCCCTTCTAAAGCCCCAAACCTAGCCAGGTCTTCTAGGCTTCAAAGCGGGGTGTGAGGGGGCCCGGGTGAGTTAAGACTCTGACTTCCCCATCTGGCCAGCAGCTTCCTCTGCACTTCCGGCCGTTTTCTCTGAAGATGCTCCATCTCCTGCCCTGCCAGGCTGCGCAAGGCAAGGTGAGCTTCCTTTCCTCGAAGCCAGGGCCCGGGGCGGGCGATCCAGCCCTTTTCTCTGAAGGAGCCTGGCCGGGCCTCAGCACCTCAACCTCCTAATCCTGCCTGATCCTGTAGGACTCTTAAAGTTATTTAGATCTCGGGGATGAGTAAGAAAGGACAGAAACACCTTGGGTGTGAAGTAAGGTCATGGGGACTGCAGCCTGAGAAGGCAGATGGATCCCGACGCCGGGCACCTGTTGCTTGGCTCGGCCCCCACGTCCCACTGGCTGGCCCGGTGTAGTCTCACATGAACAAGAGCAAGTTTCTTTCCCACCCTGAGCTTGGATTTCTTCCCAGAACGATAAATTCTGGTGAAACTGAGTGGGTGCATTCTCAGGCCATCAGCCAGAGCCGCATTCCGTCACTCTTCCCACAGTAAAACCTACTGCTTCCAAGGTTCGGGTCCCATGTGTCCTGGAGAGAGCTCACACACACACATACACACACACACACACACACACACGCACGCATACACGCATGCACACACGCACATATGCCCGCATGCACACACACATGCACTCACACACGCACACAGCCTGTATCCTTAGGTAGTGTGTTAATTCCATTTCTACTGAGGTGATAAATGATGCTGAGGAAAAGCAGCAAAGAGAGAGAGAGTTTATTTGGTTCTTGGTTCTGGTCTGTCACAGACTTTATCAAGGCAACAGGAAGTTAAAACAACCATCAAGTCAGCGAAGGGCACATGCTAGTCCTCCACTCAGTTTCTCCTGTTTGATACAGTTCAGGGCCAAGCCACATAGAGAATGGTGCTGCCCACGGTGGGCTGGGGTCTCCCCACATCAGTTAGTCAAGTAATCAAGAGGATCCCTCACTGACAGGCTCACAGATCAGCCGGATCCAGACAATCCCAGGGGACTGTACACTGTGACCAGGTCTTTGTCAGAGTCATCTGGACCTGCACTGACAGCTCCTAGGAAGCCTTAAAAATGCTTTTACTGGGGTTGGGGATTTAGCTCAGTGGTAGAGCGCTTGCCTAGCAAGCGCAAGGCCCTGGGTTCGGTCCCCAGCTCCGAAAAAAAGAAAAGGAAAAAAAATGCTTTTACTACATTTATTTGTTAAAAAATGTTTATTAGTGGCCCGAGACTTCAAATCCAGCTCTTACCAGACATAAGCAGGCAGATCTCTTTGAGATCAAGCCTGTGCTAGTCTATGTAGTGAGTTTGGTGTCAGCCAGAAAGACAGAGGGAGACGTTGCTTCAAAAAGGCTTTCTCATTTTTCATTTTTCATTGATTTATTTGTGTGCGAACCAAATGCGCTTACTGGGGCTGCTTACAGGAGCGTGGTGGTGTGGGAGCTGGTCACTGACAGCCCACAGGGCATGGTGAGGACTCACCAGAGCTGTACTGTTGGGGTTTGGGAGTGCCCTCCCCTCCTCTCACTCCACAGTTCTTTCTTGTTCACAGAAGCCCTGAGCCTAAGCTTTGTAAATGTCCTGCGAGCCACATGAGCCTGAAATATGTAATTTCCCCATGTCCTCTGGAAGAGCGGCAGGTGCTGTCGGGCTCTACCTGTTGAGCCATCTGCCCAGCCTTGAGCACAGCCTGAACACTCTGTAGTCCAGAAAGAACCAGCCCGGCCTATCATGCTAACACGGCCTGTCATGCTAACACGCCCTGTCATGCTAGGTTGCCCTCCTTTTATTCCTTTGAGACAGCATCTCTCCTGGAGCCCAGAGCTAGATGGCAGCCAGTGAGCCCTGGAAAGTCAACTGCACCCCCTGACACCATGCTGGCTGCCAGGTGTCCATGCCACAAGCTGCCGTTCACTTGTGAGCACAGGATTTGGCTCTGGCCCTCATTAGTGTGGCAAGTTCCTTTACTGAGACATCTTCCTAGCTCTTGCTCGTTTGTTTTTTATTGTTATTTAAAACAGTACATTTACTTACTGGTGGGATCCAGGTGCACATGCCAGGGAGTTAATTGTGGAGGTCAGAGGACAACTTTCAGGAGTTTTCCCACCTTCTACCATGTCCCAGGGATTGAACTCAGGCCCTTAGGCTTGGCAGCAAGTGTCTCCTCCTCAATCCCCCACCCTGACTGTACCTTTGGCCCTGTTTGCTTATTTAACTGTTTTCAATTACATCTGTACCTGCGCCCTATGGGTGCCTTTGGAGGCCAGAAGGGCACATTGTAGCCCCTGGCGCTACAGTTATGTGGGCTCTGGGAACCTAACCCGGATCCTCTGCAAGAGCAGCCATTACTCTCAACCTCTGAGCCAGCACCCTAGCTGCCTCCACACCGTTTTGTTTCCGTGTTTTTGAGGCCTTAAACTCACAACAATCCTCTTGCCTCCACCCCTGAGCGCTGGGATGACAGGTTGAGCCAGTCTCCACCCCTGTCCAGTAGACATTTGCCATAAAATGTCCGTGTAAAAGCCGCGGTGACCCTCGGGCCCTAGATGATCCAGAAGGCTCAGAACCCTCCTGCCAGGTTCTTTGCTCCTAAGCACGTGGACCAAGGCCCAGCCCCGTCTGTTTAGGTGTGGGTGTGTTTGGGGCTGTCGTCCTGATGATCACAGCCATCACCTGAGGGTCACCTGTTTTCCGTGGACTCCCACTGTTCGCCTTTCTGCAAAGCTTGCTTCCCTCAGCACAGTGTTCTCAAGTCACCCCATGCTAGCACCGTGTCCCTTCCCGTGGCTGAGTCGCATCCTTTGCTGTGAACATGTTTCCTTTCCCTGTGGCCAAATGCCTCAGATGATTCCAGCTTTTATCTCTAGAACCAGAGCCGCTCTGAACATTTCCTTTAAAAGAATCATTTATCTTGTTTTTAGTTATTTGTACTATGTTTGAGTGCAGTACCCTCAGAGACCAGAGGGGGCGTCAGATTCCCCTGGAGCTGGAGTCACGGGAGGTTGTGAGCCGCCACGTGGTTGCTGGGAATTGAAGCTGGGACCTCTGCAAGAGCAGCCAGTGCCTTAACTGCAGAGCCACCTCGCCGGCACCAGGTTCTGTAGCCTAGGCTAGTCTTGCACTCCAGATCCGCCTGCCCTGGCCTCCCAAGTGCTGCCCCTGTGTCTCTGTCTTGTGGCTGTGATCTGCCCCTGTCACAGGAAAGCTTCCACGGAGCCCTTTAGGACATTTAGGGTCTCTGAGAAGCTGTTCTGGAGGGTTTGTGGGACTGCAGAGCAGGGTGTGTGGCCTGTGATTCACGCACATTAGCTTGGTTCGGGGATGCGGCAGCATCGTCTCATACACAGCAGACACTTCTGGAAACCTGCCCTGTTCTTTTTTAACTCCTAAGCCTTCCTGGCCTGAGGCCCCTCCCACCGCCACCTTTAAAACTTCCTGCAGTTCCAGTCAACTTTGCTGTCCCGGGAAGGCTGGCTCTGTTTGGGGGAGAGGGTTATCACCGATGTCTCACAGTGTGACCTCATGTACAGAGAGCCGCTGGGAACGCTGTGCAGAGTGGAGCCCGGGAACCCATCCTCCCCTCCTCCGCCCGGAATCCCGGGTCTCTGCCCAGGTGAGTTTGTTGGCCATGGTCCCTCAGAGGTAACCACAGGCCACAGCAAGGGGTAGCTGAGTCAACAGCACACCCTTTCTAGCCGGCTCTCCCTCCCTCCTCACTGTCCCAAGTTCACCCTGGACCTCGGGTCACAGAAATGTCTGCCTCAAGCTCAGGCTCCATGGGCACCAGGCTGTAGGTGGCTGCGGCAAGCCCCAAGGACCCCCTCATCTGCACCCTCAGATGTCATGTCATCTCCCACAGCAGAGAAACGTTGCAGAGGGCCCTGTGCCGGGGACTGTCCTTGGTTATCCAGCACTTCCTGTCTCCAGTCTGGTCCTCAGGAGGCAGGTGAAAGGCAGGCAGACTGGGAGACCCTGCACTGCTGGCTGCAAAGGAGGCGGCTGGGGCTGCGGCAACTGTAAGGGACTAGTTAGGTACTTCCTGGAACTTCCTTGCTGTCCTGGACTACAGCCAAGGGATGCCCGTGTTTTAACATCTGATTGCACAAGTGTTTAGGAATAAAAGTGTTTAGGTCTATCCTTTATGGTGCTGGGATTGAACCCAGGACTTTTGCACACACGATGTGAGCTTTCTTTCACGGAGCCATGTTCTAAGCCCCTTGTTGGGTGACTCTAGGCAGGTATACAGTGTGCCTGGAAACAACAAAAAGTCCAGGGCAGGGGAGCACAGTGGGAGGAGCACTCACCCAGTATGAACAAAGCTCTGGTTCCCACCCCCAGCACTGTGGGGACTCAGCCATGCTGGCCACCCCGTCACACAGTACTCAGGAGTTAGAGGCAGGAAAGTCAGGCTAGCCTGCAATGTACAATGAGCTCGAGGCCAGCCTAGACTATGTGAGATGCTTGTCTCAAAACAAAACAGTTCAAAGAGCAGACCTAAGGTCCTCCAGGCCTGAGCCTCACGCCTCCCTCACCCCAGGTGTCCGATGGAGTCCCTGAGAAAGGGGGTGTGAAAGGCTGGGCACCATCCCTCACAATATCTGAGCCATCCTGTCAGGGAGAGAAAAAGACTTTGGAGTCAAGGCAAAAGGAAAAGAGAGGTTTTTATTGTGGAGGACTCGTCCTCCTGTGACCTCATTCCACACAATAGCAACACTGGGAGAGTGGGAATGGCACACGGGATTTTTTTTTTTTATTCAGAAATAAAAACCAGAGTCACAAAGCAGTGAAGAGGGAAGAGCCAGCCCTGGAGTGTGAAGGGGGAGGAGCCAGCCCTGGAGTGTGAAGGGGGAGGAGCCAGCCCTGGAATGTGAAGGGGGAGGAGCCAGCCCTGGAGGGTGAAGGGGGAGGAGCCAGCCCTGGAGTGGGGGCAGAATTGGAAAGTGACGTGTGACATCTGGCCGGTGTGTATGGCTTCTGTGTAGGATGCACCCCCATGCCCACCATCCTTCTTAGGTTGGAAGTCCCTCCTAGGTGGCTCAAGTTGCAGCAGGTCTGACAGATTTGGGTTTTTGTTTTGTTTTGTTTTTAGACAGTGTCTTTATAACCTTGGCTGTCCTGGAACTCATTCTGTAGACCCGGTTGGTCTCGAATTCACTGAGATCCGCCTGCCTCTGCCTCCCAAGTGCTGGCATTGAAGGCGTGGGCCACCATTCTTGGCTCCTAATTGCTCTGATGTGTTCTGGTTTCCCTAAGCGTCTCTAGGCCGAGGCAGGGCTCCAGTGCTTAGGACGTACACAGGCTACACCAGCACATCCTACCCTCCCTGGGAGCAAGAGGCCACTTTGTCCTTGGCCTGTGAGTCACCCGGGGAGGGGGAACTGGAGGTGTGGGCAGAGATGCAGATTTGAGTTTTTGTCCCAGAGCTGAGAAACAAGGCTGCGACCAAACGCAGGCTGGCCAGGCTGGCACAGCAGCCTCCAGAGGGAAACAATCAGGCGTGTTAGGAACATGAGAGAGCACACTGAGATTTCTGTCTTTGAGACATGGTCTCATGCAGCCCAGGCTAACCTTGAGCCCATCCTGTGGCTGAGAAAGACCCTGAAGTTCTGATCTTCCTGCCTCTACATCCCCAGTGCCCATGCCTGTTTTTTTGCGAGCTTGGGGTGGAACCCAGGTTTCTACCATACTGGCTGGGTGTTCTGCAGTCCCGGTCCCCAGAATGTATGTCCTTTCCTCTCTCCTCACTGTCCCCTGCCAGTGCAGCTGGAGACACACCTGCTGGGACCTGGTTCCTAGCCTAATGAAAGGTGGCTGCAGTTCTGGAGGGACACTGGCTTTTCTGATTCCACCACAGGTTCTGAGAGTCAGGCTCACCAAAGTCCTGGCCCTCTCTGACCAGTAATTGGGAGTCAGTGCACAGGAGGGGCCTGACCCTTGGTCTGTGCTCTCTGTGGCCCATGGAGGGGGAAACAGGGTCCTCTCTTAGCACCTGCAGTGCCCCTCCCCCTTAGTCACATCCCAAACTTCTTTCCCTGATTCCATCAAATGGACTGGGGAGGGGGGGGGCTGCCACCTTATCTAGGTGGTAGGTTGTGCCTAATAGGCTAGGAGCCAGATCTGCCAGCTCCATTCACTTTGCCCATGGGCAGTTTGAGCAACTGTCCAGGGATGAGCCTGGCACAGGGTTTGGGAAGCAGATTTCCACCAGAGCTGCAGGGAGTAACTGGACTGGCTTCATTTCTGCTCCCACACTGATCCGGCAGGAGAAAGAGGTAACTGGAGTCTCAAATGCTTGAGATGCCTTTGTGTATGGCTGCAGACCACACTGGCACACCTAAGCTGTGTCCTCCCTAGACCTGCCACTGTCACTGTCATAGACAGACGGTCTGTCATCTTCCGTCCAATCCGATGCCAGGCATGCAACACAGGCCTATCAGGTAGGTACTCCGGAGCCAGAGGCAGGAAGATCTCCAGTTCCAGTCCAGGCCAGCCTGGACTCTAGGGCTCTGCTCACACAATAGAGAAGATGCCCGCCTCAGAAGTGGAGTGCCATCTAGAATTTACCAGTAAGGGTCTGGGGGCGTGGTCAGGGTGGAGCCCCTTCTAGAATCCCCAGTAGGGGGCTGAGGCATGGTCAGAGGTGGAACCCCTTCTAGAATCCCTCAATGGGGGACTGGGGCGTGGTCAGGGGTGGAGCCCCGTCTAGAATCCCTCAGTGAGGGGTTGGGGGTGTGGTCAGAGATGAATCTCCCAATGAAGGAGTGCAGAAAATGGCCACAGTCCACACATTGAGGGACTTGGGTTCTAGTTAGTTAAAAAATAGTTTGACCCAGGAAGGGGGATCTGGAGGCACAGTCACGTGTGGGATGGAGAACCCCATCGGTCCTTCTCAATCACCTCAAGATAATTAAATCTGCACTTCTGCCCTCACAACCATCTGTGTAACTGGGAGAAAAACGAGGAGTCACCAATGAACACATGGATCTCAGGCTTCGGAGACAAAGTTACACACTCGGCCATACCAGCAAGTGCTTCCTTTGTATGGAGACCCAAATGCCCGTTTCTAGAATGGGCCAACTCTCTGGAGAAAGGGCATCACTGTCACCGTGCACACGACAGGGCCACTCGAGAATGACACTGGGTAGTACAGGGTGCATTGTGTGTGCCGCGTGTGGAGCCAGAGGTCAAGGCTGGGTATCCTCCTCTGCCTTGTGTTTGGAGGCATCGTTTCTCACTGTCTGGAGTTTACTGGCTGCTAGGATGCAGTCCCCAAGCCTCGGGGATCCTTCCATCTCAGCCTTCTGACACCGCACCTGCATGTTTTATGTGGGACCCGAGGACTGCAGCTATGGTCCGCAAACTTGCTAGGCTCGCCGTTGGCCAACAGAACCCTTTCCCCAGGCCAACTAAGGGGAGCTTAAAAACTGTCACATCAGTGGTTCTCGACGGGAGGGGGTGGATGAGGCTAAAGTTAGGCCAGGACGAACTCCAGCTAGGTCAGGAGGCTCCAGGCATTCACAATGGTTTCTGTTCCTTTAAAATTCAAAGTAGAAGGGATTCAAATATTTTTTTCTTACAGGAAAAACTGGACAATACCTTTGGGGTGGGGAGAAAGAGAGGGAGAGGAAGGAGGGAGGAAGAGAGAGAGAACTAGAGAATTATGCAAGGCTTTTTGTCTTTGAATGGATTTTCAGAGGCTGGTACACCAACCAGCAAGGGGTCATTCCGGGCATGTTGCTCACAGTAGCTCATCAGTTCTGACGAGGCCTTGGAGACCTGTGTAGCACAAGGAGGAGAAAGGAGAGGTCACATGGGACAGATAACCACAGCAGCCACAGGCAGGGAGAGCCCAGAGGAGGCCACACAAACTCTGTGGTACACATGCTGTGGAATATTACACAGTCATGATAAAGAATGAGGCTCTGACACAGGTTACAACACAAAGGGATTTTGAGGAACTTGTGTTCAGTGAGGGAATCAAACGCAGAAGCCACATAGTATATACTCACTCCATGATAAAGTATTTCTAGAATGAGTGAATCCAGAGATAGTAAGTAGAGAAATGGCTGCGAGGGAATGGGACGAGGTGATGGCTCTGTTAATAGGCCTTGGCATGGGCTTATGGTCCTGAAAGTGTAACAAGCAGTGAGAGGGCTGGGAGCGTGGCCATGGACTGGGTCCCACCCAGAATCCCCCCAATGAGGGGGTGGGGGCGTGGCTCAGAGTACAAATGTTCCAGGACCCTCTGGGCTCCTCTGAGGATTCTCAGCCCCTTTTTATTTACTACACGGTTCAGTTTTCTTTTGAAATGAAATGTTTCGTTTCATTTTCTTGTCATTTCAAGAAACGAAAACCATGCCAGATTGTGGAAGCAGCTGGACACCCATCTGCGCCATTCCTCTGTGTATATTTCCTGCTCCCCTCTGTGGTAACCGGAGGAAGACAAGAAACTGACAAGAGGGTGACCCGAGTCGCCTGCAGTGCCGGCCTGATGCGGAAAGCCACGTTCACCCCAGGTTCAGTCCCGACAGACAGAACACAAGCGGCTGTGGCTCGCTCTCAGGGTTACCCCTGGGTACACAGTCAGAATCTATGGCTGAGGACAGGTGCCCTCTCACAGGGTCCCCCTCACTCCCCACCCCCTGACGCAGCTCACCTTGATGCGTTCGATCCCAGCTTCGATGCGCAACTGCTCCACCAGCTTCCGGGCCTGGGCGACGTTGTTAGTACCTGACATCATCAGCCATGAGCGTGGACCTGGCGTCTAGAGAGCTGGAGAGCACAGACGGCCTGGTGTGAACCTGCTGCTTAGACCCTGTGAACCCTGACCCCTGACCCCGCTGGCCTCTCAGAGTGGCCCAGCTCTTGCGGCTGTCCATCCCTGCAGGCGGAGTGGTAAGGGGCAGAAGCCACAGGAGGCGTCAGGGTCATCCCAGCATCACCTCCCTTAGCCAGTCATACAATCACGCATTCACTCACGGAACGGGTCTAGAGAATTGTGACCGAACGGCCCAGGCCCGAGGGCTGATGATAATTCAACAAAAGGTTGTCTATTTGTCCTGAGCTAGGGGATTCAAGAACTGATGGCCTGGGCCTCGGCTGGGCTGCCTGGGTGTCGGGGCTGCCTGGGTGGGCGGGGCTACCAAGCTGGGTAAGAATTCTTGGGGAAGCCGTGGCTGAAGGGACTCTTCAGACAGCTCAGGTGGGAGGGGACTCGGAAGTGACTCCTCCTGCTGAGCCACACCCAGTCCCTCTTTTACATTTATTTACATATGTTGTTTGTGTGTGTGTGGGGGTGGGGGAGATGTTGGAGCACGTGTGAAGTCAGAGGACTGCTTGCAGTTGTGGGTTCTCTCCAGGCCTTGAAGCGAGTCTTGTAGCAAGTGCTTCACCAGCTGAGCCCTCTCAGCGGTCCTAGCGTTTTATTGCTTAAAACTATCTGTGTAGGCATGCCTGTTTGCACGTGCGTGTGCATGTGCTCGAGTGTGAGTGTGTGTACGCACGCACATTTGCATGCCTTACTGCACGCATGCAGAGGTCAGGGGACGGGCTGTAGGAGTCTGCTGTCTTCTTCCCTGTGGGTCCCTGGGACAACACAGATCCTCAGTTTTGCTGCAATCCCCTTTTCCAGCTGAGACCTCTGGCCAGCCCTCACCAGAGTTAATCAAATGCTCAGTGAAATCGCCTTATATTTTTCGTTGCAGCTTGCCATGAACTGACAGTGAGTTTTGTTTTGTTTTGTTTTGTTTTGTTTTGAGACAGAGTCTCCCTGTGTAGCCCAGGCTAGCCAGGAACTTCTGCCTTAGATTCTCAAGGTCTGGGATGATAGGCCTGGCCTAAGCCAACCATCTAGTTTAGCAATGTTCCTAACTAGTTTTCAGTTAGCGGTCATAACACAAAATCCTTTGGCCTTGCCTGGCTCCCTGGGGTGTGGGCAGACATCCAGTGCCCCTCCTGGGGACAGAGAAGCCAGCCTCTGCCTCGGTGTGGGCTGCAGAGAAATTACTCATCCGAGCTTCCAGGCAGGACATGGAAACCGCGTGGACTTCAGCCTGAGATTCCTCTTGAGCTAAATATAGTTGAGTAGAGAGAACAAGGACCAGGCACTTTTCCTGGGAAGCTGGGGAGTAGAGGGCAGGGGATGGGCCGGCTCAATCTCTGTGTGTGTGTGTGTGTGTGTGTGTGTGTGTGTGTGTCCACATAACAATGCATCCGAGTGCAGGTGTGTGTGCAGAGATCAGCTGCACAGATACAAGTGTGAGTGGGTCAGAGTCTATCTCCACATGTGTACTATGTCATGAGGATCTCTGCAGACAGGCACAGGCCATAGGCATGTCTGTATACGTGTGTGTGTGTGTGTGTGTGTGTGGCTATGTGCATGTTAAACCAAGGCTCTACTCAGGAGCCATGTCTCCAGCCCCTCACTGGGGGATTCTAGATCAGTACTTAATCATATACGCGCTCGCATGTGCATGCGTGCATATACACACACACACACACACACACATACACATACACACCTCTGCATACACACACACCCCTCTGCATACACACACATACACACACCTCTGCGCACACACACACACCTCTGCATACACACACACACCTCTGCATACACACACACACCTCTGCACACACACACACCTCTGCATACACACACACCTCTGCATATATACACACACACATACACACTCATACCTCTGCATATATACACACACACATACACACTCATACCTCTGCACGCACACACACACACCTCTGCATACACACACACACCTCTGCATACACACACACACCTCTGCATACACACACCCCTCTGCATACACACACACACCTCTGTATACACACACACACCTCTGCATACACACACACACTTCTGCATACACACACACACCTCTGCACACACACATACACACTCATACCTCTGCACGCACACACACACACCCCTCTGCACACACACACACACCTCTGCATACACACACACACACCTCTGCATACACACACACACCTCTGCATACACACACACACCTCTGCATACACACACATACACACACCTCTGCATATACACACACACCTCTGCATATACACACACACCTCTGCACACACACACCTCTGCATACACACACACCTCTGTATACACACACACACCTCTGCATACATACACACACACATACACACTCATACCTCTGCACGCACACACACACACCTCTGCACACACACACCTCTGCACACATACACACACATACACACTCATACCTCTGCACGCACACACACACACACCTCTGCACACACACACCTCTGCACACATACACACACACATACACACTCATACCTCTGCACGCACACACACACACCCCTCTGCATACACACACATACACACACCTCTGCATATACACACACACCTCTCCACACACACACACACCTCTACACACACACACACACACACACACACACACACACACACACCTCTGCATATCACCAGTATGGACATGGCTGCATTTGTCCACACATGAGTGGACATGCTTCTGTGTTCCGTGATTTTCCTGGTGTGCAGTTGGGTTTTCCTTGTGTCTGCTGACCTGAGTTGTGACCCTGAGCTATGCTTCTGCAGGCTGCTCTCTGCTCTCCAGCAGGGCAGCCAGTCCCTGACTCATACGCCAGCCCTCCCCCTCCCCCACAGGTAGTAATAGAGTCAATGCAGCCCACACCTTGAGCTGTGAGTCAGCTCTGCTCATTCCTCACAGGTAGCCGGCCACGAGGTGCAGCACGTGGCAGCTCTTGGGGAAAGACCTGTGGGTGGAGTGAGGCCTTCAGAGCTCTTGGCAGTGTTCACAGTGACCACAGCCGGATCTCGGGCAGCACAGGAGAACTCAGGGCATTGCCTGTGGTGACTGGGGATGATGACCTCTCAGAGCAGCCATTACTCTTGGCAAGGCTCTGACAGAGCATCCTGATCCTGCTAGAGTTGGAAGCCAGGGCTGGGGTTTACCTCCCCAAGTGGGGAGAGATATAATTACACCTCCCCAGTGCTGGGGAGGATGAAGATGGCCACCCCAGGACCATGCATGGAGAAGACAGAGTAACATAGAACTGAAGAAGCACAGGGATTGTGAAGGAATTCACCTAGTTACCCAGAATGCTCTGCATGGTGCCTGCCTCCACCATTCCAGCCAGGAGCTCCCCTATGACCACCACACAAGTCTCTGGGGGCCCCGAGGAGCCCTAGCATTCTCTTTTTGGTTCTGCAGATCCCAAGAGACTGCAACTTGGTCACCGGCCCTGCTGAGGCCATGGAACTCCACATGCTGAGAGGGGAGGGATAGAAGATGCCCCAGAAGCTAGGGTCCCCTAGGTGGACGTCTTTGGGGGTCTAATAGGGCAGGGATGCCAGGCAGGTGTACCCAGGCTCTGTGGATGATCCTGGACAGTTCTCTATGCAGCTGAACAACGATCACAGCCTTATACAACCCATCCCAACAACACTGGGGAGGCAGAGGCCAGCCCGATCTACACGGCAAGTTCTAGGATTACCATGGCTACACAATGAGATCCTCTCAAAACCCCTAAATAAACAGGTAAGTGATGAGGCTCTTGCTGACCACGGGAAGACGGAGCCACGGAAACCAGAGAGACTGGCCAGAGCTGCTCACACAGGAAGTTCTTACGGCAGACTAGAGGTGTGTGGCTTTACCCCAGCACTCAGAAGTTGGAGACAGAAGGATCAGGAATTCAAGGTTATCTTTGACTACATTGTGAGTTCAAGGCCAGCCTTAGCAACGTGAGTCCACATCTAAAACAAAGCAACACCACAACCACTAGCAAAAGCCAGAGGCGCCTGAGAAAGGGAGGTGTATAACAACGGCATTTGTGTTGGTTTGTGGTTGGGTTTGTTTTGTTTTTTGAGACAGGGTTTCTCTGTGCTGCCCTGGCTGGCCTAGAACTCACTGTGAAGACCAGGCTGGCCTTGAACTCACAGAGATCTGCCTACCTCTGCCTTCCTTCCCAGGGCTGAGATCAAAAGCGTGCGCCACCATGCCCAGTGAGAGCTACCGTTCTTGGACTCTGTTTTTTTTTTTTTTTTTTTTTTTTTTTTTTTTTTAAAGATTTATTTATTTATTATATATAAGTACACTGTAGCTGTCTTCAGATACACCAGAAGAGGGCATCGGATCTCTTTACAGATGGTTGTGAGCCACCATGTGGTTGCTGGGAATTGAACTCATGACCTCTGGAAGAGCAGTCGGGTGCTCTTAACCGCTGAGCCATCTCTCCAGCCCTTGGACTCTGTTTAATAACAAGGTTTCTATTAACAGTGAAACCCTTTTATGTTCCCAGTGGACAGGGTTTTAGAAGGACACACGGCCATGTGACAAGCCACCAGGACACAGGCCACTTCTGTTGCCCCAGCTACTGCACCGCACTGTGTCATGGCAGCTGACCTCAGTGACCTTGAATCCAGTCTCCATTTCCTTGTAGGCTGAAAATCCTGGAATCTCACACTGCCAAAGGCCTAGCCTTTCTCCCAGCATGACATTGCTTCCATTCACACACTCACGTGCTGTGATCTTTCTCAGGAGTGAGTAACAACCCATCAAGCACACACAGGCCAGAGACTCAGCAGGTCATGGTGCTACTTCCAAGTCTGAGAACCCGAGTTCAAGCCCTGGGACCACAGGGTGGACAGTAAGGATGGATTTCCTGAAGCTATCTGAGCTACACACACACACACACACACACACACACACACACACACACACACACACACACATACTCTATCTCTTTTGCTCCTGCTTTGTTTTGTTGTGACAGTCTCATGTATGTCACCTGGGCTGTCTCCCTCCTGTGCTCACTCACAGCTGAGGAAGACCTGGTGCCCCAGCTTCTGTTGTGCAGCACCAGGCTGACTGGCCTGGGCTTGTTGGAAAGTTTTTTTTTTTTTTTCTATTCTTTTTTTTGGAGCTGGGGACCGAACCCAGGGCCTTGCGCTTGCTAGGCAAGCGCTCTACCACTGCGCCAAATCCCCAACCCCTGTTGGAAAGTTTTACTCTGGCAATTACAAAGTCACAGGCCTAGGTGTGTGGCGCACATGCCCTAGACCACAGACGACCCCAACCTACGACACTGGGACCCCCTTCCCACTGCCCTCCACCTTGCCCTGGGCTGGTGAGCAGGGTGACAGGCTCATGGATGGGGCCGACCAGGCAGCAGGCTGCTGGGGTCCCTCAGGTACAGAGCATGCTGGCCTGACTCCCGAGCCCCACCCAGTGTTGTGACAGAAGTGACATGTTGCTTGGGGCAAAGTCTAGGTTTGGAGGACTCCCAGAGCAGAGAAACCCTGTGACCCCAACAGCTCTGTAGGTGAACTCTGATGACTTCACAGGACCAACCGTTTGATGGGACAGAGCCACCTCCAGCCAAGTCACTGTCATCACCAAAGGCCTCTGCTAAAAGCGCCTGCAGCTCAGCGGACGCAGCTTGCTCAGTAAGCTTGCAGCTGAGTTGGGAGAGCACACAGGAGACCCTGAATTCCATCAGATCACCCCATCAACAGGGTTGAGCACACTCAGCAGAGGATCGGGAGTTCAAGACCACCCTCAGCTACAAAGCCAGTTTGAGGCTATTGTCACCACGAAAACAAATCATAAAATATACAGAGTCCCTGTGTGGTTACAAGGGAGGACACAACGGAAGGGAGATGGATGGAGCCCACAGGCATAGGCAGAATGGTGGCAGGGAGCGTCTCCGTCTCTAGATATCCTGTGGGAAATCTCTAGGTCCCTGATCCAGGGGAAAGGGGACCTGAGCAGCCACAGCCATCCTGGAAAAACATGCACCATCTAGATCCAGGTCAGGATTCAGACGCAGCTCTGCCTTGAGCAGAGGTGACTGCTACCTGACAGCTGGGCCACCAGTGCTTCCTGCAAATGTGGCCAGTTTGATGCTTCTATTGAGAAACCGTGTGCAGGGTAAGGCCTCTCCCCTGGCCCGTCCTGTGTCCTGTGCAAAGTCTGTGCAGAGAAGTCACAGGTCCCAGCCAGGCCCAGGGGGACCTGGGAAAAGTCAGGGCCCAAACTGAGCCCAGTGGGCAGGGTACTTGCAGCTCCGTTAGCAGAGTGCTTAAAGCTCAGTTGCTATAGTGCTTGTGGCTCTGTGCTTGCCTAGATGAATGACATCTTAGGTGTGGAGCCCAGCACTGCATATACCTGGTGTGGTAGCACCCCTGGGGAGGTGGAGGCAGGAGGATTAGGAGGCCAAGGACACCCTGGGCTACAAGTTCTTTCCGTGAGCCGGTGTTACTGAGCTGCTTATAAATGGATAGAACTGTCCCCTGGAACTCCCGTTGTATAACTTCATGGCAGAGTCCACAGGGCGGCCAGGTTCCTGGGCACGACCACGGACCTGGCTTTGTCACAGGTCCATGCAAACATGGGTTTGAATAATACTCTGGAATCCCCTCTTTCCTGTGCCCCAGATTCGAATTGTGCCTTCTCTAATCGGAAAATAGTGGCTTTGAGATGGGGCAACAGGTCCATGCTTGTCCATCTGCACCCAAGGCAGGAACCCCACATCCATGACCTCTTTCTGTGGACTTTGAGGGAAATACTTGCGGCTCATCGCCTTACACAATCTGGTCAGATGATGAGCTCAGCTCACCTGTTTGTGAGCAGAGAATGAAAACATGTTCTGGGATGTGCTGGGGTTGGCGGGGGGGCCAATATGGTGAGAAGTTCACAGCCAGAGACATAGGGAGAACAATTTAGCCGACAGGGTGCTTGTAGCTCAGTAGGCAGGGTGTTTGTAGCTCAGTGGGCAGGGTGCTTATAGCACAGTGGGCAGGATGCTTGTATCTCAGTGGGCAGGGTGCTTGTAGCTCAGTAGGCAGGGTGCTCGTAGCTCAGTGGGCAGGGTGCTTGCCTGGCATGCTGAAGCCCTGGGCTCCATTTCCAGCATGGGGCATGGGGTTGCAAAATTGTCATCCAAGAACTTGGGAGGCAAAGGCAGAAGGATCAGGAGTTCAAGGATATTCTTGTCCACATAGGACGTTTGAGGCCAGCCTTGGCTACATGAGACTCTGGCTCAAGCAATACTACTACTACTACTACTACTACTACTACTACTACTACTACTAATAATAATAATAATAATAATAATAATATCATCCTTGCTCAAGTAACAACAACAACAACAATGAAGGGTCATTCTAGGGTGGCGAAAATTTCTGTGACACGGTTGGTCTCAAATTCTGCTTTGCAGTAATCCTCCCGCCTCGGCCTCCCATGTAGCTTGGAGTTCTTTGTGTGACACTGTCACCAGCTCATTTGTGTGTGTGTGTTTGTGGACACAGCTTTGCTCTTTCCTTCCAACAGTGGGTCCTGAGGAGGAGTGAATTCTGGTCATCAGGCCTGGCAGCAAGTACCTTCACCACTGAGCCCTCTCACCAGCCCTCTTTCCTCTCCTTGCCAGGCCGGGGTCTCATGTAGCCCAGGCTAGCCTTGAACTTCTGACTTGCTGGGATAGACCAGGGCTTCAGCGTGCCTAGCAAGTGCTCTGTACTGAGCCCAGCCCCAGGCATGAGTAACTCAATTCACCCTCTGCAGTATCTGTCTACCCAGATCCGGAAGCTGAGACAGGGGGATTGTCACAACTTTGAGGCCAGCCTAGTGTCATCAGTGAGACCGAGGCTCAAAAGAAAAACAAAACTGGAATTAAACCAACGCGCTGAGTGAACTCAGGCTGGGAGCGTTGACCTCGCACTTGATTGAACTCAGGTCCTTTACCCACAAGGCTGTTTTCCAAGCGCTGCACTTTGCAGCATTAATTGGTGATTGATTGAGACAAGGTTTCACCAGGTACCAGGCTGGCCTTGAACTCACACAGATCCTTTCGCCTCTAAGGAGATTAAAGGCACGGTTCACACTGGCTAAATTTTGTTTATGCAGTACAGTTGGCCGAAAACTCACGACAATCCAACTGCCTCCGCCTTCAAGACCTTGTGTACTTCCAGGAGAGGCCAGAGGGGGGCGTCGGGCCCCCTGGAGCTGTAGTCACAGAGGGGTGTGAACCCCAGGTGGGTACTAGGAACCGAACCTGAGTCCTCTACTGGAGCAGCCAGTGCAGTAACCGCTGCGCTTTCTCCCCAGGCTACAAGGGCTCTAAAGTAGAGTTTGAGGGGCCATTCCCGCCCCCACCCCCAGACACTTTAGGAAACAATGACTTTCAGACCCAAAAATGCTGGGGAACCTGTGGATGCCGGGCATAGCTCTCATAGCTGGGACACTGCCACTCCCACAGGCTGGGAAAGCACAGCGCCCCTCCCCTCCCGCAGTCTTCTCTACTGCCGAGAAAGTCCCAGGCCAGCTTGGAATCCTGTGTCAGGGGACAGGAATGTGGGGAATGCAGGGGCGGGGGCAGGGAAGGGGGGGGTTGCAAGCGTCCCGCCAGGTGGAAGGAGGAAGCCAACCTTGGTGAGGTCTCAGCTGGGAAGACATCCCCTCCCTCTCTCCCTTCAGGGCCTGGATCAGCAAACTGGAGGGAACTGGGCTGTGTGTCTGCTTTCCAGTGCAGCAGCCAGAAACCGCCAATCGAAAGGATTCTTTTTTTTTTTTTTTGGTTCTTTTTTTCGGAGCTGGGGACCGAACCCAGGGCCTTGCGCTTCCTAGGCAAGCGCTCTACCACTGAGCTAAATCCCCAACCCCGAAAGGATTCTTTAAGATCACAGCTTCGGTGGTGTGGTCCAGGTGGCTCCCTGGGACCCCCTGTGCCAGTCCCACCCCACGCCCGCGTGTTCATAGAGGGATGAGATGGCAGTGGCTGGGGCCCGTGCTTGGTGGCCAGTTTCTGCAGGCAGAGGCTGGAGGATGGAATCCAGGGTCACCCAGAGTGAATGTGAGGCCAGCCTGAGCTACACCAAATTAATGTCCAGACTGGGTCGGGTGAAGGTTAGAGGCTGGATAAGCCTGGGGTGAGGGGAGTGCTGGGGGGCTGGACCTGGGAGATTCTAGGCTCGATCTAGGTTGGAAGGAGTGGACCCTATCCTTGGCCACCCCCACAGCCCCTCACTGGAAATTCTAGGCGGGACTCCTCCCCTAACCACGCCCCCAGTCCGCTCACTGGGGGATTCTAGGCAGGGTCCACCCTGACCACGCCCCTTTTATTGTTTATTTTAAGACAAGGCATCCCAGAGCTACCTAGTTTGGCCTTGAACTCCGTTTTTTTTTCCCTCAGTCTCCTAGAGCAACATGTCTCACTCCTGTCTTCCTGTCAACATCCAGGAATCTGGTTCACTTTTCCCTCCCTGGTTTCTCGTTCTGCCTGCCAAAAAGAAGTTAAGAAATAAGTGGAAAACAAACACAAAACACAACAAAACCACGAGGCCGGATGGGCAGGAGGCAGACGCAGGACGTCTGTTCGCTCCCCAGCACACGGTGTTCAGAAAGGAGCTGTGTTTACAGAGCCCAGATCAGAAGCCAAACCAGGCTGATGTCCTGCGGCTGCGCGTAGAGCCTGGCTTTAGCCCCATGCACCTGCGCAGCCTAACACACACCACTGTATACAAAAACAGTCTCAGCCATGATTGCACACCACTGTATATATACACAGGGGTCCCAGTGATGACTGCACACCAATTCTGAATACAAGGTCTCCACAATGACTTCACACCACTGCATATACAAGTATCTTGAACACAATTGCACACCAACTGTATACACCAGAACCTTGGTGATGGCTGCACGTGCCTGGGGCATGTACACAGGAAGGAGCTCAGGATTGGGGAGGTGGGGGAGAGGGATTTCAAGTTGCTGGGTCATGTGGTTGATTGTACTTGGTTTGGCTTTTTTTCCGGAAATTGCCAAACTGCATTCTATGGCAGCTGTAACGTCTCCTCTCCTCACCCGTGCAGTTTATTTTTTCAATTTAGTTGTGCAATTGTTTGCACTGCTCTTTTGGCTTCTCCTGGCCTGTGTTCATTCAGTGAGTCCTGGCCTAGGGGCTCCCATCCAGGGTGACTATGACACTTGGGGAGCCCCTGGTATGGAGTGGGTGCAGCCTCTATAGAGAATGCTATAGAACAATGTCCCTAGCACCCATGGGGATCTCAGCTTGGCTTCATCTCCATAGAGACTGTGATGGTCACCACAGATGCTGGCCTTGGCCCTGAGCAAGCCTCTGAAGGACCACTCCTTTGTGCTTCTCCTGGCAGCTGTGATGGGGAACCTCACTGTGTCCCCTGACCCCAGGCAGGCTCTCCTGTCACAGGGGACACTAGAGAAGGCCAAGAGCCATGGATGGAGGTTGACACCCTCTGTCCAGCCATAGGAATGCATGCATGCTGGGATTCCCTGGTGACCCCTCCTAGGATGGATGGACCCAGCCTGTAGCTTCTCAGGGTCATGGCGTGGGGTTGGCCACGTGAGGACAGTGTGTGACCTCACAAAAGGACTCGGAGGAGGGGGGATGTATTTCCGAGGGAAACCACTGACCCAGATGAAAAACAGCATCTTGTGACTCTCTGTCAGCCGTGGCCCCTTTGTTCACAGAGTAAATGGGTCCCTGTGTGGCTATATTTAGAAAAGGGCCAAAGAACAGCCATGAGTAAAATGTCCACGAGAGGCAAAAACAGCCAGGCAGGCTCCTGCTCCCAGCACAGGCCCCAGAATGAGCTGATTTGTGATGACATGGGTGGGGACTGTCACCTTAGTGACAGGAACTGGAGAGAAAGGACCTCTGTTTACCCATCTGGCACTCTGGGGGCAGTGGGTAGTGGCCTTTGATCCCCTCTGACTCTCTGTGTGTGTGTGTGTGTGTGTGTGTGTGTGTGTGTGTGTGGTGTGTGTAGGGTGGCCACAATCATGTGAGAGTTTGTAACCTTGGGAGTGGAGGCTGGGCCCCGTGGCTCCTGTCACCCACTCCCAGCTTCCTGACCCTGAGGAAATGCTGTCACCCTGGATCCATGCCAGGGCACAGGGCAGCTCTGGTCTTGTGAGCCTGTAGCTTCTGGGCTGAAGGGAGGGATGGTTGGGTGGAGAGAGGAGAGGTCTATGCTGGGGACTCAATAAACTCCCACACGTGTCACTAAACCCCCTCTCTGTCTCTCTGCAGCCTCTCGGATGTTACTTTCCCACAATCACAGTGCAATCCCTCCAAGAAAGATCGACCACGTGCTTGGCTCGGTAGTGGGGGCATCAGGCACAGCACTGCTTCTCTGAACATCAGTCCCACACGGAAAAAATGAGGCAGACCCCCACCCCCAGGGGCTCCTGCCTATCCCAGCATCTACAGGCCTCACATGCCTTGGCCTGAGGCCCCTTCCTGTCTTGTCAGAGCCATCAACATGGAACTTCCTGGTCTCTCTGCCTCTGACCCCTTGTCTTGCTCTGAGGAAGACCACATGGAGACATTAAGTCCTGGATGATGCCGGGTGGCCCCCAGCTCATTTGGAATCTACTTGTTATGGGAGGGGACAGGCAGTCCCAGGCCTCAGATTTCACATGGACGTTTACAGAGCTACCCTCTCCAACACGTTCTAGAAGCTCGTATCCAGAGCTGGCTGGCACCGGACCGGTCGATGTCAGGGACAAACATACCCAACTCCAGGGACTCATTTTCAACCCTGCTTTCATTGAGCTGATTCTGTCCCCAGAACCGCTGTCTATCCCAGGACCGCGGCCCCACTGCCAGGTGCCTGGAGTGGAGCTCACGGCACACTCGGAGTTCAGTGAGTGCCACACATGGCCTTGGTTTGGCTGTGCAGGAGGTGACAGCCCAGCCAGAGAAGGGAACAAGTACTGGCCTCTGGTGGCTGCTCCTGTGCTGTGGGAACCTAGAAGTCCCCACACTGCCCTACAGGGCTGGGGTCTGCTCCCTCGGGGGAAGAACTCTAAGAGTCTCATGAACATCCTGCCGAGTGGCTCAGTGAGGCTTGCCCAGTGAGAGTGAGGCAGGAGGATAATAAACACCAAACAAGGGAAGGACTGGAGACATGCCAGGGGTAAAGCGCTTGCAGAGCAGAGCAGGCAGTCACAGGTTCAAACCCACATAAGGATCCAGGCCATGCAGTGCAGATCTGGGGTGTGTGCTGGGGGCAGAGACAGGAGGATTCCTGGGGTCACCCTGCCTCAGGAAACATGGGCCTCGGCTTGTGAGCCCACCCACCAATGCACGCACACACAAACAATAGCAAATGTATTTTAAGAGTGGATAGGGCTGGAGAGATGGCGCTGTGTCTATGACTACTGCTCTCGCAGAGGACCCAGGTTCAGTTTCAGCGCCCACATGGGCTTCACAACCCGTCTGTGACCCCAGCTCTGGAGAACCTGACGCCCCCTGCTGGCCTTCGCAGGTCCTACACTCAGGTTTACAGAATAGCATGAAGGCAAAATACACATAAAATAATTTTATGAGACTGATCCCCAACCTCCTGTGCTGAAGAGGCTCCTTCATAAAATAATTTTGTAAAAAAAAAAAAAAAGATAAGTGGTATATCTGTATACTAGTAAGTTAGACAGTTGGCCTAAAAGACAAAATATTAATTAAAAAAAAGACAGGGCTGGAGAGATGGCTCAGCGGTTAGGAGCACTGACTGTTCTTCCAGAGGTCCTGAGTTCAATTCCCAGTAACCACATGGTGGCTCACAACCATCTGTGATGGGATCTGATGCCCTCTTCTGGTGTCTGGAGAGCGACAGTGTGCCCATATAAATAAAATTAAAAATTCTCAAAGAAAAAAAAAAAGACAAACTGCTGAATCAGGCATGACTCAGGCGAAATTTAAGAGATTGATTGATTGATTGATTGATTGATTGATTTCCTACACGTATACACCCTGGGGCTGACTGACAGCCCTGGGGGTGCAGCGACCGAGCCGGGTCCTCCTCAGGAGCCACCAGGGTGTAACTGAGTCACTCCAGCCTGTGCTGCTGCTTTGGCCACATTCTTACACAGTAGAGCGGATAGGACCTACCCGCGTGAGGCAGAGCTGACCCACAGGAATCTGGATTTGAACTCCCAGCTCTGCGCCTACTCTGAGATGACAGAGGTCCCTGTGGGTCATGATCGAAGGAGAAGCTGTGACTTCTGTCTCAAGCGTTGCAAACCCAACCACACCTCACTGGCTCCAGCCAGCTTTGTCTTTTTCTGTCTGTCTGTTTGCTTGCTCTGGTTTTTAGGGACAGGGTTTCTCGGTGTAGACTTGGCAGGCCTGGAACTCACGACATCCGCCTGCCTCTGCCTGATGAGTGCTAGGACGAATGGCGTGGACTAACCACCGGCCCGCTCTAATGCGGCTTTTTTTTTTTTTTTCTTTTTTTCTTTTTTTCGGAGCTGAGGACCGAACCAAGGGCCTTGCGCTTGCTAGGCAAGTGCTCTACCACTGAGCTAAATCCCCAACCCCGTCTATTGCGGCTTTTAAAAGAGAAACTTTGCAACTTTGCTTAAAATAGTATCAGTCCTGTGACACAGGACCCTAACTCTGCTTTCCAGCTCCTGGGAATTCAGAGAGGTCAGGCGCTGCAGGCAAGGTGACAGAGGCCTGACACCCAGGCCTCAGAAGCCGAGGCAGGAGAGTCAGGAGTTGTGGCCCAGCCTGGGCTGTGTGAAATGCTGTCATAAACAAAGAAAACGAAACAGAGGAATGAATGAACGAAATTAAAGACAGATTGCATCCCTCCGCAGATGGGCACCACGATATTCTCATTTTGTCTTCCAGTTTGTTTTATCCCACAGCAGTCCCTGGAACTCCCAGCCAAGGTCAGAGTGCACAGAGGCACGTGCACCAGCTGAAGGAAAACAAAATTCCAGGGGCCTGTGGCTGCATGGAACATTCGGGAGGGCTGCCGGCTGCTTTGATGTGAGCTACTCGTGGTAGGGCGGGGAACTAGAAGTTAGGTTAAAGCCTAACCCAGGGCCCACAGCTGATAGGTGACCGGGACCAGGAAGCCAGGACGGCTGCAGGCTGGGTGGAGAGCCAGGGAAGTGGGACGCTTTAGGGGAGCACTGACTGTGGGCCATCCATCTTGGCAAGCTGTGGTATGTGTACACACCACACGCCCATACACATACACCACACGAACACACACGGGAACATGGCGCACACACACACACACACACACACACACACACACACACAGAGGAACACAAACCACACCACACACAGGAACATATGCACAAACACATGAACATGTACTCACTTATACCACACACATGACACACACAAACATGCACACACATGCACAGACACACATGAACATTTACATACACATGCATGTGCATGACAATACACGCACACACATTCAAACACACACACACACACACACACACACACACACACACACACACACACAGGGTCTTACTCACTATCCCGGCTGGCTGTGTTTTGTGTGCTCATGCACGTGAAGGCCAAAGGAAGCCCTGCCCTTCTCGGCTGCTGTCTGTCTTGTTTATTGAGAACAGTGGGTTGGGCGGAGCACTTCAAGCTTTAGGATCCTGTTGCCCTGTCTCTCTGGTTCTGAGGTTACACGGGTACTGGAGATCCGAGCTTGGGCCCCCATTTTGCACAACTTTACCAACATAGATGTCTCCCCAGCCCCTAGGCTGGCCTTGAACTTGGGCTCAAGGGCTGCCCCCTCCCGATCTGTAGGACACTGGGTGGAGCTGGGTTGGAGAGGGGACGGACAGCAGGGGTCTTGTCCTTCTGTTCAGGCCTTAGCTGGCAGATTTCTGGGGACTGACTCAAGCTGAGGTCCCTGGTGAGATCAGGCAGTTAGAAGCCGGTCATCACTCCTGGGGGATCCCCATCTCTGAAGCTGCTTCTGCAGTGGGCTGTCCCTCGTGAGGCCAACCCAGGGTGGACTTCCTGCCCAGGTTGGGCTGGTGGCTCACGAGGCAGGAGGCTGCTGCCCTCTGACTGGGACAGTCCCTGTGACTCCAGCCGCCCACCTCAGCCCCTCTTCCATTACAAACAGTGGACGTTCTCACATAACAACAGGGGTTTTCCACCCACACAATGGGTGGCTGCTTAGCCTGAGACCAGCCTTCTCTGCTGGAGAAGGAGGCTTAGGGAAGCCTGAGGCCTGAACCCTTCATTGTGGGGAGCAATATTCCTGGGCTCCACCCTCTCTATGGCCACATGCATAGACAGACATCTCTCGGGTACCCCAAATCACACAGTAGGGGCTGAGGCTCTAGGACATTTGTCACCTCACCTTAGATATGACTGACACCCAGATGCTGGAGGTGACTTCTCATCCCACAACCCCAAACGCTCTGCAGGGCGCCTACGGTGACCCCGATCCTACCTCTGGAGGATCAGGGTCTGGCTCCACCACACTCAGCTTCTCATTTTTTTTTTTTTTTTTTTTTTTTTTTGAGGCAGTTTCTCTGTGTAGTCCTGACTTGTCCTGGAACTCACCCTGTAGACCAGGCTGGCCTTGAACTCACAGAGATTCGCCTGCCTCTGACTCCAGAGTGCCAGGACTAAAGCTGTGCCCCCCACCTCCCCACAACCCACCCGTGCACCTTCCTATTTTGAAGTGCAGATTCACAGAAGCTATCCCTGTGCTGTCCCTGTGCCGGATGGTGTCGCACACTTGTGTCCTGGTCACCCTCAGTAAGCTGTGCTTCAGTGGGTAAGACCACGTGCTTTGCAAGGGCGAGAAACCCAAGTTTGAGTCCCAGGCATGGCTGTGTGGATCTCTAAAACAGAACTGAGGTCGAGATGAGAGTCTCACAGGCAACAAGCCCAGCTCCAGGTCCAGTGAGAGACCCTGTCTCAAGGTGACAGAACTTGACTTTCTCAGACCTCCACACGTGTGCATCTGCATACCACACTCACACACATGCACTCACAGATCGCCTGCCCCCAAGGTTCCCAGTACCTTCTCCCAACATGCACCAGGACACGGACGTAGTTGTGATCCCCCTCCTCAGTGCCTGAGGACACATCCCAAGACCCTTAGCGATAATGAAAAAGAAAACAGAACCAGACATTATAACCATCAATAAGAGACACAAAGTCAACTACAATTGTAACAAAATTACCACATCTCTACCAATCAGCACAGAGGTTCCTGCCTACCAGTCCCTGGCTCAGGAAGCTGAGGCACAAGGTGGCCATGAGCTTGAAAACAGCCTGGGCTGCAGAATAAAGCTGTCCTACTGAAGACAAGTGGGCAGACGGGAAAGAAAGGGAAAGCCACCGCGGAGGGTGAGGGCAGCAGGTAGCAAGGGGAAGACATTTTGCCTTTGGGGCAAGTTGATCACAGCAGCTCCCACTAATACCTTCAAGGACACCAAGCCTGCTGTGGTCTGAGACACTGTCTTGCTGTGGGGCTCTCCGACCATGACCTGGGTGAGCCATGGCAGCTGGACACTTGGTGCCAGGCTCCTCGCTCCTCTTTAAATACGGGGTGATCCAGAGTCTTCAGATACTCTCTTCCTGCCTCTTCACAACCAAGATTCCACTTAGGATGCAGGGAGGATGGAGATGCTTGCTTGGGTGACTGAGTGAGGGGGACAGAGTGGACTCTCTTCCCAAAGCTAAGACGGGCAGAGACCTGCTCTGACCCTAAGCAGCCTGGGTAAAATCTGGGAACGTGGTGTGTGCGCACGTACATGTGTGTACACACGCATGTGTATGTGTGTGTGCATGTGCGTGCGTGCATGTGTGTACATGAGTGTGTATACACACGCATGTGTGTGAGAGTGTATGTGTACATGTGTGTATGTGTGCCTGTGTACGTGTGTCTGTGTGTATGCATGAGTGTGTGCATGCAAGTGGCAGGCACACCGGGTGGGGCTTGGAATGGGAGGAAGCAGGGACTCAGCTCAGACCCACAGGCTCAGGCTCCACTGGGGGGACAGCTTCCTAGTTGACATTTCCATGTTGCCTCTGCCTGCTCCCCTCCCAGTCCCACCTCAAAGTCTCCAAGAGCCCAGACTCTGAAATGTCAGTGGGTAGCCTCCTGGAAGGATCTGAAAACAAAGAATCCTCACTTCTCTTTTTTCTGCCCCTCAGAAACAACCAAGGAAGCCAGCCCCGGTCTCACCAGCTCAGCAAGGGCATGGGAAACCCCCAAGACTTTTCCTGTGTCTTCTCAGGAGGAGGTCGGACGTGAGAGAAACTCCAGAGAACCTGAGGGGTTTTAGAGCTGGGCTTCTGAGTCTCCTGGGACCCAGGGCGGCTGGGCTTCCACCTTTTGTGGATAAGAGTCTCATGTAGCCCAGGCTGTCCTGGAACTCTGTGTAGCTGAGGATCTGTTTCCACCTCAGGAATCCTGGGATGGTAGGTGCCACTCCCCGGCTTGGTTTCTGGGTACTGAGGGTGAAACCAGGACCTCGTGCACACTGGGCAAGGGCCCTGCCCACTGAGCACCAGAAACGGGGCCATTTTACATAAGAGGAGGCAAGTTCATTGACTCAGAATTTACCGCTCAGAGCATGAGCATCCTGCCAGAGCTGAACAATGTTTGACCATACTAATTCCAGAACATTCCATCACCACAGAACTGGCCCTACTTCGATAAGCTGTTCCAATTAAGCCAGGTGCGATGGCATATACCCGTCATCCCAGCACTGAGAAGGCTGAGGCAGGGGGATTTCTGAGGGGGAGGTTAGCCTGGACTATAGAGTAAGTTCAAAGCTAGCACAGGCTGAAGAGTGAGGCAGCTTCGACCCAGAAACGAATCACAAAATACACATAAATAAACAGGCTAGACCCTCAGGTGGGCCAGGCTCGGGAGAGCCATTAGATTTCTGGTTTGACGACAGAACACACTCTGGCTAAACCTTCAAGCTTTACTTACTCCCGGGCTGGCAAGGTGGCTGAGTGGTAAAAGGTACTTGTGGCCAACCCTGACGTGATGACCTGAATCCCAGGTCTGCGTGGTGAAAGGAGAGAGCTGCCATCTGACCTTTGGCCTCCAAATGTGTGCCCTGGCTCGTGCCCACACATGAAAGAGATAAACGGGAGGAAAATTTTAAAGCAAAATCTTTAGTTCTTGCTTAGGCTGCTTGGGAGAATAGTAGGCAGCTATGAAAAAGGTCAAGGGTAGATGAAGTTCTGGGGTGAGGGTCATGCTGGATCAGAAGGAAGGGTCGACAGACATGTGGGGAGGGGAAAGTTCCTTATAGGGAAGCCAATGGAAAACAGGGACTCACCAACCCTGTCCTGGATTGGCTGTGAATCTGGGTAGAAGCTGTGTCCTTTAGAATTATCTGAACGTGACCTCTGCCTACAGGGGTAGGGTGGAGTGTGGTTCAGTGCGCTCCTTTTTCCCACGAGTCTGCCACACACAAGCTGCACAGATGCTGGGTGGAGACAGCCCAACCTTCCCTCCTTAGGGTCCTGAGCTCTCTGAGGACGTGCACATGCGGTCCTGTGCTGGGGTGACTGATTGGTTGGTAGAGTGATTGCCTCACACATGGAAAGTCTTGAGTTCTACCCCAGTGATAAGGGACCATGAAGTGTGGGCTCTCACTCAGTCATCCAGGTCTGCCTCAAATTCATAGTGGTCCCCCTGCATCAGCCTCCTGAGTACTGGGATGACAGGCATGAAATATGATGCTCAATTCAGAGAAATTAGCTTTGTGTTTGGAGACAGGGTCTCAGGTAGCCCAGGCTGGTCTAGAACTCAGTATGTAGCTGAGAATGACCTTGAACTCCTGATCCTCCCGCCTCTGAATCCTCAGTGCAGGGGTGACAGGTGAGAACCTATGTCACAGAGCATGTGTCCATAAGAGTCATCTATGTTGGAGCAAGCAGTAGAATGAATGCCCTTCACTTTTTATGGCTGAGTAATATTCCACTGTATGGACGTACCACCATATGGGTGGATGTTGTTTTTACTTCTCAGCTGTGAAGACGCATGTGCAACCACCTGTCCCCACCCTGGCTTTCCATTCTTCTGAGGATACAGCAGGGTGGAGTGGGGGTGAGGTTATTAGGAAATTCTGCACTCTCTTTAACAGCCAGCTTCCCTGTGTGAAGCTGCGAAGTTCTCTTAACTCGACAGACAACCCCACGCTCTCCTTAACCCTGCACCCTCCTCTGCTAAAGCGGCTCAGGGTCCGTGAGTCTCCCGAGTAGGCTGAGGTAGGGGTGCCCTGCTGCCTCTGCACAAATGGCTCAAGCTTCCTGAAATAGGACAAAGGTCACCGTGAGCCCTCAGGCGGGAAAGAAAAGCAGGCGGTGACTTTGATTTCTTTTTATTTGGCCTCGCTCCAGGATGCGTCTGGGAGGCTTCTGGGAAACTGAACTGCCCAAGAGAAGCAGAGCCAGCCTGAGACGTGCACGCGTGCAGCCACTAGCAGCCGCGCGCAGTTACCCACGTCTGTATGCTCTCTCGCTGCCCTAGGCAGAGACCCGGTGCACAGGCGCACAGGCGCACAGGCTCCCGTGACTTGCCGCAGGGCTAGCCAGAGACAGTCAGCCAGGTCACCTCCTGACGCACACGGGACACCACCATAGGCAAAGCCCCAGGGACTCCGCTGTCTCCGCAGATCTGCAGAACATGGGTGAAATCCACACATTCTGCAGACACCGGGCCTTAATTGTTGAAAATCCCAAAAGCCAAAAGCCAGGGTGTCACCTTCCTTGCAGGAGGGAAGCCTCAGTACTTGTCAGCAGGGTGTTTGTTTTGTTTTGTTTTACTGATAGTGACAGGGATGAAAGCCAGAATATCAGCCAGCTAATAAATCTAACCTGGCCTCTTCAACCCCTCTTTTTAAGAGTCTTGCTTATGTAGACCAAGCTGTCCTGGAAATTGCTGTATAGGTAGACCAGGCTGGCTTTACCTCCGAGCTAAGGGACCCGCTTGCTTTTACCTCCGAGTGGTTCACTACAAACAGCTCCCAGACCTCTTCAGTCTTTATTTTGAAACAGGAATTCACTGAGGATCTGGGCTGGCCTTGAATTTACAACCCTTCAAAATGTCATTCTTCAAAATGCTGGTGTGGCACATGTGTGTCAGCCACCCTTACCTTGGCTGTCCAAGGCAACCGTCAGTTTTCTGTCTGGGTTGCAGCCTGAGGTCAACAGGTTCAGTCAGAACCCTCTCCACCGCACATACCAGGTTCCTGTACCATAGACACACAGATACACACACACACACACACACACACACACACACAGAAACACACACATATAGACACACACACATAGACACAGACACACAGACACACATAGACACAGACAGACACACAGACACAGACACACACACACACAGACACACACATAACACACACACACACACACACACACAGAGGCCTGGTTCCCTGGGGACATTGGTTGGGGTCATTCTCTATGGGGTGCCCTGGGCCCTGCCCAGGAACTCCACCATCTTCTTGCAAGGGGGGTGGAGACATCGCTCTAAGAGATTTGGGTCACACGGCTGGTTGGGGTGATCAGATTCTCCGGTCTTTGTCTACAGGCTGTAGTTGGGAGGATTTGCACCTTGGACGAACTCCCACACGTGAAAAACCTCCGGCTGGCATGAAGCCAATGTCCCTGGCCTGTCTGTGACTCGTCTGCCTGAAGTCAGGAAATGGCTGGAGAGGCAGTGACTGTTAAGGAAAACATCCCAAGAATGTAAACTTCCCTTCTGCCGCTGGCTCCTGAGACAAGCTCTGGAAGGCTCCGCTCCGGCTCCCGGTGTTCCCAGCTACAGCCAGGCACCTGCAGGATTCACCGCCCGTGCAGGGTTCCAGTGACAGTTATCAAGCAGAGGCCCCTGTGGCTCACCTCCTAGGGAAGCTGGCTGTGGCACAGCTGGCTTCAACTGAGGCATGCGGGTGGGTGTGACCTCATCTGGCCATCAGGCGGGGCAGTGACAGGTGGGAGAGCATGTGTGGAAACACAAGATGCACAGAATGTGTGCTCTCACACACATACATGCATGTACACGCATGTTATACATACATACACACATGCACAAAACATGCACACATGTGCACACACATGCATACACCATGGACACACATACATGCACACAGATTATGTGCACACACACACACACACACACACACACACACACTGCTTGGGGCTTGTCTCCATTCCGCCTCTCAGGCCTCTAAGAGCCACTAGGGTGCAGGTGCCCTGATATCCTAAGTCTATGGGAGTCCCAGCTTCACATGGCCTGAGGTCTCCCCCACTAGTCCACCCTCTTCACCATCTTTCCTAAACAAAAGACTCCCAGTGCCCCCGAGTGACCATTGCTCACTGGTAAAAGACTGAGGAGGCTTCCTGGGAGGGGCAAAGAAACACGGGTTCTCACACAGCAGGACTGCAGGCCTAGAGGGGAGGGGTGGAGTGTGCAGACTCGGTGGCCCCAGGAGGCCAGTCAGTCAGATCTGAGCTCGAAACAAAGCTGCATCCATCCTGGGGTCCTAGAGCCTGTCTGCAGGGTCATGCAGTCACCTGGCAAGGCCTCTCTGCTCCGAATCCTGACACAGAATAGGGTGTCCACCTCCCTGGGCTACTGAGATGGCTTGGCAGATAAAGCGGCCTGCGGCCAAACCCGGCTACTGAGAATCATCCCTGGACACACAGAGTAGAGAGAGATCCATCTCCCACAAAAGTTTGTCTTCTCTGGGTTCGGTCCCCAGCTCCGAAAAAAAGAACCAAAAAAAAAAAAAAAAAAAAGTTGTCTTCTCACCTCCACATGCATACCCAGCCACAGACACACACAGCAGACACCATACCCACAAACCACACACACACAGCACACACCACACAGCACACAGCACACACACAGCACACAGCACACACACAGTACACAGCACACACAAAGTACATAGCACACACACAGTACACAGCACACACACAGCACACAGCACACACACAGTACACAGCACACACAACACACACAACATACACACAACACATACCACATACACAGCACCCACCACATAACACACACACATACCACACATACCACGCACAACACAACACACACATACCACACATAACACATCACACACCACATAGCACATACAAACTCACTCAGTCACAACCGCCTTGTACGATAGAATGAAATCCTGTCACTATGGCCTTTCCTCACTGGGGACAGATAGTGAGAATGTTTGGGAAGGAAAGGAAGGATTCTCCATCTCAGGCTCATTCGTAAACCAGCACTTGGTACCCAGTCTGAGATCCCAGCATTGGGAGGGTGAGGCAGGAGGATAGCATATTTGGGTTACTTAGAGAAGCTGTGTCAGAAGGAAGTCACGCAGCCAGGCGGTGCCTTTAATCCCAGCAGAGGCAGGCGTATCTCTGTGAATTCGAGGGCAGCCTGGGCTACAGAACAGCCAGGGCTACACAGAGAAATCCTATCTTTTTTTTTTTTTTTTTTGGTTCTTTTTTTCGGAGCTGGGGACCGAACCCAGGGCCTTGCGCTTCCTAGGTAAGCGCTCCACGAGAAATCCTATCTTAAAAAAAGAAAAAAAAAATCAAATTAAAAAGTATGCTACGAAAAGAAAAGACAGCACATCCACTGACATGCTGCAGCCTCATCTGTCCTCCGAGCACGGTTGACACCGAAGTAGACTTTAATGGCCAAAGTTTCAGCTTTCCTGCGAAAAGTTACATGCATGTGAGCGTCCATGTAGACATCTTACAGTGCACATGACTGGGAAAGCTATAGGTAGCTAAGTTTCCCTAGAACTATTTCAGGGCTGGTACGAGACACAGTGGCGCAAGCGCAAGGCCCTGTGTTCGGTCCCCAGCTCCGAAAAAAAGAAAAGAAAAAAAAAAAAAAAGAGACACAGTGGCGGTACAGTTGTAGAGCTCAGAAATTACAGCAATACTAGGGGTGTGGTCAAGGTGAAGCTCCCACTGAAATCCCTCAGTGAGCGACCTGGGGGCGTGGTCAGAGAAAGTCCCGCCCACAATCCCCGCAGTGAAGGGGTTGGAGGCGTGGTCAGGGTTGCACTCTGTTTTAGCATGAGGCATGATAGTTTCCTCTCCCATTACTGCAAAATAATAGCCAAAGCGAGCTAGGAGGTAACTCCATACACTTTGGAGACAACTAAGAGAATTAACGTCATGCAAATGTCTGCACAGCTGAGCGCGAATGAAGGAACGGACATAGCCTTTCCTGCAGCAGATGGCCAGCGGGAACTTCTAGAAGGAAATTGAAATTAGGGAATCATTAACGGATTGTAGCAGTAGAAAGGTCAATCCCGGGAGTCCACTCGTGCGCTTAGAGTATCTTCACACAAGTTACTGATTGACAGCAAGGGAAATGCAAGAGTAATTAAAGCTGAGGTGTGTCTCTGTATCCTGGAACACAGGACAGCAGGGACTCCTGATGCTGCGCATGTGCACAACGGTCTGCACTTTCTGCAGGCACGCAGCACCCAAATACAGAATCCCAGAACTTCCTGGGAGACATTAGAAAACTCCTAACTTGGGTGGTGGTGGTATTTGTACTAGCTGGTTTTGTGTGTCAACGGACACAAGCTGGAGTTATCACAGAGAAAGGAGCCTCGGTTGAGGAAATGCCTTCATGAGACCTCCATAAGGCATTTTCTCAACTAGCGATCAAGAGGGGGAGGGCCCAGCCCATTGTGGATGGTGCTGTCCCTAGGCTGGTGGTCTTGGGTTCTATAAGAAAGCAAGCTGAGAAGCCAGGGGAAGCAAGCCCGTAAGTAACATCCCTCCATGGTCTCTGCATCAGCTCCTGCCTCCTGACCTGCTTGAGTTCCAGTCCTGACTTCCTTTGTGGCAGTGTAAGCTGAATAAACCCTTTTCTCCCCAACTTGCTTCTTGGTCCTGATGTTTGTGCAGGAATAGGAACCCTGACTAAGTGTTCTTGTCTACAGTGAGTGGTTTGTCCCCAAGAGAAGGTTAGAATCAAGAATGTGAAGGGGGGGGTTGGGGATTTAGCTCAGTGGTAGAGCGCTTGCCTAGGAAGCGCAAGGCCCTGGGTTCGGTCCCCAGCTCCAAAAAAAAGAACCAAAAAAAAAAAAAAAAAGAATGTGAAGGGGCCAAGGACACGGCTCAGTGGGTCAGTGGATTTTACAGGCCTGAGTTCAAATTCCCAGCAGCCACAGAACATAGGCCTGGGGCTGTGCATGCCTGAACCCTGAACAATGGCACTCACTGCCTGCGGAGACAGGAGGATGGCTGGGCTGCTGATCCCTGCCCAGCTCCGTGAGTGAGGCTCTGCCTCATGGGGATAAGATGAACAGTGACGGAGCAGGGAACCCAAGTCCTCTTCTGGCCTCTGTGTACACACACTTACACACTCACACACTCACACTCTCACACACTCACACTCACACACCACACACACTCACACACCACACACACTCATACACTCAAACACAGACTCACACACTCACATATACCACACACTTTCACACATGCCAAGCACACTCATACACACACATACTCACACTGACACACACAATCACACTGACACAGAAACACTCACAGACACACACACATATACTCACATACACATACACACTCTCACACACTCACACTCATGAAAACACACTCACATACACACACCCAAACACACGCACTGACACACCACACACATACACTCACACACACTCACACACCACACACATTCTCACACACACCACATGCTCACACTCACAGTCTCACACTAATGCACACACACTCATATACACATTCTCACACACTCACACTGACACACACACAGTCACACTGACACACCAAACATGCACACTCACACACATTCACACAAACACACTCACACAGTCACACTGACACACCACACACACTCACACACACACCACACACACACTCACACACACACCACACACACACACTCACATACTCATACACTCACACACACAGTTGTGTGTGCCTGTTTTCTGAGCACTGAGGCGAAGGCAGGAGGATCTTGTTTTGAGATCAACTTGGAGCTCAGAGGCATAGAAAACCTAACAAATTAAAAGTGGAAAAGAAAGCAACTGCCCCTTTGCTGGGGAGGCCTGTCACCTGGGTGCTGTGTAGATCCCGGACTGGGTGAGCCCAGGGAGGGGTTCACAGTAAACAGAGGCCAGAATGACATGGGCCTAGGCCTCACAATCGCTGCCCAAGGGGGCTGGGACAGACTCTCACCAAGAAAGACAATGAATGGGGACTGGAGAGATGGCTCAGCGGTTAGAGCACTGACTGCTCTTCCAGAGGACCTGAGTTCAATTCCCAGCAACCACATGGTGGCTCACAACCATCTGTAATGGGATCTGATGTCCTCTTCTGGTTTGTCTGAGGACAGCTACAGTGTACTCATATACAAAATAAATATTTAAAAAGAAAAGAAGTCCTTCTCCCTCGACACCTCCGCCTGGCCAATGCCATCCCTATGCAACCTCACAGGGCCGGGCCTCAATGTCAGCATTACCATCACGGCTGTCTCTCATTCACCACGCAGTTAGGGAACAGCACTTTCTACATCCTCACAGGGAGCAAGCTGATGTCCAGTGTAGCAGATTCCACTGATCCTTCTACTGGTGCTATTCTGGGTAGCCCAGGGGTGGGGGGTGGGGGGTGGGGGTGGGGTGGGGGCTCAACTTTCCTAACCCTTAAACCATGAAAGGGGCAATACAAAAAGAGGGAAAAAATTAAAAAAAAATAAAAATAAATTAAAAAGGGGTTGGGGATTTAGCTCAGTGGTAGAGCGCTTGCCTAGCAAGCGCAAGGCCCTGGGTTCAGTCCTCAGCTTCGGAAAAAATAAAAAAATAAAAAAAAAATTTAAAAAAAACAAAAAAGAGGAAATAGGGCTGGGGATTTAGCTCAGTGGTAGAGCGCTTACCTAGGAAGCGCAAGGCCCTGGGTTCGGTCCCCAGCTCCGAAAAAAAGAACCAAAAAAAAAAAAAAAAAAAAAAGAGGAAATAAATACATTTTTTAAAAAGGAAGAAGACGAGAAAAGACAATAATGTCCAGAGAGAAGGCTCACTGAGTTAAGGTGCTTGTGGCTAAGTCTGACCACCTAAGGACCCCCGGCCTCCTCCTCCACTTCCATTAGGTACTGGTCTGGAAATGGCAGCCGATGTGATGGGGCAAGAGGGAGATAAATGCTAGGCGAATGGGGACAGAGGAGGTAAGGCTGCTTGTTAAAGGTCTCCTGGAACCTAAGGTCTGTGGTCCTGCAGAGGCACTGCAAGACATGGGTGGCTGCCTCAGGGCCATGGAGAAACAGCAAGGAGACAGCCTGCTCCAGGGCAGTAGGATTTGCATATTAATCAGATCCTCTGAGGAGGAAGAGAGGACCTCAGAATGTCAGTATCCCGAGGCAGGAGGGTCTCTGAGTTCAAGGCCAGCCTAGTCTACAGAGGGAGTTCCAAGACAGCCAGAGGAGCACAGAGAAACCCTGTGTCAAGAACAAAAACTAAACTAAACAAACAAACAAAAAAAGTAACAGAGACCAAAATATAGTATTCATGGGTTGTTTTCCCTCAAAACTGACAGCTGGAGACTTGCACAGAGCTGGGCTGGGGTGTGCCCAGGAAGGCTGAGGCTGGACGCTGGCCCTGTGGAACTTTCTCCTGTCAGCGACCATATTTCTTCTCCACCCTCCTCTGACCTTTGCTCTTCTGATGACGTAACTCTCCTTGGCCTCTCTGTGGGAACTCGAGTTCACAGTGACCGGCTTACACCGTGGCCTGGGTGACGCACCCATCTGAGCTCTCACGTTCTTCAGCCCAGGTTGGTTGGTCACACCATGCACTGTAGCACAAGTCACCTTCCCGGGGAAGCCAGCTTCTTTTCCAAGACCACCCTCCGGCCCAACCTTCTGATTGATTGATTGATTTTGTGGTCTGTTTGTTCAGGTGTGATTAGAACGCCATCCCTGAGATCTCAGGTTCCTGCCTCTTCTCAGATTTCTACAGTCTCATGTTTGGATGGGCTCCTCCACCTTTGTGTGGAACCTGTGACAAGAATCGGGAAGCCCCGATTCCACATCTACCTGTCACTGAGGGTGTCACCCAGTTTCTGCCACAGTGTGGAGGGGTCCTGAGGACATCTGAGACAGACACCCAGACACGAGGGCCACACCATGTGGACTCCAAGACAGGAACGCCGAGACAGGAAGTAGCTTTCAGAGTGTTGGAATGGAAGTGGCCGGGGACAAAGCGGGAACTTTGGGCTAGCTTAATATTCTGGGAATGGACCGGAAGGACAGGCACACAAGACTGTATAAAGTCTTTATCTTAATAAAGTTGCTAGAAGTAGACTTGGGGGCATAGCCTTCAATCCCAGGCAGAGCAGGCAGATCTCAGTGAGTTCTAGAGATCAGTACAAGCCGCACAGAGAGAACCTGTCTATATAAACAAGACACACCCACCCGAGTCTTCCATTCTCTCTTCCTGAAGACCTTGGATCATCCTATTTCCCCTTTCAGACTGCTGACCCAGGTGCCCTGGCTGTGCCTCAGGAACTCTTGGCTGCAAAGGAAACCGGAGACTTGAATTTGATTCCTGAACCCTATGAACCGTCCATCAACCTGTTTGGCCACCCATCCATCCATCCATCCATCCATCCATCCATCCATCCATCCACCCACCCGTCCGTCCATCCATCTACCCATCCACCAATCCACCCATCCATCTATCCATCCACCCATCCACCAATCCACCCATCCACCAATCCACCCATCCATCCACCCACCCACCCGTCCGTCCATCAATCCATCCATCCACATATCTGTCCATCCATCCATCCACCCACCCACCCATCCATCCATCCACATATCTGTCCATTCATCCACCCACCCACCTACCCACCCACCCATCCACCCACCCACACTTACACACATGAACACCCCATTTGTATAGCACTGATTCTTATTGTTTCTGGACTTTGATCCCTAGTTTCTCTTTCTGAGCTGAGTGAGATCACAAGAACTCTGACGCCTTAAGTCACCTAGCAACCGCACACATATCCTGAGAACAGTCAGGAAGCTTCTCGAACAAAGTGTAACTCACACTCCCGCACTCACTGCCACGGCAAAGAGAAGATTAAAAACCAACCTTCCCTCCGGTCTGACTGAGTCTCCTCCCCCCTTCCCGCCCCCACCCGGCCAGGGCAGGCTGAAGAGTGACCTGCAAGGCTGCATGCCAGGTGCAGGATTGGGGACCTACTAGGGTACAGGAAGCTGTGGTTTCAGCATCTCTGAGGACCAACTGAGGGAGCATTGTGTCAGGGCCAACTTGACCTCTGTGTCACTTAAAAAAGTCTGACCTTGAGCTGCTCTAAGGATTTCCCACTGTCTTTGTGGAAAAGTTTTGAATATTTTTTCTTTTTAATCAGCCAGGTGTGTGATGGCCATGAGGGTTATTCCAGAACTCAGGGAATATATGTGAGACCATCTCGAAAACGTGTGTGTGTGTGTGTGTGTGTGTGTGTGTGTGTGTGTGTGGTTATGTGCAGTGTGCATGCGATTGTGTGTGTGTGCACTTGCAAAGGTTAGACGATGACTCACAGAGTCACAGCTGCCCTTCCCCAGGCACTGATCTCAGGGGTCTGGCATGGGGAAGCCGCCTACCCACTGAGCTGCCCATCTTCACTTCTCACAAAAGTTATTATTTTTTTCAGGGAGAAATTATGCAAAAACTATGACCTTGAGTTTGTCTCTCTCCCTCAACTCCTTGCTAAAGATTTTCACCTAAAGAAGCAATGAAGGAGAACATTCTATCCCCAGGATTCAGACGGGAGGGACACAGATGAGTCGTAGAAGGAGCTAGACGGGTAAAAAGCTAGAAGAAAACCATCAATCACAGTGTCGTTTGCCTGTCAAATGTAAAAATGTAAAAATCGCAACAAATCAATAACAAAAATCCTAAGGAAATATATTCAGAGTTCTTAGGAAACCTGCTGAGGCAGTTAAGTGTGATAGACACACAGTCATCATTCGAATACTCCGGAGGCAGAGGCTGAAGGATCAGAAGTTCATGTTCATTCATCAGACAAACTGTGATTTTACAGGCCAGCCTGGGCTACATGAGACACTGTGACCAAAAACTCAAAAGTAAAACAAACTCACTTAAATACAAGCCAGGGACTTCCTTCTGTGATGACTGTTTCCGAGGGCAAAGATGGAGGCTGGGTGAGCCTACCATTCAGCCACCCAACACACGCACCTGCACACGCGCGCGCGCGCGCACACACTCAGACACGCGCGCGCACACGCGCGCTCACACGCACACGCACGCACCCATGCACGCACGCACGCAGCAAGTGTGGCTGCAGAGTCATGGGGTGGGACCTTATTCCTTAGACTGTGGGGTCTTACGGGGATATGACTTGGCCGGAGGGACGCCGACATTTATTTATGTACTCGGCAAGGTCTGATGTAAGAGAAAGTTCTAGAAGCCGAGCAGGATGCAGCCATCCTAGCGCTTAAACTGAGGCAGTGAGCTCCCCATTTGCTGCAGATTGGGGTATACAGCAAAACTCTGCCCTAGAAGCACAAACCTAGGGGCTGGGGTGGCGGCTCCGTGGAAGCCCTGCCCTGCAAGGATGAGGGTCTGTTAGAGGCACCAACCTTAATTTTCAAAGCTGGGTTTGGGGTCGTTGAGGTGGCTCAGCGGGTTAAGGGCGCTTGCAGGGCCAAGGCTCAAAACTCTGGGCATCAGGACCCACGTGGTGGGACTCCAATAGGTTGTCCTCTGACCTCCATAACACATTAAAAAATAATGGTGTAATTTAGGGTGTTTAAAAAATATTTTTGGGGGTTGGGGATTTGGCTCAGTGGTAGAGTGCTTGCCTAGCAAGCGCAAGGCCCTGGGTTCGATCCCCAGCTCCGAAAAAAAGAATAGAAAAAAAAATATTTTGTATATATGTTTGTGTCTTTGTGCACACGGGTGTGACAGGCCAGCCCCCACAGGGGTCGGATCCCGTAGAGCTAGAGTCACACGCAGTTCTCAGACCCCGACCCGCGACCTGGGTGCTTGGAATTGAACTTAAGTACTTTGCAAGCAAGGCTGGCTCGCTCAAACGTTGACGGGAGCATTACCAGGAGGGTGACAGAGGGCTTGGGCTGCGCGCGGCGGGGTGGGGGGAACCCCTAGCCAGGTTACGGGGGGGGGGGGCGGTACTCGTTCATCATTTCTTCCCTTTAAATGTCAGCCACAGCTGTTAGAGCGAGGGCCCGCAGGCCCAGCACAAAGAGACCCGGGGCAGCCCCAGGCTGTAGGAGCTGTGGCAGGGGCTACTGTCATTTGCGGAGAGGTGGCGGGTCCAGGCTCTGGGGTGCAGGGGTGGTGGGGAACAGAAAAGGCTGGCGGAGCCTTCCGGCTGCCACCGGTAACAAGCACATGGCAGGAAGGCCTCGGTTTTGAAATCTGGAAAAGGGTAACCAGGTTCTCGGGTGCCCCGAGGTGGAGCCTGAGCCGGGAAAAACCCGGAGTCCCCAGTGACGCAGCACATTCCAATCCGCACCCCAGCCGGGTCAGGTGACCCCCCACTCCGCTCTTCCCCGCGGGATTCGGCATCTGGGGCCACGGCGAGGTCTCCCGGTGCTCACCGGGACCCTGCCAGCCCGGGAGCGACCTGTTACTCTCCCCCAGTGACGCAAGTGCTTAATCCAGCAGCGGCTGGCTCACGTGTCCCTGAGCAGGTGCACCTGTGACAGCTTTGGTGCTGTCCCCACGCTACCTCACGGGACAAGGGACACCCGCAGGGCTGGACACTGCCGCCCTAGGGAGAGTCAGAGAGAGTCTCAGGGTCCCTGCAGGGTCCCAGCCAGCCCAGACTCATAATCTCAGGTACCGCCCTCGGGGCAAACCCTGAACAGTTTCTTTCGTGTGAGTTTTTTGTTTCGGTTTTGGTTTAAGTTTGCAGAGTACAAACGAGCCGTTTGTAGGCGCATGAGCCAGTGGTATTTAAGTTCACTCCCGACACTGTGCAAGCTCCAGTCCTAAAATACCACCCCAACCCCCCCCCCCGCAAAAAAACCCTTCGTCCTGGCTTTCACTCCGCCTCTATCCAGCCCCCCCACCCCACCCCTGGCGTCCACCAATCCACTTTCTGTGTCTAAGTTCCCCAGTGTGGGGCTTTGGTGTCTTGAGCATTGTGTCCTTAAGGTCCCCCAACATTGTGTGGTTATCAGAGGGTTGCATGTTTTTATCAGAGCGGTGCTCCTGTTTATGGCTGCATAATACTTCATGAAGTGAACGCTGGGAGCTGGCCTTTCCCACTTTTGCCTGTTGTGAATCTCTGTGTGAGCACACAGGCAGGGTTGAGCCTCCCAGGACCCTGGCCCTCCCAAGGTCAGGCAGAGAGTGTAAGGGGATCCCTGAGTCATTCACTAAGGGAGATGTATCTTATTGAAGTCTGCTGTTATTTTAGTACATTTGTTGTAGTTTTTGTCGTTGATGTTATTTCATAGACCCATGTAGCCCAGGCTGACCTAAAATTCCCCACATAGCTTAGGCTATCCCTGAGCTCTGATCCTCCGGCCTGTGTATTTTCATTACTAAGACCACACATGTGAACATGACTAGGGAGGACAGGAAGGTAGGGTGACCCTTGAAGAATTTCTGACCTTGCAGTGTTCCCATGAAGCTTTGGGAGCCTGCCAAGACCTCCTTAGGACACTGTCAGCTTCGAAGACAGCACCAGTGAGCACTTCCTGCTCTGGCCAAGGGTCACAGCCTGTCCAGCTGCCCGTGTGACCTGGACTGTGTGTGCCCTGCACCTCCCTGTCAGGGGTCAGAACAGGAGTAGGGTACAGGGCTCGGGCTCAGGGACTAGAGGCTGAAGTCTCTCCCATGTGAATGCTTTGACTCTCAGGTCCTTAGGACATGCTACAAAGGGAAGACAGGCAGGACTGGCTATCCAGGCTCTCTGAGGGCTAAGAGCGCAGGATGTGAGTCCCAGTGAGCTCCAAAGTAAGACTTTGTCTCCCCTGTGGTGGTGCGCACACCTTTAATGTCAGCACTCAGGAGGCAGAGACAGGAGGATGGCTGCAAGTTCGAGGCAGCCTGATCTACAGAAGAGAGTTCCGGGACAGCCAGGGCTACACAGAGAAACCCTGCCTCAAAAAATAAATAAATAAATAAATAAAAGACTGTTTCAAAAAGTAAAGAGATGGCTCAGTGGTTATAAGCGCTATCCTGAGTTCAATTCCCTGCAAGCACATGGTTGCTCACAACCATCCAGAAGGGGATCTGATGCCCTCCTCTGCCATGCAGGCATACGTGCAAACAAAGTCTCATATACATAAATAAGGGAATCTTTAAAAAAATATAAAGTAGAAAGAGGGCTGGGGTGTGGTCAGTGTGAGTCCCGCCTAGAATCTCCTCCTCCCCTGTGAGGGTCTGGGGGCGTGGTCAGCAGTACTGTGTGTCCTAATGCAAGGTCCCAGTCATCTCCTGGGTCCGTAAAAGTGTCCCTTTCCCTTTCTTCATTGTTTTGGATTTCAAGGTGCTGTGGTTGGAGCCCAGTGCCTCACCTCCTGCACTAGGCAGCAGACACTATGAAGCCACATCACAGCTCCAAGACACCTTTTCCTATTTGCATGGCCCAGGCCCCAAGGGAGCTGTGAGATTTGTCTCGAAGGCTTGGTTTCTGTCTGGCTAGGGCGCCCACAAACACCTGCTTCTAAACTGTAAACCTGAGTCAGGACAGGACAGAAACTCAGCCTGTCCCCAGCCCTGTGGCCAAAGAGGGAGCCTGAGAGTCCACCTAGCCCTCCATCCAGGGACCTCTTGGTCCTCCTGCCACACAGGACCTTGCAGAAGGCGGGGCACCTCTGTCCTGAAGTCTCCCCAAAGGCTCCCCAGCCCTCCTGAGCCCATGCATGGCCAGACAGCAGACTGGGGAGGGATGACAGGGCTGACTTCAGGGGAGAGGAATTCCGCCCAGCCAGTGTCTAGACTGTGGGACGCAGGCTGCAGGGACCCGGCGGGAGCAAGGCCAGCGGCGGGATGTGCTGCCACCTGGTGGCCACACCACGCACAACCTTCAGATTCAACACTGATCTCTGTCAGGGGTCCCAGGCTGTACGGAGCCCACGGAGAGTATCAAAAGAGGAAAACCTATATGTATTTCACAATTTAATGATGCAACTGATGAACGAAATTTTGGGGTCGCTGCTCCGTGGGTGGAGCCCGGGCTCGTCCAGAGCGCAAGAAGCCCTGAGTTCCACCCCCAGCATTGCAAAAACCAGGAGTGGCAGGTCACACGCCTGTCATCTTAGCATCCCAGATCCTCAGGCAGGAGGATAAGGAGTTCAAGCTTAGCAGGATGCTGAGCCCAGTCTCTGATGCTTACCCGTTCCGTGCAAAGAGCTCCTGAATGGGACAACCACATGTGTCCCAGACATCACCCACAGTCCCCACAAAACTGAATTAACCCTTTAGCCAGAGGATTCCATTACTTTAAGGGAATCTGTGGCCCACAGTCACCTAATCTAGCTCCTGAGGATCAAGCCACACTTCTCTGTGAAGGACTGGTCAGGACCACACCTGCCCCTCTGAGATCTCAGAACCCCGGGTCTGCAAACCAAGGCCTGTCTGTCTTTCTTCTTCTTCTTCTTCTTCTTCTTCTTCTTCTTCTTCTTCTTCTTCTTCTTCTTCTTCTTCTTCTTCTTCTTCTTCTCCTCCTCCTCCTCCTCCTCCTCCTCTTCCTCCTCCTCCTCTTCCTCCTCCTCCTCCTCCTCCTCCTCTTCCTCTTCCTCCTCCTCCTCCTTCCTCTTCTTCTTGGAGCTGGGGACCGAACCCAGGGCCTTGCGCTGGCTAGGCAAGCACTCTACGGCTGAGCTAAATCCCCAACTCCCTCCTCCTCCTCCTCTTCCTCCTCCTCCTTTTCTTCTTCCTCTTTTTTTTTTTTTTCTGGTTTCTTGAGCCAGTATGTTCCTGGCTGTTCTGGAATCGCTTTGTAGACCAGGCTGGACTTGAACTCAGATGACTGCCTCCTTCTGCTTCCCAAGTGTGCTGGTACTAAAGGCTAGTACCACTACTGCCCAGTTCTGTTCGTGCACTGATACAGGGTCTCATGTAGCTGAGGCTACCCCTCCTGCCTCCAAACTCCCAACTGCTGGGACAACAAGTGTGTCTGTCCTGCTATATCCAGTTTTCACGGCTCTGGAGACAGAAACCAGGGCCTTGGGCGTGCTGCGGGGCACTCTGCCCACTGACATGGAGGAGGACAGATACCAGGAGTCAGGCTTGGGGTTATCTAAATTTAAGTTTCAGAAGGAAATCTGCCGTGTACACAACCAGCTGCAATAGGGGAGCCCTGGACCCCTTGCTCAGCCCTGGGCTCCCATGTGACTGTCCACACAGACTAAGAAGTCCAGCTGCCGTGGGACCTCTGTCCACCCGGCTCTCTTTTGACACAGGGTCTCATGTAGCCCAGGCTGGATTTGAACTCCCCATTCAGCCCAGGATAACTCTGAGCTGACCTCCCTAGTGCTCTGATTCCTGTGGAGATGGGGGTGAAGCCCAGGTCCCCTGCCTGCCTGGCAGGTGCTCTGCCCTCCGAGTCCCACCCACATCCCTCTAATTTGCATCATTTTCTCAATTATCTTTTTTTTTTTTTTGACATCCTGTTGATCTGGTGGCTTGAGTAATTCCCACAGTTGACACTGTCCTGATGTGGGCTGAGGTTGGCTCAGGTCTGTGGTCACAGAGCATCACAGAAGAGGAGGTGAGGATACACCAGGCACAGGGACAGGATGGGGGTGATGTTCTGTAGGAACCGTGCCCAGAGGTTGGGTTTCATTTTCTTTTTTTTTTTCCTCCCCACCCCTCATTTTCTTAAAATCATTTATTGATCTTTAATTCCACACATCATAAAGTGGACTCGCAGTGGGTAATGTCACTTAACGGAATTGAACCCACTTCTCCCAAGACAGTTCAGGCTAGTCTTCCCAATACTCAGGAAGCAGAGGCAGGAGTTCAACTTCATCTGTGCCTCGGAGGGGGTGTGGGGGGCGATGGATTCTGGGAGGGGAGCCGAGCGCCGGGCTGTGGCTGGGAGGGTGACTGGGTCCCTGGTTACACGTGCATCCGAGGCTTCACACCCCAGGTGCAGCTACTGAAGTGTGCAGTTCGCCGCTCTTCACACAGCTGCGGGGGCGGCGGGGGTGGCAGGCGGCAGCTTGGTCTACCGATGTGTTCTCAGGCTCAGCCACTCCCACACAGGGTCCAATGCCCGGGGACGCAGGTATTGAGATGAGCCAGGAGTGGTGATCAGCAAGGGCCCTGGGAACGGGCTTACACTGGCGTCTCCATAGCAACGTGGTTCCCGGAAACCAGAAACCAGAGCCTAAAGTGTCCATCAACAGACATAGTCCATCCCCTCCGGACTCCTTGGTCATGAGAAAAAAGTCACACGACACTTGTTCGTGGAGGGATTTCAAGGCTCAGTGGCAGGAGCCGGACACACAGCAACACACCTGGGATCCACTCCCAGGATGCCGCGGGAGCCCTGGGACGCAGAGACAGGACCGGGGAGAAGAACTGGCCTGCGAGAGGAGGGCGGAGCTTCAGTCTGGGAATGGTAAGTTCCAGAGATGAAGGCAGCGAGGGCAGATGTATCCTTATAAATGATCTTCACGCTGCTGATCTAAGACGGCGGGCGGGCATGAGAGATTTTATGCGTTGTGTGTATTACCATGGATTTAAAAAGAGAAATATTGGGCTGGAGAGAAATAACCTCTGAGAGAAGGCTCAGAGGTTAAGAACACCTGCTACTCTTTCAGAGGTCCTGAGTTCAATTCCCAACAACCTTATAATGAGATCTGGTGCCCTCTTCTGGCCTACAGACATATATGCAAGCAGACCGTTGTACACATTATAAATAAATCAAAAAGAGAAATATGAAGCCCTGTGCTGCTGACACACACCTTTAATCCCACCACTTGGGAGGCAGGTGGATCTCTGTGAGTTCGAGGCTAGCCTGGTCTAGAGCTAGTTCCAGGATAGCCCGAGCTACACAGAGAAACTGTCTTGAAAAAATAAAAAAATAAAAGATAACATGGATCCCACATCCTCCACCTCACCCCGTTATCCAGCACGCTTAGCCAACACCTGTGGGTTCAAGGTGACTCGATGTCAGGGCTAAGGGAGAGCACATTCTGTCCTCAGTAATCTGAGAACCTGGGACAAGGGCACCCTTTAACCACTCTGAGCCCCCATTTCCTTGTTTTTCAGTCAGGAATGTTAGATTTCTCTCACCATAAGACTAGAATATCAATGTCACTTCCTCTAGGAAAGTCACCTTGAAGCTCTGGGGTCTGACCCAGGTTGTCTCTGCCTACCAGGGGACTCCAGATGGACTTCTAGGGATATTGTGGCTGTCACACTGGTGGAGTATCTACTTGGAGCTGCTCAGCACCCTGCAGGGCTCAAGACATCCTACCCTTGAGACCAAGTGGGTCCCATACACCAGGAGCAATAGGAGTCCCCATGCCTCTGGCATGGCGTCCCAGGACACAAGGGTGTGCTAGGAGTACCATAGCTGCGTCTCTCCCCATCTTCTCCGAGCAAAGCCAGAGTCTCTGACTTCAAGGATCCATGTCCACCCCTACCCTGTTCTCTGTCCCTCCTGCTCTTGCTGGACTCCTGGGCTCCCCGGGGTCATGGGGGCTGAGTGCCCAGCACAGTTCTGACTCAGCACAATGTGTCAGGGCGATGGGGACAGCATGTGGCATTCCAGGAAGCCGTGGGATCCTTACTCCTCCTTGGGGTGTGACAGGCAGGCTGCCCAGAGGCTCCATTCGCTCCCTGTTCTCAACACATCAGGTGTGGTCTTGCCCAGGGCCATGGGAGGCTCCTCAACCTTTTTCCTTCACCTCAGCCGTCAACTTCAGTTGCTCTGTGCCTTGCTTCTTCTTCTTCTTCTTCTTTTTTTTTCTTCTTCTTTTTTTTTTCGGAGCTGGGGACGGAACCCAGGGCCTTGAGCTTGCTAGGCAAGCGCTCTACCACTGAGCTAAATCCCCAACCCCTGTGCCTTGCTTCTTAAGACAGGGTCTCAGCCAACCTGAGGTTCACCTGTTAGGCTGGACTGTCTGGCCAGGATTCCAGGCATCCTCCTGCCTCCATCTCTCCAGTGCTGACTAGAACTACCACAGGTTCTGACTGTAGCCAGCTGTTTGCATTCATGCTGGAGACTTGAACTCAAGTCTTCATAGTAGCCCAGCCAGCAAAGACTATACACTGAGTCACCTCTCCATTCCCAGCTAGTAACCAGAACTCGTTGGTGGGTAACTTGGGATAAATATCAGGCAACTAGAGGACAGAGGCCCAACACACACACACACACACACACACACACACACACACACACACACGTACACACGTACACACATAGGCATGCATGCACACATGCATGCACACTGGGATGAAGCAGACACCCATGCAGACTGCAGGCTGGGCTCTCTGCGCTCAGCTGCTTGGAGCTTAGGATGTCCCTGAGCCATAGGGCAATGAGGGGAGGGTAAGAGGGTGGTGACACATCAAGATGTGTTATCCAGGTGGTGACCCAGCGGCCGCTGTGAACTAACTCCAAGAGCACAGTGGGGGCAGCGATGCAGGGCACCTTGGCTGGGGACCCTGGCTGGGGACAGATGGCTGGAGATGGAGGAGCCCTGACTGCTCTTGCAGAGGGTCCCACATGGCCACTCACGCCACTTCTGGCTGCTGTCGGTACTGCATGCCCTTCCCACACACGAGTAAGAATGACCTTAAACCAAGGCAAGGGTCTAGCTCTGCAGACGCTGTCGTGGACCTGGGGTGTTTTGGGATGCTTAACACCCACTTCGGGTGAGCTATGTCTAGCCTCTGCTGGCTCCCCTGTGTCCCTACCACCCTTGCCACATCATCATACACGCCTGTCACCCCCATGGGTACTGAGTCAGCAGAGGCTAGGGCCCAGCAAATCCAGGAATGACCTACTCCTGCATCAGCACCACTCTGGGGGAAGCTGATGCTTCAGGTGGTTGCTTAGCAACAGCATCCACCACAGAGGAAACTTCTAGCTCTTTCTGTGCAGACTTCTCTGGGTCTCCATTTTCAAAGGGTAAATTGGGTGCATGGGGTTTCAAGGAGGGAGCTGTTTGCTGGGGCTTGGGAGGGGACCAGAGGGCACTGCAGAAAATAAGAACAGTGATCCCGAGATGGGCGCGCAGCTCGGCCAGCAGGGTGATGGCAGCTCGGTTGATAGGTGTTTGTAGCTCAGATGCCTGTCATCCGTGAAGCCCTGAGCTCTGTCCCTAGCACGTGGTGGCACACACCTCTCAGAAAGCACTCAGGAGTTGCAGACAGGAGGATCAGGAGCCTGGGTCATCATTAGCTACATAAAGAGTATCTGAAGCTAGCCTAGGCTACAGGAGACCAAGTCTCAAACAACAAAGAGGCTTCCTCCATGGCTAGGTGAGATTTCAGTACAATAGGGGCAGTCCCCACCCCCAGAACTGTGGGTGTCTGGGGCTGGGCCATTCTTTGTCAGCGTCTTCATTAGCCACTCTCTATCTGTTAATGGTCTCCCCCAGTTCTGCTGGGCAGCCTGTCCTCAGCACAGATGCTCTGGCTCAGGGGTTCTCAGGAACCCTGGAGACTGTGCCACCCAGGCACCTGCTTCTACTGAAGTCCTGCTCACATGGAAATGCACACACTGAGCCATGAGGGAAGGAGCCTCCCCCACCCCGTGATCACCCTTGAAGTCCTCAATGCTCTGAGAAGTTTCTGGAATTCTGAGTTGCAGACTGTGCAAGGAGTCAGTTCTAGGCACTATGGGCGACATCAGGGGACACTCCTGGTGGGTCACAATGTGTCCCCTGATGACATGGTGACACGGCGCTGTCTGTGTTTGCTGTTCTGGCAGCTGCTGTGACCGTGTGAGCCAAGCACTGCATGAGGACCTGTATCGCGGTAGCGCGTTCCCAGGACACCCGATAACAGCACAATTTTAACGTGCCTGGGACAGACCCGGAGGGCGACCAGCCTTGAGCCACCTGCACCAAGGCAGCTCCTGACAAAAGGTACCAGTTCCCACATAATTGCCCCCAAATCGCAAGAAAAAATGGGAACCTGAATAAAAAACACCTCGTGCTGGGGCCACTCTAGGGCTCTGAGCTCATGTGGATCCCTGAGAGTCAGGGTTTTATGGAGAAGGGTTCCCGTGAGGCTTCCAGGCCATGCCATGTCATCCCCGGCCCCGCAAGGTGCTGAGCTGACTGTGTCTGCCTTTGTGACTCTGTGACAGGAGCTTCCCGCCCACCGGCTGTTGCCTTGGGTGGCCACATGTTCTCGTTTTGTCCATGGCGTTGGGGCACATGGAGTGGTAATTGTCACCCCAACCTTCTCCTTTCCTTTTCCAAGCTTTGTCTGAGAGCTACACCCATTGAGGCCTTCCCTGCGTGCTGCGGTGCAGAAGCGCACGGATCTCTCCTGTCTCTTAGTGGCCACATGTGGTAACAGCAGATATTGTTTACTATCCCCGCCAAACTTGCACAAAATGATGAGGGAGATGGCCCAGCAATAAAAACGCTGGCCACCAAGCCTGAAGGCCTGAGTTCGACTCCCCATGGAAAGGAGAGGCCCGGTTTCAGTAAACTGTCCTGTAAATTTCCACGTGTTCCAGGACATGCGCACACGCCCGAATAAGAACATGTAGTGCTTTATTTTGTAAAGTGCCCATACTGGACTGAACTCAGTAGTTAGAGCAACAGCTGCTCTCATAGTGTATGCTGGTTAGTCACCAAGACCCACATGACAGCTCACAAACACCCATAAATCCAGTTCTAGGGGAGCGGACACCCTCACTCAGACACGAATGTAGGCAAAACAGCAGTTCACATAAAATAAAAAAAAAATTTAAAGATGCTTGGGTGTGGTTGTACATAACCCAATCCCAGCACTTGGGAGGCAGAGGCAGGCAGATCTCTGAATTGAGAGGCCAGCCTTGTCTACAGAGCAAGTTCCAGAACAGCCAGGACTACAGAGAAACCCTATCTTGAAAAACTTAAAAAAAAAAAAAAAAAGGAAAAAACCAAAATTTAGGAGTTATCTAGCATCCCACTCTGTGAGGGGACCCTGAGAGAAAGACTGCTTCTTCCGCAACAGAAAAGTCATGTCAGGGGCCCCTTGATAGGCCCCAAAGGTCAGGGCCTCAGACCTGGATAGAGGCTTCTCTGTGGGGCACACTGAACCCCGAGTGCCACCCACAGCCTCCTGTCTGCTCCACATCAGGGGCTCCCCAGTTATGCCCTCCACAATGTGCCCTGATGTCACACAGGGTTCCCTGACAACATAAAAGCCAAATTTAATCTTTCGGTTTTTTTGGTTCTTTTTTTTTTTTTTTTTTTTTTTTTTTCGGAGCTGGGGACCGAACCCAGGGCCTTGCACTTCCTAGGCAAGCGCTCTACCACTGAGCTAAATCCCCAGCCCTATCTTTCGGTTTTTTGAGATAGGATCTTACTGTCTAGCCCAGGCTGGCCTCAAACTTGCAGAGATCCTCCTGCCTCTGCCTCCGAGTGCTGGGACTAAAGTTGCGTGCCACCATGCTGGGCTGACTTTTTAAATTTTACTTTATTTTTTAGAGAGAAAGGTGGCCCAGGCTGGTCTCAAGTTCAAATTCAACTTGTAGCTTGAATTCCTGATTGTCCTGCTCCCACCTACAGGTGTCAGGAGACAGGAGCACATGATTGTGCCTTATCCCATTTCTCTAGCCCGGCAGTAGGAATTTGTTTAATTCCAACACTCAAGGGTCCCCAAGAAAGAATTAGTGGCTGCAGATGAAGGAAGGCTGTACCGGGTAGTGGCACATGCCCTAGTACTCAAGAGGCAGAGGCAGGAGCATTTCTGCAAGTTCTAGGCCAGCCTGTTCTATATAATGAGCCACTGTCTCAACACAAAACAATAAAAGTCCGGCCTGGCTTCAGTCTGCTGCCATGTGATCTTTCCAACTGGACACACTGCCCTCCCTCCCTCCCGAACCTTGCCTCTAGAACTGAGAGTCGGAACAAATGTTTTCTTTATAAAGTTTCCAGCCTTAGGTAGTTTGTAACAGTTCCAGAAATCAGATTAAGACGAAGCATCTCATACACAAGCCTGAGCCTCAACAACCCTTTTTCCTCCTAAAGCAGCTGCAGCCTTGGGTGCTTGGACACAGGCACAGAAACAGACTAACTGCAAGTTTTCAACCCCACTATTAGCCAGAGCGAAACCTTCTACAAAGTTATCAGTCTTGGATGTTTCCTCACAGGCACAGCAAACAAAGCCAAATTTCAAATGCATGTAGGGACCGAACACATCCAGTTAGGTCTAAGAACGAGCCTCACAACCTGTGAGGTCAGGAAATGGGGTGCAGGAAACAGAGGATGTGGGAAACGGGGTGAGCAAAACAGGTTGTGGGAAATGCTCTGCAGGACCAAAGAATCTGGACAGGCTGACTGCATGGCTGCGACCTTTGCACCCTGACCCTGACTGGGGTCAAGGTCACCCTACACAGCACCACAGCCTCCCTCAGAATATCTTGATGTTGCCAGACATCAAGACCCATCCTGTCCTTTCCCCGTCTCTGCACGATCCTGACAGCCCGATGCCCCCTCAGCCACCTTGACGCCCAGTCTTCAAAGCTGCGAGCGAAGCGCAGAGCACAGCACCTACCTGCTCTGAGTCCCACTGTCCCAGCACCGAGGTTCCAATAGGAAGGCTTCACACCCTGGAAGAGAAATACTGTGCATTAATTTGGCACCGCAGGGTGCCAGGCTGGTGTCTGGGTCTGTGTGGACGGGAGGTCACACCCGGCCCAGGCAGCGACAGGAACCCTCAGCCAGCTGCTCCGGAGGCCCCGGCAAACTAGGGTTTGGTGCCTGCGTGGGCGACTTGATGGGAACAGCAATCTGCTAAAAGGATGAGGCGGAATTCATAATTAATCTCCCGCGCATTTGAAAGGGAAATCACGGGTGGGAGTGGGCGAGCATGAGACATGTGTCTGCAGAACTGGAGAGAGGATCAGGGGAACAGAGGCTGCCCATCTTGGCACTGCAGGGTCAGAAGTCTGGCACTTGGCCTCTGCCTGGGCGCTCAGGTTCACGGTGTGCCTCTTCTGCCGCTGTTGCAGGGACACGCGCGAAAATTCCCAGTTGCAGGCACGCTCAGTACTCACAACCTCTTTGAGGATTAAACCAGTTCATTTCTACAAAGCAGGTTGTATACAGTGGGAGCTCAATAAATGCTGGGTTTGCCCAACATGATTCAAATCCCTGTATCCCCAAGACGGTTTTCGAGTTTGTTTTTTTGTACATTTATCCGTCCGTCTGTCTGTCTGTCTGTCTATCTATCTATCTATCTATCTATCTATCTATCTATCTATCTATCTATCGAGAGGGTTGGTGGTTCTGGGACTCAATCTCATGACCTCAGGCTTGACAGCAAGACCCTTTTATCTGTTAAGCCGTCTAGCCAGACCTTATTTTATTTTATTTTTATTTTATTGAGACAAGATTTCATTATGTAGTGACTATGTATAACTGGCCTTAGACTCACTATCCTCCTGCCTCAGATTCTTCGGTGATGAAATCACATGTTGTTTTTGTTTTGTTTTGTCCTCACTAGGCTGACTTATATGGTGCTGGGGCTACCCGGGGACCGGTGCATTCTGGGAGAGCGCTCTACCCAGAGTTTTTGCATGGTGTCACAGACAGCTGTGATGCCGGCCACCGCCTGCAGATGGCAGCGTCGCTGCAGGAAGCGGCCAGAACGTTGCAGGCGCCGAGGCTAGTTCAGGCAGAGATTGGATGGGTAATGAACGTGCCAGAGCCGGGGCCCTGGGTGTCTGCCATCCAGCTGTCCCGCAGTCACACTTCAGGAAACTGAGTTTCACACGTGCTCAGACACAGACTGGACAGCGTCATTTAGGAGGAGTTGGGGTGCGTTTTGTGTGGAGAAGGAGTTTATCTCAGAAGCTAGGGTTCCCGGAGAGATACTACCTGTCCACACGGAGTGTGTGCAGGGGCCTATGCTGAGCAGAGAAAATGTTCCTAAATAATTAACTCAGGGTCCCTCCTAAGCGCCGTGGCTTTGGCCTGGTTCCCTGTGGGGCGTGCAGCAGCCCCACTCTGCCAAGAACTCCCGGGTGTCCCCAGACACCGCTGCGGGTCGCCGAGCTGCCCTGGTGCCCTGGATATCTTGTCTCTGCCCTCTTTTAGAACCTTCGGGTGGTCTCCCTTGCCCGCGCTTATTCTCAGCAGTCTCAGACGACTCCAGGTCCCCTTGGACGACACCAGACTGACAACCCTCCTTGTTCCCTAGACTCTGACTCATGATCCCTTCCCGCCCTTGTCTGCAGTGGGCAGAGAGTATCGTCTTGGAGAATGAGGTCTGTTGGAAGGGACATGAGAAGACACCCAGCAGCGACACGGAGACACACCCTCAGCCCTGCATCCTCCAGACCGGATCTAGGGAGCATCCCCAGGGTGGTCACCCAGGCCGCAGCATCACGGACTTCCACCCACTCCGCACCTAGGGTAACAGACACGCGTGTCCCCGACATCTCAAGGTCCCGTCGTGGAGACTGAGCAGGAACAGCCATGAGGAGGTGACCGTGAGAAAACTTACATACACATGTTCACGCACAGCCATGCGCATATATTGGCCAAGTGCATGCAATGCCCTCAAAGTCCAGAAGGGGCATCAGAGCCCCGGGGAATGACGTCACAGACGTTAGGGATCCTTGTCGGTGCCAGATACCAAACTTCAGGTCAGAAGCAAAAACATATGTTTTTAAATCCTGCCCATTGCCACCAGTCCCAGTCAGACCCATTAAAATTTTTTAAGTACATTTTTAGCTCGTATAAGTCCCAACAGCCGTGGTCCCAAATTTCATCTTCCCATTAACCTACTGTGATACCTAAATGGACAAGATGCTTGAAATACTCGAACAAGCCAGGTGGTGGTGGCAGCAGTGGCGGATGAGGCGCACGCCTTTCATCCCAGCACTCAGGAGGCAGAGGCGGGAGGATCTCTGGCCTATAGAGGCTAACCTGATCTACAGAGCGAGTTCCAGGACCGCCAGAGTTACACAGAGAAACCCTGTCTCAAACAAACAAACTACAAACAAACATCCCTGCCCAGTGCACCCTGGGAATAGACTTAAAGAAACTTAAATAACCGTTCATGCTTAGGAAGGCCCACCGATCACGCATCTGCTGGTTTATTGGAACCAGGGTTCCCACTATGCAGTCCAGGCTAGCCTCGAATTCAGTTATCTTCCTGTCTCAGTGTGATTTTGGTGTTAATCTTCACTGTCACCTTGAGAGTGGCAGTGAATCAACAAGGAGACAAGCCCGTCTGAGAGGAAGTCTACATCTGGTTAACTGATGTGGGACCCAACCTGACTGGTGGCGCCATCGCACAAGCTAAGGTCCTGGCCTGGCTGAGTAGGAACGAGACAGAACACAAGCTGAGCCCCAGTGGTCGGTCACCTCTCTGCTTCCTGACTGAGGACCCCGCCCACCTCCGCCGCCACGCCCACCTCCCGCCGCCACGCCCTCCCCGCCAAGGTGGAGGTCAGTAACTCCCCTCCCTCTCTTAAGTTCCTTGTGTCACAGCGACAACGGGAGTCTCAGTTTCCCAGTGATTAGCCCATGGGCGCTGTGCACACGGTCCTGGGTCATCTTCCGTGGGTGCTGTGGGTCCCGAAGATGCTTAACAGAAGCCCCCCACCCCCTACATGCCAGGTACTTCCTGAGCTGGGGCAGTGTCCCCTGGAAGACATAGTCACCGTCAGGTGAGACCGTTCTTCCCTGCACATCTCTCAAGGTGACAGGCATACCTCTGAAGCAGGTCGCGGCTCCTCCGCAGGGAGTGAGTGGGTGGGTTGGGCTGTCTGAGCCCCCTTCCCTTCCCACGCTGACATGGGCACGTGGCTCAGGCACCGGTCTCCTGCAGGCTCGATATAGCAAAGCAGGGCCCTTCTTTTGTGCCACATGAAGCTGTCAACATCATCACCATAGCAACCATCTAAATATGTCACCCAGGAACACTGATTGCCGAGGCAGGGAGCAGAGGGTGACGGTTCCACTCTGGATGGGGTGCGGGGTGCAGGCAAGAGAGCGTTGACGCACCAGAGATCAGGGTGTCAGGTGACCAGGACCCAGAGCTGGCTGTGTCATGGCCATGAGTGGACAGGGCAGAAGGACAGTTGAACTTAAGGACTGAATGCCCCCCATTCAAAGTATTTTATGCGTTGGGCACCATGGTCAGGTTGAAGTCCTCCTGCCTCAGCTCCCAGGGTGCTGGAGTGACACATCCACGTCCACAGTGCCCAGTTTCCTGTTTGTTCTTGAACATTCCTGTCCCCACCCTCCAGCCGGCAGCTGGCAGGGCCCTTGCAGTCCGCTCCACTTAGCTGGAGCCCTGCGCAGTCAAGATGAGGTCTCCCTAGGGTACCAGGCACTCTTCGCGTGTGTGGGGGTATCCTGGACCCTGCCAGTGCCAGGCAAGTCCCTGGCTTCTGCTAACTCCATGCCAGGAGCTCCCCGAGTGTGACATGGCCCGGGATCCGGAGGGAAGAGCCACCCCACAGTGACAGTGTGTAGAGACGGACACTGGATAAGAAAAGAATTCAATTCTATCCCAAATGAAAAAGAGCTGGGGCCGGCAAGGTGGCGGGGTCGCCAGGCCTGATGAATGACTCAGGACTCACATGGTGGGGAGAGAATCCACACCAAGAATCACCTCTGTGTCAGGCACTCACCATGGCGTGAGCAGACATACTGCAGAAGCAGGAGACAACTGAATGTAAAGAGAAGAAAGAGGTGCGTGGGGACCCACAGTCACCTTGCAAAGATGCCTGATGGTGAACACACACACACACACACACACACACACACCATAAACATCACACATACACCACACACACATACCACACACACATGACACACACCATACACACCACACACACACCATAAACATCACACACATACACACACACCATAAACATCACACATACACCACACACACATACCACACACACATGACACACACACCATACACATCACACACACACCACACACACCACACACATACACACACACCATAAACATCACATACACCACACACACACATACCACACACACATGACACACACACCATACACACCACACACACACCATAAACATCACACATACACCATAAACATCACACATACACCACACACACACACATACCACACACACCATAAACATTACACATACACCACACACACACATACCACACACACCATACACATCACACACACACACCACACACACACCACACACACATACGACACACACATGACACACACCATACATATCACAATATCACACACACATCACACACACTATACACACATGACACACAAGCTACACACCACACACATATATGACACATACCACACATACACCACTCACATGACACATCACAGACACCCACACCCACACATATCACACATCACACACACATCACACACACACACACACACACACACACACACACACTCCAGCTTATAATCAGGGCGGCAGTGGGTGTGGGCAAATACGTGTTTCCTTTGGTTTTCCCTCGTAGTGCTGGGGTTGAACTAACCCCATGCACAGCAGAACTCACAGCAGAGAGCGACCCAGCCCCTCATTGGGAGATTCTGAGTAGAGACCTCTCTGGACAAGATCAGTAACAGAATATTGGGCAGCTCCCAGAGCTACTCGGGCCTCCTGAGCACAGGCTATGACCTTGTCTCAGGCCAACATCAAGACTGTCAAGAGAGGGCTCATCAGACCCTGACCCGCTCTACTGTCCGAGGAGAGCGGACAGGGCTATCCTAAGACCTGAGTTGTGGAGACACCTTTGCCCTGGGCTCAATTAGCTTATTCTCAATCTATTCCAAAATGTAAAATTCATTTTAACAAAAAGCAGAAAAAGAAGATGTGCAATTAGCTTCCAGAAGAGACTCTGAAATGGGAGTGTTCGGTTCCTATGACAGCTTTAATGACAGGATTATATAAAATCCAGAGAGGCTAAAAACAGAATATGCAAATTAAGAGGGGTGGGTCCAGGAAGGAGACAGCTAGGGGAGATGATCCCCCCATGCAGGGGGGCTGTGCTGGAGGAAGCTTCCTGAGCACTGAGGGTGGATCAGGGCAGCCCGGCACCCTCACCCATGAGCCAGACACTCCTGGGCCTTGTACAGGGCGCAGCTGGGACTGGACAGCAGCCGCTGTATGGGTGGAAAGAGCTAGAAAACCAGAGCCGATCTGAATTATTGAAAGGAAGAAGGTTCTGGAATGGTGGCCGTGCAAGCCGGTCATCTTAGCACGAAGGAGTGGGGAGGCTAAGGCAGGAGGATTGCTGTGAGTATGAGGCAGCTTGGGCAACATAGCGAGACTCTGTTTAAAGAAAATGAAGCAAGCGACAATAACTGAGCCTCATGATACAGACGGAAGCCGACTTCTTAAATAAGACGGTGACAAGGCTAGCCTCAGCCACAGAGCAAGTTCAGAACCAGCCTTTGTGTCCGAAATAAAAAGCGAAAGGGGCCAGCGAGAGGGCTCAGTATTTAAAGGAGCTTGCTGCCACAGCTGATGACAAAAGTTCAGCTCAGTCTCCAAGACAGGTCTTACTCTGTAGCCCCGACTGTCCTAGAACTCGATGTGTAGACCAGGTTGGACTCCAAGTCACAGTGATCCTCCTTCCTCTGCCTCCTGAGGTGGGAGAGTGCCTGCCTGGTATGCATGAGGCCCTGGGTTCAAACCCTAATATTGGAAACAAACCCACCGGAGCCACTGTATTCAATAGTGCAGATTTGGTCAGAACTCAGACCAGGTCACGTGTGGCCTTCGGTTTGCTCCTGCCATAGCCCCCAAGGCACAATGGCACTAGGTCCTTCACCGCTGTCTTGGGCAGGTGTGGGCGGCATCGGGAGAGCTGAGAAACAGGGACCTGGCCAGCAAAGCCACAAGTGTCTCCTCTGAGACCCTGTGGAGTGTAGTGTGGCCTCCTTGTACGTCAGAGCACCGTTTCACAGAGCAGCTTCAGCCAGAGTTCACCAGCGACGGCACAGCCCTCAGCGCGTGAAACACAAAGCCATATGCACATAGACCAGGTATGATGGCACTCGCCTGCCTGTCACCCCTGCACTCAGGGGCTGGACTGTCAGCCCCTCATACCCTCATCCAGTCCCCGGGGAGCTAATGACATGGGCCTGCGCTGGGGACCCACAGGAGTGACTCTGCAAGGTCACCCTCTGAACCTGCTGAGCTGTTGGCCCTGGCTCCCTCCGCATGGCTGGTTTTCCACAAAAGACTCTCTCATGGCAGAGTCACTGTCCCCTGGGGCCCCTCCTCCACCTGGGCTCGGCAGGGAGCTGAACACAGTTCCTAGCCCCACTTAGCCCAGGACGATGGCGCCTGCCCCATCCTCCCTCTGTGGCAATCCGAGCCTGTCTGCGTCTGAGGCTTTAGCATTAAGTTACCAAACCTTCCAGGGCCTGACATACAGTCCTGATGGCCACCGTGATTTGTGGAGAAAGGAAGGGCTGTCAAGCCTCTCTAGTCACCCCAGAGGCTGTGGACTCTAACCTCCAGCAGCAGGGACCACGGGTGCACGTGGGCGTGTGCTTCACGTCCAGCCTGCAAGGTGACTGTGTTCCACACTATCCAGCACTCCTCTAAGCTCTAGAAGATGCCTTCAGAGGGGTGCCTGTCTGGCAAGGACAGGGTGGCTTGGCCTCAGGGCCCTGAACTTGAGGTCAGCCCCAAGCAGAGCTGGAGAGACGACTCAGTGGTTCAGGGCACTGATGGTTCCTGAAGAGGACTCAGTTCCCAGCACCAACACATCGCTAGCAACTGACCGTGACTCCGTCCCAGGGGACCCAGTGCCTCCTGGCCGCTACGGGTACTGTATGCAGCATGGCACCCAGACAGACAGACATGCAGGCAAACACCCACGCACAGGAAATAAAAAGAAATGTATGTTACATCCTGTGTACTTACACATATGTATGTAAAGGTATATTTACTATTAAAGAAGGATTGAGGCTGGGACCCAGTGGATAGAACACTGACTTAACCTACGTGTCGCCTGGGGTTTCGTTCCCCGCATGAGGACCAAAGCACCTCGTTCTTTTTTTTTTTTTTTTTTTTTTTTTTCCCCCCGGAGCTGAGGACCGAACCCAGGGCCTTGCACTTGCTAGGCAAGTGCTCTACCACTGAGCTAAATCCTCAACCCCGCACCTCGTTCTTTTTCTCATGGGACATTTGAGGTTCAGGGATGTCATGGTTCATCACGATGACACGCACCACCAAGAGGTACTATCCAGGTGGCTGTCCTTTCTTGTCCTATCTGAAGGCTTCCCACCCCCATCTCTCACTCTGCTCCAGAGCACAGGTAACTGGAGGTAAGAGACACAGAGTGCAATGCATCACCCAGGCCCGAGGAGGCTTAAGCAGGAGGAGCAGGAACTCAAGGCCAGCCTACAAGGGACATCTCAACTTCCTATATGCCCATCCCTAAAGCTAGCAACTGGTGAACTTCCCTGTAAATAGTCACCTTGAGCAACCCTTTCTCAGTGAACACCGTCATGTGACATCTCTGGAAGCAACAGACACTGGTCACGCACAATAGCCCAATTGTGCAGCCCAGCTACACAGAAAATTGGCCCAGCATCAGCGGGGCACCTGAAGAAGAGCTAAGTCTAAATCCAGACCTTTCAAAACCTTTTCAGATCTGTGTTTTGCAAGGGTAGATTTGGCTCTCAGACTTGTACAAGTACAAGTCAGCTAACACCCTGTAACACACAGCACCGGTGTTGTGGATTGAGAGGGCCTGCTGTCTGTCGTATCACAGCTCCCTAGGGTGGGACTCTTCCAGGGGTCCCTGGGTTACATGTCCGCAGCCTCTCCAGTGATAACCCCAGATATCCATAACATCCTACTTATGGATGACCCCAAAGAGCCCAAACAGAAGATCGGCTAAACTGCTCCTGGAGAGCACGCTACAATAAGCATCAAATGTTTGAATTGTTGGGAAGCTGGTGCTGCTCGTTACACAGTGTTGGCTGACTGATACAGCCCCTGAGATTCAAATCCACCCTTGTGAGACTCCCATCCTTAATGGCAATCCGGAATACACAAAGAGCTGCTCACATGTCCTTACTGTAGTATCCTCACTCCTCAGAGTTTCTCTACTTAGCCAGGCTTGAAAATTGAGCATTTTTGAGAACTCTGTTGGTTAGAAAATGACACCAGGCTGTTATATATACTGTGACACTTCTCTTAAAACAGAAGTACGCTAACACCTCCCCATCTGGTTGAGATGAGAATAAGCTTTTTAAAAATCTGGAGCTTTACACACTTGGGGACAGTCACACTATCACACGTAGAAAGTGCCATAGAGACTACGTCAGACTATGCGCAGCTGCAAACCGTCTACACAGTCTTCAATGAACCATTCTCAGACACAGTCGCAAGCGCGAAGAAAACACATCATCCCCTCCCCCAAAATACAACCAACGCATCCATACCCTTCTGGAGCACAGCGCGCCCAATTTAGCTGTGGCATCCCATTCAAGCGCCTGGGCTGTGGGAATCTTAGCTTTGTGCAATCACTGAGCTCAAGAAAACCCTCGCAAGGGACCCCAAGTCCACGTGGGTCTCATGTAGCTCAGGTTGGTCTCAAGCTGGCTACGGAGCTGAGGATGACCTTGAACTTCTTTTTTTTTTTTTTTTTGGTTCTTTTTTTTTTTTTTTTTTTTTTTCGGAGCTGGGGACCGAACCCAGGGCCTTGCGCTTCCTAGGTAAGCGCTCTACCACTGAGCTAAATCCCCAGCCCCGACCTTGAACTTCTGATCCTCCTGCCTCCATGCCCCATGTGCTGGAATGGCAGATGGACACCACGAAATACAGCCACAAAGAAGGACTTGGAACAGTATAGTGTCTACAGTGCCCAGGGCAGAGACAGCGGGTTAATTTAACTATTAAATATCCTGAGAATATTCTGGGAGACACGTCAGAGGTCAGCACGCTTGGAAAAAGGGTCTTCAGAAGACAACATGGCAGATTGGGAAGAGTCCTAAACTAACTGGCAGCGATTGGTCTAACAAGACAGACAAGACTGACACACAGGGGGTTGGGGATTTAGCTCAGTGGTAGAGCGCTTGCCTAGGAAGCGCAAGGCCCTGGGTTCGGTCCCCAGCTCCGGAAAAAAAAAAGAACAAAAAAAAAAAAAAAAAGACTGACACACAGGAACAGTAGCAGAGGCTGTGAACCCACAGAAATTACAGCAGCCATAACCTGAAGACCCCGAGGCTTGCTAGGCCGGTGCTTCACCCTGACCACGCCCCAAGCCCCTCACTGTGGGGATTCTAGGCGGGACTCCACCCTGACCACGCCCCAAGCCCCTCACTGTGGGGATTCTAGGCGGGACTCCACCCTGACCACGCCCCCAGCCCATCACTGTGGGGATTCTAGGCGGGGCTCCACCTTGACCATGCCCCCAGCCCCCACTGTTGGGGATTCTAGGCGGGGCTCCACCCTGACCACGCCCCTCATCTGCTCACTGCGGGATCCTAAACTAGGGCTCCAACCCTTACCAAGCTTCCAGCCCTGGCCTTTCAAACTGAGGAAATAAATTTCTGCAGTTTTGAGTGCCCTCAGACTGTGCTCCTGAACAGGGCATCTGCTGTGGTTTGGAGATGTGGCTTCCGCTTCACCCACTGCGGCTCATGTGTGGATGGCTTGTTCTCAAACTGATGGTACTGAGGGTAGGTAACGGGATCACGGCAGCACTCGTTTCATCCGTGGGTGAACCCATCGATCAATCATAGGCGAATGGGCTGTCGGAGGCAGAGCCTGGATGGAGGAAGTGGGCAGTGGAGGAAGTATCTGGCTCGCCTTACACTCCATCACAGTAGAAGCCAATGAGCCTAGAGTCCTGAAGCCACGAGGAAACCTAGCTGTCTGTCTCAGGCTTGGCACAGTGGCCGATCCACACTAAGCACCCTGTATAACCCCTCCATCGATGGCCTTTCCCGATGCCTCTCCTGGGTAGATTCCCACAGCCCCACACAGCCCCACACAGCCCCACACAGCCCCACACAGCCCGTGGGGCCCAAAGAGCGTTGACGGCACTGATCCTGCACCCCGAGTTCCAGGCTCTGCAGCTGGAGGGGGTGATTTTCACGAGGGACACAAGGGAGACACACTCAGACATAGAGATCTCACATTGATGTCCCCAAAGCACCCCCCCCCCCGTCTCTCACTCTTGAATCACTGTCAGTTCTGAAGGGAGGGACAGATCTGTGTCACTGCCCCAGAGGAAACAGAGCCACTTAATTACTTCTCTAGCCATGCTGCCCGCCCGGGACCCTGGTCCATGTACCCAGTTGGGGGAGGACCTGGCCTGAGTCCAGGTCTGTGCCTCTGAGTCAAAGGTGACCAGAGATATTGTCATTCTAGGGAGCTCCTTGCACAGAGTGGGTCTTGAAAGCAGAGACAGTGAGTGCTCAGGACCCTGCAGGACCTGAGATGCCACAGCTTTAGGAGGTTTGCATGCCACAGTCCAGGCCTTCCATCACGGCCCTCAGCCTTCATCAGGCCACCTTCCCCATCCCAGAACCGAAGCATCACTAATGGCCCCTCCGGTTTCTAAAGGAGTCCTGCTGCAGCTTCTACCTGTGGGTCCCTTAATCCTGTCACTGGTTTAATAAGTTTTAACATATTAGATATACAGGGGCTGGAGAGATGGCTCAGTGGTTAGGAGCACTGACTGCTCTTCCAGAGGTCCTGAGTTCAAATCCCAGCAACCACATGGTGGCTCACAACCATCTGTAATGAGATCTGATGCCCTCTTCTGGTGTATCTGAAGACAGCGACACTGTACTCATATATAATAAATAAATAAACCTTTAAAAACATATTAGATATACAATAGTCATATTAACTTATTACAGGGGCACAGTTTCAATCTGTCAGAGTAGCCCAGGCTGGCCTTGAACTCAGAGACCCGCCTACCTCTGCCTCCCGAATGCTGGGACTAAAGGTGTGTACCATGAAACCCATCTTATATTTTACTTCCTTTATATCTTGCTCTCTTGAGTTCTATTTCCTGAGAGCACAGTAGTCATCCCCTCAGACCACATCTTCACTTCTCTGTCAACTTCCTTCCAATGATCCCGATGTTCCCTGGAGTCTCCCGCTTGGACATTTCTTCTCATGGAATTGCATAGTCAAGTAGCCTGGGTCTCTCCACCGAGCTGGCCAGTGAGCCCAGTGATCACCCGTGTCTGCCCTTTTTTTTTTTTTTAAGATTTATTTATGTATTATATATAAGTACACTGTAGCTGTCTTCAGATACACCAGAAGAGGGCATCGGATCTCCCTACAGATGGTTGTGAGCCACCATGTGGTTGCTGGGAATTGAACTCAGGACCTCTGGAAGAGCAGTCGGGTGCTCTTAACCGCTGAGCCATCTCTCCAGCCCCATGTCTGCCCTTCTAATGCTGGGATCACAGACATGTGAATTCACACCCAGCCTCTACATGGGTGCTGGGGATTGAACCCCAGCAACCTGTGCAACTCAGGTGCCTTAAGCACTTGTGCCATCTCACTGGCCCCCAGGACCTGCTCCGCCAGTGCTGCAAAGGTTCCATCAAGACAAACTGACGGGGCACATAGCCACTTCCATTGTGGGGACAAAACACAAGCAGAGACAAATCTCTGGAACTGGCTGGTTCCACAGGAGTAGGGGCACAGAGGACAGAGAGGGGAATTCAAGCCCGAGGTTGAGAATTGGGTGGAAAGACAGGGCTACAATGGTCTCATCTTTACAGAGACCCCAAAGCTGCAAGCCACCTCAAAAGACCCACTGATGTACAAAGAAAACTCCAGGGGTTAAAGACAACACAATCTGTGGCTAATGGCCCCACTGGGCACTTCCTTCTGTGTTCTCAGACCAAGTAAGATAAAAACACTCACCCTCAAACAATAAACAACAACAATCTTGTATCCATGGCCCCAGCGAGGGATAGGGAGTATGGCCTGCAGGAAGAAACGGCCCTTTAAAAAACTTCAAATGCATGAGCGAACCCACACAACCAGCGCTCCACACAATGGAAGAGCATCAGGCTGGAAAGCAACGGCCCCAAGGTGCACTCTTAGCCTTTCGAAGGGATCCTGTGGATCAACTGGGAAAGCTCTTGGCACAGACCAGCGGAGTCCAGGGACTCAGCACCAATGAGGCCCAAGAAAACCCCCCAGACACCCCAACTGAGGATGCTAGTACCATAACCAACCACTGTGGGTTGACATGAAGGAGACTGGGAAACTGAAGGGGCTCTGGCCACCCCTTTTATCTGGCCAAGTAGTACTCCCTCTCAAACTCCTGCTTGGAGTTATAGGCCCCAGACCCACCTCTCTGCCCCAAAGCGATTATCCTGTTAGGTTAAATATTGTTCTGCATGCGTGTAGATGGTCTATACTCAGTGCCCTGCACACATAATGGAGGCTGGAGGATGATGCTGGGTATCTTCCTCTATCTCTCTCTGCCTTGTTTCCTTGCTTCCTCACTGAACCCAAAGTGAGGCTGGACTTCAGCAAGCTCCCCTGTCTGGAGTGCCACAGTGCTGGGGTCACTGGGGTCTGTGTGGCCATGCATGGCTTATATGAGGGTCCCTGAGATTTGAACTTGCGTGCTCATGCTGTGCAGTAAGCAAGACAGAGCCTCCCTCAGCCCTATTTTGGGTTTTAGACAGGATCTCATCATTGTAGCTCAAGCTGGAACTCACAATCCCCCTGCCTCAGAGACCCAAGTGTTGGGATGACAGGCAAGTCAATGCCCCATTCCTAGTGTGACCCTTAGGCACACTTGCACACACACACACACACACACATGCACACCACACACACATGCACACCACACACCACATCACACCACACATACATGCACACCACACACACAACACACATGGGCAACACACACACACACAGCACACACATACACCACACACACATACACACGCACACCACAACACCACACACACACACACACACACACACACACACAGGTGCGCGCGCGCTCACTCGTCCAATCACATGATCTGGGACTTGGCATGGGTACTGAGAACAGAACAGGCTGACAAGGCGCCTTTGTTGGACTGGGAAGGAAAGAACGTTCTCAGAGCAGAGGGCAGCAGGAGCAGGAAGCTCCACTTGTCGGGGGGTGGGGTATGGAGGAGGCAGTAGGGTCAGGGTCCTCAGGCGGACCGACCGCCGAGGTCCTAGTGAGACTAGGAAGCTGATCTCCGATCTGCGTATTAGCCGCCATCGACTAAACCCAGCAAGAGGCTGTGGCTCTGAGCTCCCGGGCTTTGGGATGAAAAGGACCAGCACAGGGAAATGGATAAATTCACACCTTCACCTCAGAAAGAAAAGAGAGAAAGGCCTCAGACCAGTATAGTAAGTTATTATGACCAGGACAAGCTCACTTCAGAACAAGTCAGTAGCAGTCCAGGTGTCTACGAATGTATGGTGGAAATACAGCATGGTTGGTCCACACAGCAGAGCACCACAGTGAGCTGGAGCTCGGCTCTGAGGAACGCAAGGACATGGAACTCAGTGAGGTAGAGACCAGGGCAGAAGGCCGCACAGCCTGCGACTCCATGATGGGAATGTCCAAACCAGGAGAAAGCGGAGCCTGGAACCGTGTCTGTGGGTGCTGGGCTGGGGCGGCACAGGGTTGCCGGTAGAAGACATCTTCCTGGGGTGAGAACGTGGTATTAGCCTGTCATGTACAGATCATGGCTGCACCTGGAGACGAGCCCAGGAAAACCCTGAATTATTGTGCTTAAAATGTTGAATTTTAAAATATGCAAATCAGACACGAATTTAAAACAGGAAAAGCGATCAGATTATCTACTTTCCAGAGTCCTCAGGAAGAAGTTGGCAGGTGTTTTAAAAGGCTCTCCGATGTCCCATCCCCAGCCACCAGAGGAGACTAAGACAGGACCGGTCCTCCCAGGATCCAGGGAGAAAGTGGCCAGACCACAGGGAGGGGGAGACCCGAGGGAGCAGATTGAGGTGTCTCCTACTCAGTCACAAATGGTGGCTTTTACCTCCCAGTGTGGGAGCGGGAAGGAGGCAACAGAAACGAGTCCTCCATCCAGGCCTCATTGCCACAAGCACCTGGAATTGCCAAGGTGAGACAATAAAGGACTCAGGCGTGGGACAATCTTCCACAGAAGAGAAGCCAGCAAGGGGTGACTTGCCAAGCCCCTGTCATATAGTCACAGCAGCCAGAGAGAAAACAAAAGGGTCTGGACTTTCAGCCCACGTCAACCACAACGGATGCTGCAGTGGCTAGTGGCTGTGGCAGCCATTCTTTCTAGAAAGTTCTAAGGTCTTACTGTGTAGCCCAGGATGGCCTGGAACCCACTAAGTAGTCCAAGCTGGGGGCTGGGGATTTAGCTCAGTGGTAGAGCGCTTACCTCGGAAGCGCAAGGCCCTGGGTTCGGTCCCCAGCTCCGAAAAAAAAAGAACCAAAAAAAAAAAAAAAAAAAAGTAGTCCAAGCTGGCCTCAAAGTCACAGAAATCCACCTGCTTCTGGGATTATGTTATATTTATGAGGTACTGGGGACAACACCGGGGGCCTGGTGCATGCTGAGACGTGTCCCCAACCCAGTGAGCATCATTCCAGTCGCTATTTCTAGACACAAAGAAAAAACCTGTGACAACGTCTTGCGGGGGCAGCTTTCTTTCCTGTTACTACTTGGTGTACCAGAGCAAACGACAGTTCTGTGCCGTGTGGACAAAGATGGGCACCCCACTGGGTGTCCCTCGCCTGGGCACAACGGACTCACCAGGGGACCCCAAGGATCCTTCACGAAAGAAGCTGTGGGTGTGGGCAGACTTCGCTCAATCACTCACAATTTCAAAGTCACACAGAACTGGGTGTGATGACCACTCCATTAAAGTCCAACACTCAGGAAGCAGAGGCAGGGGGATCTCATTGAGTTCCAGGCCAGTCTGGGCTACACAGTGAGACCCTGTCTCAAAAAAGGAAGGAAGGAAGGAAGGAAAGAAGGAAGGAAGGAAGGAGAGAAGGAAGGAAGGAAGGAAGGAAGGAAGGAAGGAAGGAAGGAAGGAAGGAAGGCAGGCAGGCAGGCAAGCAAAATGAAAGAAATCGGAGTGTGGGCAATCTACACAGGGCCAAGTGTGGTGACCCCTACCTACCCTGTCACTCAAGAGAGAGACAGGAACAGGAGAGAGAGGTAGCCTAGGCTACAAGGAGAGCTTGTTTCAAAAACAAAACTGGACAGGCCACCTGGAAGAACTAGGTGTCATAACAAATGCCTTGTAATCCCAGCAGTGGCGAGCCTGAAGAAGGAGGATGAACATGGCTTTCAGCCCCAGTGCCTCCCTGGGGGATTCTAGGCAGGTGCTCTCCACCCCTGGGCTCTGTCCCAGTCCACACCCTGCCAACCTGGCTGCATAGATCACAGATTTCCTTGTCTCTGGGCTACGGGCTCTGGGCCTGTTCATTCTCTGTGGGACGCTCTGGGCCCCTCGAGGTGCTGTGCAGTCTTAGGCTATACCCTGCGCACCAGGACCTCCCGGATTTAAAGCAGCTACACATGTCCCTGGATGTTACCCAGTGTTCCCTGCACAACGGAGTCACCCAAGCTCAGAGACAATCTTACACTAAACTGCAGGCTGACTGTGGCGATTTTGAGACAGCATCTCACTATGCATTTGTGGCTATCCTGGAACTCACAATGTAGCCTAAGCTAGCCTCAAACTTTCCATTTCTCGGACTCAGTTTCTTAAGGACTGGGAGACCATGCCTGCTGCCACCAGGGTGAAGGGCACCCCAAGACGGTATGGTGGGGGTCGAGGGGGATTCCCTGTAGTCTTTCTATGACAGCTTGCACTAGGATGGGCTTAACACACACCTTCTCTGGCCAGTACTGCAGGGAACCTACCTAGGGCTAGCTGCCATTTCCCTCACTGGGGTGGGGTGGGTTGGGGGAACTGAAGAACAGCAGGTGACAGACAGAAGCAGAGTCCCAAAGCCACTGAGAGCACTAGACCTGTCTGCAGCTGCAAACCGGTGAGCTTGGTGCCTGGTTCCCTGACACTTGGTCACAGTTTCAGTATAACAAGAGATCCCCCAGCCCTGTCAACCTCTCTCCCACCTCATCCCCCATCCTTACCCCAAACCCCACAGTGGAGAGCCACCCACACACCTTAACACTATTGCCCCTAACACTCCCACAGGAAGATTCTGAAACAACCAGTCAGCTATGAGATTGTGCACCCCAAGATCTAAACCTATGTACCCTGAGTCCCTGAGAGGGACACACAGGTACCTCCCCTGCTCCATGTTCTTGTTTCCAAGGTGTTCGTACCATGTGCAAACAGACAGCAGACAAGTAGTGCCACACTCCTCCCGGACTGCACCCCACCCCTCCCGAATTGCACCCCACCCCTCCTGGACTGTACCCCACTCCTCTCTCACTGCATCCCACTCGACTGTACCCCACTCCCCCCTGACTTCACTCCACTCCTCTCTGACTGCACCTCATGCCTCCCCTACCGCACCCCACTCCTCTCTACACCTCATTTCTCGCTAATTGTACCCCACTTCTCCTGACTGCACCCCACTCCCTTGACTGCACCCCACTTCTGTCACCTCACCCCATACCTATCTGACTGCACCCAACTCTTGTCTGTCTGTACCCCACTCCTCTCTAGCTGACTGCACCCCACTCCTCCATAACTGACTGTAACCCATTCCTCCCTGATTGCACCCCACTCCTCTCTGCGACCCAACTCTCTCTGACTGCACCCCACTCTTGTCTGACTTCGCCCCACTTCTCTAGACTGCCCCCGCCCTCTCTGAGGCAGCCCACTCCTCTCCTACAGACCCGGACTCTCTTCAGCACGCCCGAGCTCACCTGCCTCCCGCCAGTGTCTCAGTAGCCGCGCTGCCAAACGCACCGCGGGGCCTAAAGAGGGCTCTTCCATGGGGCGGGGTTCCCCGTGATGAGGGCGGAGCCTCTGTAGCATTCGGACCAATCAGAAGCCAAGATGGCGGAGGTTGGTCCAGAGGAGGAGCCTTGGGCCGAAAGTCTGGTAGGCTTAGCTTTGCGGGGGAGCAGGGCGGGGCTTTGGGCACGAGTGGGCAGGGCAAAACCAGCAATGGCACCTTCACGGGCCATTCACAAGCTGGAGGGCGGGGTTATGTTTCTAAAGACTGGCAAGCAATGGCGCAGTGGGAGGGGCCTCTCTGAGGAGACTGCCTAATCTTAGGCCTGTGTTATGTCAGGCGTTCTGTTTTGGCTTTTCAGTTTATTTTATTGGCGTGTATTCATTGTACAGCATAATGGGTTTCATTATGACATTTGCATACATTTATATCCCATATTCATCCTCCGTGCATCATTTTAGCAATAAGAAAACACCAACTAAACTCCCCATCTCAGCCCACATCTAACAAGACAGCAGGGGCCAGTTAGAAAACCCAGGAGATGGGGTTGGGGATTTAGCTCAGTGGTAGAGCGCTTACCTAGGAAGCGCAAGACCCTGGGTTCGGTCCCCAGCTCCGAAAAAAAGAACCAAAAAAAACATGCTAACTCAAGCGTGTCTGTATTGATTCCTTTGGGGTTGGGGATTTAGCTCAGAGGTAGAGCGCTTGCCTAGCAAGTGCAAGGCCCTGGGTTCGGTCCCCAGCTCCGAAAAAAAAAAAAAAGAAAAAAGGAAAGAAAACCCAGGAAAGCCAGGACCGACCGGGAAGCTCACTTGCGGTTTTTCCCAAGTAGGGACCCAGGATAGAAAGGAACTATTAATTTTTCATTTGCTTGTTTATTTATTTTTTTCTGCATTCCGATGTTTATCTCCAGTTTTTTCTATTCTCTCTGTTACTTGGGTTTTTTGGGTCTTGCAGTACTGGGCTTGGGTTATACCTTCAGCCATCTTTTTTTGTCTTTTATTGTCAGACAGGGTCACAGTATACCCAGGCTGGCTTTGAATTCACTGTGTAGCTTAGGATGACTTTGAACCTCCAGTGGGTGCAGGGGCACCAGGGAATCATGCTGGGAGCCCTAGTCCATGGGTCTGCATTCTCCACAAGTTCTCTTGGTGACCTCAGAGACATCTGGAACATTCCTGCAGATAGCAGTTGTCCCAGGGAAAGACCAGGGCAGCCCCTCAGTGGGTGACCTCAAGATTCTGGTCTGGAGAGACATTCTATGACAGGCAGTCTGCTGGCTTGGCTCCCTGGGCTCATGTCACACACACACACACACACACACATGCACATGCATACATGCACACACATACATGTACACACATACATACACGCACATGCACACACACATGAGTGCCCCCACCACACACATCCACGAACACATGCACAGACAGACACACGCATGCACATGCACACATGCACACACACACACACACACACATACATGCACAAACACTACATTTCGTGTTGTATAGAGAAAGCCCAGTACCTTCCTACAGCTCTCTTCCTTTCCAGACTGGCACATTACATCCAGGCTGTGTCTGGACCCTACTACTGTAGAAACCGGAGTCATGGTTTGTAGTCCGCCTGGTAATGTTGGAACTCCATATCCTTTAAATAACTCAGATGCAGACTTGGGCTATGTTCCAGCACTTGAGAGAATGAGGCAGAAGGATTGCTCTAAGTTTGAGGTCAGGTTGGGCTACATGGTGAGTTTGAATCCCCTGTAAGCTATATGAGACCCTGTTTCAAAAACTAATGCTGGACAGTTCGCTCAATGGTTAAGAGCACTAGCTGATCTTCCAGAGGTCCTGAGTTCAATTCTCAGCACCCACATGGTGCCTCACAACTGTCTCCAGTTCCAGGGGATCTGACACCTTCACAGAGACACGCACACAAGCAAAACACTAGTGCACATAAAATTTACATAAGTAAATAAATAAATACAAACATTAAGAGGGGCAGGCGAGGTACTGCAATAGGAAAAGTATCTGCCGCCAAGTCTGAGAGCCCGAGTTCCATCTCCGGGAAGACCAAACCACTACGTCATTACGTCCTCTCATCAGCACACACATACTGGAGCGTGTGTACATGAGCGCGCGGGCACACGCATACAAAAATTTCCCAAATGTAATTCAAAATAAGATCCACAAAAATTATGCTTTTACGACATGCGATTGACTCTAAGTCGATCCAGAAGGCCGCACTGCGCCCAATGGCCATCAGGGGGAGCGCTGGAGCTGCCCGCCATGGACACACCCCCTTCCTCTCTGTCCTGAGCTCGTTAGGCTGCCCCAGACTAGTCCAGTTATTCACTTTATGTGTACGGATGTTGTGCGTACATGCACGTGTCTGTGCGCGCACCGTGTGTGTGTGTGTGTGTTTGTGTGTGTGTGTGTGTGTGTGTGTGTGTGTGTGTGTGTGTGTGTGTGTATGTGTGTGTGTGTACACGAGACACCATACGCAGATTATACAGAACTGGAAATGGCATCCAGGGCTTCATCCACAGCAGGAGAGCACGGCCAAACTTCATATTATTATATGAAAGATAAACACACCATTGCTTTTCCGGCCTCCCACTGGAGGATTCTCGACTGAGGCTCTACCCCTGAACACGCCCCCAGCCCCTCACTGGGGATTTTAGGCTGGGGCCCCACCCTGAGCACGTCCCAGCCCCTCAATGGGAGATTTTTTTTTCTTTTTTTCGGAGCTGGGGACTGAACCCAGGGCCTTGCGGTTGCTAGGCAAGCGCTCTACCACTGAGCCAAATCCCCAACCCCTCAATGGGAGATTTTAAGCGGGACTCTACCCACGACCACACCCCCAGCCCTTGGTATGTATGGTTTTTTTTTTCCCTTTGTTTTGTTTTCTCTCATTCTGGTCTTTATTTCTATGGTTCTGTGAGGCTTATATTTTGGGGTTTTTGTTGTTGTTGTTTGTTTGTGTCTGCGTAGGCACTGGTGGATATGCCCATGGCAGAGGCCAGTGGAGGGTGTTGGTGTCCTCCTCTTTGACTCTATGCCTATATCTTCCAGTCAGGGTCTCTCCCTGAACCTGGATCTCATGTTTTCTATCCTAGGCTAAAAGTGGAGTGATGCTTTTTCCTCAGCTTTCTTGGCTAGGGTTACAAGGAATCCTGGCTTGTTACAGGGAGCTAGGAAGTGAACTTTGGTTCTTTACAAGAGCTGCAAGCATTTTTAATCACTGAGCCACCCCTCCAGCCCTTGTTGTTTCTGTTGGATTCCTGGCAATGTGCCTCCCTATTTGGCCTCCAGTGCTGGGATTAGAGGCAGGGGCGGGCAGCCATGCTCAGTTGTATGTGGTGACTGAAGGTGAGGGGCTGAAAGGCAGGCGCCCTGCCTGTGCATGCTGTGGCTGTGCCTGGTATCCAGGTCAGAGCCAGGTATACAGTGGTGCCATTACACACAGTGAATGGGCAAATGCTCACCCAATCTGTCCTTCAAATGGCAGAGGGGAGCTTGGGGAAGGGAAGGACTGGGCAGAAGACATGGAGAGATATCAAGTGAAAAGCTGAGCTACTGAGACAGAATCCAGGCAACCTTGCAAGGCCCAGAGGAGGACCAGACACTGTTTTCATGGCCCAGGAAGCTTATTCCTGACCTTGGCTGTGACATCCGCTGCATCCCACCCCATTCCCCCCCCCCCATGCCCATCCTCCATTTCCAGCCCTCACCTGCAGCGGGCAACTCACAACCCCACAGAAGCCACGAGGCACAGGGGAGGCAGGATCCACATGTTTATTGCAGGAAGACAAGGTCTACAAGAGAACGTACACAGACCCCACATGGGACGGGGCTCCCACATGCGGGGGGCAGGGGTGGGTCACAGCAAGCGCCTGGCGGGGTCCCCAGCACCAGAGATGCCTGGGCAGGTTGGCCAGCAGCCAGGGTGGGCTCCAGCCTCCCCTGCCACCCAGCCCGATTCTCCCCAGGATGGGCAAGGCTGGCCAGGAGAGGCCTGGGGTGGCCCAGAGATTGTGCTATCAGGGTGTGTCCCTGAGAAAGGGCTGTGACCCCCTGTCCAGCCAGGAGCCACTCCCGAGGCTTGGGAGCAGGTGGCAGCTATGGGGGCCCTGGACTGGCTGGGGGTCAGGGCTCAGCTAAGCTCAGGCTCAGGCTTCAGGCTGTGACCTCCCTGTGCCTGACACAGAGAAAGGAGCACAGTGAGGTCTGGCCCACTTGGTCATCTGGCTTCGGCCTTCTTTCTGCCTCTCTGTCTCTGTCTCTTTGAGTCCATCTCTCTCTGTCTCTCTGTCTCTCTGTCTCTCTGTCTCTCTGTCTCTGTGTGTCTCTCTGTCTCTCTGTCTCTCTGTCTCTCTGTCTCTCTGTCTCTCTGTCTCTCTGTCTCTCTCTCTCTCTCTCTCTCTCTCTCTCTCTTTCTCTCTGTCACACACACACATCAGGACTCAGCTCGCCTGCCCAGGCCACTGACTGGTCTGCAGCCGCTGTGAAGTGATGACCTCGCACTGAGGCCTCTGTACTACGTCCTTGTCACTTCTGAGCCAGGAGCCAGCTCACCACAGCCTGGAACAGGACCCGTTGACCGTCGGACAGGCCTGTGTCACCCACCCCTGAAAACACAGAGCCACACAGACATACCACAATGTCTAGGTGCCCTCCACAGCCACATACACTGTGGTCTCACTAAGAACACCAAGTGGTGCAAGAACACCCCATCCCCAGACAGACACACACCCATCCACACACACGGTCACAGAAACACACACTTCTAAGTCACCCTCATGTGGGTGGGACACAGGCCCAGGAGCCGCTCGGGGTCCCAGACAGTCTCGCAGATACCACGGGGGCTCCGTAACTCAGGGCGGACGTGGGGAACAGGCTCTGGAGTACACGTGACCAGCAGAGGGGCTCAGGTTCTGTCAGAGCCTTGGGGCAGCAGCCCCTGTTCCATCACCTCCCACAGAGGGGCTGATAGTCCCTCACCTGGGCACCCCATCACCAACGCCCCAAACCCCCAGTCGGGGTGGCCATGGAGGCACCACTGTGCCAAGGTCTCTGTCTCAGCAGAAGGCAGTGTCCAGGCAGCCGCTCCACACTCCAGGCTCAGGGTCCCCATGCACCTCTCCTGAAGGGCAGTCCTGGGCTTGTGCTGTGGGTGTCCGCCATTCCAGAGGCGGTGCTCTGGGCGGGCATTGCTGCAGGCCCTGTGTTTATTGCCTGGGGCCTGAGGCCCCGCCCGCGGGCCCATCCACCCTGGTGTGCAGACAGGAGAGGACAGGGGTGTTCTGGACCCAGGGAAGGACACAGGTCAGAGGTCATGGGGAAAGGCCAGGATCGGGTGAGAGAAATAAGATATTAGTGAGGGAAGATGAGGTCAACGGGAACTCCCCGGAGGTCACAGTGATAGAATGTGGACATGGCTGGGAACACCGGGGGAGGGGGGGGAAAGGGCCAGAGATGGAGAGGCAATATGGCCTCTCTGGTCCTGACTGGGACAAGCAGTTCCTTAGCCGGGTCCCTGTTTTCAAATCTGCAGGGATCAAACCCCCCAGTGTGTGGTTGTGGGGTACAGATAGAACGGGGGTGGGGGGGAGCAGAGAGAGACACAGAGGGAGAGGTCGGCAAAGGATGAAGCCATGGAGGTGTGAAGAGCGGGGATGGAGCCTGACCCTACTGTAGGCTGGTGGGGATGGGAAGAGGGAGGAGAGATGGCGGGAGGGGGAGGAGGGATGGGCAAAACGAACTAAGGAAGGAGGAGCAGGAGCAAAGAAGGGAGGGACAGAGAAGAGAGAGGAGGGGGAGGGAGGAGAGGAGTACTAAGAGAAGAGGGGAGGGAAGGGAGGAGGGAGGGGAGCAGGAGCCCGGGAGGCCCAAGCCGGCTCTGGCCGGCTCACATGAGCGCGCACTTGCCCTTGATGCGGTCGGCCCTCTTCTGCTTGTTGGAGCGTTTGCCGTCCACGCTGAGGCTGACGCTGCGGCGCGTCTCGAGCGTCAGCAGCTCCTGGAACAGCTCCTTCACGTTGTAGTTCATCTTGGCCGAGGTCTCCATGAAGGCGCACTTCCACTCCTGTGCCACGGCCTGCGCCTCGCGGGTGTGCACCTCCCGCTGCGTCTCATCACACTTGTTCCCCACCAGCATGATGGGGATGTCCTCCACGCTGCCCTTGATCTGCACGATCAGCTTGTAGATGGGGCTCAGCTCGTCCAGCGACTGCTTGCTGGTCACCGAGAACACCAGGATGAAGGCGTGGCCCTTGGAGATGGACAGCCGCTGCATGGCTGGGAACTGGTGGCTGCCGGTGGTGTCCGTGATCTGCAGTGTGCACACGCTCTTGTCACAGCTGATCACCTGCCGGTACGTGTCCTCTATGGTGGGGATGTAAGTGTCACGAAACGTCCCCTTCACAAAGCGGAGCACCAGGGAGCTCTTGCCCACGCCGCCTGCGCCAAATACGACCACACGGTAGTCATTGCTCTGTTCTGGCATCTTCTCTGAAGCCGGCTGGGAGGACAGGGCCGGCTGCTAGAACCCCAGACCGACCCTGTTGGAGAAGGGACAGTAAAATATGTCAGACCACATGAGCCCAGGATAGCCCCCTGACCCAGTGGCCGGGTCCCGGCGGTGCTGGTCTTTCCTCAGCCAAGTGTCTCCCAAGTGGCCCTCACAGCCACTCTGGCTGACTGCAACTTCAGGAGGGCTCCCTGTCAACCTCTCAGCTTCTTTCTCTCCGAGATCTAGATCTGTAAAGCCCGGAGCTCTCCGAGCCGGGCGGCAGAGGGAGCTGCTGAAGATGGTGCAGCTGATGAGGCCAGGATGCAAAGATGCCCACGTCAGCAATGGGTCCCACCTCAGGCCTGACTTCCACGGAGCCCCCAGGTCTGCACCGGTATAAGTGCCTCACTCGGAGCTTCACCATCTTCCTGCCCCATCCTCACCCCGTCTCAAAACAAAACAGAACAAAAAACCAAGATGGGTGTTGGAGAGCCGGCTCCCCGGTGACAGCATGGGCTGCTCTCACAAAGGACCTGATTCTGTTCCCAGCACCCGCTCACAACCACCAGGGGATCTTATGCCTTCTTCTGGCCTCCGAAGGTGCTACACACATGTAGAAAATAAATAGAAAAGAATGCAATGAGCTGGAGAGGTGGCTCAGTGGTTAAGAGCACTGGCTGCTCTTCCAGAGTCCGGAGTTCAAATCCCAGCAACCACATGGCGGCTCACAACCATCTGTAATGAGATCTGGTGCCCTCTTCTGGAGTGTCTGAAGAAAGACAGCCACAGTGTACTTATATATAATAACTAAATCTTAACAAAAAAAAAAAAAAGGAACCCCATTGTGAAAAATCAGACGTGGCAGTACACAGCCATAGTCCCGGAACTGGGGAGGCTGAGGCAAGGGCATAGTGAATTGTGGGCTACTCTGGGTTACAGAGCGAGACTGACTAACACATCCTCCGGTCATTGAGGTGGCCCACACCTTTGGTGCAGTGCAGAGGAAGCGGCAGGAGTGTCTCTGTGAGTTTGAAGCCAGCCTGGGCAAACTGGGCTGAATATCGAGACCATGTCTCCAAAAAACAAACAAACAAACAAAAACAAAAAAAAAAAGCAAAGGGAAAAACAAGACAGTAAGCAGGTGTCAGACCTGTGACAACCGTCACAACAAACACGCCCAAAGTGCGGCCCAGGGCCTCAGCCTCAGCCCTTCATGTCCTGAAGACTGGCCTCCAGCCTGGCTCTGGGAGCCTGCCACATGAAATAGCCTCCTAAAAGACTCCGACACTGACACTGGGGACATCCAGGAATTGAATGTGTAAATCCTGAGTCTCTAGAAGCAGTTCCTGGGACAAGGGGACTCTCAGCTCAGCCTTGAAGATGAGTGAGGCCTCCCTGTCCCTTTGCCCGTGCCTTGGCTTCCTTCTCAGGCCGCTGTGTGCTCAACAGAATTCCTGGCAGGGATTCCTTGGGTTTCTCTCCTGTTTTTGCTCAGAGAGGTTCATGGGTCTCAGAGGGTCACACAGCATGAGGATTCCTAAAGTAGCAGAGGTGGGGAAGACGTGTGTGGAGGGGAGATTAAGGAGGCCTGTCCCTACTACTGTCGTCCCTCAGACAGAGTCCTTTCCCCACCTCTTTCCCCCTCAGACACATACAGAGAAAGTTCAGAGGACTCCCCTGGAGTCACTGAAGGAGCAGCTGTGTCTGTGGGGTTCAATTTTGTCTTCTATGGGATGACAGGCACCCAGGCCTAGCCTGGGAGAGGGGACCAGAAATATGGTTAGGGGTGAGTGCCTCCAGCTCAGCCTGCAATGAGCCCCAAAGCTATAGCAACCTGTGGTTCTGGGGTGAGGAGGAGCGCCCTCCATGGGGTCTGAAGGTATATTCGGAATTATCGAATGTGCCTAAATAAAAGGAAAATGCAACAACTGGAGCCAATGCTAGTGACACCCAAAACTCTCAAGCTGGACACTTACCCAAAGTGTCCCTGGATTCTACACAGGGGACTTCTTGGCCTGGGGAAGAGCTGGAGGTGCTGGCATGGTGCTACTGTCCAGCCCAGCACTCTTAGCGTTTCTCTTGGAGGGTAATGGGAGGGGATACCCAGAGACAGCACCCCACTGCCCTGGGGGATCTAAGGCGGCACATGGAGGTGGGATGTGTGCCCCTCAACGTGACCCCATCTTGGTGGTGGGCCCGGGAGTTGCAGTGCCCACTTAGATGGGTGCTGAGGTTTGGGCCCCTGACTAAGAGAGTCCTGTGCAATCCAGGTCTCCTTCCTCTGGGGATCAGGGAGAGGGCCCTGAACTTGCATTGAGAAGAGCTTTGCTCAAGGTCATATCTAAGAGGTGGCATGACTCAGAAGGGACTTAAAACTGGGCCCTGCTCAGCTGCTGTGTCCAGGGGGCTCAGAGGTGCTTGGCCACCCCGTCTGAGTCACCCCAGCCCCGGGCCAGCCTGGCCAAAGCCTCTCAATCCACAGAGCAGCACAGGGCAGGGCCCTGGGACCATGAAGCCACCTCAGGTGCAAAGAGCCAGGATGGCCTTGGCCAGGGGGAGTCTGGGGGCAGGGGCACTGACTAGTGTGGGTGGCTGATCTAGGGGCTGCAGACTGGGGCTATGATGAAGAACGGGCAGCTTTAAGGACTCAAGGGAATGGTGGGGCTCCCCAGGAGTCAGGAGTGGTCTCAGAGGAAAGAAGGAGTCCTGAGAGAGGGGCTTGGTCACGAGGGTGCAGGGCTCTATGGGTGGCAGTGAGGGACCCGGGCCTTAGCAGGCAGTTCGCAGAGGGCATGTATGAGGCAACTAGGGCCCAGAAGGTCCCGAGTGATGCTCTGCGTGGCCAGGCAGGGGTGGGGCGACCGGGAGCTGTCCATGGTGACCGCTGGACTCCCGGGGACAAGCAAAGCCTGGCATGGTGGCCCGGGAGGGTGGGGCCGGAACAAAGGGATCATGGTGGCTTGGGGACCCCTCCCCACCCTTTATGGCCGCGGCTGCCCCGCCGCCTACCTGGGCCGCTGTGGTCCCCGCCGCTGCGCTGCTGTCCGCGCCGCCGCAGTCCCGATGTCCCCGCCCCAGCTGCGCTCCGCCCCGCCCGCCCCGCCCGCCCCGCCCGCCGGACCCGGGCCCAGGCAGCTGCAGCCCCAGGTCACGGCCAAGCCCGCCTTGGGTGTCCATCAGCAACCCGCGGCATGCAGAGCTCTGGGCATCGGGACACCCACACCCACGCGCACCACGTGGCCACCTGCACCGCAGGGAACGCGGGTGGGTGACAGGACCCGTCATGTGAGGTCCTGGAGACACAGTGACCGATAGTCGGGGATCGCACTGAGAAAAAAGAGAACTGGGAATTGGGGGGAAGTGTGACACAGGTCAGATTAGCGAGGGGCAGAGGAGGTGGTGGGGAGGGTGTGAGTTGGGTACATAGACCTTCATAAAGTGTCAGCCACACCAGGGAGCCGGAGGCAGGGGAATGGCTGTGAGTTTAAAGCCATTCTGGGATACAGTGCAGAGACCTCTGTGGGAGATAGAAGGAAGGGTTCTGGGAGAAAGGGAGGGAGAGAGAAATAAAAGACAAAATAACAAAAGAACTCCATTATTGGGGTTGTAGCTTGGATCCGCTGCAGAGGCCCAGTCTGAAGGGGTTGGCCTGCCATCCCAACGTTGGAGGCAGAGGCAGGAGGACCAGGAGTTCGAGGTCAGCCTCCGCTACATATTTTCTGGAAAATATGAGACCTTGCCTCAAACAAACAAACAGAAAGAAGAACGGAAGAAAAGATAAAAGCCCGCTGTTCTGGTGTGTGGTCTAGGCGTATGCCCTTGCCCAGCTGAGGCCCTGGATCCACCCGCACACTGGAAGGAACACGTGACAAAAGTTTACTTTGTATCTTTAAAGATTCTGCCCAGCCTGACAGCCTAGGGCGGATCCCTGAGACCCACTTAGAAGACAGCGGGACAGCTCCAACAACTTGTCCTCTGATTTCCACACAGAGAAACTGATAAAGAAAATGTTATTTAAATTTCATTTTAATTATTAGATTTATTTATTTGGATTTTCTGTGTATGAATGCTTTGTCTGCATGCCAGATGCCCTCCGATACCAGAAGAGGGGCATTGGGTCCCCTGGAGCTGGAGTTATAAACAGTTGTTAGCCACCATGCAGGTGCTGGGAATTGAACTTGGGTCCTCTGGAACAGTTGTTGACTACTGAGCCAGCTATCTGAACCCTACCTAATTTTACAGTGTTTTTGCTGTTGTTGTTGTTTGTGGTAGGGTCTCCCTCTATAGACACCCAGGCTCACCGGCTCCTTCCCTGCTCACTTCCAACATGGCACTTCTCCCTGGGTCACAGCACATCTTCCTGGCTTGTACTTAAGGATCTCCACGGTTGGCCTGGCTCTTTCTTGGCTGTTCATGCCCACTCATCCTAGGCTGCCTCAAGCTGCCACCTGAAGAATTTACCTCCTTCTTACCCTGGCCCTGGGAGTGTCTCAGAAGGTGGCTCCATCCTCCGACCCTGCCTCAAGATGGAGTCAGCCTAGTGGGAAGCCAGAGCACAGAGCTGTTTTACAGAAGCCCCAGCTTACAGCTTCACCTCACCCTTGGAGTAGCTGGAAATAAACCCATAGGGTGGCCCCCTTTCTTGGGTGCTGAGGATTGGGGTGGGGGGCTTGGGACTAACAGGCAGGCTTCCTCTGTCTGTGACAGCTGCCTGGGTCTCCTGAGAGATGGGGTGGGGGCCTCTCAGCCCAGCTCTGACCAGCTCCTTGGCTTTCCTTTGGGCACTGGCCCAGGCTGACTCACTGGAAGGAGCCTTTCCACACGAGGATGCTATTTATAGATGCCAGGCCAGGCTCTGGGCGTCAGGAGTCACTGAAGACAACCTTAGTTGCTGCCTCCCTTCTGCAGTAGCTCCTGTGTGGGGATGCTGTACTCTGCCCTGCCATACGGAGCTGTATCAGGCAGATGCACTGGAGTTGGGACTTAGGAAGCTGAGACCGGCCAGCCTGCACTGCGTTTTGAAGTTCAAGCCTGTCCATCACATCCTACCCCCATCACTTCTTTTAAAAGCCATGCCATGTCCCCAGCAGCAGAGGTGGGTGAGGAAAGACCTGGGGGAGGGCAGATCTGCCTGTAAAGTACCTGCCTGCACACACAGGTGGCTTGATCCAGCTGTGGGAACATGGGGAGCGGGTGGGACAGGAGGATTCCTGTGGTGTGCTGACCTGGTGAACTAGATAAATCTGCCACTCCATGATACTGACACCGTGTCTTAAAAACCAAGGTGAGGAGTCGGGGTAGCTCAGCAGTTGCAATACCAGCTGCTCTTGCAGAGGACCTGGGTTTAATTCGCAGTACCCACATGGTGGCTCCCAAACTATCTGTAACACCAGTCCAAGAGGATCTGATGCCCTCTTCTGTCTTCCATAGGCACTGTGTGCTCACTCACATGCTCATGTAGACACACACACACACACACACACACACACACACACACACACACACACACACACACACACTGTGTCACCATACAGCCCTCGGCAAGCAGCCTGGACTCTATGGAGACCAGATATGCTGCTGTCTTCTGGTCTCCTTGAGAACAAAGGACCATGTGGTGTAAGACATCTATTCACAAAAAAACAAAATAGTTTAAATCTCCATTTGTTTATTTATTTTGCAATAGGGCTCACTCATAACCCTGGCTGGCCTGGAACTCACAGAAATCCTTCTGCCTCTGGGGTGCATGGATTAAAGGTGTGGACAGCCATGCCTAGTTTAAAAACTGTTATTACATACATTGGGGGTGTGGGACGAGCACACACAAGTGTGTGCATGTGTGCCACTGAGCACCTGTGGAGATCAGAACAGTGAGGAGGCAGCTCTGTTAGCACACGGGTCCCTGGAATTGCACTAAGGTCTGCCACGCGTGGTGGCGAGCACCTTCACCCACTGAGCCCCTCACCAGCAGTGTCCCTGGGTTTTTCTTTCTTCTGTGGGAGCACTCACTAATGATGCATTGGCGTTCTGATGTCACTTCTCTCATCACTGGGGGGTGAGTTACAGGTGGGGAGGACTGCGCATGACATCTGGGACACATGCAATTGTCCTCAGCCATGGAGCTCCTGGCTCACAGCAGGTGGACTCCAGAGACAACCTGTGGGGTGGGGGTACGCCCCACAGAAAATACCCTAGCCCCGTGGGACAATACCAGGCTTGAAAAGCTTCCTTGGGCAGGTGGGATGCAGGGCAAAGATCAGTCAGGTCCCTCCCTGCAAAGCTACAGGGCAGGATGCCAGGAGCTGGCTGTGCCTGGTCCCGCCTGCACTAATAACTTGTTAGGGGAACACAAACAAGCCATAGGAGACGCTGACACGCTGTTATTACAAACACAGAGCAGCAGTGAAGCTGGGCCACCCGCACCACCCTCTCTCTCCTCCTGCCTAGCTGGGTCCCTGCTGTGTCCCCCACAGGAGACAGTGTGTGGGGGCGGCCTGGGCCCTGCAGCACCCTGGGCCTCCTCTTCCATATCCATTCATGACATCTGTCCTAGCATGGCCCAGGGTCTCCTGGGGGCTGGGGGCAGGGGCTGTCAGCTAAACTGACACTCAGTAAGAGATACAGAGCCTCCCCACCCCCAGTGGCCAGTGAGTTGGCACTTAGGATGACTCTCAGAGACCCTGAGGTCTAATGGGGAGGGTCCAGGCCCGCAAGTTGCTGTCCCCAGGGGCAGAGCAGCTGGTGCTGGGAAGGAGAGATTTTATGCCATTTTATGCACCCATGGGGAAGGTGCAGACTCCCTGTTGGGATGGTCAGACAAGGGACCTGGCTCTTCTTACCCTGGACTAGTCTTTGTCACCTGAACCCATACCTACAGGGTCTTGGTGGCCCCAAGGGAAGCTGGAGAACTCTTTGGATGCCCCACCCCCAACCCCATAGTTAAGTAGGGGTGGAAGAGAACTACAGTAGGCCTACGTGGCATTGTGGGCAAGTCTCCTCCATGGTCAGGGTTTGATGTCATGGGGCTCAGCAGTGACTCCTCAGGAAAGAACCCCAGAAACTGCTAGGAGAGGCTTCAGCCATTGGCAGAGTGGGCCCCTCACTGGGAGCCCTGAGTTCCTGATGTCTGCAAGTAGAGTGTGAACTCAGGTTTATTACAGCACTAAGACATGGGGTCTGAGGACAGTGCCCAAACCCCAGCTGTCCCCAAGGCCCTGTCTCTTTGTGCCTTGTATCATCTGAATGTAGCTGGGTAGGGCCACACTGGACAAGTCATTTTGGTAACCTGGCCATGGTGACAGGGCACTAGGGAGGAGTCTGACATCCGGCATCCATGTGTTGAGGTGAAGCCTGGTAAAGAGACCCCAGGTTAGGGGAGGTGGTGAGCTGTGGCAGGCTTCTGTCCCCAGAGGAGAGTCCTCACTCAGGCTGTCCCAAGATGCTGGTGTTACCACGGTGACATGCACCATCATCGTTGCCAGGTGCTGAGTCTCCCCGGCTCCTGCCTTTCCCTGTGTGCAGGGGAGGCCCCTCCACTCTGGTGATCACAACAGAGCAAGAGAACAAGAGGGGCCATTCCTGAGGGCCAGGCAAGCATCTGGGCTGTCCCCTTGCTCATATGACCCACATGTACTGTTCCTTTCATAAACTGTCACCTGTCACACAGGAGCAACCAGAAAAACTCAGGGTGATGGGGGTGAGCAGGGCCTTGGCTCCAGGGAGAACATGGCAGGACCCCTGGGGTTGTTGCTCCCCATCTGCAGTCCCCACCCCTGGCTCCATAATTGATGGCTCAGGAGCGACAACAAAAACGGGAAGGGTGACGGGATATGAGGTAACATGGCCACACAGGCTTTGGTAAAGAACTTTAAGACGTTTTTAAAAGCAATGTCTGTAGAGCCAGGTTCTGGAGGAGGGCAGAGAACGGTGACAGCCCAGGAGGCCCCTGTGTGTGAACCGCCGCCCTTGAGCATGGCTGGTGAGGGACGCGCTCTGTGTCCTTTGGGGATTCAGGGCTCACCACTTGAGAAAGACCATGCCGGCCAGAACTGCGTAGCCCAGCACCAGGAACAGCACCTTCAGCAGCTGCTCGCTCCTCTCCTCCAGTTCCTTGGCCAGGATCTCCAGGAAGGTGACGAACAGGAAGGTGCCTCCAGCCAAGCCCTGCAGCAGCGCCGATGCCACGCTGCTGGCCACGCTGCGGGCACTCTCGATGCCCAGGCCCAGCCCAATGCCCACCGGGATCATGGCGCTCACGGTCACCGCCAACTTGGCCGCGTCCCTCAGGGGTACTGCACTTCGGGCCATGCTGATGCCCAGGGCCACAGCCACCAGCGTCTCATGGACCGCCACACCAACGAACAGGCTGACCACACGCTCACCCTCCTCCTGCAGCCCCAGCGCCAGGCCCTCAAACACCGAGTGTGCAGACAGCGCGAAGACCAGGCTGAGCAGCCGCAGCGGCCCAGGGCGGCCCAGCTCCCGCAGCCGCAGCCCTGTGCCATGGCTGTGTGCAGTGGGCTCGGGGTACAGGCCGTGGTTACGGCCGCCCACACCCACAAATGGGCTCTCGTACTCCGAGTCGCTGCCGGCATCTGAGCCAGCATTGAAGGTCTCCAGGTCTATAAAGGGAGGCCGCTCCCGGCGGAAGGTCAGCACCAGCTGCTCCACGAACACAGTGAGGAAGAACCCCACCATCATGAGGGTCTCGGCCAGCGGGTAGTCAGTGCTGATGTGGCCCAGGCTCAGTACCTGCTGCAGCTGTGGACACAAGGCCGGGTGAGCTGCAGGCCTCCCTTTCAGGCAAGGACACTCAGGAGGCTAAGGCAATTGGATGGCAAGCTCCCGGGTACCCGGGCCCCAAGGAGACCCCACCTCAAGCAATCAGACAACACAGAGAACAGGACATACTGATGCATGATTCTGATCCCAGCACTCAGAAGCAGGCCATGGCCACACAGAGAGACTCTGCCTCAACTGGACAACAAAAAGACACTGCCCAAGTCATACCAAGGTTAAGCAGAGAGGGCCAGAGTGTGACACAACTGTCTTGCATGGCTTCCATTCCCAGCATTGGAAAAACCACGTTTATAACCTGGAAAAAAACCTCCAACCCCCCTTGGTACTGACTTGATGGAAGGCAGAAACCAACTCAGAAACTCTCTGCTGTCTGCATGAGCAAACCCCACACACGCATTAATATTTATAAAAGGGAAAACAGTGCTGAGCGAGAAACACCAGACAAGGCTGCTGGCTGGCCTTGCCCGGGCTGTCCCCAGAGATGATTCCAGCTGTGAAAGACAGCACTGGATGCCTGGAGGCAAGCCCTACAAGGGGGAGCTGTCACATGTGCACCTGAGGCCACTGAACAAGTTCAGGCCCAGGAGATGAGAAGCTAGGTGCTAGGTACATCACAACAGCATGGGGGACTCAGGCCCAGGGTCCCAGCATGAGGAGGCTGTGACAAGAAGCTACAGAGCAAGACCTGGTCCCCTCGAACTCCTAACTAGTACAGACAGTGAGCACTGTAGCCCGTGGTGGGCTGGGCTCTCACCAAGGGTCCCAGGAACAGGAATCTTGCTCACTTCTGGCCACGGATGCCCCGGCCCCAGGTCTTCCTGTGCTCACTGCAGCCTTGACAGAGGCTTTCTCGGGCTACAGGACTGAGGTACCCAAGTCCCTAATGGCCAGGGCAGCTGCTGGGAGGCCAGGCTCACCCAGGTCTGATATGACTCCCTTCATAGTTGCAGAGCTGGCAGGCCTCACTAACTCTGCAGTCTCAGTCACAACCGTGACGGGAAGGAGGTTCTGCTGCCTTCCAAGCTGCTCCTGACCCATGCAGGCACACTCATGGTGACAGGCTGGGGCTCTGACCACAGCCACTGAGAAACGGGTCCCAAGGCTGGATAACAAGGGGCCAGGATGTGAACCTGGCCACCTCCAGCTGCACAATGAGATGGGGCCATAGGCCAGGATGTGTCCTGGGTCCAGAGAGGATCAGACAGGAGTAATTGCACATGGCCTGTGTACTCCGGAGTGGGCGACTGCTCTGTCTGAAATGCACTGCCCACTAGGCTCACCTGTGGAAAAGGCCCAGTGCCCAGGTGAGTAGATAAGGCTCAGAAAGGGAAGCCCTGACATAAGGTCACAAAACAATTTGCTTTCTCCCCCGTCTTCCTTGAGCATCTGTGTTGAAACGCATTGGAGCTTGGGATGCACTGATGCGCTTTGCCACACGAGCATGAGGACCTGAGCTGCAGCCCCAGAACCCACTGGGAACCTGGGTGTGGTAGCCATACAGCCTGAAGCACAGGCCGGGCCAGGGCAGGGCAGGGCAGGGCAGAGGAATCCCTGGGGCTCACTGGCCCCCTCTTCCTCAGCAAACTCCAAGTTCAAGAAGATCCTGCCCCAGAAAACTGAGGTGAACAGGACTACAGAAGACACCGACCTCTGGCCTTCACACTCACTCGCATGCACAGCACTCGAGCCCCCCCTCCCCAGCTCCCCACCGAGGCCTCACCTTGTCCCTCACTGCAGGCAGCAGTGCATTAAAGCATGTAGCCAGGAAGACGCCACCCCCAAAGGTGTTACAGAGGGAGAGGACCTTCTTGGAGCGGTGTGCCTTCTCGAAGTCAGCCTCGATGACCTTCACAGGCAGCAGAGAGCCCAGCAGCATGAAGAAGAACACACCCACCATGCAGAGGACCTTAGCCACCAGGAGCTGTGACATGGTGGCCGCCTGGGTCGCACTGGTCTCCACAGGGCCAAAGCACAGATAGAGTCACACACCAAAGCCTGTGGGGGCTACCGGCCCCAGTTGCAGGACTGGGCTCTCATAGCTCTGCTCAGCAGCTGTGGGGACAGGGCAGACATGTCCGCTGTGTGGTCACTAAGTAGTGGTGGTGACAGTCGGCCTGCTATTCTACTCTAGGACTCACGGACATGGACACACACTTGTGTCCTGAAGGTGTAACTGAAGGTGAGGACAGAGGGCTGGGGAGGTGGTGGAGACAGGGACGGGCATGTGCTACAAGTGTGAGAACCTCAGACAGGAGGCTGCCTGGGGCCTGCTGACAGCCAGCCATAACCAACCAGTGAGCTCCAGGCTCATGAGACCCTGACTCCAGAACTGAGGTGAAGAGCAACTGAGGAAGACACTGGATGTTGACCTCTGGCTTTCAGTACACGCACGGTCACACACATGCACATTCACACACATGCACACACTCACAAACATGTACACACATGTATACACTCACACACATGTACACACATTCACACACTCGCACATGCACACATTCACACACACACTGATACATATTCACATACATCCATGCACATGCAAATTCACACACTTGCACACACTCACAAACATGTACACACATGCATACACTCACACACATGTACACACATTCACACTCACACATGCACACATTCACACACACACTGTTACATATTCACATACATCCATGCACATGCAAATTCACATACATGCCCACACTCAAACACACACACGCATATACATTCACACTTACATGCACACAGATACACATGCATGCAGGGCACAGGAAATTGAATTCTATTTAGCATCTGACTCCCTGCTACTAGGTGCTTGGTAACCACCTGAGCTGAGTGGCTTCCAAGTTAAGTACGGAACACTCATGGGGTACTGCTGACCTGACAGAGAATCTCAACCTGCTACCCCAAGGTTAGGCCTTACACAGCTGATGTGAACTCAACTCAACTCACACCAGCCTGCCAGAGTCTTGATTGCCAAGATGGTGTCAGCCCCAGGGTTTTCGCACAGAGCACTCCCTCTGCCTGGAGCATCCCCACCCCACCCCACACCCCTGGACCCTCCAACATGTATCCTTATACTCTGTCACTAGAAAGGCCTCCTGCAGACCACCTGACTCCTGCTCCCAGCTGCATCCCCAGCACCCACCTTGAGGCTTGGTGCAGAGCAGGTGCAAGGCGACAGCTGGCTCAGTGGATGTGGTGGCCAAAATGTAGGGTTGTTCTTATGTATTCTCCTGCATCAAGAAGCATGGGTCATTAGGAGCCGAGCTGCTTCCTGCTTGCTGCTGACCACATCCCCACTCACCCTCAGCAGTCAGAACCATCTTGTCCCTGCCCCAGCTCTGCCCCTTCTACTGCATCAAAAGAAACTGTATGGGCTGGAGAGATGGCTCAGGGGTTAAAAGCACTGACTGCTCTCCCCAAGGTCCTGAGTTCAAATCCCAGAAACCACATGGTGGCTCACAACCATCTGTAATGGGATCGATGCCCTCTTCTGATGTCTGAAGACAGCTACAGTGTACTCATGCATGAAATAAATAGATAAATCTTAAAAAAAAAAGGAACTGTATATATCTGAGTTGTCCTGGAACTTTGGAGGTGGAGACATGGGACCCCTGGCCCCGTCAGCAGCTCTAGGCTCAAGTGGGAGACCCTGCCGCACTATGTAAGTGGAGGCTGAGCTGACAATGGTTAAAACACTGGGGGCCTTTCCAGAGGAACTGGGAACTTTGGTTCCCAGCACCCATGTGAAGGACCACGACTACCTGTGACTCCAGCTCCTGGATGTCAATGTCCAATGTCCCTTCTGGCCTCTGCAGGCATCAGGCCCATATGTAGTGCACAGCCATGAAAACACACATACATGTAAAGTTTTAAGTTATGGGAGTGATCAAGGAAGACACTGACATTAATGTCTGGGCTCCCGTGTGTGCGCGCACCCTGTCTGAAGGGATGCTCCTATCATCTTAGTATACAGAAGGGTAAGGCGGGACTAGCCTGGACAGTGAGGAAGATCCTACCTCAGAATAAAGTAATACAGCAAAAATTAAAATTAAAATTCAATTAAAAATGGGACAAAAGAATGAAACCAAGCTCATAAGGTGCTGGTGCCAAGCACCAGGACCTAAGGAAAAGAGAGAATGGATTCCCACATGTTGTCCTCTGACTTACCCCCACCACACCACCCTCCCCAATAAACACACAGACTTTTAACCCCAGCACTAGGGAGGCAGAGGCAGATGGATCTCTGCATTTGATGCTAGCCTGGCCTACAGAGTGAGTTCCAGGACAGCCAAGCTTACAAAGAGTAACCCTGACTTGAAGAGAAATATAAGTAAATAATAAAATAATAAAATAAAATTATAGCAGCGGAACAGCTCAGTAGTTGAGAGCACTGGATGTTTTTTCATAAGACCTGGATTCCATTCCAGCCCAAAGGGATCTATTCCCCTCTCCTGGCCGCTTTGGGCACTGCACACATGTGCATAAACACATACAGACTCATAAAATAAACTTAAAAAATAAATTTTAAAAATGAAAATAAAATAACGAAAGAAAATTAAGTTCATTAGGATGAAATAAATAAGGCTAAAATTAAGTTAAACTTTAAAATTAAAATACTACAGTAAACAGCTTCGAAAAAATACTATAATAAAGAAATATTATAAAGAACATAATACAATTTTTAAAAATTGAAAACAAAAATAATTTCCTTAAAGTCCTGCCCTCCGCTTCGGTGAACACAAGGCAAAGTGCATACAATAGGCGTCCAGTTGATGCCAGAAGACCGGATGGGGTAGGGATACCTCGGGTGCTCTCAAAATCGCGCCAGTCGGGGCAGGGCTGGCGGGGCGACAAGCTCGATCTTTCCTTAAGCATTTATTGAGCGCCTACTGTGTGTTTCATGCAGACTCACACTGGAGCAAGGACTCTGTGAACAGGCAGGCACTGTCCGCCAGGCTCCTTGGCTCCGCCACGCCCCTGCCCAGCCACGCCCAGACCCCTCTTGTACCTCTGACAGTCCCTCAGGCCTCCAGCCAGTGCCACCTGCCGCCAACTGCCCCGCGGTCCAGACCCCGCCGCAGCGGACCAGCCGAGACCCCCGGGCTGCGAGCCGCTGCCTACGCCCCGCCCACGTCGGCGTCTATTGGACACTGTCAGTGCCATTCGACAGCACCCATAGTCTATTGGTAGGAACTACTGCCAATCATTCTGCAACGCCTACCGGCTCCGGAAAGCAGTTTCCTCCTTTCTAAACTTGAAAGCAGCTACCAAATGGTTCCGATAGGAAACATGTACTTGGTGACATAGTTCCGGAAGGAGGGCCTACATCCCGGAGCTGTCCAGGGTCGCGTGGTACTGAATGAGTGTGGATGGAGGCTTGGCAGGAAGCGATTTCCTCCAGCGAATGGAACATTCTTGAACCCTTCCTCGTGGCTTAAGAAGAAGATACAGGCATCCATCAAATATTTGTTGATAGCCAGGACAAATTCAAGCTCAAGGGGTCTACTGTGCTCCTCAATCACTAGTTACTAACATTGTAATTTACCTACAGCCCAGGAAGTGTCTCCTGAAGTAACATGACACCTGAGTAGAACCTACAGACACCACACAGTATGCCTTATTTTTATATTTATTCATTGGTTTGAGCTACGGTCTTGCTGGGAAGCCCAGGCTGAATGGCATGCAGGTAGCTTAGAATCCATCTGCATCAACTTCCCAAGTGCTTGGCCACCGTACCTGGCCTCCTGCTGTATCTAGAGCACCTCACCCAATGTAAGTGCTATGTAAACAGTGGTTTTACCGTGCTACAGAACAAAAGTGGCGAAGAAGCTTCTTCTTCTCTGCAGATCAAAGCTTTACAGAACATTTTATTTTTACACATGGTGATGCATGTTGGTCATCCCAACACTCAGGAGGCTGAGGCAGAAGACCAACATATTTCAGGACTGGCCGAAAGAGTGAGACACTGTATCAAAACAACCAAGCAAGGCACACTAACACATGAGCTTACCCTGATGTACCTGGCCTGAGCTTCTAATATTTTCAGTTATTTAAGTATTTATTTAGTTCTTGAGACAGGGTGCCTAGCTGTCCTAGAACTCACTCTGTATACCAAGCTGGCTTCAAACTTAGAGATCTGTGTCTGTCTTCCAGAGATTTCAGAACAGAAACATGTGCCACAGTTACCCATCTTAGTTACTTACTTGTTTTAAAGATTTATTTCGTTTGATTTTCTGTGTATGAGTGCTTTGACTGAAAGTCTATGTGCTGTGTGTGTCCCCGGTGCCCAGAGAGGTCAGAGGAGAGTGTTGCATGCCCTTGGAGCAGTCACAGGTGGTCCTGAGTCACAATGTGGGAACCAAACGTTCATTCTCTGCAGGAGCAGCCAGTCCTCTTAACTGCTGAGTTATGTGTCCAACCCTGGATCCTTTCTAATTGCTAAATAATATTCCATTGTCCAGATTAATTCGATCTGCTTGAATGTTGCTGGAGGTCCAGGTGTCTTCAGATAAAAGTCATTTCTAAACTAGCATATTTAAAGTCACTGCGTGAAGAACAATGAAGTCTGGGGACTTTCTCCTTCCTGGCTACCAGACAGTACAGATGGGGTCCAATGTTGACTCGTTCTATGGCACAGCCACACCCCTGTGAAGCAAATACGACTGGCAGCCCCATGTGACTAATGGTCTGAGTTCATCGACTGCCATTATAACATCCCGAACCGATTTGTTTGTCCACCAGTTTCGTTTTATTCAGACAGGGTTTCTATGTGTAGCCTTAGCTGTCATAGAACTTGCTTGCCCATAGAACTTGCTTTAAAGACCAGGCTAGCCTCAAATTCAGAGATCTGCCTGCTTCTGCCTCCCAAGTCCTGGGATAACACACCCAAATTATCTTTTTTTTAAAGGCCTAGAAGAAATAATGGCATGTGCCTGCCATCCTAGCACTTGGAAAATTGAGGCAGCCTCAGTTAATTCCTAAGATCAAGGTCAGGCAAAACCATGTGATGCCCTACAGGGAAGGGCTAAGGAGATGTTGAGATGTGTCAGTATGTCAAAGGAATTTGGCTCACAAGACTAGTGAAGTGAGTGCAATACCTGGGACCATCCAGGGTTGGAAGAGGAGAGACTCTGACCTCCAAACACATGCCACATATGTGCCTGCGCCCTCACTGTGGAAGCCTACACAGAATGATAACAATTTAAACATTTACTTCATAAGTGTATGATTAGCCAGGCATAGTAGTGCGAACCTTTGTTTGCTCCCAGCATTGAAGACAGAGTACAGGCAGGTAAATCTGAGTTCAATACCAGCCTGATTTACATAGCGAGTTTCAGGACATTCAGGGTTACATAGAAAGATTGTAATAGTTTGAGTACGTATGGCCCACATACATTCATGCGTTTGAATGCTTGGCCATAGGGAGTGGCACTACTAGAAGGTATGGCCTTGTTGGTGGAAGTGTGTCATGTGCAGGTGGGCTTTTGAGGTTTCCTATGCTCAAGCTCTGCTCAGTGTGGATTCAGTGTGTCCTCCTGGCGCCTTCAGATATAGAACTCTGGGCTCCTCCAGCACCATGCCTGCCTGCATGCTGCCATGCTTCCAGCCATGATAATGGACTGAACCTCTGATCTGTAACCAGTCCCAATTAAATGTCCTTTACAAGAGTTACCTTGTTCATGGCATCTCTTCACAGCAGTGAAACCCTAAGACAAAAAAACTGGTCTCAAAATGGGTTGGGAGTGAGTGGTTCCCAGCTGAAGCTCTGGCATTTGAGATGTTGAGGCTATCCTGGGCTACAAGATGAGACCTATCTAAAGATTTTTAAAAGATACAAACTGGGGGTTGGGGATTTAGCTCAGTGGTAGAGCGCTTGCCTAGGAAGTGCAAGGCCCTGGGTTCGGTCCCCAGTTCCGACAAAAAGAACCAAAAAAAAAAAAAGATACAAACTGGCAGCTCACAACACACAACTCGAGATCCAGGGGATCTGCTGGCAGATGGTGACCTCCAGGCTACCAGGCATACATGCAGACAAAATACTCATACACTCAACTAATAAAATCACGTTTATAGATATAATTGGTTCTGGGAGACAGCTCAGTGGTTAACAGCACTGTCTTCTCTTGCAAAGGAATTGGACTCAATTCCCAGCAACCACATGGTGCCTCACCACAGTCTTAAGTTCTATCTGACCTCCTCTCACAGCCTCTGTGACTCCAGGCAGAAGTGATGTGCAGACAAAACCACCATATATATATATATATATATATATATATATATATATATATATACATATATATATTAAACTATGGAGGGGTTGGGGATTTAGCTCAGTGGTAGAGCGCTTGCCTAGGAAGCGCAAGGCCCTGGGTTCGGTCCCCAGCTCCGAAAAAAAGAACCAAAAATAAATAAATAAATAAATAAATAAACTATGGAGTTCAAAAGCTGAAACCCCTAATATCCATTGAGGAGTAGATAAAAATACTGTGATAAGCCTATACATGGAAACAGTATGCAGCAATCAGAAGGACTGAACAATGTGCAACATTGTTGAATCCCTCCAACCTTGAGTTAAGGGAACCCAAACACAAGAGAAATGTGCAGGGACAAAGGAATGCAGTCCATCGGTTGGCTGGGGCTGCAGAGGAGTTCAACTGTAAGTACTGTGAAAGTCTGTGGCTAAGGTCACATGACTGTTTATCAGGAAGGAAGGAGGCTTCGTCTAGCTATGAGCAAGCATGCAAACTGTTGACCTATTTTGTTTGAATTTTGAGACAGGGCCTAGGTCTGTAGTCCAGTTTGACCTTTGGTCCTCCTGCCTTAGCCTCCCTAGTGCTGAGATGGCAAGAGTGGAGATGGTTCAGTAGTTTGGACGTTGAACGGAAAGGGAAGGTGGGAACCAGCCTCCTAAAGGAGCTCACAGCCCTACGAATGACCTTTTCGGCTGCACTGCACACGTTCATATGCAGGCCCCAGCTACCATAGGCAAAGTTTGCTGTCTGTGAGTCTGCACCAGCCAGGTCCTGTCACGATCACTCTGTGACTTGTGAATGGGTGGCCAGCTGAGCCACTTCAAGCTGGAGGGTCTCCCCGCCCCCCACTGTCGATGCCCAGAAGAGGGCATCAGGCCCCATTTCAGATGGTTGTGAGTCACTATGTGGTTGCTGGGAATTGAACGCAGGACCTCTGGCAGAGCAGTCAGTGCTCTTAACCACTGAGCCATCTCCAGCCTGAAGGACGTCCTCTTGTTCCTGCAAGGACGACCTGCTCCAAGAGTACAAGGCTCGGGGCTGGGGATTTAGCTCAGTGGTAGAGTGCTTGCCTAGCAAGCACAAGGCCCTGGGTTCGGCCCCCAGCTCTGAGAAAAAAAAAAAAAAAGAGTGCAAGGCTCACGTGTGTTTCTACGTTGCAGGCCTGATGGCTAAGCTGTTTTCTGATGCTGCAAGAATAGATGGGGAGTCAGGAGGCCTGGAGGCTGATGCGCAGAGAGCCCCCTGCTAACCACAGTTGGAACAACCCCAACCTCTCTAGGTGGAGTTCTTGAAATATTTTGTCAGTGACAGGCCCAGACATCCACCGACTTTCCTTTCCTTTGAGCCAAGGTCTCACTATGTAGCCTGGCTACCCTAGAACTCACCATGTAGGCAGGCTGGTGCTGGAATCCAGAGATGTACCGGTCGGGTGTCTCCCCAATGCTGGATTCATTTCCTTCTGTGTGTGGATGTTTTTTGTGCATTCTTTGCAGCGCTACAGGGGGCCAGAGGGGGCAGCACACCCTCTGAACCACAGCTTTGGTTGTGAAGAGCCACTTAGGCACTGGGAACAAAACCGGAGTCCTCTGAAAAGGTGGTTCAGTAGTTAAAAGCTCTTCCAGAGGTCGTGAGTTCAATTCCCAGTAGCCACGTGGTAGCTCATGACCATCTGTAAAGGGATCTGACACCCTCAAGACTAGACTGCAGCTGCTGATTCCTATTTGAATGGAACTGCTGATATTCTGACAACAAAGAGTGAACTCCTACCCAAACAACTATTTCTAAACATGTCCACTTCACCCATTTTTTCTTCTACTACCTCTGGTGGGTAGTTGGCTAAAGAGAGGGTGGGGAAAGATATGGGCAGTGACCTCAGAAGAGGTTAGGCACTATAGGGATCCTCAAGGGGCCAGCAGAGATGTACCTGCTGTGAACATCAGAGAGCTGTTAGAATTCAGAAGCACAGGCTGAATGAGCTGATCTTGGCTAAGTGTGGCCTTGAACTCTGATTCCCTAAGTCCTCTGAGCCCCTGACCTGTTGTTGAGCTTTCTTTTGACTGCAATGTTGAATTTCAGATGGGCATGGAAACTTGGGCCTCTCATGCCAGCACTCAGGTTGAAGCAAGACCCTGAGCTCATGACTTAGCCTGAGCAGTACCTAAGAGCATGTCTCAGGAAACCCAACTACTATGGGGCTGCAAGGCTCTAAGCAGAGGCCAAACTGCTCTGTTTACAGAATTAACAGAGGCCAACTTGGCTTCTGTTGACAATTCTTGGAGAAAAGATGCTCCGAAATGAGGATCTTCACACAGGTAGGACAAAGTCCTCAAGGGTGGGCCAACCGGAGGTAAAGGGGGCTTACCATTGCCTGATGACCTTAGTGCCACCACTGGGAGAGGACCAACCATACACACCCTGTAGCACAGGTTTTCTCCCCACAACTTTTTTTTTTTTTTTCCGGAACTGGGGACTGAACCCAGAGCCTTGTGCTTGCTAGGCAAGCGCTCTACCACTGAGCTAAATCCCCAACCCCAACAACTTATTTTTAAAACAGGGTTTCTCTGTCACCCTGATGGCCTGCCTCTGCCTCCACAGTGCTGGGTTAAGGACTTGCACCTTGCCCAGCCAATTAAAAAATAGTGATCATGGTTTCTGATTCAGGGCACACGAGTATATCTGGTTGGGTATGTGACAGGCACATAGATGAAGGCCAATGCCCTCACGTTCTGGGGTGCCCGTCACTTACAATTCTCACTACTACACCCCAGCTTGGCCAGCCAAGTATCTGCATTGCCAACAAGGATGGCCTAACACTGTGGACTGACTGTAGTTACACCCAGGCTGAGGTCTTTCTGGCCACACAGAAGCTGGGGTCCCCACATTGCCTGTGCCCACCATTTTCCTGTCATCTATGGAAACTTGACCGCAGGCACCCTCTGAGTCCCAAATGCCCCCTGCAGTGTGGTCCTCAGCAGGGGACAGGCAGGCGGCTGGCTTCTTGGTGGCATGGCTAGGCCTCCAGGCCTCTTTTCCCACGAAGTGTGCAGGCTAAACACTCAAGAGCCCATGTCAATTGCATCTGAGGTCTGCTGTTCCCTGCCCCTCCATGTTGTGTGTGTTAGCTCTCAGGGCATTGGGGCTCAGAGGCGGACACAGGAGCAGAGCGTCGTCACTGTCTTTATTCCCGAGGTGGGCTGTGCCCACAGGGCCCATCTTCCTACTGGCTACCTACGACACACTCTGCTCTGACATTCCCTGCCACAGCCTGGTGCCATCATGGCCCCTACCAGGTCAGCTCTCTTTCGATCTCACCACCTGTTCCCAGGGCCAAGAAGGGGCGTGGGAATACCCACGTCCACTGGACAGGCTGACCCTTAACAGAAATGGTGCTGGTGGCTGTTTCAGGGCTGATGGCACAGTCCGAGGGCCAATACTCCAAATTCCCTGTAACCCCACACACTGAATCCCCATGAAATCGAGAACAGGACAGGCACAGAGGGGTCAACGTCTGTGTCTGCTGCCTAGACGGGGATGGAGCAGGACTGGACACAAAATAGGACTGGCTGATGTCTGTGAAGACGGAGGGAAGCTGGAAGAAGAGACACGGATCGTCGGTCCACACGCTGGGCACAAGTCACAGGCCTCAGTCCTATGTGGCACAGGCCACTGGAATAAGGCAGGCAGGGGCACCTGCTGGGACCTGCAATCCAAGCGTGGGTGGGCATGGGATGCTGGCGCCCTGCTGGGCTGGCAGTGGATGCTTGGAGGGTTGGAAGGAGGGGGATGAGAGTCAGCTACTCAAGTCCCTCTAGGAGGAACCTGAAGTGTGGGGCTCAATGACCCCACACACCCACCACAACCCCTCCCCCTGCAGCTTCCCTAGTGGCTGGAGGAACTGTGCTGGTTTGTAGTCAAATGTAGACTCTTCCAGGAAGGTGTGGAGCCAGTTACGAGTACAAAAAACAAAGGGGGAGGGATGAAGAGAACACAGGGCGGGGGGATGAGTCCGTCTTAACATGCAGGTCCAGTTTCTCTCTTGAGCAGCCCGATGGAGAAATTGCTAAAACACCAGGAGGCCGCGCGCGGAGCAGAGGGGCCACTCGGGTCAGCTGCAGACAGAAGACGGACAGTGAGAGTCACAGCCAGACAAGGAGTCCATTGAGGGACAGCCAGGGACTCCATGGCTTCAGCAAAACTTTTGATATGCAAACGTGGTGGCACACACCTATCATCCAGCACTCTAGAGGAGGAGGCAGGGGCATGCACTTTTGGCAGCTCGAGACCAAACACCAAAATGACACAAAGCTAACCACCAGAACTGGGGAACCATATGACTAGTCAAGCAGTGGAATAGGAGGCGGGGACCACAGACCCTGGAAACCGCCAGTCACACAGCAGCTTGGAGAACTTAAAGCTCCAGGCCAGGCAGTTCCAAAGGTGCTGAAGCTGACACCTGAGAACGGCCATGACCATACATGTCCATGCACACAAACACATGAATAAAAGAATACAAACAGAGCTGGGGCATAAGCAGGGGTACAGCCCTGCCCCGGAATCCCCCACCTAGACCTTCCCTCCCTGTAAGGGGCTGGGGGTGTGGTCAGGGAGGAACACCCGCACATATGAAGCCCTAGGTTCACCTGCCCTACTACTGAGATTAAAAAAATGACAGAAAGGGGCTGGAAAGTTGGCTCCATGGTTAAAAGTACTGACTGCTCTTCCAGAGGTCCTGAGTTCAAATCCTAGCAACCACATGGTGGCTCACAACCATCTGTAATGGGATCCAATATCCTCTTCTGGTGTGTCTGAAGACAGCTACAGTGTACTCGTACACATAAATAAATAAACAAAAATATTTACTAAAATGATGGAATGATAAAAGTGGGGTCACCACTCCATTCTGGACAGAAAATCCCGGGGTCCTCACAGGCAAGGACCCAGCACAGTGGTCTCACCGTTGTCACTCTTGCTGCTCCTCGTGGCTGGCACTGGGTGTCCGGCTGCGCACCACCTGGCTCCGGATTTGCTCCACGAACTCTGGGTTCTGCTGCTGCATCTGCTGTGCAAACTGCTGGCCCCTGCGATACCCAGGACACAGACTATGCTTCCCCACTCCTACTGGGCCCTCCTTACTAGGCCACCCTCCCACGCCCTGCCCTCAAGTGCACGGGCCTTCCTTGCTCAGGCCGTCTCTCCCATTCTCACACACACACCCTCCTGCTGACTCCCTCACACACCCGAGTCGTGAGTGCCAGCCCCTTCCCAGCCATCAGAGCCATCCAAGTAGTACTCACGCCTGGATGAGACTGGCCAGGTCACTGTGCTGTGGACTGCTGCCTGGGGTGCCCAGAGGGTTATGGCCTCCAGAGATCATTCCCGACATGCTGCAGGGGAAAGAACTGAGCACAGGGCCACAGCCACTGCCCGCTGCCCCCCATAACTCCCGGTCCAGCCCCACTGCCACGCCCCCTTCTTTCTCAGGTTCTAAGCTGGGTCGACACGTGGTGGCCATGGCTGACACTGTGGGGAGCTGCCAGGAAGTGAAATACAACTTGGACACCCCATGGAGAACAAGCCAGGAACACCAACAGTGAGTGATGGTGAGAGAATCCTGTATGGCTGGAGAGGAAAACCAGCCCCGCTACTCTTCACCAAGGCCGAGCTGCCCCAGGGATCCCAATCTGGGAACAAGACTAACATTACCATGTTCACAGTGGTCAGAACAAGACACACTGAACATTACACAGTCCTGAACAGGAACATGGCTCTGACTCACACTGTAGCACAAAGGGACACCAAGAATGCTGTTTCAGTGTGAGAGCCAGGCCCGAGGCCTGCATTCGATGAGGGTCAACGGAGAGACAACATACAATTGTTGGGGTTGGGATGTGGGGAGAAGCTGGACAATGGTTCATGGGGACAGAAGGCTCTCCAAGTAAGACAGTAGTAGCAGCTGAGTGACACTGTGGCAGCCCACAATGCCAGTCTCATTCGACGTAAATGCTGGGCTAGTCCACTTCATCCAACCGGCTAGTTCAAGGTCAGCTTAGCCTACAGAGTTCCAGGCAAGCTGGAAAACTCAGGCTTTCTCTCATCAAAATACATTAAAAAATAAGGATTAACTAACTAAATAAATAAATAAATAAATAAATAAATAAATAAATAAATAGGGAATGGTTCTACAGTTGGAGCTCTGGCTACTCTCATTTAAAAAAAAGATGAGGGGGTTGGGGATTTAGCTCAGTAGTAGAATGCTTGCCTAGCAAGCGCAAGGCCCTGGGTTTGGTCCCCAGCTCCGGAAAAAAGAAAAAAGAAAGGAAAAAAAAAAAAAAAATGAGGGTCACATGCCCCGTGCAGTGGTCACAACCATCTAACTCCAGCACCAGGGGACCTGATGCCCCATCTGGCCGCATTGGGCACTGCACACATAGTACACAGACTTACACACATCCACACACATAAAGTAAATGTTAAAACACCAGAGACACACTGCTGTCACTGTGTTGTAGTACAGAAGCACCAGGGCAGGGTCACTTACAGCTGCTGGAGCTGGGGGCTGTTCATTAAGCTCGAAGCCTAAGAAGAACAGAAGGCATGGGAGTCAGCAACCTCGGAGGCAGGCAGACAGACAGACTCACTCCCTGGGCAGTCTCTCACAGACACTAATTCCTTCCTCTGCAATGCTGAGAAGGGCTCTGGTCCGCACACCTCCCACATGCAGGACACCAGAGCTGTGCCCACGCTCCTGCGGGGTCACACCCAGGCTGGTCTGAACTGGTCATCCTGTCTCCGTGCCCCAGTGACTCTCAGTCCTGTAGCACCATGCCGAGCTGAAGTCTGCCTAGAAACAGCTATGTGTGCTCCCGAGAAGCCCTGGACTACACGGATGCTGCTTCAGTCACACACACAGCAGCAGGCAGAGGCCACACCCCTCCTAGGGGCGTCCCCACCCCCCTTCTTCCAAGAGTCCTGCTCCAGACAGAACACATTCAGCAAGGATGCACAACAGCTCCTCCTAACTGATGCGGCGGCACCCACGGTACAGAGAGAATGGTGAGACCACAGCTGTGGCCTTGCAGGGACCCAGCAGGCATACTGTGCCGTAGGCTTGCTCTTCCTGCAGTGAGGCTCCCGATGCACTCCCCGTGGGCTCCCGTGGGCCCCGGATGTCCTGAGATACCTCACCAGGAGGCAGGCCTGAGGCAGGGAGCTAAAGGTGCGTGCCTACCATAGTGATGAAGTGCGGGTTGTTCAGCAGGCCAGCGATGTCTAAGCTGCCCACGCCGCCCGTCTGCAGGAGAAGCATCAGTCAGTGATCTAGTCTGGAGCCAGGCTGGCCACTCTGGTCCCAACAAGGCCGCCCGTCACTGTGAACACAGGGCAGGCTGCACCGTGTCTGTGGCCATCGCACCTATTACCACCTCACAGACCAAAAGGTCCCTGCTGCATGGCCCCGGCTCCATGACCCAGCGTCCTGCCCTGTGTCTGAGGACCCATGAGGAATGTCTGAACGTCATCCTTGCAGATATTTCTACCCACAGTATCCCAGGTATCCTCACCAGCCTCAGCACTACCCTTCCCACGCCCAGAGCAGGGGCTCCAGCCTGCCCCCCCTCCATCATCCCCCTCAAGGGATAGGCTCACAGGGCTCGGCGCCTCCCGTAACTTCAGCTCTGCGATCTTGAGGTTGGACTTGTACGTGTCGTTGTCAGGGTCCAGCTCCAGGGCCTTCTTGTAGTACGCCACAGCCTCCGCATGTTTGTTCAGGCTGGACAGCGCAAGGCTGGGGAAAAAAAAAGAGTTCCAGGTGAGCCACAATGGGGGCCAGATGGGACCTAGTGCCAACCCACCCTGTCTAGGTTGGGGAAAACAATGAATTCACACGGGAGGACAGAGAGCCACACAGGGGAAGGGCTCTACACTGGTGTGGGGGGACCTGCTGCTGACTGTCCAGCTGGACCACAGCTCGCTGCACTCACCCCATGCGGCCATAGGCCTTGCTGTACCCGGGATCAATGCCAATGGCGCGCTCACAGTCCTGTACCGCCCCCACGTAGTTTCCCAGCTTGCTGTAGGCCGCAGCTCTGGAGAGAGGAAGCCATCAGTAGGAGACCCCAGGGCCTCCACAGCAGGCCTCGCTAGGCGCTGGTCTGTGGCAGGAAGGTGGGTGCTGTAGCCCACCACACTGGGACCAGAGGCTCAAAGCCCACACAGGACTCGGCAGGTGTGCAGGGCTCCGTGACACCCTGCCTCACACTAAACCAAGCTGGAGGAGATCACAGCAGCTGAAGGGTAGCCTGCCTGTCAACCAGAGCCACAAGGACAGGCACATCTGCGCCATCCATGTGTCTGCTGGACTAGACTGGCTACACAGCTCAGGATCCCGTGTGAGCGTCATGTCACCTCAAAATGATGTCACTCCTGACCTCCGCTCTCAGCGCTGAGCTGTGGCTCTGCAGTCGGAACCCCACACCCACTGCTCCCCCCATCGCTCCCCCGTGCCCTCTGACCCCATCCACACCTGTTACAGAAGTAAACGGCGTTGGCGGGGTTGAGCTCAATGGCTTTGCCATAGAGGTGCACTGCTGCCTCAAAGTTTTCCAACTTCATCTGCTCGTTACCTGCAGGGAGAGACAGGAGCCCAGGCTGGCCCATGCTGCCCATCCAGCACCTATCTCCTCTGGTCTAAGAGTCCCAAAGGGAGATTCAATCCTCAGGTGACACTGGGACTATTTTCAGGTGCGGGGTCGTGCATCCTAGGCTGTCCTCAAACTTATGATGCAACCAGCTTCTGATCCTCCCCACCCCCACCTCCCCCTATGTGGAGATGACAGATATGACACTAAGCCCGGTGAATGTGGTACTGGGGACAGACACCAGCTTCATGTGTGTCGGGTACATGGTGGTAGTGCCGGGTGCATGGTAGTTCGCTGCAGCATCTGGTGACGACAAAAATCCAGCTTAGGCAAGCTTGTTTTCCAGCCAAACACATCCCATGCAGAGCCATGGATAGGGAGGGCCAGCCTGGGTTAAATGCCAAGCCCCCCTGCTCTGGGGGTCATTCCTGGCCTGCAATAAAAGAACTGCTTGGGGTCTGCCTGAGCATGTGATTGGGGTGAGACCCACTAGCCACAGGCCATGGGGCTTTCTCTGTTCCTTCTGGGTTGCCTGAGATAGGGTCTCTGTGTAGTCCTGTCTGTCCTGGGACTGCTCTGTAGACCAGGCTGGCCTCGATCTCACAGAAATACTCCTAAGTGCTCTGGTTAAAGGTGCGAGCCACCACACCACGCTCTTTCTTAATTTCTTTTTAAAATATCTTTTCTGTTTTGTTTTGTGGATAAAGTCTTTTTTTTTTTTTTAAAGATTTATTATATATGAGTACACTGTAGCTGTCTTCAGACACACCAGAAGAGGGCATCAGAGCTCATTACAGGTGGTTGTGAGTCACCATGTGGTTGCTGGGATTTGAACTCAGGACCTCTGGAAGAGCAGTCAGTGCTCTTAACCGCTGAGCCATCTCTCCAGCCCCGTGGATAAAGTCTTATGATGTAATTCTGGGTGGCCTAAATGCACCATGTGGATTGGGCTTGTCTTGAACTTAAGAGATTTGCCTAAGTCTGCCACTTTAAAGCTGGATATACATATATTATTCTGAGTGGTGTGTGTGTGTGTGTGTGTGTGTGTGTGTGTGTGTGTGTGTGTGTGATGTATGCAGGTGCAGTGAGTGTGTGTGTGTTTGTGTGTGGGGTATATGCAGGTGCAGTGCCCACAGACACCAAAAGAGGGCACTGACCCCAAAGCTGGGTTTAGCACCAACTGTGAGCTAGCTGCCCAAGAGAGTACTGGGAAGCTGCCCAAGACCCCTGTAGGAACAATGCATGTTTCTAACTGCCACACCATCTCTCCAGCTCCCCTCGACCCCATGCACTTCTAAAAGCAGCCCCACCCCCACCACTGGGACCTCGATGACCTTGGCTATATCCCTTCAGCACTTTGCACAGGCCCCATGGGGACATCTGTCTCCCTCACCTTCTGTTTTAAGGCGCTCTGCCTCAGCTGAGTCCTCCTCAGAGGGTGGTGTCCTGTCAGGGCCCCTCGGGTCCTGTGGCATCTCCTGCTAGGGGTAAAACAATCCCACTGTGCCCTGCCACACCTGCCCTTGCAGGATGCCACACAGCCCAAAGCACTGTCAAGCCTCAGCACAGGATGGCTGGTGACCTGGTCAAGTCCAAACACCCACGCACGTTGTCATCGTGACCACAGTCAAGGGAAGCCGGGCTCACCTTGCTGGCAGTGGCTGCTTCAAATATCTCTGGCAGGGTCTGCGGGAGAGCAAGGTCACTGTCCTCCAGCGTCACCCCAAAGGCTGTTTCCAGACACTGGATGGCAACTGTGTGGGATATGAGATAAGCCAGCCTCACTGGAGCCCACAGGAAGTTCTGGCATCTTCCATTTTCCTTGAGATAGACGCTCATGTAGCCTAGGGTGCCCTTGAACTCTCTATGTAACAAGCACGTCCCAGAAACCCTGATCCACTTGCACCCATTTCTGAGTGCTGGGTAACAGAGGTGCACTCCCTTACACACAACTAGGTCAGTGCTCTTCCCACCAAGCCCCAGCCCAGCTGTCATGTCTCCAAACAGGCCTGAAGCACCTGGCCCTGTACCTCAGTCCTTCTCAGTCACCCCCAGTCAGTCTCTCAAGACACACATGCTCACTAGTCTGCTCCTGTCGAGTTCCTGAAGGCAGAGGCCCAAGCGGGGTGTACCCTCTGTGGGGTCACAATGCTGGGGCTTGGTGTGACCTCAACTATCAGCAAAGGTCTGTCTTTGGGAACAGTGCAAGGCACTGTGGAGAGGTTAGTGTCCCTATGGCCTGGGGCAGCCACCCTTCTCAGAAGTGGCATCCATGCTGTGGATATGCAGTTCTTGGAGAGAAACTGTCATGCTGCAGGGAAGTTGGCTAAGACAGGAAGTGAGTAACTCGAGTTTCTGGAGCTTCTAAACAGAGCAGATGTAGGAGGCCCTCTCATACACATAAGGAGGAAGGTTGCCCTGAGCTTCAGAGATGCGGAGTTTCAAGAAAGGCCTGCCCCAAGCCTGCAATCTGTGGCTTAGGGAGCTGCCACCCACGCTGGGATGGTCTCTGGGGTCACAGCAGTCTGGAGTGGTTTCTGCTCCTGTAAGTGACTTACTGGGCTTTTTGGTGCTTATCTATGTTTGGTTTATCCCATCAGAGGCAAATGCATGTCACGTCTCCCCAGGAATATGCTAACAATGGGGGAAGTACAAGCCATGCCCTCAACAAAGGAGGCCCATACCAGGGCCCACTGGCTACTGAGGCTGCCCCCAGGAACCACTGTCCTGTGAGACATGGGTCACGGGCACATTAGGGGCTGAGGAGCACGAACACGTACCTCCGCTGCCCACAGAGAACTGGGGACTCAGTCTGCCAGAGAGGAGAGCAAGGAGAGCCAGGGCACCAGCGAGGTGTCAGATACCCACCACTCTCACCGTGAGCCAAGGAAGGGTACAGGAGCCCTGGAGGCTGGAGCCCACGGGCAGGCTGGCTGTGGTGTCTGAGCCCTGGCAGAGGCTGGCAGGGCAGAAGCCCAACTTACCCTCTAGGCTCTCCTGGGCGTCGGACGAGAGCCCACCGTGCCGCAGCTGGCCATGCAGGAACTGGATGATGGCATAGGCCAGGCGCTTCCTGTTGTCCATCTCGAGGCTGGTGAGGTGGCACTGCTCAGGATCTGTGGGGAGAGCCCAGAGTGTCAGGCGAGGAGCCAGCGATGAGAAAATCTGTCCTTGTGTCATGGGTCCCTGGCACCTGACCACTACCAGAAATGGTCAGTCCTAGTGTCAGGGCCACTGTGTGGAGCCTTCCTTCCTCCCCCATGACAGGTGGGGACGCCCTGGGCATGGAGCCACAGACTTGCCTGTCACACAGAAACGACTCCATCACTGCAGCATGGTACTGGAGAGGAGAGTACACCTTGAGCTGACAGTGCTGCCTCTGGGCTCTCTTTCCTCAACTCAGCCTTCTGCAGCATCAGCCAGTCAGTGCACCCAGCATGGCGAGCAGGGCTGTTTGCTGGGAGCCCCAGCTTGTCGACCCACCCTATACCCAAAGCTTGGGAGGTGCTGCAGCTCACAGCCCTGGTCTGCAAGGTCCCTGCCAATGCTGTGTGGTGACACCAGGACAGTTCTGGACTCCAGAGGGACAGCTAAATGTGGCTCTTGTGACCACCTAGGAGTGACTTCAGCCCAGGAAACCTTCAGAGGCAGCAGGTGTCTTCAGTTCCCCGGAAATGAGCTGACCTGGCACCAGGTGAGCCAGCAGAGAAGTGGGCACGATGTCGAGGCCACACCCCTGAGCCTCAGAGGGAGCCATTAGGGGTGGGCTGGCACTGACAGGCGCCCTCGGAGAGAGTGTGGACAGCTGCACAGCAGCAGACATCACAGGACAGAGGCAAGGGCACAAAGACAGACACTTGGAAGCTGGAGGGATGGGGCTCTGCCATGCCAGTTCAGACTTGTGGCCTCTAGTCTAAGACAGAAACTGGCCCAGAGTTTTGGCACCTAGCATGTGATCACATGACAGCCACCATAGTCCTACATGTAATCGAGAGGCTAGCTCAGCTCTGGGTCAAAAACCATAGGCATGGGACTCTCAAAGCCAATGAGTAAGAGGCTCTGTGGGCCTCTAAGCTCCACGTCATAGCCCCCTGTGTGCGGCATCTGCGAAGCGTGGCTTATAGAAAGCTCACAGCCACTCAATCGTATGCCCAGCTCAGCACCCCATGCCTCAGTTTCCTTCTGTCACCTATAGACATGAAGCCAACAGATATTTATAGGTGGTGGGTGAACAGGGTGGCAGATTCTGGAGTGGAGGCAGTGATGTGGGTACATCCTTCTGTGGCCCCTGTTCCCACCAGGCTGAGTGACTTCAGGCACTGGTGGGTGCTGGTCAACTACTACAGACATGCTTGCCTGGCCTGGGCGGCCCAGCATGAGGCCATGCATGCCAGCTGCACCAGCTACTGCTGTGCTCTCAGCCCCTCAACTAGCACCTAAAAGAACATTCTAGAAACATTCTTGGACCAATACCTGAGAGGAGAGGAGTCTGATCTCAAGCTAACACGAAGAAGCATTTTGGGAGACTGCTCCCAGGCTGGTACCCACAGCCCTGGATCCCATAAGCATCACCTGCCACAGTGTCCCCATAGCTTCTAAATGGAGAGCCTGAACCACAGAAGCCAAGTATAACTGCCTGCCTTTGGAGACAGGGTCTTCACAGAGATGACCAGGTTAAAGTGAGGCCAGAGTTAAACAAGTTAAAACAAAACAGAAAAATGTAGATGGGCACGTGGCCCAAGCCTGTGATCCTCAGGTGTCTGAGGCAGGAGAGCAGTGTTGAGTTGTCAGTCTGAGTTGACCAGTAAGGACTGGGATGGTGTGTGCTGACACACATCTTTATTCCCAGCACTGGGGAGGCCGAGGAGAGCAGACTGCTGGGAGTCAGAGGCCAGCCACGGCGACATGAGGAGACCCTGGCTCAAGACAAGTAAGAAAACACATAGCTGAAGGCAGAGAATGTCTCAGAGGCTAAGCTGCTCTTGCAGAGGATCTGCACCCCCAGTTCCCCGCACCCACAGATCCAGCCCCAGGGATCTTACACCCTCTGCCCTAGACACAGGCACACAAATAAACAAGCTTTTAAATCCAGCAGAGGTGGCCGCTCAGTCCCTAGTTCTTGCCTGGCAACTTTTAGCCCTAGCCTGAAAACATTACTATAATGTATATTTGAGACCCTTCTCCATGGGGACCCTGTATGAAGACAGAAATGGAATGGGCCTGCAACAGCCGCTCCCCTCAGAAGCCACCTGCCCGCCACCCAGGATCAAGAGTGAGTTCTGGGGGTTGGGGATTTAGCTCAGTGGTAGAGCACTTGCCTAGCAAGCGCAAGGCCCTGGGTTTGTTCGGTCCCCAGCTCCGAAAAAAAGAAAAAGAAAAAAAAAAAAAAAGTGAGCTCTGCTCCATCTCTAGAGGACCCTCCATCCTCCTGCCAGTGCTCTACGATAATACAGCTAGCTCAGACCTGGCCTCAGGGTCCAGCTATAAGGACAGATGGACCACCAGAGACACAACCTAGGGATCAAACAAGGGCGGTGGGCTGAAGTCAGAGGACAAAGCTGGACCTTTAGCTCTTCCAAAAGGAAGCCTCTCCACACAAGCATCCACTGGACAGGAGCCTGCCAGGCAGGACAGACCCACCTGTCCTCCCAGCACTCTGGAGCTGAGGCAGGGACAGCAAGCTCTAGGCTGGCCTGGGTCATGGTGAGACCTTGACTAAGTGGGCCAGAAAGGTGGCTTAGTCGATAAGCGAGCTTGCCCAAGCCTGGGTCCCACGGAGGAGAGCTGACTCCTGAGCTGTCCTGACTGTCACACGGACAGTGCTATGGCACCCACACATACACGCAAATGTAAGCAATAACTGGAGCTGGGAGATGGCATAGTGGGCACAATGCTTGCTCTGCAAACATGAGGACCCGAATTCAAAACCCTAGCACCCATGTATGAAGCTAAGCATGGAATACACTTATCACCCAGGGCTAGGGTAGAGACAAGGAACCCAGGGTGATGTCTGACCAGGGAGCACCCAGTGTGGAGTGGGAAAAGATCAGGAATATATGTTCGTCCTGTCAGAGAACATCTGTCTTCCATGGAGGACATGGAGATCCTCTGAGTGAAGAGGTGGGGCTTGCTATTGCGTTACCAGACCTGATTTGCGGGTCCACAACATGGGTCTGTGAGCCAGCAGGCAGTCACCACTCAGGAGGGACAGTAGCCCTAACAAGGCCCCACCCCACCCAGCTGTGACCCAATGACCCTTTAGGCCACAAACTGCCTCCACTGGGGGTGTCCAGCACCTGACATCCATTGACTTCCCTCTGCGGTCATGAGGGCCCAGTTCTCATAACCCAGGCCTGTGGGTTTGGCGAGGTTCTGGCTAAGGGACAAGACTCTCAAAGGCCTATTATCTCAGAACAGTGTGGGTTTCATGACTGCAGCTGCCTACCACCCAGGCATGGTCTGGGCTGTGGGGCACAGGGGTGAGAAGGCAGCACCACCTAGTCCCAGGGTTCCCCTGGGAGAACAGTCCAATACCCCTCACTGCTCATGCACATCTCTGTCCCTCCTGTTTGTTCTGACACACAGTGTGGCCATGCAGCCCCAGACTCACTGTCTCCACCTCAATCCAGCTCACTGAGGACGGAACCAAACCCCAAACCTTGGCACACACAGGCCAGGTGGCTAAGTGGGAAAGACCCTGCTAGGCAGGTGGGCAACCCTGCTTCAGATCCCCAGCACCCACCCAACACGCTGGCTGTGTTTGTATGAACAGACCAGTGACCTTGGCATCAGGTGCGTGAGGGGACACAGGAGCATGGCTGGATTTTGCTGGCCACCAACCTAGTTCCAGCGTCAGAGGTGCCTGCCTCAAGGGAAGAGGCTGGAAAAGTCTGAGGCTAGCCCACTCAACAAATCAAGGTCCATCCCAGCTTGTGCAAATCCAAACCCAACCCAGCACAGCTCACGAGTGTCCTTACCTAGGCCCCTGTCCAGGACAAGGAAGCTGAAAAGGCAAGCGAGCTCACAATGAGGGGCATCACCCCAGAGACCTTGCAGGCCCTGCCCTTGCCTTGCCTGACTGCACCCAGCCTCCTTCCATATACAGCAGCTCCCCAACCCACACTCCCTGTCCATCTGCAAGGCAAGAAGATGTCACAGTACACAGCCCCAAAGACCTTGGGAGACCCTACACATGTACCTGCTGTGGGGACAGAGGTTGTGGCACTCCAAACCTCCCAAAGATCAAGGTCGGCCTCCCCCACACCAAATTAAAAACCTGAGAGCTGGGCTGGAGAGATGGCTCAGTGGCTAAGAGCACTGACTGCTCTTCCAGAGGTCCTGAGTTCAAATCCCAGCAACCACATGGTGGCTCACAACCATCTGATGCCCTCTTCTGGTGTGTCTGAAGACATCTACAGTGTACTTATATATATTATAAATAAAATAAATATTAAAAAAAAAACAACCTGAGAGCTACACCACCCAGTCCTACCCTGCTCCCACACCTGTGACAGCCTCAGGCCTCATCTCAATCTGTGTACCCAGAACACTCTGGAGTTGCTCGAACCCCAGGTCCCATCCACATCACAGTAGTGGCAAGTGGCAAGCTGAGAAGGCAGGTCTCTAAGCTACGTGAAGTCTCCTGGGGAGAAGAGCCCCTCACCTTATGAAAACCTAGCTGGGCAGAGGCTGAGACCCAGGCCTGTGATCCCAACACTCAAGGATGCTGCTCAGGGGGTTGGGGATTTAGCTCAGTGGTAGAGCGCTTGCCTAGCAAGCACAAGGCCCTGGGTTCGGTCCCCAGCTCCGAAAAAAAGAAAAAGGAAAAAAAAAAAAAAAAAAGGATGCTGCTCAGAAGCTTAAAGCCAGCCTGGGCTGCACAGAGTTTGTCTCAGAAAACAGAGCAGGCGGTAGGGACAACTCACTGCTCAGCACTGCTGCTTTTCCAGAGGGTTCAGTTCCCAGCAACTACACGAGCCATTTACAACCACCTGCAACTCCAGCTCCACAGGACCGAACACCCTCTTCTGGCCCCCGTAGGCTCTGTGCGCGTGCATGCACTTCACGAGTGCGCACACACAAAATCAAGAATAAATCTTAAAACAAAAAGCTGAGCATGCCCACACATGCCTGTCATCCCAGCACTTGGGAGGATTAGGGGTTCAATGCTAACCTCGGCTACAGTCAGAGGGCAGCCTGGATTACATGTGGCTGGTGTGTGACACTCTGCCAGGAAATGCTATGATGAACCCTTGGCCTGAGTCCTTGGCACTCAGAACTTCCTGGGTCCCCAGTTCCACACTCAGGAGTGCAGGATCACGTCAGGAAACGCTCCAGACAGGCAGCCATTGCACCTCCAGCACCAGCAAAGCCTGAGTACTTGGCAGGCCGAGGCAGGAGGACTCCCGTGAGTACAAAAGTGGCCTGGCTGACAGACTGTCTCTGCCTGCTCCCCTAACCTCTCAGCTTCCCTGAAGGTCAGTGTGGCAACCGCTGGCCTTGGCCACAGAGTCCCACTGAAGTCTGGTGAAGCTGCCTGGGCCAAGTCCCAGTGGCTGACTGTCGATCAGTTAAGCCCTTGCATGCAAGAGACCCTGTCTCCAAACAAATACCAGGAAGGCCTGGCACATAGCTCAGGGGGAGCCAAAATCTTGCCACAGAACACCAGCTGGGCCCTCAGACAGCAGCTCCGGGATGCAGTCCAGTAGACGATCCCTTATCCTACGAAACAGGTGCACACACAATCTTGGGACCAACACAGCCTACGTAGAGGCCTTGATGGTGAGGAGCCACTGGGCTTGGGCTCCATTTTAACATCAGCACTCAATATGCACCATTGGCTAGGCTCGAATTTAGGGCCATCCCCCAAGTCTGCTTCCGGAGTTCTAGAATTATAGGTGTGCTTCACTGTCGGCTACCAGTGCACTGGTGTGTGTGCATGCTCGCATGCGTGTGTCCATGTGTATTTGAGTGTGTTTATGTATGTATATGTATGGTGTGTGTGTGTGTGTGTGTGTGTGTGTGTGTACCTGAGTGTATTGGTGTATATGTGTCTGTGATGTATGTGTTTATTACGTGTGTATGGTGCATGTGTGTGTATGAGTGATGTGTGTATATGTGGTATGCAGATGTATGTGGTGTGTATATGTATGTGTGTGTAGTATGTATATATGTGTGTGCATGTAAATGTGTATGTATACCTGAGTGTATGTGGTGTACATGTGTCTGTGATGTATCTGTGTGTATTTGAGTGTGTGAGGTGTATGTGTGTCGTGCATGTGTGTGTACATATAAGTGATATGTGAGTGACTATGATGTGGTTATGTGTGGTGAGTGTGGGGTGTGTATGTGTGTGTCCACACACATATGGAGACCAGAGGTAGATCCCCTCCAGGCAGCATGTCATCTTTTAGAGACAGTGTCTGTCCCCGGGACACAGGGCTGAATGAGGGAACGAGGCAGGTTGTCCCAAGAGCCCAGGCTGTCCCGAGAGCCCAGGATCTGCCCACCTCCTACCTTCCCTGCACTGAAATTCCAAGTGCCTCCAGCACTTTTGGCTTTCTCATGGGTGAGTGCAGGCACGTTGCTCACTGAGTTGTTTCCCCAGTAGAAGCACTGTTCTGTGGGCAACGTTCCCAACCCCATCCAATGTCAGTGTCCCATCAGATGCCCCTTCAGTTACACCGATCACTAACGCCCACGCGCACTGCCCAGGGTCCCTGTAGATGAGAACGAATGACCAAGAAAAGGAAAGACGGATCAAACACATAACCAGAGATCGGGACAGAGCAAAGCAGGAAAGTCATCTCAACACTGGTGTCCTCACCAGGCCACCAGACCTTTGCTAATGGACCATAGGACAATCAACCTCCAGGTGACAGAGACATGACTTTGTTTTTATCCTTGCTAACATTTCATTTTGGTTTTCGGTTTTTCAGGACAGGGACTCTCAATCTGGCTGTCCCGGAACTCACTGTATAGACCAGGCTGACCTTGAAATCTGAGATCCTCCTCTCTCTGCCTGCTGAGTGCTAGGATCAAAGTCGGGCACCACCATGACCTAGCTTTTGAGACAGGAGGATTTCACCATGTAACCCAACATGGCCTTGAACTCCACTCCCATCTTTCTGCCTCAGCCCCCTACAATCTGAGATGACAGCCAGCAACCCAGCCCACAACTAAACGGAACCACACTAACATACTTTTGAAATTGATTATGATGCCAGATGTGGTAGAGCCAGGTCCAATCCTGGGCAGAGGCAGGAGTTAAGACCAGCCTAGTCTACATAGTGAGTTCCAGGAGAGTTAGAAACAGATGAAGACCTTGTCTCAAAAAACAAACTAGCTAAAACTAATTAGGCTATTCATTTTCAAACAGGGTCTCACATTGCCGTCCATGTAGGTATCCAAGGCTAGGTCTTGGCTATCCCAAGCTGGGCCTGAACTCCCAGTGATCCAGCTGCCTCCCTCTCTCAAATGAAAGACTGGATTATACACAGGTTATGGACCAAAGGTCCAGGCTATTCCTTAGAGCCTTTGCTTTTGGTTGTTTTTGTTTTCTAAGACAAAGTATGTAGTCCTTGCTGGCACGGAAGTCACCACGATCCTCCTGCCTCTGCCTGTGTGTCAGCACACCTGCCTTACCATGATTTAGGAGAACAGCTCCTCAGAGAGGATAAGCGACCCTGTCCTAGAGTGCACAGCAGGCAGACAGCTGCTGGCTCTCTGCCCTTCAACCCCACACGCTGCCTACCTTTGGCACCCGAATCAAACACACCCTCCAAATGGGAACGAGCACCGACAACCGCTCAGACGGTGGTGACAACGTCCATTGTACAGAAGAGGAAAACTGAGGCTGTGAGCAGGCAACAGGCTAATCAAGGTCACCAGGGTGAGGAATGGCGATGTGAGAGGGTCTTAGACCCGAGGGGCCCAGAGGGGCCCCGAGGAAACTGAGATCCGCCCCTCACACCTAAACGCTGGCCTTTTCGTGAGAAAAAGTGACGGGGGGTGTAGGAGGGTGCGGGACGCCGCCTGCCTCAGTTTCCCTTCTGAGCCGCCCGCTCACGTGACCCCGAAGGGCGAAGAAGTCCCGATCACAAACCACCTTTGTTTCAGGGGTTTCCAAGTGCCGCGAAGCTACACCCACAGACACCTACGCCCACCCGGGGCGCGGCGGAGCCCCCAGCCTCACCTCTCAGTCGACCGAAGACCCGACCCACCGACGGCTGCGCCTGCGCACCGCGGCGCAGCCAAGCCCCGCCCTCAGGATCACCACGCCTGCGCAGAAAAAAACATTTCCTGTGTAGATTCCTTTTGCGCATGCGACCAAGTGCTCCCTTCGCTCTAAAACAGAAGTGACATCACACGAAGGCGGGCACAAGATGGTTGTTATGGAAACTGCCCTCTGGAGACGTCACGAAGACCGGAAGTTAGTCTGACGGGCAGCAAGCGGGTCAGGCCTAAAGCGCTGTGGGGCGGCGGCGGACCCCAGAGGCACTAAGGCAGACCACGTGGTACGGAGTCGGTCACGTGATTTAGCTGCTTTCCTCAAGTCTGATTCAAAGCCACCAACTGGTGCTATGAAGTTATTGGTTTTGTTTTCTTAATTTTTTTCTTTTTTCTTTTTTAAAATGACAGCCTCACTAGCCCAGCCTGGCCCTGAACTCTTCATCCACCTCGCCAATCTTAGAAACTGGCATATCCCACTTTCTGTGAAAGTAGTGTTGATTACCACTAAGCAATCTACTTCAGTCATTTTATTTTATATTTGAGACCTGTTTACAGATTTATCTTTTCCATACCTCAACTTCTTTCTGATGCCTAAAAGAAAAAAATTAATGATTATCAGCCAGGCAGTGATGGTGCACACCTTTAATCCCAGCACTGGAGAGGCAGGGGAATGGCTGTGAGTTTGAGGCAAGTGTGGTCTACAGAGCCAGTTCCATGTTATCCAAGGCTACACAGAAAAACCTGTCTCAAAAAGTAAAAATGGTTTACCTTTAATTTTGAGTTGTGTCTTTGTGTGGGTGTCTGCATGGGAATACAGTGCCTGCAGAGGCCAGAAGAGGGCATTGGAATTCCCAAGGCTAGAGTTGGGAGCAGTCCCATCCAGACCCTTCTGAAAGCTATAAGCACTTTTTTTTTTTTAAGAGACAGTGTAGGGGCTGGAGAATGGCTCAGCGGTTAAGAGCACTGACTGCTCTTCCTGAGGTCCTGAGTTCAAATCCCAGCAACCACATGGTGGCTCACAACCACCTGTAATGAGATCTGATGCCCTTTTCTGGTGTGTTTATATATAATAATAATAATAATAATAATTATTATTATTATTATTATTATTATTATTATTATTATAACACAGTGTGTCACTCTGTAGACTAGGCTGGCCTCAAACTGCACTACCCAGCTTGCTATATGTACTCTTCACCAGTGAGCTATCTCTCCTATTTTTGTTTTGCTAGGTCTTACTATACAGCTCAGGCTGACCATAAACTTGCAGAAATCCAGGAGGGCTGTCGTGGTGCTCACCTTTAATCCCAGCACTCAGGAGGCAGAGGCAGGAGGATCTCTGTGAGTTCCAGCACAGGTAGGGCCACACAGAGAAACCCTGTCTTGGAAGCAAAAAAGAAAAACATGAACTTACGTCCATCCCCCTGCATCACTGTCCAAGTGCCGATATCCCCTCCTTCTGTTAATCCCCTACACACACACTCTACCATTGATATGGTGCAGTTATAATTACAACACTGGGTGTCCGGGGTTGGTTAGGGATGTGAGATGTGCAGTAAGTCAGGAGAGAAAACCTGGGCAGTGGTGAGGGACCTGAGAGGAGAGAAGATGTGGCCCCATTCACAGTCAGCTGCAGCCACTCCAGGGCAACTACCAACTCTTTAAGGTTTCTCCTCTTTCCAGGCTGATAACATACTATTTTCCAGAAATCTCACCAAGAATTCCCTTTACAGGGAAAGGATATAGACTTAATGAAACACCTGTGATTTCTGATTTTTATCACATTAGCTTAGTTTTAACTTAGAATCACTTAGCAAGAGTCTTCACGAAGTGCCTAGATGAAGTTGGTCTGCTGATGGGGTAGCCGTGATGTGAGAACGCCCGGGTCCATTGTAGGTGGTGCCATGCCTTAGGAAACAGGCATGGAAAGACACTGGCATTTGTCTCTCTCTGCTTTTGACTGTGGATCTGTGTAGCCTGTTCCAGGTCCTGCCTTGACTCCCACTGCCCCCGTCCCATGACGGTCTGTACCAAATCATCTCATCGAATCGCAAATCTGCTTCTTGAACTAGCTATGTCTTAGTCAAGGTTCTCTAGAGTCGCAGAACTTACGGGTAGTCTCTATATAGTAAGGGATGGCTTACAGTATGTAGTCTAACTCCCAAGGATCTAGCAGTGGCTCTGTCCCAGAGAGAGAAGCTCTTCTTTCTTCCAATGTCCTTATGTCTCCAGCAGAAGGTGTGTCCCAGATTAAAGGTGTGTCCCACCACGGCTGGGTCTGGGACTTGCTTTGTCCCAGGTGACCTTGAACTCAGAGATTTCCTTGCCTTAAGCTCCTGGGATTCATAGCCACTTTGCCTCAAGATCGAGGTCAGAAATTTGTCTCCCAGCCTCGAGATTAGGATCAAAAGTAATCCTTCCAATTCTGGATTGTAGTTCATTCTAGATATGGTCAAGTTGACAACCAGGAATAGCCACTGCAGGCCACCATAGGCATAGTGTCTTTGAGCATTATGCAAAGTTTACCCTTGTGTTATTTAAGTGCTGATCTCTCTGCCCTGGTATCTGTGTCAATCTCAGGACAGGGCATTGTAGTCCTTATACCAAGAGTTTCCTGTGACAAGTTTGTGTGAACAATTCTTACTGTTTATTCTCGGCCTTGTCAATAAATGCTCATCACCCAATGGCTGAGAAGAACAGAGACTAGTGTAGGACACGAGTCACCCAGAGGAAGGAGAGAGGGAGTAAGGGAGGTTCAGATAAGTGAGGAGGATGGAAGATTTAGAGCCAAGAGGAAGGAGTCGGGAGAGAGGTCATGGAAACACACCTGAAGCCCAGAGAGCCAGATCAATAATAATATGCAACTATGGTGGGACCGGCTAGGAGGTAACCAGAGTAGCATAGAAAACTAAGGCGTGGGGCTGGGGATTTAGCTCAGTGGTAGAGCACTTACCTAGGAAGCGCAAGGCCCTGTGTTCGGTCCCCAGCTCCGAAAAAAAGAACCAAAAAAAAAAAAAAAAGAAAAAAGAAAACTAAGGCGTTTAACCTAAGGCCACTATTGAAATGGAGTTTTATAAATAGGGTTGTTTTTTTTTCTGTGTGATTATTGGGGAATAGTATAACATAAAGAAATACAGCCACTGGATTAATTCATTAGTAACATTTATATTAAGCATAATTCAGACTGCAGACATGGCTCAGTGGTAAAGAACACTGACTGCTCTTCCAGAGGTCATGAGTTCAACCACCAGCAACCACATGGTGGCTCCCAACCATCCGTAATGGGATCTTAGGCCCTCTTCTGGTGTGTCCAAAGACAGTGACATTGTATTCACATGCATAAGATAAGTAAATAACCCTTTTTAAAAAAAGAATAATTCATTTATAGGCCACTCACAAATTCTTTCCTCATCTAAGTCATGAATCTTTGTGTAGGTCCTAGCCAAGTCCTGAAAGATAAGGTCACACACAGTAACAGTGCAACTGTGTCTCTGTTCCCTCACTGATGATGAATGGAAAAATGTGAAAGAAATAAAAACAGACACAGGAAACCGAATGCATGAACACTGAACTAAAGTGAAAATTCTCAAGCAATGAAAAATATGAGTCCCACATAGTGGCTCCTATGAGCACTGGGGAGACTGAGGCAGAAGGACCATTGGGCAGGAGCTACTGGATGAGGTCACATCTCAAATGCCACTGCCCACACATGCACACAAAGAAAAATAGGAGTGATGTCTTAGTATTGTATTGCTGTGAAGAGACACCATGACCATGGTAACTTGTAAGGGAAATCATTTAGTTGGGACTGGATTACGGGTTAAGAGGTTTAATCCATCCTTTTTTTTTTAAGATTTATTTTTATTTTGTGTATATAAATACACTGTGGCTGTCTTCGGACACACCAGAAGAGGGCATTGGATCCCATTACAGATGGTTGTGAGCTACCATGTGGTTGCTGAGAATTGAACTCAGGACCTCTGGAAGAGCAGTCAGTATTCTTAACTGCTGAGCCATCTCTCCAGCCCAGGTTTAATCCACTTTTATCACAGGCAGACATGGTGCTGGAGATGGAGCTGAGAGCTCTATATGCAGATCAGCAAGCACCAGGAAGAGAGAGAGTGTCATTGGACCTGGCCTGAGCCTCTCAGACCTCCAAAGCCCACCCCTAGTGACACAACAAGGCTGATTTGTTTTGTAACGTGTGGTGGAAGGGGTGCCTTAGTGGACACATGCTGAGGTAACCCCCCCCCGCCTAGTATAAAGTGAAATTTATTTGGGACAAGGCAAGTAGGAGTGGGAAAGGGAGTAAAGGCAGAGAAAGAAAGGGGACAGAGAAGGACAAAGAGTAGGAAAGAGGTCAGCTGAGAATGGGAACAAGTGGTGTGTGTGTGTGTGTGTGTGTGTGTGTGTGTGTGTGTGTGTGTACAGGGAGAGAAAAAGAAAGGAAGAAAGGGAGAGAGAAAGAGGAGGTATAGAGGGTCCTTCTCTGTCAACCAGACTTGTACCTGGCTATTGCTAGGTAACTGTAGGGAGGGACCTAGAAGAAATACTAACAAAGGTCACATCTCCTAATTCTGTCACTTCTGGTAGGGAACCCCAATGTCACTCAGGATACTCCAGGACCAAGTTCTCTGCACAAAGGAGATGTGTTTGCCTCAGAGGGACAAAGGGGAGGGATAAGGGACAAAGACAGGAGATAGAGGATGAGGGAGAAGGGGAAGGGCACAAGGGAGAGAGAGAAGGGGTGTTTGTCCCTGGAGAGGGACAAAGGACAGCCTCTGGATGGGGAGGAGACAGATGTGGCCAGTAGGAAAACGGAGGTTTACAAAGGTACAAGGGGTGACCCTGTGTTAGGATGAGGCGTTTCATTTTAATTAGGGCAGCCAAAGGGAGCTTCTCGTCGCTAGACTGAAGTACTCTGAGAGCTGGACCTTGGCCCCAGGAAGACAAGCTGTCAACAAGAAGTCGGATCTTGGGGGCTAGCTTAAGGAGTATAACCTAACCGTTGTGGTTATTTGTGTTTGTGTGTTTAGCAAGGCAGAGGGACTGGGGGAGGGGGCAAGGCTTAGCAGAACCATATTTGTCGCAGTGCTTGGGCCAGCCAGAATCCCTTCACCTAGGAGACCACTATGGGAAGGGACCACTTTTTTTCAAACCCTCCCCACACATAATGGGAACTCCCCAGTCTGATACAAAACCTGACCACCAGTGCTGAATTCTCTAATCATCTTGGCTAGGAGCTCAGTGGGTACAGCACCCTGCAAGTATGCATAGGGCCCTGGGTTCCATTCCCAGGACTGCAGAAACCGGCTGTGGCGATGCATGTCTGCCCTCTAGCACTCTGTAGATGGAGGCAGGGGGGTCAGGAGTTCCAGGCCATTCTCTTAGCAAATTCTGGGTAAGCCTGGGCTATTGAGAGCACTGTCTTAAAAAAAAAAAAAAGAATAGCAGGGGCTGGAGACATGGCTCAATCGCTAAAAGCACTGGCTAGTCTTCCAGGGGACCAGGGTTCAATTTCCAGCACGCTCATGGCACTTTAGAGCCATTTGTTAATTCTGATTCCAGATGCCATCTTGTAGCTGCTGTGAGCCCTGCATGCAGGTGGTGCAATGGACAAAGCAAGCAGGAACATAAATGCAAATGTGCATGCGTGCATACATTCACACGAACACGCACGAGGCACACGCACAGCAGAGGCAACTTGGTTCAGGGGGTAAAAGCATTTGCCACCAAGTCACATTTCAGTCTGCGCCAGTGTGCATGTGTGCACACCTGCACACATGCCCTGTGTGTTAAAGCATTGTGTGACATGTTTGTGGCAACCTGAGGTTGAGGCCCAGGGTCCTTCTCGTTCATTTTCCACCCTGTATCTCAAGTCAAAATCTCTCATTAAAGGAAGAGCCTGCAGATTCTGCTGGTCTAACCTAGGGACTTGCCCCTTCAGGCCTCCCCTGCCCTCTCCTGCTGTCAGCTTTTGTGGGAATTGGAGATTCAAACTCCCCAACACTTCGAGTGCTTTTCCTGCAGGTACTTTAACCCTGGCCTAGGAGTTTGTTTTTGTTTTTGTTTTTTTCGGGGGTTGTGTGCAGTGTGGGGTTGGGAGTAGGGACCATTGATGATCAGTTTCAGCTGTCACTTTGATTGGATCTGGAACCAAAGATGATCTCTTTGATTGCCTGTGGGAGATTTTCTTGATTGTGTCAGTCAGTTGAGCCAGGAAGGCTCTCAGTTTGATTCTGGACAGGACATTTCCTAGACAGACCCAGGGCTGTGCAGTTGCGAACAGATTGTCAGTATTCAAGTACCGCCATTTCTAGACCTCGGAACACGTGTGACGTATTGCTTCTCGGCTACTGCCCTGATTTCCCCACAGGGCCGGTACTTGAGATGTGCGCTAAAATAACCAGTCTCTCTATTACCCCACATTTTAAAAGTTTGCCTATGTGCTTGTGTGCACGCACTTAAATGTATGCTGTATGTGTGCGCATCATGGGCGCACAGCTCCTGCCGAGGCCAGAAGAGGACATGGGATCCCCTGGAGCTGTGAACTGCCATGTGGGTGCTGGGACATGAAGTCCAGTCTTCTGGACTTGTGTTCTTACTGTCAGTGTTTCTGCTCAGATGGTAGGGCAGCCGGATACACGGGATCCCAGGAACCACGCAGCTCGGAGAGGAAGCCTCCTCAGAAGAGGGGTTGTGGTTCCCAGGGGAGGGGATCCCCAGCTGAGCTCAGGAGCTCAGGAGCCTCTGCCCTGCCCTTTGTCTCCCGCTTCTTTTCTTCTTGGGTCTTCCGATGAGAAAGTCACACCAAGCAGAAAATCTCGTGAAAGAGATTTATTGGAGGGTCCAAGGTGTGGAGAGAGGAAAGATGCCCTCTGCTCCTAGGAGTGGACAAGAGGGAGTTGAGCAAAAGGCAGAGCTTATATAGGATTTCTTAGGAGGCAGGCTTTTCAGAGTAGAGATTTCCAGAGTGAGGATTGGTGGGATTTCAAGTTGTAAGCTTGGGGAGTTCAGGGATTGGTGGGTTTTCCTGCCCGGGATTGGTAGGTTTTCCTGCTCAGTGACTGGTGTCTGTTTATCTCACCCCCTTTACCCTGCATTGGGCCCATGGGTTAGAGTGGGATGTCCTTCAGGCCACAGCCAGCTTTTGCTGAGGCACCATTTCTGTGGGGCTGCTCGGGGAGTCTAGAGATGAAGTGCTGTCACTATGGGATAGCTTCGGTAGAACAGCTCCTGCAGTGGTGTTTTTGAGGGGCAGCCTCTGTTATAGACAGCTCCTGTGACAGCTGCAGGCTGAGGAGTTGTCGTGGTGCTACCATTTTGACAGGAGCGGTCAACAGCTCCTAGGGGGGCATCTTAATGTGGCCTTAGGCTAGGGCAGCCCAGGCTTTGAGAACTTTTGCAGTACGCTGCTTATGAATTACAATTGTCTATGGAGCCATCTCTCTAGACCTCAGGTTTTGTTTGTTTGGCATGTGTTTTTTTTTTTTCTAGACAGGGTATGTAGCCCAGGCTACCCCTGCAGGTTGCAGGTTGGGTCATTTTTTTAAAGATTTATTTATTTTATGTATGTAAGTACACAGTTGGTCTCTTCAGACACACCAGAAGAGGGCATCGGAGTCCATCACAGATGATTATGAGCCATCATGTGGTTCCTGGGAATTGAACTCAGGACCTTTAGGAAGAGCGGTTAGTGCTCTTAACCACTGAGCCATCTCTCCAGCTAGGTTGGGTCATTTTTATTTAACTTGGACTGAAATTGCAGGTGTATGTCAGCACACTAAGCTTACAAAAACAAAACAAACAAGCAAAAACTCGTGGAGGTTCTCACTTGCATTACCAGAAACTAGGAAACTGGGGAAGGAGGATTGCTATAAATTTGAGGCCTGCTAGCACTGTACATCAAATTCAGGCCAGCCTGAGCTACATGAGACTTTGTTTCAAAAAAAGGAAGAAGGAAGAGAGGGTCGGAGGGAGGGAGGGAGGGAGGAAGGGAGGGAGAGAGAGAGAGAGAGAGAGAGAGAGAGAGAGAGAGAACGAACACGAGGGAACGAGGGAAGCCTAGAGCTCAAGGTCATCCTTGGCTACATGAGGAGAGTGAGGCCCTGACTGAAGAACACAAAGAAATGAAATAAACGAACAGATCAAGCACAAAAATGCACACAGCCTGTATAAAGTAAAATCCTCCCAGAACCGCCAGGCAGAGAGGGTGTTAGGTTTCCATGGAAACAGCACCTCGCGGATGGAGCGTAAGGCTCTGCCCACTCACCCTTGACAACCAATCGTGGGCTGTGCTGTGTTCGGCGCATGCGCAAAATCTCACCATTGGCAAGGCAACCTCAGGATGACGTGGGCGGAGCCGGTATGCACTGGCGCCAGACTGGTTGTTCCCGCGCATGCACACTCATGTAGACCAGCTGCCCTCGCACGCACGCGCCTTCTTAGCGTGCTCGGAGCTAGCGGGCGGCAGGCGCCTCAGTCTGAGAGCCGCTGCGGAGGAACCGACTGAGGTGAAGCGAGCTCCCAAGGAGACCCGGACCGCACAGGCGTGAGGACCAGAGGAGGGCGTGCCCGTCCCGCGCGCAGCCTGCCGCCATGAAGCCCCCCGCAGGTACCGGCCGCCCCTCGCCCAGGCCCTCGCTTTCTCAGCTCCCTCGGGCAGATGGAACCTGTGGAGTTCCCGACCCTGACCCGTTCGTCTGCAAATGAATGAACTAACTTTCCCATGACTTCATCCTCTTGACAAAGTGGGTTTAAAAAGAATACTTTTCTCATGCTCCCTGCTATGCTAACTAGAGTGAGATAGACCCCCACACAAGGTGTAAAGGCACGGTTCCTGGAAGGCTACCTGGAGACGGTGGCGTGAGACCCTGGGTACCAGGACAGTGTGCCAGTGCCATCTGGCTCTAGAGAGGACCTAGTAATACTTCCAACTAGGTTCTTTTGTATTTTTAGGATTTGTTAATTTTAATTATGTGCGAATATCTGTGTGAGTACGTGCACGTGTGTAGCATTCATGAAGACTACAAGAGTGAGGCGGATCCTCTGCACCTAGAATCAGTTACGGTGGTCGGGAGCTGCCTCGGGTGCTAGGAACCAAAGTGAAGTCCTCTGGAAGACTCCAAGCAAGATAACACGCTTGACCACTGAGCACCCTCCAGCCTCTCAAGTCAGCGAAACGGGGACTTAGACTCTGGTCATCCTACTTTGGCAAGGATGGTTGAGAGAGAGAGAGAGAGAGAGAGAGAGAGAGAGAGAGAGAGAGACAGAGAGAAATCTCTTTCTCTTGCCAGGCCTGCTGGGTGTGTGTGGGGGTATGTGTGTTGCGGGGGGGGGGGGGGGGGGGCGTCCCGTATGGTAGAGCTGCCTGGCAGGAATCCCTCTGTCAGGTGTAGACATGGCTGTGACCCAAGAAGATGGAGACTTGTTTGGATTTTTTTTTTCTTTTTTTTTTTTTTTTTTTTTTTTTTGGTTCTTTTTTTTTTTCCGGAGCTGGGGACCGAACCCAGGGCCTTGCGCTTCCTAGGTAAGCGCTCTACCACTGAGCTAAATCCCCAGCCCTTGGATTTTTTTTTTTAAACATTAGTGTGTGAGTGGAGGATCCTCATGTGGAGGTCGGACAAAAACTTGCAGGAATACGTTCTCTCCTTCCACCTAGTCAGTTGTGGGGATTGAACTCAGATTGTCAGGGTTGACAGCAATCACCCCCAACTGCTTAGTCATCTTCAAGTCCCCTGGACTTGCTTAATCCGGAGAAGGAAACTGAGCCAGTGCCAGCCTGTCTTCCTAAGTGTGTAAGACCAGGACTAGGAGGATCCCACCTCCGGATTGCAATTTGGCAAGATCCTATCTTCAAATATGAACAGAGGACTGGGGAAACAGCCCAAGGGGCACCATGTGACCTTGTCCTGTATCTGAGGTGGCGTGGGGTGTGTGGTGTCTCACACTTGCACCCGGACATTTCTCATGCCTGCAGATCATCCCCCAGGTGTGACCAGGATCATGGGAACAGGAAATAGTGGAATTACTTGCACCTTAGGAACTCAGAGTGATTGGGAATGGAGGTGGTAATCCAGGTGTTTGCAGAAAGATGTTGAAATCCCAGTTCTCCAGAATTTTTGGACTGTTCCTGTTCTCATGGCTAGCCCTGCCCCCACTTGTAAAGTTCCTGTTTGTGTGTGTGTGTGTGTGTGTGTTGGGCAGGTATCTCTGTGTAGCCCTAGATATTCTAGAGCTCACTCTCAGGCTGGCCTTGAACCCACAAAGATTCTCCTGCCTCTGATTAAAGGTGCTCACCACTGTGGCCCAACCATGGCTTTTCATTCACATGGCATCTCATGGTCCCTAGGCTAGCCTCATACTTGATGTGTAGCTGTGGATGGCCCTGAGTTCTTTCTCTCCCCCCCCCCCCGCACCTCATTTCCCAAGTGCTAGGATGATGGGTATCCCCACCACACCTGATTCCTAAGGTGGCGAGGATGGAGTGAGGGCACCGTGCACTCCACGCACCGAACACGCTAGACAAGTGTGCTGTCCACTTAGCCACAGCTCCAGTCTGTATTTTTGTTTTCATTGGCTTGAACATGGCTGTACTGCGTTCTCCATTTATTCCAGATGTGGAATCCCCTTGCTTCAGCTTCCCGAACAAGCTCCCTTCCCCTTCCCCAGTCCATGCCCTGGTGGGCAGCCCCCGTTCTTTCCTCATCACCTCATCTCCAGGGTCTCTGCTGCTGTCTACTGAAGGCTGGAGAGCACTACGCAGGTCTGCTCTCTGGGGATGAGCGGTCCCACCTTCATTTACACGGCTGTGAATTACACAGCCATTCTGGGTGGGACGGGCAAGGTGGCCCTGCCTGGCTGCCTTGCCTGTTGGTGTTGAGCAAGTGTAGCTGGAGCTGTGGGTCAGCGCCAGCAGCTGCTGGTGCCACCGCACCTGTCCTCAAGCTGCTCCCCTCCTGGCCATCCCTAAATGCCACATCACTTGGCTGGTCCGGCTTCCACACCTGCCTCTGTCAGCAAGGCCTGACGTGGGCAGAGATGGCTTCAATTATAGCTGGGGTGCCCCAGGGGTGTGGAGGGCACGCCTAACATGAGTGACATTCTGCTGGGTGGCTTGGGGCAGCAATGGTATGGAGAGCAGGGGACCAAGGGTGCAGCTGGCTGGAACGTGTGCTTACAGGAGGGTCTTTGCCAAAGCGGCAGGATACTTTAGCAGTAGCAGACCATCTAAGACCCCCAGGTGAGGGGCTGGGAGCCTGGTCAGGATCGAAACATAGACACAGGATGGAACTCTGCTCTGGGGTCACTGTCCTTGTCTAAGCGCGCGCGCGCGCGCGCGCGCACACACACACACACACACACACACACACATGTTTGCACTGAAGGGCTGGAGCATGGCTCTGTGCTGGCCTGTACACAGCAGACCCCCCCTCATGACATCGTTACCTCAGCGGGTCCCGGGAGGAGGCTGGTGAGCAGGCTCTCCTGGGCCGCTGGCTCTGGACCTGCTGAGACTGAGTGTCCTGTTGTTGTCATTCCCACAGCCTGTGCTGGGGACGTGGTGGATACAGTGTCACCATGCTCCACCGTGAATCATCTGCGCTGGGACCTGAGCGCACAGCAGATCAGAGCTCTAACCACACAGCTCATCGAGCAGACCAAGTGTGTGTACGACCGTGTGGGCGCCCAGGACTTCGAGGACGTGTCCTATGAGAGCACACTGAAGGCACTGGCTGACGTGGAGGTCACCTACACAGGTGAGCGCAGGCAGAGTGACAGTCATCCACTCCACAGGGCTCCTCCCTGCACCAAAGGAGCCAGCTCCGGTGCCCTAATCCTTGGTGGCACCCACAGAGGTATCTGTTTACCAGGTGCCGGCTCAAACAACCTTGTCTCCACTTGCTTTCTCTCCTTAAGGATTTGCTTATGTTTAGGCCAGGCTTTGTGACTTAATCCCAGCACTGAGAGTCAGAAAGATGGGTCTCTGTTGCCTGCATTCGGTGTGTGCAGTTCTCACAGCAGCCAGACAGGGGCGTTGGGTCCCCTGGAACTGGAGTTACAGGTGCTGTGAACAGAACCCTAGTCCCCTCGGGTGCAGCCTGTCAGCCTGTGCTGTCCGCTGACCCATCTCCCTGGTTCCTGTGTTTCTCTTCTGAGTCAGGTCTTACTGTGTTGTCAGGCTGGCCTCAAATTTGCAGTCCTCCATGCTTAGGCTCCCACTGTGGCAGCTCACCAGCTTTTGTTTTGTTTTGAAATACCGTCTCTGTGCCTGTGAGACAGTTCTGAGTCCTGGTCATCCTTCTGCCTCAGCGTCGCATAGGACACACCTCCACACTCTCAACATCAGGTCTGCTTCCTTCCTGTCAGCGCGGGGCGTCCTGCTGCTGGGAGAGCTGTGTCTACAGCTGTTGTCCTGCCTCAGCCTTGGGGCCACCTAGGGCTGCTCACATCACCCTGTCCGTATTCACCTTCCACTGTTCTGTGACACAGCCTTGGTGTTGCTGCCACGTACCACAGCTTCGCCTCAGGCCCAACACACACAGCAGGCAGGAGCACCAGGCGCCCAGGCTGAGGACGGCTGAGGCCTCTCCCCACCGGCTCTGCCATCAGCTTCCTCTGCCTCCTCGGGCTGGCTGGAGGGAAACCTCACACACCCTGAGGTGCAGCTGCCTTCCGCTCCGTCTCCAGTCCCCAACCTCAGTTTCCCCTCAGGCATTAAGCAGTGTTCTCTTCCTCTGGTCTCGGGTGGGAACCACCCCGTGGAGCCCTTTGGTCTAGCCTCGCTGTACCAGGCATCCTTTGATGTCCCTGCAGGCGTCTCCTACAGCTCCTCCTTCCTTCCCTGAGGCAGATGTAGAGATCAGAAAGAAAACGAAGATGAGCCCCAGTATGCTGTGACTCCAGTACTCTGCAGGCCATGGCTGGAGGATTGCCATAGGTTCAGGCCTCACCTGGGGTATAGCAAGGCCTTGTTCTAAAACAGGAGAAAAAAAAAAAGCAGTCTCGGCTGTCGACTCTCAACTCCTCAGCTCACCCACATGGACTCTGTGGAGGCCTGTGCCCTGAGTGCTCCCTTCTCACCCTCAGTGTCTTTCCCACCCCTGCTGTGCATTCTGAGCTAAGACCCCAGTCACTTGTTCATGGGCAGCTAAAGTACTGAAGGGACCAGGTCCCTTCCTGCACTGACTTGTGTCACCCAAGTGTCCCTCTCCATGGCTATATAGGGTGGTCACCACACAGAATGAGCCTGTGTCATTTAACCTTAACGCCTCCCATCCCACACACCCCACACATGGTTTCTCACCTCTGGATTCTTTCATGAAGTTCCATGTACCATGACCTTTGCGGCTGGGCTTGGGCCGGTACTGAGTGTCAAAGCTTCATTTGTGTTCATGGCTGTATAGTGCTCCAGCCTGAGGGTGGGAACTAGTTCCCCACTTGTGGCTATTTGAGTCCTGCTGTGGCACATGCACAAGGTTGGACAGTGACCTGTGCATTTGGCTCCATGCCTGGGGAGGGACTGGATCACGGGGCAAGTAGAGTAATGTTCAAACTCGTGTGGCCCCAAATCCAGCATACTCCTCCTGCCTCCGCTTTCCTGCCTGCCCAATCGTGACAGGTCAGCCAGTGTCTGCCCTGTAGTCCTGAGCCTCCACTGTGTTGTCACCAAGTGTGCCCCTCTTTCCCAGTGCCAGAAGCCGGCCATGTGCAGTGGTGTCTTGGCATCAGCAAGTGGGTCTGCGCCTCTCACCTTGCGCCTGTGTCTTACTCTCAGTGCAGAGGAACATTCTCGACTTCCCCCAGCACGTGTCTCCGAACAAGGACATCCGCGCAGCCAGCACAGAGGCTGACAAGAAGCTCTCAGAGTTTGATGTGGAGATGAGCATGAGGCAGGACGTGTACCAGAGGGTCGTGTGGCTGCAGGTGGGTGGGCGTGTGTGGCGGAGGGCCAGAGGGTGGTAATGGGCGGTGGGGTCTACCTGCTGCCAGCCCTGATGCCACTGTCCACGCAGGCTGTGCATTTGAGCCACTTTAGGAATGCAACCTGAAGCCCTGAGCATATCGAGAGAGCGGGTGCTTGGTGAACCGTGCTGTCACAGCACAGGCTGAGGCCTCAGTGAGGTCAAGGTCTTTGCTGTTGTGGAAATACCTGTAATTATCACACTGTTGTGAGATTGATGCAGAGCCAAGTGTCCAACACTTGGCAGGCTCGGGTGACAGGATCAAGAGTTCGAGGCCAACCAGGGCCACTTGGAGAGAAAACAGGATATCATGGTTGCGTGCCTTTTGTCCTAGTACTTACTGGGAGGCAAGAAGTTCAAGGCTATTCTTGGTTCCATACTGAGTTGGAGGCTAGCCTGGGCTACATGAGAACCTGGGCAGTAACTGAAGAGGGCCGGTTTCCTCAGCAGTAAGGCCCTGACTGAAGCCTCCCGGTAGAGCTGGGTCCTGGCTCAGCCTGGTTGCCTGCTTACATCCCACCACCGAAAAAGAAAATGCTGGCTCCTGTTCAAGCGCTTCACTTGCCCGCCGTTCACAGCAGATGGTGTCTCTGCACCGGGGGCCCCGTGTCCAAGTCTGAGACGCCAGTGGTCAACACTGAGCATCCCGTTGTGTGGCTCCACAGAGGTGTTTCTCTGTAGCCTGCACTGACTGGGACCCAGGATAGTCTGTCTCGGGTGTCAGAGCTGGTCCCCGGGAGGCTCTGTGCCTGGCTGTGTTGAACATTTGTTTCTTTACTGGGGAAGGGACCCTGGAAGTGTTTCTCTTCTCCCACAGTGTGTGGCCCAGGGGTTGGCCAGAGTCTGTGGGCTTGTCTTCATTCACCTTTACCCTTGAAGCCGCCTGTGTGCCGATCAAGATTGTGGGTTTTGTTTGTTTTAAGATGTTTGTCTCTCTGCGTATGGGTGTGTTCATGTGTCCTACAGCCCGTGGGGGCCAGAAGCAAGCACTGTGCTTCCTGTAGCTGGAGTCAAGGGTGGCTTTGAGCCACGGTGGGTGTACTGTCCCTGCTGTGAGAGCCGCAGAAGGGGACAGGCTTCCTCCCCACTGGTGCTTAATATGAGCTTTGGGTGCCTGCTTCCAGGAGAAAATCCCGAAAGACTCACTGAAGCCTGAGGCAGCTCGCTACCTGGAGCGGCTCATCAAGCTGGGCCGGAGAAACGGGCTCCACTTACCTCAGGACACACAGGAGGTGAGTGTGCCCTGTTCCAGGTGCGCTGCAGTCACAGCCCGCTGAAGTCACAGCCCGCTGAAGTCACAGCCCGCCGACAACACCTGTGTCCCCTCCCTTGGACCTGAGCCATGGAGCCAGAGCATCTCAGCCACCCTCAATTCCCACAAAAGTGCTTGGCTGAGCCAGTGCTGCCCGGTGTGGGATGCGGGTCCCCATGCGTGCCTTCCCTGGGCCAGCTTGAAGGCCCTGGCCTGCGCAGAGATGGGACCTGGTTGAGGCAGTGCAGCAGGTGAAGCAGAGGCCATAGCTATGGTCTATTGGAGGAGTGAGGACAGATGGCCTGAGTGCCGCATAAACACAAGAAAGGCATAACCGTGTGGTTCCCTGCTGGGAATGCCTTGGAAGGAAGGCATGCTCCTGGGTGGGTCCCAGCCCACAAGGTTGCCCACACTGAGGCTGCCGGATGAGAGCCCAGGCCTTTACAGATGCCACTCTGCTGAGGTGGCAACTCCCACAGAGGCTAAGGGAAGCTGGATCCTCCCTATGACTGCCAGCTGGGGAGAGCAGACCCAGCTCAGTGTGCCCTCCACAGAGTTACCAATGGTTATTGAGAGCTCACATGCCTGTTGTAGTATGGGACAAGGACAGACAGGTGGCCGTGCTTGGACCTGTGGATCCTAGCATTCTCTGCTTCAAGGCCACACCTGGTCCCCGTTCCAGTGAGCACTCGTTGACTGAGTGGCTTTAAGGAAGTGCCTGGCATCTCCCAGCTTAAGTCTATACTCCACAGAGACTTCACAAGCCCCTAAAGGCCACATATGGTCCCCAGCAGCTGTTTCAATGTTGTCTGCTGGGGAGTTGGTACTGCAGTTCCTGGAGCTGTACTGTCTGTGTGCTGGCAGCAAGGGCCTGCCTGTCGGCCTGCAGCCCTGACTGGGGCCCATGGCCAGTTCTCCTGTTCCCTCAGCACAGCAGAGTGTAACCCCCAGTCTAGCTCCCTGTCTGTTTGAAAGCAGGTCCCTGGGCTGTTTCTAGTTGAACCATAGACCTTGTCCTTAGCAGACCAAGGATAGCCCCATCCCTATCCTTAGCAGACCGAGGATAGCCCCATCCCCGTCAGCATGGTGCAGAGCTCAGGCTGCAGGCCTCCTCCCCAAATTGGAGGCCTGAGGGAGAGGGCACACGTGCAGAGGTGCCTGGGGTGCAGCGGGCTGGCTCACCCCACACTCTGTCTGCAGAAGATCAAGAACATCAAGAAGAGGCTGAGCCTGCTGTGCATCGACTTCAACAAGAACCTGAATGAGGACACCACCTTCCTGCCCTTCACGAGAGAGGAGCTGGGTGAGTGCACATGGAGGAGGAGGAGGATGTCCTCACCGCTCCAGATGATGCTGGAGGCGAGAGCTGGGCTCTGCTGACCCAGATCTGTCTGCAGCAGGAGCCCTGAGCTGGGTCAGCCGTGTTTTCCTCGCCATTTGCTGTGAGCAGGTGTCTGGGGCCACAGGCACCCTGCCACCCAAGGCGCTTTAGTCCAGGATAAGGGGTGATGAATCTCAGTCAGGCCTGGGACCTTGGGCATCAGCACCTCTGTGCTATTTGGGGCGCCTCCCTGTCGCCATGACACCTTCACTGTCAGTTACGCTCTTAAAGTCTGGGGTCTGAGGCCACCAGCGTTTCTGGTGCAGGAGGGCACTGTCATGTCCCATCTCCTGCTCAGCACTGTCCTCACTGGCTCACCGGGGACATCCTGCCAAGGTCACCTGCAGCCCTGGGAGGTCCCTGTAGGTTCCAGGGTCAGAGTTGCTGAGCTGGCTTCAAGGCTTTGGGCTGAGCAGCATCCATTGCCCCCACAGGCGGGCTCCCCGAGGACTTCCTGAACTCCCTGGAGAAGACAGAGGACGGCAAACTGAAGGTCACCCTCAAGTATCCACACTATTTCCCACTGCTGAAGAAGTGCCACGTGCCCGAGACACGACGCCTGTTGGAGGAGGCCTTCAACTGTCGCTGCAAGGAGGTGGGTCTGCAGACACTGTCCTGCTGCAGCTGCCCTCTGTAGGCCTGTGCTCAGGCTGGCACAGGGACACCTGCTGGCTCTGCCCAGACAGAGCAGGAGAGGCAGTGTGGCTCCTGGTGGTACCATTCTCTTGGCTTTGTGTCAGCCAAGGGGTTGTAGGTAAGTAAGTGGTCTGAGCTGCAGCAGGGCAGAGCAGGGAACAGGGCCTCTTTACTCCCTTTGTCTTTCGAGTACCTGGGGCCTGGGTCCCCCGATGTCCTGATGCTGCAATCTAGGTGGGCACTTGGCAGCTGTGGATTGCTCAGAACAGAGCAGGCTGAAGTGTGGCCGTAGGTCCCAGGCCACAGTCTCCACCTCCCAGTGGCTTGGGAACAATGATTACTGTCCGCTAACCCACCAGAGTGCTCAGGACTTAGCCTGAAGTCTCCCCTGGCCTCCCAAGATTCCCCTTTGTGGCTGGTGTTGCCCCTGAGGGTGTGTGAGTTGCTGTGTGGTGCTAGGAGTGGGGGGATATGGCCAGGGCCACCGGCGTGCTGGCGAGGCTGTCCTGGGCCACTGCTCACCCATCCTCTGGCCGCCTCTTCCCCGGTACTGGCTTCCATCACTCTAAGGGCACCCCGCTTTTCTCTCAGGGTGACCAAATGGAGCAGGGGCTTGTTTCCGCCTGTCTGCTGTGCTATCTCCGGGCAGGCCCACTTTCTGTGATCAAATGGCTGCAGCCTACACCCAGCCCAGGACAACTGTGCTCACCTCTCCGCGCCTGCAGCTCTGGCTGGGGTGGTGCAGAGCTGGAGTCACCGTGCCTGTGTCCCTGCAGGAGAACTGTGCCATCCTGAAGGAGCTAGTGTCCCTGCGGGCGCAGAAGTCCAACCTGCTGGGATTCCGCACACACGCAGACTACGTCCTGGAGATGAACATGGCCAAGACCAGTCAGACAGTAGCCACCTTCCTAGGTAGCCGCTCCCCTCTGCCGTGGGCACCCACCTTGCCTGGAAGGCCATGCCCAGCTACTCGCACACACTTGCCCTGGCTGTGGCAGCTAGGAGTCTACCCTGACTCTCTGGGGTTCCCCATGATGACACACATGGACCTTGTGTTGCATGTGGGTGGGTGTTGTCTCTTTCCTGGGCAGCAGGGGTAGCAGGGGCTGACTGCGGTGCCTCTGCAGATGAACTGGCCCGGAAGCTGAAGCCGCTGGGTGAGCAGGAGCGTGCGGTGATCCTGGAGCTGAAGGAGGCAGAGTGCGCCAAGCGCGGGCTGCCATTCGATGGGCGCATCCACGCATGGGACATGCGGTACTACATGAACCAGGTGGAGGAGACACGCTACCGCGTAGACCAGAACCTGCTGAAGGAGTACTTCCCCATGCAGGTGGTCACGCGTGGGCTGCTGGCCATCTACCAAGAGCTGCTGGGGCTGACCTTCACGCTGGAGGAAGGTGCTGCCGCCTGGCACGAAGACGTGCGGCTGTACTCTGTGCGTGACGCCGCCTCTGGAGAGGAGATTGGCAAGTTCTACCTCGACCTGTACCCCAGGTGGGAACGGGGACCTGCCAAGACACACGGGGTCACTGTTGCTCACAATGCTCAGCTGTCTGAGCGGGGACAGGGGGAAGCCTGAGGCTCCTGCGGGGAGGGCCCACAGCCCCAGGAGCCGCTGAAGGGGACGGAATAGTGGCTCTGGGCGCCCTGGTGCCCCGGTCTCTGCCTTGACTGGGTCTCACTCCCCAGGGAAGGGAAGTATGGCCACGCGGCCTGCTTCGGCCTGCAGCCTGGCTGCCTACGGCAGGATGGCAGCCGACAGCTGGCCATCGCGGCCATGGTGGCCAATTTCACCAAGCCCACACCTGACGTGCCTTCCCTGCTGCAGCACGATGAGGTGGAGACCTACTTCCACGAGTTCGGGCACGTCATGCACCAGCTCTGCTCACAGGTATGTGCTGTGGGGCCCCCGGCCAGTGTGTGGCTGGGCCATGCCACCGCCGAGAGCTCGCAGCAGCAGTCTCAGCACTGTGACTCCTGACCCAGCTGGGACTAGGCACAGGCTAGCCCTGGGCCTTCTCCCCGTATAAATTGTTTTCCTTACATTTGCTAACTTTGTGTGAGGGGTGTGCGTATACCTTGCACGTGCAGACCAGAAGTCAGTGGACCCTCACCCTCCATTTGGGTCTTAGGGTTTGAACTCGGCGTCAGGCTTGTCAGCAAGACCCTTTACCCTCGGACCCTGCCGCTGACCTACCTCTTCCCTCCTGTGCTGTGTCTGACAGAGGCCTGCAGTGGTCCATTGCACGCACTCCCATCTCACCCACACTTACATGCCAGGATGACTCTGGGGACACAGGTCAGCCCAGAGCCTCTCCCAGTGCTGGGCTGACAAGTACAGTTTGCACAGGAAGGAGACTGGAGCAGAGCCAGGGTCGCAAGAATCTCAGTGTGAGGCTGGGGACACAGACAGGGAGATGGCCCAGCCTCTGGCCAGGGAGCCAACTGCTGTGGCTGCCCAGGGGCTGAGGCCTCATGGTGGACCACCAGCATGCCTGAGACCTATCTGCCTGTGCCTGCTGTAGGCAGAGTTTGCTATGTTCAGTGGGACCCACGTGGAGCGGGACTTTGTGGAGGCACCGTCACAGATGCTGGAGAACTGGGTGTGGGAAAAGGAGCCACTGATGCGCATGTCCCAGCATTACCGCACAGGAGGCGAGGCCCCTGAGGACCTCCTGGAGAAGCTCATCAAGTCTCGCCAGGCCAATGCAGGTAAAACTGCGCTGTGCACTCAGCCAGATGAGAGCCTTAGCAGTGGCGCTTTCCAAGGCTGAGGCTGACCTCTGACCTCTGACCTCCCCCCAAGGTCTCTTCAACCTTCGGCAGATTGTCCTTGCCAAGGTAGATCAGGTCCTGCACACACAGACAGATGTAGACCCAGCTGAGGAATATGCCCGGCTCTGCCAGGAGATCCTTGGGGTGCCAGCCACACCAGGTAACCACCCACAGCCCATCCGGCCCTGCAGGGCCACCATCATCCCCGCTCCCCACCCTGGGGGGACCTGCAGGAGAGCCAGGCCTCACCCAGGAAGGCCATGCACATTTTCCCCTGCCCAGCCAAGCTTCCCCAGGACAGGCCCTGCAGCCTGTCGTCACTTCGCCCTATGTCTGCCCAGGTACCAACATGCCAGCCACTTTTGGCCACCTCGCTGGTGGCTACGACGCTCAGTACTATGGCTACTTGTGGAGTGAGGTGTACTCCATGGACATGTTCCACACACGCTTCAAGCAGGAGGGTGTGCTTAGCCCCAAGGTGAGTTGCTCTACATTGCCCTCAGCCACGCTGGAAGAACAGCACAGGTTGCACGAGGCTTCCAGCCTCCGCCCGAGCACTGCGGTGCTGACCCCAGCCGCCCGCTCCACCCTCTGACCCCCCACCCTCTTCTCCCCAGGTTGGCATGGATTACCGGACCAGCATCCTGAGGCCGGGGGGCTCTGAGGATGCCAGTACCATGCTGAAGCAGTTCCTGGGCCGTGACCCCAAGCAAGACGCCTTCCTCCTGAGCAAGGGTCTGCAGGTAGAGGGCTGCGAGCCACCTGCGTGCTGAGCGGTCCCCAGCTCGCCCTCCTGTGCCTTAGCCTGCCGGGCGGCAAGGTCAGCAGCCCTTGGGCGTACGGATGAGCCTGGGGCAGTTTCCATCCTCGTCCTCCCCCCAGCTCCAGGTCCCCGGCTTCAGGCTGCTGTGCTCTCCTTGCACTATCCCCTCCCCAAACTGATGTTGGACATTAAATTTCACACAGGGGCGCACTGCTTGGTTCTCCCTCTGTTGCCCATCCTCAGTCCTCTGGGCTGTGAATTCCATCATGCGTTATGGGACAGTCTAGTAGCTGTCAGAGGGAGATAAGGAGTGGTGCCAGGATCACCTGCCCAGTGTGTCACTCAGGGTCGTCACTGTGTCTGTTCTCAACTGCCAACTTCTTTCTGGACCTTTCTAGGGAATGGTTGGGAGCAAGCTTGGTGAGGGCTGCCATCTGCTGGCTGTGTACAGTATTGCTTCTCTAGCTTCCATTCCATCTGCACAACAAAGACAGGGCCTTGTGGAGCAGAGGCTGCCTCTGACTTGCCCAAACCTCAGACAGTATGAACACACACAACTGAAAAACTAGAAGTAGCCAGTGATGTCAGTCCTGAGCACCGCGCCCAACCTTCCAATCGATGTGTTTCGCTGTCCAAAAACGCACAGGCACCCTTCAGACAGTGGACACGCCCATGTGGTATAGACGGGGTCTGATGGCACAGTGAGGCGGGCTGCTCCGGGCTACCATAGGCAGTGTGGCTCACGTCTCAAGGAGCAGTTGGACTGGCAGACGTCTGTCACTTTCTGCACCACCTTGAATTTGAGTCCCCAGCACCATGGGAACAGTTCTTAGGGTCACGACCCTTATAATGTCAGCACTGGAGTGGAGCAGGGACAGGAAGATGCTTGAGCCTTGCTGGTTAGGCATCCTAGGTCAGTCTCAGAAGAATGGTCAGGGGCTAGAAAGAGAGCCCAGCAGGTACAGCACAGCTGCTCCCTCAGAGGACCCAGATTCAGTTCTCAGCACCACATGGTGACTCACAGCTGCCTGCACCTCTTCTTTCTAGAGGGTCGAATGCCCCTTTGGGCATAGACATGCATGTAGGACGACTGGGGAGGTGGCTCCGTGGTTAAAGCGCTGACTGCTCTTGCAAATTCAGACTCTACCCGTCACATCTGATAAAGCTGCAGCCACATTCAAGCAGATCCTGCTTCCAGATTGACTGACTTGGATTCAAACGGTGGTCCTGATGCTTACCCTGCAGTCACCCTTACTCACCAAGCCATATAATCCACCCCAAGTCTGTTTCTGTGTTTTCCGGACAGAGTTTCTCAGTGTAGCCCCTGCTGTTCTAACTTTGTAGAACATATTGACCTTGAACTCGGAGATCCTCCTGCCTCTCTGCCTGCTGAGAAGTGTGTCCACCCTCCATGACTTGAGATTGTTTTTTCCCTTTTTTGTCCTGTTCACATTGTCTCAGGCAATGACTGACATCCTCCTGGCTGTTGTGTACAGCCCAAGAGGTCACCATCATCCCAGTGAACTAGGTCCATTCCATGCCCCAGCTTCCTCGCCCATAAAATCAGCAGGGGACATAGTGGGCAGCAGCCAAGACTCTCCTGGACCAGAGCTGATGCCCCACAGGGCCCTCCAGGCTCTGTGCCACTCTCCAAGGTGCTGAATGCAGTTCTAGGCTACCGTCCCAGGCTGCTACCTATACTCCTCAGGGAGAGAGGGAGAGTGCGTCTGAGTGTGAGTATGTGTGGTGTGTGTGGGTAGGGTGTTCGTTCAAGCTGGCCTCTAACTCCTTGTGGACCCAAAGATGACCTTGAACTCGTTTTTTGTTTGGTTTTTGAACTGTGATCCCACTGTGCAGACGAGGCTGGCCTCAAACTCAGAGACCTACTTGCCTGCAGCCTCCTGCCTACTCATGGGCTGACCTTGAACCATTGGTACTCCTGCCTCTACCTCCAAGTGCTGGGGTAACAGGGTCACCCTGCGCCTGGTTCCTCTGCTGCTGTGGATGGAACCCACGGCGTCACACACACTAAGCAAGGGTTTTATCCACCAAGCCCCAGCCCCAGCTTTGTCAAAATATTTTATTGACGGTCTCACAGTCTTAGAAAAGTGGGTGGTAGCACACACCTTTAATCCCAGCAGTCGAGACACAGGCAGGTAGAGCTAGCTCAGGATTTGAGGCCAGCCTGGTCTACCAGAGTAAGACCTCTCTCCAAGAGGACGACAGAAGCTCGTGGGCTGGACCTTGCTGTTGGGAAGCCCAGGTCCCCGTAGGCTCAGCGTCGTCCTAGTGGTCAGGGCAGAGTAGGCATTCTATGGTTGGGCTTAGGGTTCAGGTGTTAAGTGTCTGTCTGTCTGTCTGGGTAAAGGGCTCTGATTCTTGTTCTACACCAGGGTCTTCATGTTCTTGTACCTGGAAACCCCACTTCCACTGATATGGGAGTCAGCTTCTCAAGGAGGCTGTGAGTTCCCAGGGCTGTCTGAGTCGGCCTGCTGTTCCTGTCATAGCACCCCCAAAGCATCTTGCACCACACGGACCCTGAGCCACCTCGGTACCCAGGACAGCCATATCTCCTCCCCTGGTATCTCCAGCCCCATCTGGCCAAGCAGTGGTTCCGAAGCCACCCAGTCCAGCAGAGTGGCCCGTCCCAGGTCCTCTGTGGAGTTGGCCAGCACCAGGGTGGTGTTGTCTAACTCTTCTGTTGGGTCATCCAACATTGGAATTTCTAGAAAATTCCCCCAGTCTGCACTGAGGCCGCCAGAAGAGCCTTTGTGGGGTCCTGGGACCTCGGGTCCTGGGGTGACGTCGGGAGCCACGCGGGATGCAGCATGGTTGTGCAGGGTTCTGGAAAACACTGGAGAGAACTAGGGAGTCAGAAGAGGCCGACATGAGGCAGAGCCTGAGCTATGTGGAGTCTCACCTGCCCTAGGTAGGCATGGCATAGTGGGGACTGTCCCCCGGGTTGTGTGACACATTGTATGCACTATGGGTTTGGGGGTGCCACACACTGCCATGTGGGTCAAAGACTGGCAACACCCTGTTCTCTGCCATCTTATGTACATGAAGCTTCAACTCCAACTTTCGTGTTGGCAAGTGTCTCTACTCTGAGCCATCGGCGTCAAGTCTCCTGGTGTGCTGTGGACTTTGGGTTTGGAGAGGCTGTGTGTGTGTGTGCATGTGCGTGCATGCATGGGTGTAGGGATGTGTGTGGTGTGCGTGTGTCTGTTCACATTTTTTGTCAGGGGTCTCACGTACCCCAAACTGTCCTATATAGCCAAGGACAGCTCTGAAGTAATTCCCAGTGCTGGATGACAGGCCTGCACCATCACACATGGTATCTATGGTGCTGGGAATGGGAGCCAGGGCCCTGCATGGCAGACCAATGCCCTGCCCGGTGCACCCCATCCTCACCCTGGGAATCAGAAGGCTGGCACTGCCTACCTCGCACTGGAACGAAGTCACCAGGGCTGTCGACTTTGTTGGCGGTGAAAGGGCTGATGGAAGGGAGGATGATCAGGACGAAGGACAGCAGAAGGACCTGCCAAAGATGGTGTTGGGTCACCCCACCATTCCCCTTCCCTGTGAGCACCTTGAGCTCACAGACAGGGAAACCAGTGTCCCGCTATCGCAGGGTGGGTCTCAGGAGGTGGATGAGACTTCTTATTTTATTTAAAACTTTTCAGATATACAAGTTGGTTATTGGAACAGCCTTGCTTTGTAGCCAGGCTGACCTGTAACTTGAAGCAATCCCCCTGCCTCTGCCTCCTGGGATTGATAATGAAAAGCCAGGCTACAAGGCTTTGCTATTAAAACACACACACACACACACACGCACGAATGCACTCACGCACACACATACACACTCGACTTTCATTCGACTTAGACCAAGGACTCCACTAGTCTTGGGTCCCCAAGAGTGCCTGCAGGCAAGACTCACCGCTATGCAGGTGCCTGCATGGGCAGGCTTGCTGGTTGACTGGACCACAAGAGCCTGCAGGTGTTTGAGCTGCTCCAAAAGAGACCTTGCAGGGAAACATCCAGGTTGAATCCTTGGAGTCTTCATCTTGCTTCCTGGCCCTTTCCAGAACCCTGAGCCTTGATGGTGTGCAGGCTCCAACTTTCCTAAGACATACTCTCTGCCTCTCTCCTTCCTCTCTGCCTCTCAGTCCCTCTGATCCTGCCCCAGGGCCTTTGCACAGGCTGTACCCACTGTACCAAGGACATTGTTTCCACAGATATGTCTGCAGCTGGTCCTCACTCAGCCCAGAGACTCCGTATATGCCATTTTCTCTCAGCCAACCCTCACACAGTTGTCAAAGCCCCAAATCCAAATGCCCTCTGACGGGCAGAGGACTAATTGCTTAAATCTTACAGCCGTCACTATCATTTTGTTCCTCCTTGAGAAAACCCTAGTCCTGCCCACAAGCCCCCATCAACACACACTCACAAATTTTGCTTTTCTAAGTGCAAGACCTTCCTCTGAAGCTCCTGGTTCTGGGCGGTACACGCTGACATCCTGTGGGGACAAGGACCCAGTGACACTGAGAACATGTCTGTCACCCACCAGTCCCATGGACGCCTCCTGCTTTATACACAGGGAACCCAAATCTAGAAAGAGCAAGTGACAACCTGAGGCCACACTGCATCTATAACAGTTGTTTGTGTGTTCTGTGGTGTGTGCTTGCCTGTGGAAGAGGGGAGGTGACACTAAGTGCCTCTATTAATCTCTCTCCTCTTTTTAAAAAATATTTGTTGTCGTGTCTCTATAATACCCTGTCTGGTCTAGAGTTCACAGAGATCCTCTTTCCTCTGACTCTCCAGTGCTGGGATTAAAGGTGTTGGCCACCATGTTTAGATTTTTCTCTATGGGTGTGTGTATGGGTATTGGCCCGTTTGTGTGTGACAGAACAAGTGCGCACATGCACACATACACGACACATGTGCATGCAATACCCGTGGTGGCCAGAGGGTGGTGATAGATACTATGAAACTGGAGTTACAGGCAGTTGTAAGCCACTCTGTGGGTGCTGGAAAGTCAACCCAGGTCCTGGTGGTGAAACCACTGTGCTGTCTCTCCAGCCCCATGCACAGGTGTGTGTGTGTGTACGCATGTGCGCGTGCGCCCCGGTGACCACAGCAGAAGTGGGAGTTAGATTCCTTGCAACTGGCAACCCAGCAGCTGTGAACCACCAATGCTTGGAATCCAATGTGGGTCCCTGTGAGAGAGCAGCAAGTGCCTGTAACCCGTGAGCCTTATTCTTTTGATCCTAGCATCCCTCACTGACCCTGGAGTCCCCAAGTCAGCTTTACACTCGCCCACCAATGAACCCCGAGGGATCCCCAAGGCCTCAGTTTCTGGAGTATTGGCAGGGCCGGGCCATTGTTGCTTCAGTGCACAAGTGCTAGAGCTGACCTCAGGTCCACATATCGAGCAGTGCATCATTTGTTAGCAGTCATCTCTGCAGCTGACCAGGGGTGGGATCGGGGGAGATCCTGCCATGCATGGCACCCCTCCTGTGCTCTGAGGACTCCCTGAGGATGGGCTGATGTTTTCTGCCAGTGTCATAAAGGAAAGGACAGATCCCACAGAGAGCTGTGCAGATCACACAGCCTTCCCTTGATCAGTCATTTCCCTACAGGACTCAGAACCACTGAAGGCCTGAGAGATGGCTCAGTGGGCACAGATGGCAAAGATGCCTGTCACCATGACTACCATAAACTCCCACAGGAGAAGGAGGGTGCCAACTGCCATAGGTTTCCCTCCAGTTTCCACAGGTGCATGGTGGTGCATGTGTGTCCACACCCACACAAGTAAATCAATGCTTGGGCTATCCCTAGCCGTCCTCGAACTGCTGGCATAGTGGGGGAGACAATGTGTCCCCTAGTGGGTCATCAACCCCACTTTTTTTAGGCTGCAAAAATGTTGACTATCTCTGCCTCGGCTTCTGTTAGGAATGTACAGCTCGTGGCCCGCCCACCTTACCGGTTCTCCAAACCATCGATGTATTCTTTTTTCTTCTTTCTGCTTTCTTGAGCTGACTGTTTGTTCCGGATCTTTCTGCGGATTTTTTTCAACACCCGTTCCTCATACTGCAGAAGAGGGAACACGTTGTCAGCCTTGCTGTCCCCAACCCTACACCCAACCAAAGATGTTTCTTTGCATGGGACAGGATCTTATGTAGCCCAGGCTAGCCTCAAACTCATATGTAGCCAAGGATGTTCCTGAACTCCTGATGCTTCTGCCTTTCCCTCCTGAGTGCTGGGGTGACAGGCATGTGCCATTCTGCCAGGTTTCTGTGGTGCTGTGGATTGGGAGCACAGGGCCTCATGCATGCTGGGAGAGTTCTCTGTGCGCCCTCCCCTCTCCCTACATCCTTGCTCCATCTCTAGAAATCTTCAGAGCTCTGATGCTTTCCTCTGCCCACGGTGGAGACACCACTCTGAGAAAATGTATGGTCACCATCTTGGCCTGTGTCTCAGGCTGTGTACCATGGGCTGGCACTACCTAGGAACAGCACTGTAGCCAGCAATATAAAATGAAGGCTGGAAAAAACCTGATAAGAGCATCACTTGGGGCCACAGTGGTGATGCACACCTTTAACCCAGCACTTGGGACACAGAGGCAGGAGAACTCTGTGTGTTCGAGGCCAGCCTGGTCTACAGAGTGAGTGTCAGGACAGCCAGGACCACACAGTGGTTCCCATCCCCAGTGCCACATGGCACATGCCTGTCCCTGAACCACTTGAGGAGTGGAGGTGGGGGATTAGTTTGAGAACAGCCCAGACTATAAAATGAGACCCAGTCACACAAGGTAGGTTCCAGTTAACATGTGTGCACACACCCCAGGGCTCACGCACCTTGGTGAGGGGCAGCTGGGTGGGAAGGGTCACCCCCTCTTTAGCCAGCAACTTCTTCTCATCCTCTGTCAGTACCAGCTCCTGGCAGTGCCCACTCCCAGGTCCCAGCAGCTGGGAGGCGGCCAAGGGATGCTGTTGCTATGGAAATGAAAGGGCTTTAAACAGAGACACAGACTCCAAACCTTAAAACAGGGGAACGGGACATGAGAAGGGACACAGGTCCCATCACCCAAGCACTTTGAACTACTGAGATGCAGGAACTCAGGTTCAAGACCCACCGGGGGAATTTAGCAAAACACAAGTCTCCAAAAAGTAAAATGAGGGCGGGGCTTGGGGTGAGAGCAGGGCTCAGGGTGGTGCATATTGCTTGATTGACAGGCACAGTGGTCCTGTCTCTTCAACACCTAAATAAGGTGATTGCTACCCCTTCTTCCAGTAGCCTCTGTCTTAATCCTCTCCCCTGGCAGGTAGCATCCTGGACCGGTCTTTGAGTCCTTATCAGTGGCACTCGATTCCATTCTGGGATCCCACAGTCGAACCACCCAGCTGGCCGACCATACCACCTTCCCCGCCTCCCTCTCTGCCCCCAATCTCTGTCTCTCTCTCTCTGTCTCTCTGTCTCTGTCTCTCTGTCTCTCTCTCTCTCTCTCTCTCTCTGTCTCTCTCTCTCTGTCTCTGTCTCTGTCTCTCTGTCTGCCTCTCTCTCTCTCTCTCTCTCTCTCTCTCTCTCTCTCTCTCTCTCTCTCTCTCTCTCTTTTACCAGAGAGCTCGGATGCACTGTCTGGGGCCAAGATGCACCCCAGGTCCTCTCTGTGCCTCTGTGTCCCAGGCCATGCAAGGCAAACATGGAAGGTTCTTCCTGACATCCAGGACCTGAGACAACTGGGAGACATGGGGATGCCTACCAAGTCCCCGCCACCACCAGACAGCAGCAATTCCTTCACAGTGAGGTTGAAGCGGGAGGGCGAGCCAGCCTGCTCCTCCGGGTACAGGGTGTCTGTGCTCCACATGTCTGGCCAGGTGAGGAAGGGGACAGAGAGGAAGCCAGGCAGTTCAGTCTTTTGGTTCTTTATTTCCCCCCCCCCCCCCCCCGGAGCTGGGGACCGAATCCAGGGCCTTGCGCTTCCTAGGCAAGCGCTCTACCACTGAGCTAAATCCCCAACCCCTCCCTATCATTTTAACACAGGGTCTCTCTGTGTGGTCCTGGCTGCCTGGACCTCAATCTGTAGACCAGGCTGGCTCAAACTCAGACACTTGCCTCTGCCTCCCCAGAGCTAGAACTGAAGGTGGGTGAGTGGAAGGGAATGTGTCCCTGTGCCTCAGTTTCCCCTCTGCTATACTCATCCTTGCTTGAGAGTCTGTGCCACGGGACTAAAAAGGCACAGGGTTCTGTAAGGGACTCACGGCTAGTAGAGTATTGAGTGGCTGTCACCCAGCAATACAGGACTGGGGGGTTTGATCATATGTGACCTGTACCTCTTGGTGGCCAGGACACAGTATGCTTGCTTTAACAGCACAAGAGTGTGTAGAGCTGTGTGACCTTAAGAAAGAGGCTCCCCTGCTCTGAGCCTGAACTCTATCAGTTCACCAACGGGATGAATGCTCACCTTGCAGATCTTCATATAGGGCTGGGGGCGGGGTCAGGGGTGGAGCCTAGCCAGAGGCCGTCCTAGGTCCCTGTATCTTTAGCCGAGGCTCTGCCTAGCTAGGGGTGCTGATCGATGTCCCCGAAGTAAATCATTATTGATCTGTGAGGTGGCCTCTGATAAGCTGTCCTTCTCGGGCAGAATCTGTACCTGTGCCAGGGCTCCGGAATCTCCCCAGCTTTTATTGAGCACCTACTGAGTTAGTCACAGTTGGAGGAACCCAGATTCAGGCCACCCTCTGGCTTTGTACCCTGGCTGCCTGTTGTCTGAGCCATCTGAGGATACTTGTGTCTCAGGACTGAGTTGGTGGGCTCCTCTCCCAGGGTCCCCAGCCGTACTGTGTCTCCCACCCCCAGTACTTACCCAGGTCAATGGCCACCGAGGACTCATGGACTTGTGTCCTTGGAGGCTCAGGGCATGCTGTGCTAGGAAGGTAGGAGGGGCAGGGCCCCTCGCCTTGCTTGCTTGGATGACACCTGGCTGCAACGTTAGAGGATCCAGTGCCACTACCAGGAGGGGTGTCCTGGGAATCGGAAGGTAGATCCTCAGAGATGCCGCTGTCACTGTCAGCTGGGGACCATATTGGGGAGCTGGGGTCAGAGTCTCCAGGTCCCAGGATGGAATTTAGGAATTCATCAGAGTCAGAATTTGGTAGAACTTTCTAGAAGAGCGGCGGAGAGAGCAAGACAGACACAGGTTTCCTCAGATTAGTACCATGACTCTGGGCAAAATCCCTGACTCTCTGTGCTGCCATAGGGAGGGAGTTACCCTTTCTCCCTGAGCATCTGAGATGCAACAGCAGTTAAATGACAAACAGGGACCAGGAGGAGCTCTGTGTTCTGGGTTTGAGTTTGAACTCAGGTGGACGTCATGGGACTCTGAGTAATGAGCACCAGACCCTCCCTCTGACTCCCTCCCACCCCCAACATCCATTAAACGGAGTATCTAGCTGCACATTGAAAGGTTGGTTAAGCAGATGTGTGATGCTTAGAGGCTACCCAGTTCAGTGGCATATCCTGTGCCCCACCCTGGCTATGGCTGGAAATCTCCCGGGGGACCCTCACCTGTTCCTCTCTGGTGAGGATCCAGCTCTCGGCCAGGTCTACATTTCTCAGGATGCCATCCTGCCCGTCGAACAGGAGGTCAAGGACTTCCATGCTATCTAAGGGAGCCATGGCACAGGCAGGGGACGCCATCTGGATCAAGGAGAGAGAAAGACTCTGTTCGTACACACAGCACCCCAGCTCCTTCTAGGCCAAATGTGACTTCTGTCCAGCCCCTGGGCTGGGTCTCTGTGAATCTGCCTAAAGTGTAGCTGAGGTTGGGCCAGGATAACAAGAGAGTCTTTAAAAACCATGGTGGCACAAGGCCATCAAATCAGGAGGCAGACGCAGGAAGGTGGCAAGTTCCAAGCCAACCTGGTCTACCACTAGCAAGTCTCAAAACAAAAAACGAGCAAAACAAACAAGCAAACAAACAAATCTAGAGTTCTATGTGGCTACTGGGCCTCAGTTCATACACACTGTAGTCAAATTCTTAAATATCTGTGTTTGTAAAAACAAGTATGGAGCCTGGGCTTGGTGGCTCACACCTTTAATCCCAGCATTCGGGAGGCAGAGGCAGGTGTATGTCTGTGAGTTTGAGGCCAGCCTGGTCTACAGAGAGAGTTCCAGGACAGCCAGGGCTACAGAGAGACCCTGATTCCAGAGAAGACATTGGTGCCTGGATCAGCCTGTCTTGAAGTCCCTGGGAGGCTCTATGATCCCAGTGCTCCCCTCTCCAGCCTCAGCCTTCCTGCCAGTGTTATGGGGTTGTCAGCCTTCGACCCCCCAGCTCAGCGTCTCCACCATGGCCTCTCACCTTTCCCGTCGATATGTCCCCATCCATGAGTCCTGCACCTATGGCAGCCTCGTTTCGGGCCCCTGTCACTGCCTGCCGCAGCCTTTGCCACGTCTCCTCCTCCCGAAGGATGCTGAAATACAGACCAGCAGCTTCCAGCCCAGCTCCCCACTGTCGACCAGGAGACAGGCAGGATCACAGACCAATGGTGAGTGGCAGTGGCAGAGGGAGGGCGGGATGACCACTATCTCTGTGTTTTGTGCTTTTTCCAGGGAGCAAAGTGCAAAGTCTGGGGGTGTTGAGTCTGTGTGACCTCTCCCCTACTTACAGCCACTGTTTCTGTCTAGCGTCACCGGATGTTGGGTGCCCAACAAAGCCCAGGGTCCTTGGGTAGGTTGCCAGCTCCTGGGACAGAGAAACATGGCAACCACAGGTGTGTGGAATTCATGCCCTCATGCAGAGTGACAACTGCTGACCCTGCAGGAGCGAAGAAGGAGCCACCTGCCCACATCCTCCACTGTCCCACATGTTAATCAATTCTTTCTGGGATCACCAGGCCTGCATGCACTTAGTCAACAAATATTTATACAAACTGCACTTTCCCTACCCTAGGGCCTTTGCACCTATATTCATCCACCAGTCCTGTCCCTGTAATTGACTCCGTTCCATTGCTTTCTTGTGTCCTTCCTGGCCCAGCCCAGTCCCACTCACTATTATCTGAGGATGACTTGACCTACAGATGATCTCCTGCCTTCACCTCGTGGCTTACATGGAGCCGCACACGGCTCGGTGTGCATGTTAGGCAAACTCTCTGCCCTCAAGCCCCGTCTGCCACATCCATCTGCTTCCTGCTTTCCTTCCACTTTCTGTCTCTCTGTGCTGCACCCTCATCCCTAACCCTGAACCCTAACCCCCAATCCCACCTCTGCTCCAGCCACAGCAGCCTCACTCATTGGCCAGGATAGACTCTACAGGCCATTACTAGCTGCTCTCGTCCAGAATAGGGTAGGTATACAGTTGGCACTCAATTGATAACTTGCTCACTGAATAGCTCTTGTGTGCCAGACACTGGCTTAGGCATGACCAATCAATCCACGAGCGCCCTGGACTGAGTTGGGTAGAGAGATGAGTATGGCTTGATAAACAAGTGCCACCAAGAAACCAAGTGACTCCATAGCAAGGAGTGAGGGTCACCCAGAGTCCTGGAGGGGAGGCTGAGTCAGCTGAGGGGAGAGCAGCTGGACGGTACATCAGGCCGAAGAGATAACCTGTGTGTGAGGCCTGAGGCAGGACGGGCCTTCGGGCATTGGAGGAGCATGGAGGATTGTCCTGTGGCTGGAGCAGGAGGAACAGGGAGGGACGAGGAGCAATGTCACTCTTGAAGTGACATTGTGTTGGGTGGGGAGCATAAGCAAGCACCTATGCAATAAGTAAACACATTGGCAACCCCTAGCTGCACCAGAAAGACGTAGAGCACAGGGTCGAGACCCTTGCTTGAAGGAATGGGGAGAATTCTCTGAGAAGAGACATTTGGATTGAGGTTGAGACCTGGAAAGAGGTGTCAGAGGGAGGGAGGGAGGGAGGGAGGGAGGGAGAGAGAGAGAGAGAGAGAGAGAGAGAGAGAGAGAGAGAGAGAGAACTAGTTCAGGGGAGAAAGGAGAGGAGGAAGGGACCAAACAGAACAGGGTCCAAAGGGCTTTGTGACCTCTTGAGGAATTTAGCATGGACCAAATCTAGCAGGAAGCTGGTGGGACTTCAGTGGATGGGTGTGGTGCCCAGGGCAATGTCAGGAGAAATGGACTTCCTGGTGTCTATTCAGCAGGAAGCCAGAGGGAGCAGAGGCTGCGGACAGTGCTTAGTGCCCTGCAGGGCCCCAAGTCTGCCCAGAGCACATTGCAGGCCAGCACACACAGTGTCCTGTGGGCTCCTGAGTGGCCCTTGGCCTCTGCATTTCTTTCAGTCCCCAAGGGCATCCGTGTGTGCTTCCTAGGGTAGTGTTTGACTTGGCCGGAATGTGTGATCACAAGGGAATCTCCTTTGGGTCATGGCTTCTTGCCACACCGGTTGGAGAATGGCCACCTGCTGGCAGAGGTCTGTCCTCGCAGCTCCTCCAGCACACTAGACAGGAAGGTTTTAAATCTTCCTGTGCGCGGGGCTCTCCCTTAATACAAAGGCAGAGACAAGTGGATCTCTGTGAGTCTGAAGGCAGCTGAGTCTACACAGTGAGTTCCGGGACAGCCAGGACGAGGTGATGAGACCCTCCCTGTCTCGGATAAAAAGGAAAAGAAACACTAGTCACTGGGCAGCAAAGGCACAGGCCTTTAATCCCAGCACATAAAGGGCAGAAAAAGGCAAATCTCTGATTTTGAGGCCAGCCTGGTCTACAGAGCGAGTTCCAGAGCTACACCGAGAAACCCTCTCTTGAAAAAAACAAAAACAACAAAAAATAAAAAATAGCAAACTCAACCAAATCAAAAAACAAAAACAAACAACAAACAACAAAATCCTAATAAAAATAAGCAAAATTATAGCAAAAAGAGAGCCAGGGGCAAGGTGTACCTCAACAACATAGCCACACAGACTCCTGCCTGGAATCCCCAGCAAGGGGCTGGGAGTGTTTCTGTGTCATGAATTCTTCCCCCATCTTGCCACAGGAGGCACAAGGAGCTTCACCCCTACTATTGCAAACGTTCAACAGTAACTAATTAATTCAGAACTCACTAAGTCCTCCCTTTGCTAGCTACTCTACCACAACAGGCATCTGCACACGCAGTCACCATTTTGTGCCGGTGACGCTTGGAGGCCGTTGTCTCCATCCCTCCCTGGTAGCTTGGTCCCTTATTCCTGACTGTGCTGGGTGTGCCGGGACAGACTGCACTGTGTAAGGGACAGAGCACCTGACTCACCCCGGCCCCTGCTTCCAGGCCAAGCCACACCCAGGTCCGCTGTTCTGGGGCCTCCTCACTTATCTGCTCACCCGAGCCCATCTCCGCACCTTGGCATTTGAGGCAGCTGCTGGCAGAGGATGAAGAGCCCCCCCTTTCCCCCAGGTGTGAGTAACTCCCTTGTGATAGTGACAGGGGTGTGACTGGGTGGCCACAGGGGACTCTGCTCTCTCTTGGGTAACTCTATCACCCAGCCTGTCTGGTGGAGCGTTTTCTAATCAGTCCTGTTCCAGGAAGGTGTGTGGTGTGTCCCCCACCCTCACCCCCACTCCGAGGGAGCTCTGGCCCTCAGGGGCATGCAACAAGCACGATAGGTAACCAGCTACGCTATCCCTTTGGCCCCTGTGGGCTAGGTCTGGTGAGAGGGGAGAGGACTTAACTCAGAAATTCTTCCCTGCTCCCCACCCCAATAGAGCACCTTGATGTCCCCCAAAAAGTTCATTTCAGAACTAGGCGGGAGGCCTACAACTGTCATCCCAGTTCTCAGGACGTGGAGGCAGGAGGGTTTGGAGTTTGAGGGACAGTGGGGTAGCCTGTGGTAGGCAAGGAGCTGTGGACAAAGCTACTGAAGAGGGCAGGGCAGACAGGTGACCAAGGGTCTGGTCCTAGGACCACAGCATGGGATTGTAGACTTGTCCCTGCAGGGTCAGTCCCATGCTGGGGATGATTCTAGAATATTCTCCAGGAGACAAGGTGAGGACAGATATGAGAGGGTCCATATGTCGGGGGCAGGGTAGGGGCGGAGGTGGGGGAGATGCCCAGGGTCCGCCATAGCTGACAATATGAAGGTCACCAGCTTCTGTCCAGGTCTGCACCGGGGGCAGCATCAAGCCTGTTCATGCTTCACTGGTCCTCCCCAGACCATGACTCTACAGTCATGGGGTACGCAGGTGCAGCGAACCCTGTTGCCAAGCAAAATGGCCCTGAAGATAGGATGCCATTCTAACCCCGCTGGAGGCTGCAGGAGCTTTGGGGACACCTGGTACTGCCTCTTACTGCTGAAGACCAGGGACACACTTAGCTTTGTTTACGACAGTACTGGGATGACAGGTGTGTCATTACACCCCGGCTAAGTTGTGCCCGTTCAGTCTGTGCACTATGTGCACGCAGTCCCTGCAGACGGCAGCAAATACCCAGGAGCTGGAGTTATAGAGGGTTGTGGGCTGCAGTGTGGGTGCTGAGAACCGAACCCCGGTCCTCTGTAAAGGTAACGAGTGCTCTAACCACTGAACCCCAGCCAGTCCTGTTTCCTTGGCGCTTAGCTTAGAACCCAGCGGCTTGTTCCACGGCACGCAGGAGCTGAAACAGATGCACCACACACTTGCTTTGGCTTCTCCGTGAGACCCTGACTCTCAGGGGCAGGCCTCTGAGGTCTGTCGGTGCTCAGTGAGGGTGTACATGGCACAGATTGGATTTTTTTTTTTTTTTTTTTGGGTTCTTTTTTTAGGAGCTGGGGACCGAACCCAGGGCCTGGCGCTTCCTAGGCAAGCGCTCTACCACTGAGCTAAATCCCCAACCCCGGATTTTTTTTTTTTTACTTTACTTTTGTTTGTTTGTTTTGCTTTGCTTTTCCAGACAAGGTTTCTCTGGTAGCCCAGGCTGTCCCGGACTTCACTCTGTTGACCAGGTTGGCCTTTGACTCAGAGATGCCACCACCACCTGGTTTATTTGTACTTTTGGGGAGGTCACAAGCGGGAAGGGGGACATGGAAGGACTGGGAAGTGAATGTGATCCAGTGCATGATGTAAAGTGCCCAAAGAATCAGTAAAAATCTTACGGTTTAAAAAAAAAATCTGCCAGGGATATGCAGGCACGTGCCTGTCATCTGAGCACTTAGGAAGTGGAGGCTGGAGGATTGCTGTGAGTTCAAGGTCAGTCTGCGTTAGACTGTGATTAAGGGGTGTACCACACCCCATGGGGAGAAGGGTTAGGGGCAAGACGGAAATACACTTGCCCTGGTTACTCCAGTCCCACCAACTGCCCTTCCAAAAGTTCAAAAACTCACCTCAGACCGTGACTTAGACAACTTTAAAATTTGGGGAGATGGAGAAAGGCCCAGTGGCTTACACTGAGGATCAGGCAGAGGATCTAAGGTCACTTCTCAGGACGTAGCCTGGACCTCCACACACAGAGACACAAAGTAAAAAACAACGAAGAAAATCTCTCAGTCAGCTGTGGTGGCACATGCACACCTTCAATCTCGACACTCAGAAGGTAGAGGCAGGTGGATCTCTGTGAGTGAGAGGCTAGCCTGGTCTACAGAGCTAGATCGGCACAGAGATGGGGAGGAGGGGGAAGGGGAGGGAGAGGGGGAAGGGAAGGGAGAGGAGGGGGATGGGAGGGAAGGGGGAGGGAGAAGGAGGGGAGAGACTAAGTCATTTTTCAGAGACTCAGGAGGGGAGGTGTAGGTGCTGCCCACACTGCTGGAGCTCGGAGCACAGCAGTCCTCAGACCGAGCCCAGGGTCGGTCCTCAGTGCCACCTGGTTTGAGGCAGGGTTTCTGCTCACAGGTCACCCTCCTGGCTCTACCACCCCAGCTCCTCCAGGAATCCTAGAGTCACAGACGTGCATGGTCTATGTTTGCTTTTTGGCATTCTGGGGTCTTGAACTGTAGTCTGCAGGTTGTGGGGCTGGTGCTAGCCCATGAGCTGTCCTCCCCTGAGCCTTCTCTGTCGTGCCGAAGAACTAATCCACAGGAAGAGCGGCCGCCTTTTTAACCCACGTACCACAGCTCCTCACATCCACCCTCAGTCTCCCCACCTTCTCTCATGGTACCTGTTGGTCCAGATAGACGCAAGTACAAAGACAGAAGACAGACAAGTGCTTCCTGTGTGGACAGAGCACAGCACAGCTGGACAGAGGTGCACCACAACCCTCAGGACAAGCCCCAAGCAGACAGCCTTCGCACATTCTCTTCCCTGCCCACGTTGTTCCGGAACCTTCACCTCCTTCTGACTTACTCAGTCGCAGGGTGAACTGACTCACAGCAGACTGGGCTTTGCCTCACGTGAAGGATTGGTAGAGGACCATACACCCTAGGAATATGCCCCTGCCTGACTTGGGGAACATGATGTGAGTGTTTGTTGACTGATTCTTGAGAGTTGGTGAAGGAACATGTCTCTTCTTTACTCTGGAAACAGAGTTCCACCTAGGGGATTGTTCTGTGGGAGGTCAGGGCTGTGTGTGTTTATGTGGTAGGCGTCTAACATACAAGACTGGCAGCCACACCATACATAGGCAATAAAGGATCGTGTGGGGGCTGGGGATTTAGCTCAGTGGTAGAGCGCTTACCTAGGAAGCACAAGGCCCTGGGTTCGGTCCCCAGCTCCAAAAAAAAAGAACCAAAAAATAAATAAATAAATAAATAAATAAATAAATAAATAAATAAATAAAGGATCGTGTGAGGGCACTTGGATAAGCCACAATTGTGCCTGTGGTCCCAGCTCTCAGGAGAGGCCGCTAGGAGAATCAGGAGGTCAGGCTCACCCTTGGCCTCACAGGGAGTTAGAGGCTAGCCTGGTCTATGCAAGAACCTGTTTTGGAAGAAAAAAAGAATAGGCTGGGTGTGGTGCACAGCCACACAGCTTGGTTTGGCCAAGGCTTCGTAGCGAGACCCTGTGGAGTGGTTGGTTCCACTCCACAAAAAAAAAAAAAAAAAAAAAAAAAAAAAAGGTGTTTGGTAAATCAGTCACAAAATACACAAAATACACAGTATTCCTACTGGAGCAGGGTGATCTCATAGAATATTTGTGAGAACAGTGGACAAATGCTTGAACCCACAATGAGTGCTGGGAGCCTGGGTGCACAGCCTTCCCGGCATGCTTCAAGCCTTGGTTTCATCCCCAGTACTGTGTTTCATCTACCAGTCTTGTAGAGACGGGAGGGGCAGGACCTGTGTCCAGGTCCATGTGATCCAGGCCACGTGTTTGGTTGGTTCACTCCACAACCCCCCCCCCCCAAACCTCCCAGAGCTCTCTTCTCTCCATCAGTTCTCGTGTGGTACCTGCTGTGTCTGCTGCCAGTCCTGTAGGCTGAATGCAGGCACCAACCCTTGGTGTTAAAGTCCGTAAAATTCAGTTTTACATCGCGTCTCGTATGCCGTGCAGAGAAGAGCAACGTGAGGAGGAAAGCTTTACCTGACCCACAGTTTGAGAGCACACAATCTGTGTGGCTGCTGATCAGGAGGCAGACAGAGGAACTGGGTCACACCTCCCTTTCCTCTGCTATTTAGTCCGGAGCCCAGTCCACAGGATCGAGCCACCCACATTGTAGGCGGGTCCTGCACCACAGCTGAATCTAGGACCTCTCAAAGACACGGTCTAAGATGTGCTTCCATGGGGATGCTAAATCCTGTCAGGAGGCAGAGGTCAAGCCATTCTGATCTTCATAGTGAGCTTCCATAACAACAAGGGCTATACCAGAGACCCTGTATCCAGAAGAGGAAGTTCCGTAGTCTTTTTTTTTTTAACATTTTATTTATTTATTATATACGAGTACACTGTAGCTGCACACAGACACAGCAGAAGGGGGCATCAGATCTCATTACAGATGGTTGTGAGCCACCATGTGGTTGGTGGGATTTGAACTCAGGACCACAGGAAGAGCAGTTGGTGCTCTTAACCACTGAGCCATCTCTCCAGCCCCAGTTCTGTAGTCTTTAAACAGTCTCAACATGATCTGCAAAGATAAGTGCCATCTCCCACTGTGACTCCCCATAAAGTAAGTACAGCATACATTCACCAAGTGCACATTTCTCCCCAAAAGGGACAAACTCAAACCCAGCAAAGAATTATCTCAAGACCAATGCCCAGTGGAACAAACTCCAAAGCTTCCAGGGCCATGTCTAGCATTTGTGACTGAGAATAGAGTCATCTGGGCTCTTCAGGGCTTAGTAGCCCCGCCCCCTCCAACCCAGTTGCCCCTCGAACTCACACAGCCTCTCTCATGCCACGCTCCTTGCACTGGAGTGACAGGTGTGCTGGAAAATGAGCTTCAGGCTTCTGTTACAGCCATATGCACTGAGCCATCTCTCCAGAGGCTGGAAGGATTTTATGCTCCAAATGCTTCCACAGGCTGACCAGTTAGTTCCAGAGACCTAAGAACCACATTGCTGCAACACCCCATTCCTGGTACCAATTTTCTGTGCCTGTCTCATTGCAATTTCTAAATATCTAACAAAAGCAACTTAAGGAGCAAAGTGTTGAGGCTGCAGTGATTGCTCAGTGGTTAAGGGTACTGGCTGCTTTTCCAGAGGACCTGGGTTCAATTCCCAGCACCTAGACAAAGGCTTACACCTATCTGTACCCCCAGTGCCTGGGGATCTGATACCCTCTTCAGGCCTCTGCGTACATGAGTCAAGCAAATTTCACATACTTACATGGAGGCAAAACACTGATATATGTTAAAACTTTTGCCTTTGTTTTTTTTTTTTTCCCGGAGCTGGGGACCGAACCCAGGGCCTTGCGCTTCCTAGGCAAGCGCTCTACCACTGAGCTAAATCCCCAACCTTTGCCTTTGGTTTTTAAGACAGGGTTTCTCTGTGTAGTCCAAGCTGTCCCGGGACTTACTTTCTAGATCCGGCTAGCCTTGAACTTGGAGAGATCTGCCTGCCTCTGCCTCCTGAGTGCTGGGATTAAAGGCACCACCCAGCAGGATCGACTAATTTTTGTTATTGTTTTTTTCCATTGTTTCCTGTAGCTCAGGCTATCCCCCAACTCAGTATATAATGAGGACCTTGAAATCATGATCCTCCTTCACCCACATCCTGCGTGTTGAGGGACAAGCACCACTTGGTTTATGTAGTGCTAGGATAATTCTAGGGCCTCCTGTGGGCAGTGTGAGCTCTACCCACCTAACCCCACGTCCCACACCCATTTGGAGCTAGGTTTCTGTACATGGGCTGGGCTGGCCTGCAGTCCAAGCTGCACCTCAATAGTTAGACATGTGTGTACACCTTCCCACCCACCTTTACTGCCCTTTGACCTCACTGCTCCCAAACAGTGACTGCTGTGTCCTTTTCATTCAATTTAAATGGGGCTAGAGGGTCAGTGAGAGGGCTCAATGAGAAATGGTGCTTGTGGTTAAGGCAGCAGACCTGAGGTCCATTCAGGACTGGTATGGAAGGCAAGAATTCCTGCACGTGGCTCTCTGCCCTGCACGTATTCTGTGACGTACACACGTTCTTCACACCTGTACACAAAGGACTAAAAGTTAAAAGCTCCAAAAACATGAAGTCTACTCATATTTGCTTTTGTTTTTATGAAGGATTGGATTTTGCTGGGATGTTAATCAGTACAGCAGGGTCCTGGAGTATCCACATAGGACAAGGCTTTCCAATGAACTTGGCCACCACCAGGGAGAAGTAACACTTCCTTCTGCCCCAGCAAGACAAGTGTCACCTTGAGTTAGCATGATCGAGAATACCATTACATATTTCTCCGTGTGTCTGGAGCAAGGTTCCCAGAAGAATGTTATTGGAACCGGTGAAGTCAGGATTCAGGCTGGTGTGAGGGATCCTGTGCCCCAGCCATAAAACCTCATGTGAAGACTATCAATGCGGGTCAGCACCCTACCACCCGGCTCAAGAATGCCCAGGGTACATATCAAACCCACATCCACCAGGGCCGCAGAGCCGACAGAGACATCCTTTTTGTTCTTAGACTAGGTCAGAGCCCTGGGGACCATGGAGGCTACAACTTATTCTTATTTATTTATTTATTTATTTATTTATTTATTTATTTAATTTTATTTTCGGAGCTGGGGACCGAACCCAGGGCCTTGCGCTTGCCAGGCAAGCACTCTACCACTGAGCTAAATCCCCAACCCCTATTGTTATTATTTTATCGTTATTTAGTACTAGGACTTAAGCCCAGGGCTTCCTGGAGCTCTACCCGTGAGCACTTCCCCAGCCCACTCACTTCGGGGATTCTGGGCGGGGCTCCACCCTGACCATGCCCAGTCCTTAGCTGCGGGACTCTAGAAGGCGCTGTATACTTCTGGTTGCTGTTTTGATGGTTCAGGGTTTGCTCTGCAGCCCCAGCTGGCCATAACTGGTTATGTAAACAAGGTTGGCTTTGAATTCCTGGAGATCTTTCTGCCTCTACCGGCCTGATCCTGGGCTTGAAGGCGTGAGCCACCAGCCACACCTGCTGACTCAGGTTGACAGGTCTTGCTTGACCTGTGTGGCCCTTGTTTGCTCGGTGTAAGCTAGCAAGCAGCCTTTGAGCTCATGAAGTGCTTGCTTCTATCCCTCAAATCTCTAGGATGTGAGGGTCCTTCCTAGTTACAAGCTCAGATAAACCGTGACCATTGTACTCTGCCCACTGTGGGCAGAAGCCCAAAACGGAAACACGGGACATGCCCAGCACAGAGGGGAATGGCTCCACAGGTGTGCACTGTCATAAAAGTTCTTGCAATTGCACCTTCCAGACGGTGCGTTTATTATGCTCCATTGTGGATCAATAAAGATTGCATGGAGCTGAAGATAAACTGCATGAAGGAATGTTCCTGGGGCTGTTGGAAAACAAGTCATTCCAACCCCAGGGCTAGAGACCCCACATACATTTGAAGTGCAAGTGTCTAGTTAGCTGGGCGGGAGACTCCTGATGAATGAACAGCTTGGGATCAGCAGGTAGAGGAGCTTGCACCCAAGCCTGAGGACCTGAGTTCAATCCCCAGGATCCACATAGTAGAGGGGGAAGGCCGCTGCCAATACCTGCTCCACGAATAGCTGGTGGAGGACTTTGAATGGGGAAACTGCTATTATTTGGTGCTTTGAGGCCGGGACTTCTGTCTGCAATGATGTGTGAAGCCATATGTAAACCAGGTCTCTCCCCAGCTTCGCCCCAGCAGCTGGCCCCAGCAGCTGGCCCATGAACAACCTCATGAGCTTGATTGGGGAAGGCTTCAGTGGGCAAAGCGCTCATCTGGGTTCCACTGTGCACTAGCCACAGAAAGTGGTCCCTTGTTGGGTTGTGCCCCCATCCTTGGTTGTTTTTTGAGACAGAAAACAGAGTCTTACTGTGTAGCCCAGGCTAGCCTTTAACTCTAGACCCTTCTCTTTAGTCTGTGACTTGAGCACTCTTGGATTACTGACTTCTTTGCTTAGAGGCAGAGCCCTAGCCCAGAGTGATCCTCCTGTGCCTGCCTCCTGAGGGTTAGGATTAAAGGTATGGGCCAGTCACCACACCTGGCACCTTCCTTTGGTTTTAAAATGGTTTGTTCTTGGGCTGGAGAGATGGCTCAGGAGTTAAGAGCACTGACAGCTCTTCCAGAGCTCCTGAGTTCAATTCCCAGCAACCATATGGTGGCTCGCAACCATCTGTAATGGGAAATGATGCCTTCTTCTGGTGTGTCTGAAGACAGCTACAGTATACTCACATTCATAAAATAAATAAATAAATAAACCTTAAAGAAATAAAATGATTTGTTCTCACCACATTGTAACAAAAATAAATTCTCAAAGACACTGAACTAAATGAAGGCTGGCCAGGCCCTGGCCAAAGTGTGCTTGCCTAGATTGGTGGGGACTCAGCTTTACCACTTGAGGAAAAAGAATGCAGAGAACTCCCTTGTGAACCAGGTCTGGCAGCACATGCTGTCACTTAGAACAAACTTCATGGCCACCACGGGCTGCAGAGTGAGTTAAAACAAGCCAGATATAAGTGACCCCAAGAAGTGTTCAGATTCAGACACTGATGGTGACTGTCAAAGATGAGGACCAAGGGAGTTCATGTTTCACCCATACCTGAGCTTCAATATAGGGCAATGAGAAAGGTCTGAAGGGCTGTGGGACCTAGTGAAAACATACTAGGGGTTGAGACCAGAGGAGTGCAGGGAGCCGAGGCGAAGCCTGGACAATACGGTACCTTCCAGACCAGTGTGGGTGGGGTGCTGAGACACTGTTTCAAAATTAAAAAACAAAAACAAGCAACAAAACAAAAACCAGGGAGTATTGTTTAGTGGGTAGCGCTCTCGCCTTTAGGACACGAGGCCCCACCAAAGCAAAAAGCGGGTAAGGTAGTTCAGGCGTACCATCCCAGCAAGGAGGATCAGGAGCACAGGAGTCTCACACAGTGACTGGGGCGCCAAGTCTAGGAATATAATAGGAAACTAAACAAGTATGATTTGACTGATGCTGGTCGCCGAAGTCCTGTAATGTTCTTGCTGAGAGTCTATCTGCAAACCCTAAAAAGACTGGTCTAACCCCTCGGGGTCCTGCTCGTCTGGAACACCACCCGCGTTTAAGACGCACGCGCGGGGTTGGGGATTTAGCTCAGTGGTAGAGCGCTTGCCTAGCAAGCGCAAGGCCCCGGGTTCGGTCCCCAGCTCCGGAAAAAAAAGAAAAGAAAAAGAAAAAAAAAGACGCACGCGCAGCCGAGCGTGGGAAACCGATAGTACAGCCGATTACACCGCTGCGGAAGTAGTACAGCGCCAGTGGCTGCCATTTCTCCTACAGGGGCAGGGGAGGCGCCGCGCGCATGCGCCTCAATTGGGGGCGGAGCCTCGCCGAAAAAGATCTCGCGAGAGCCCGGCCTGCGATCTTGTGGCCGCCCCCTGTTCCCGACCTCCGGACTGCGCTGCAGCGTCAGCTTCACTCTGTCTCGGTCTTCTCTCGCCGGCGCTCCCGGCTTTGCCGCCTTCCACCTTCTGCCCGGCCTAGGCCGCAGCCCCGGGCCCGGTTCGCGCTGCCCCCTATGGGCCCCGGCTGAGGTGCCGCCGCCGGCCGCAGAGCCCTGATGCTGGCCCGGAGGAAGCCGGTGTTACCGGCACTCACCATCAACCCTACCATCGCTGAGGGCCCGTCCCCCACCAGCGAGGGCGCCTCCGAGTGAGTGGGCGGGGCATGTGAGGATGGGGGCGGGCCAAGGATTGAAGGGGGCGTGGCCCTAAGTAGGGGTGTGGTCTGAAGGGATAACCGCAGGGCCTGTCAGGAAAGGGGCTGGTCCTGAGAGTGGTGTGAATTGAGGTGAGGAGCGTCGACTTTGACGACTGGAACAAAGCCTGGTTGGGGGTCCAGGCCATGTCGGTGGGCGGGAGGGGGGAGAAGGCGGGACCAGAGGAGCGAGTCAAGTGGTGTGTCAACTTGACCCAGTGGAAAAGGGGCGTGGTCTAGGGTGAGTGGCCTGCGCGCATAGGGGGCGTGGCCTTTGAGGACCCGGACAAAGCCTGGTTTGGGTCCAGGCCAGGGGATTGAGGTACTTGGTGTAGCATCCTGAGGGGAAAGGGGCGTGGCCCAAGGGGAAAGCCCTGTGGCCCGTGAGCGAAGAGGGGCGGGGCCTCCTTGATAGTAGCTTGTTTCTAGAAAAATGAGTCTAGAGAGTGGCAGTGGCTGAGGCTGGGTAGGGATGGGGACAAGGGGTGGGGTCTGAGAGGATTGCTCTGTGGAAAAACCTTTGCTGTTGAGGGGAAACTGAGCGGTAAAGGGGAAGGGGTGGGTCCTGCGGGTATTGGGGCAAAGAAAGGGGAGATAGAGTTAAGACTTGGAGTAAGGAGAGGGGCCTGAAAAGGGGCAGGGCAATTGGAGACCAAGAAAGAAGGGGTGTGATAACTGAATATGGCCAGGAGAGTCATTGAAGCTGTGAGGTGTGTGGCAAGCTGGGATGGTTAGAGGGACAGAGCCTAGGACTGGGGACCGGGTGAGTGGAGCAGTTTAAGGCATGAAGTGTCTGGCCGAAGCCTCGGGAGCAAGGCTGGCCTTGCAGTGGCAGAGGGAAGGAACCTGTTGGAAGGAGCAAGGGGGAGGTGGGAGGAGATCCTGGCTTGGGGTTGGGGGGCATGCATGGTGACCTAGTGGAAAGTGAACGGTGCCCTTGGAGGTGGCTGTGGGGGTAACTGACTCACTATGGAGGGGCGGGATGAGGGGTGGAGGGGTGCAGTTGGGTACAAGGCATTTCTGGAAGAGGGTCAAGTAAGGAAGGTTCGTCAAAGAAGGTTGGGTGTAAGGGTTTTCTGGGAGGAGACAGGAAAAATGGACTGGACTTTCTGAGGCGAAAAGAGGGGTGTCCCAGGCGAGGTCAGGTTAACCTTGAGTGATGCTGGATCAGAGAGGCTTCTGTTAGGAAAGACTGGGTGAGGCCTCCCTCTGTGGGAAGATCAGCATGATGGAAGAACTTTACACAGTGCCACAGTCTGAGGTTAGGTTGGTGGAGAAGTAGGAGAGGTATGGAGGGTCCCAGAGTGCGTGAGGACAGCCTGGGGTGCTGTTCCAGGGAAGAAGGGGAAAGGCTTTCCAGCGTGGCACGAGTGGGCCTGAGGCCTAGGGGTGGTTGCCTATGAGACTCCTTTTTTTTTCTTTTCTTTTTTTTTTTTTTCTTTTTTCTTTTTTTTCGGAGCTGGGGACCAAACCCAGGGCTTTGTACTTGCTAGGCAAGCGCTCTACCACTGAGCTAAATCCCCAACCCCGCCTATGAGACTCCTGTCCATGGTGGAAAATGTCAGAGAAGTGCATGCTGTGCCCTGAAGGTTGGAGGTCTTGGAGGTTGCATCCTGCTAGCCAAACTAATGGGTTAGAACAACCACTGGGAGACATTGGGGTCGTTGGGTGCTTCCCAGAAGCTGAGAACAAGGCAAAGAAGCAGCCAGAAGGTGCTGAGGTGCCCATGGGATGTGTGTGCAAGAATGGGGTGTGGCGGGCAGGTGGATTGTCTGAGGGCCTCACCTTCCCTTGCATAAAAATGGAGGTGGGTACAAGTTTCTTAATTGTAAACGCCAAGCACATGCAACTGAGGCAGGAGGATCAGTAGTTCAAGCCACACTAGGCCACCGAGTGCTTTCAGGGGCAATCTGGATAAGGTTTAGACTCTGTCCCAGTGAGGGGCTGAATGTGGGTGTGCCTAGTGTATGGTGGCCTCAGGTTTGATGAGGGTAATGACATACACAGGTAAATCCTAGGCACGGCTGCTGACGCTTTAGCCCCCTCTCTTAGGCCTAGTTCTTGACTCCAAAGCTACTTGACCTGCCCCTCAATACAGATGAGGTCCCGGCCTAGGCCTTGGCCCACCTCTGCTTCTTCCCTAGTCTGGTGGTACGATGACTTCTCTGAGGCAGTTTGTCATGATTCCTCCAGACCTGAGGATCAGCCTCTGTGTCTAGTGACATGTCCATGTGTCGTGAAGTGCAAATGTGGGGTTCAGGTTCTTGTCTCACCCTCTGCTCCTGGGCATTGCAGGGCACACCTGGTGGACCTCCAGAAGAAGTTGGAAGAGCTGGACCTGGATGAACAGCAGAGGAAGCGGCTGGAGGCCTTCCTTACCCAGAAGGCCAAGGTTGGTGAGCTCAAGGACGACGACTTTGAGAGAATCTCAGAACTGGGTGCAGGCAATGGCGGCGTGGTCACAAAGGCCCGGCATAGGCCCTCTGGCCTCATCATGGCCAGAAAGGTGAGATGGTCAGGGTGGGCATCTGTCTAAGGGTTGCACTGCTGTGCTCAGACACCATGACCAAGACAACTCTCATAAGAACAACATTTAATCAGGGCTGACTTACAGTTCAGAGGTTCTGTCCATTGTCATCAAGGCGGGAACATGGCAGCATTCAAGCAGGCCTGGTGCAGGAGGAGCTGAGAGTTCTACATCTTCACCTGAGGCTGCTAGTGGAAGACTGGCTTCCAAGCAGCTAGATTGAGGGTCTTAAATCCCATACCCACAGTGACACACCTACTCCAACAGGGCCACACCTCCAAATAGAGCCACTCCCTGGGCAGAGTAGACACAAATGATCACAGTCCACTTTCTGGCCCCATGGGCTTGTTTAAACATAAGTCAGTGGGGGCCACACCTAAACATAGCATAATACAAAATACACTTAGTCCAACTTCCAGAGTCCCCATAGTCTATAGCAGTTTCAACAATGTTAACAAAGTTCGAAGTCTTTTCTGAGATTCATCTAATCACTCAAGTGTAATTCCCAAAGCAAGACAGAAAACAGCTGTGCAAACTTCAAATTCTTTGTCTCCATGTCTGATGGCAAAAGTGATCTTCAGATTTCCAACTGAATCCCAGCAACAAACTGGGCTGGTTCCACGCCCTCTGAGCAGCTTTCCTCTGCAGACAGCTCACGTCTCTGGCATCTCAAACATCTTGAGGTCTCCAAGACAACTTCAGTGTTAAAGCTTCTTGTTTCAATGTCTGGCATCCACACATGATCGTCTGGGGTCCGTCCACCAAAGGGCTTGTGATCACAGCTCTGCCCTCTGTAGCACTCTAAGCTCAGGTTGATCCATTCCACTGCTGTTCTTGTGATCATCCCATGGTACTGGCATCTCCAATACACTGGGGTCTTCCCTGCAACTAGGCTTCACCAATAGCCTCTCACTGACTTTCTTCATGGTGCCAAGCCTCAAATCCATTGCATGACTTCTTCAGTCCTGGGCCATCAAGGGCAACTGAACCTGAACCTTCACCAATGGCCGTCCATGGCCTCTCTCAGTGCCAAGCCTCAGCTGTTCTTCATGACCCCGTCACGCCTTCAAAACCAGTATCACCTGGGTGACCCTCACACATTACCAAGTACAGCTGCAGCATGAGGAACAACGTTGGCGGTCTCTGGAACACAACTTCTTTGTGCTCTCAGAAAACACTACCCAGAAGATTTCATCTCAGTGACGCTGGTTTCTTGTTAATTACTAACTTCTTAGCTCCAGCTAACCAGTTGTCCCAGTGGTTCCTTCTAGTTTTCCAGAGCCACATGGCGGCAGCTGCCTTGTTCAGCTGCTTGCTGGGGCTAGAACATGGCCCCCCATATTCTATTACCAGCTTTCTGTTTTCTGACTCCCTCTCTGCCCAGGCTTGACTTTCTAGGAACTTGCTCTGTAGATTGACCTTGAACCCAGATAACTGCATGGCTCTGTCTCCTGTAATGTGTACCACCACACCTCAACTTAAGCTTCACCTAGAACCTACTTTGTCCCAAACTGGTCTTGAACTCAGAGATCTTTTTGGCTTTGTCTCTGGAATTAAAGGTGTGTCCCACCCTGCCTAAAACTAAATTTAGCTAGGTAGTATCTTTCCCAAAAGTCCCACTCCTTTAATCTGCTATCTCCTGGAACACAGGATTAGGCTCCAGTTCACTTCCTGGTGCCCTTTTAACACTGGAACCTATATTTTGTATTTTTTCCATTCTCAGCTTGCTCTTCATGAGACTTAACCAGAGAACAAAGTCTATGATGGGTGTCTCTGAGACTTCCTTTCTTTTTTTTTTTTTTTTTCTTTTTTTTGGAGCAGGGCTTTGCGCTTGCTAGGCAAGCGTTCTACCACTGAGCTAATCCCCAACCCCCAATGTAGGTACTCTTAACACTTCCTTTCAATGCAATAAATCTGAGTCTCTTCACCTTAGCCTTAGGCAGACTCTTCAGACAAAGGGAAGAAATAGTCATGTTTTTTACCAAAATACCATGAGAACAGTCTCTAGGCCACATATTGAAATTCTCCACTGAAACTTCTTGTTCCTTACAATTCAAATCACTGTCAGTAACAAAGACTTCCATATTCCTGCTATGATAGACCATCAAGCCCATTTAAAGCATTACGATGCTTTCCAAATCCAAAGTCCCCGAATCCACATTCTTCCAAACACATGATCAGGCCTCTGATATCAATACCCCAGTCCCTGGTACCAACTTTTGTCTTAGTGTTTTACTGCTGTGAACAGACACCATGACCAAGGCAAGTTTTATAAAGGACAACATTTCATAGGAGCTGGCTTACAGGTTTATAGATTCAGTCCATAATCATCAAAGCAGGAACATGGCAGCATCCAGGCAGGCCTGGTACAGGAAGAGCTGAGAGTTCTACATCTTCATCTGAAGGCTGCTAGTGGAAGACTGACTTTCAGGTGAGGGTCTTAAGCCCATAACTACAGTGACACACCTACCCCAACAAGGCCACACCTCCTAATAGTGCCACTCTTCCTGTCCTCATCTGTGGTTGGTCATGTGATGTGGGATCAGAGTCTTGCTGTGCAGCCCTGGCTGACATAGAATTTGCTCTGTGGACCAGGCTGACCTGAGAAAGAGAAACTTGGCCTCTGCTGGCTTCTCTTGCAGCATGCGGCGCACTGGTGAGTTGTAGCCTGGCATGAGGCAAATACTCTTCCCTCCCAGGACAAGACTTGCTGGGCTGCTCTGTGAGCCATGGGCAACTGGCTAGGGAAAGGCCCTGCATGGAGTCTGCATGTCTGCCAGTCACTGGGCAGAGCACTGGCCTGGCACACACAAAGCCCTGGGTGCCATCCATCCCCAGTACCAGGTAAACATGAGTGGAGTGCATGCCTACTGTCCCAGGAGGATTAAAAGTGCAAAGTCATCCTCAACTACATACTGAGTTCAAGGCCAGCCTGGGCTACCTGAGACTGAGCATGGAAAAGAAGCCAAACAGTCATTCTAGTCCTTGGTCTGCAGAGAAGCAGGACTGATGTGGCCCATGCACCCAGCAGACAGCGAGGTTCTGTTTGGAGTGGTGCTGGGGACCAGCCCAACGTCTCAGTACACTGGGCATCTCCGTGGAGAACAGGTGGTACTTGTGATGATGGGATAGCCTGGCGCTTGGTGAGTGCTCAGGGAAGATGGGCATTCGGAGCCTTACAAGTCCTGAGGGCTACTCAGGAGCAGTGTCCCTGCTCCTACCTTCTGCTGATGGGAAGAGGCCACCCTGTTGCAGCGATCACTTGCTTTGCTTTGATTTGAAGCTTACCGAATTGCAGGTTGCCATTCCAGCCCCAAGGAGGCTAGTGTGTGAGTACAGGAGGCTGGTGTGTGTGTGCACGCTGGGTAGATGAAGATCCTCGACCTGTAGGATTCCAAGCAGCTGAAGATGGACCCTGGTGCCTGCCTGCTGGCTTAGTGCCAGGAGTCTCCTCAAGGCATGGGATAGTGAGATAAGGACACTGCCAGTGGTGACACCTGCACATTATGGTGCTGGCATGTTGACACACCTGACCTTTCTTGAAGTCTCTAGCAACCTATTGAGCAAGGGGAGCCACTTCATACCTGCCCAGAGTCCTCTGCAACCCCCAAGATTCCCAGATTGCGGCCTTGGCGTCCTGGAATCCACTCACCTCCTGCCGAACGCCACTGTGACATTTAGAGGGCTGAAGGGACCCGAGTTACCCAGTATCTCCCTCATCTTCCAGGCCGTGACTTGCTGGCTGCAACAGAGAAGGCAATTGTGTGGGAGCTGAGCCGAGGCTCAGGTCTGGATGCAGGTCACTCCTGAGCCTTGCTCTGCCACATGTGAGTCATCGTCTGCAGAATCAATTGGCAGTATAGGAGGCCCAATATCCATTTTTGCTTTTTGTGACTGGTCCAACCTCTACTGACATCTTTGACCCCCCAGTCTTAGGCCCCCTCTGGCTTGAGCCTGGCAGAACTCGTGCGGGACTGTGGCATACCTGGGCTGGAAGCTGGTTCTCCACAGCAAGTGGCATCTTTGCTGGAAGCTTATGCAGCCAGAAGGCCATGTCTCCATACCAACTACTCCCTGACAAGGGCACCGAGCACAGAACTGCTTACCTATGTGTTGGAAGCTGGTGACAGGCTGATGGCCCAGTGAGAGTGAGGCTGGAGCTGGCTTAGGATCGCATGCTAACATTTGTCAAAGGCAGAGCTTCTTGGACCTGCTGTGGTTTAGGCACTGCCATCCTGCAGACTGTTTCTAGTCACAGAGGAAGTGTCTTTGCACCTCATTTCCACATCTCCCTGATAGAGGATGGTTCTGCTCACAGGTCGGCTCCACTACCAGCACTGGACACAGAGACCTGCAGTCAGGTCCATGCAAGGGAAACTTCAGGTTGCTCACGCAGATCCAAGTCCTCTGGAGCAGCAGAGATCCAAGTGTCCAGCCTGTGTTTGAACTGCACAAGGTGGCCACCATGCATTAGACCACAGATAGGCGTCTGCCTTGTGAGTCCCTCTTGCAGCCTCAGCATGGAAGGAACCATCTGTTCCCGGCCCTTGCCTGACTCCCTGTGCAGTCCAGGCTCCCAAAGTTGTAGCACATTGACATTCCATTTACTGCCCACATTCGCCTCCAGCCCATCCGCCCGCCTACCCAAGGTTTCCAGTGCAGACTTGGATCCCCACGGGCCCCGGTTATGTGGGCACCAAGAGATGCCGTCCTACCATATGGCTCCATGTCCAAACGTGGAGTTTGCAGGAGGCAGGAGAGGTGATTCTGTACTTGTCAAGGTTGTGAAGTCTGAAGCACAGAAGGTAGGTTCAAGCCAGTCTGGGCTACTATGCTAGGCCTGGTTAAGCATTTAGGGTTTTAGAATGTATATGACTCTCAGATGATGAACGCTCAACCTTTGTGTGGAAAATACTGTCTCCAGTATTAGACATGCTTTGTGGTTTGGCTTAGTGTGGTTTTGAGGCAAGATCTTTTTTGAGACTGGGTCTCCTTACATAGCCATGGTTATTCTAAACTCATTCTGTAGACCAGTCTGGCCTCAAACTCACAAAGATCTGTTCGCCTCTGTGTCCTGAGTGCTTGAGTGTGTCACTTTGCCACTCTGAGACTAGACCTTGCTCTGTTGCTCCCACTGGCCTGGACCTCCTCATCCCCCTGTGTCAGTCTTAGGGGTTGTCAGATGTGTGTCCCCACCCTGGGCTCTTATTGTGTGATTTTACTTTTGTACACATTTTAAGATTTTTTTTTTCAAAGAATCATTTATTTATTTTATGTATGTGAGTACACTGTCACTCTCTTCAGACACACCAGAAGAGGGCATCAGATCCCATTACAGATGGTTGTGAGCCACCATGTGGTTGCTGGGAATTAAACTCAGGACCTCTGGAAGAGCAGTCAGTGCTCTTAACCACTGAGCATCTCTCCAACCTATGATTTGACCTTTTAAAAAAATAAAAAGTGTGTCTATGAGTGCCCAGAGGCCAGAAGGAGGTGCTGGCTCCTCCACTGGTGGAATTACAGGTGGTTTTAAGCAGCCACACATGGTACCAGAAACACGACTCTGGTCCCTGTGAGAGCTGCTAGTGCTCTTAACCACCGAAGCTGTCTCCACAGCCTGTTGTATGGTTTTGAGTGTTAAGAGTACCTACATTGGGGCTGGGGATTTAGCTCAGTGGTAGAGCGCTTACCTAGGAAGCGCAAGGCCCTGGGTTCCATCCCCAGCTCCGAGAAAAAAAGAACCAAAAAAAAAAGAGTACCTACATTGTTGGTTTCCAATGAAATGGTGCCCTGGACAGCAGCCTCGCCTGCATGGCTGTTTGGAGGAGTCCCCAGATGCAGGCACCTCTACACCAAACTGAAGGGGAAACTGAAGGCTTCTTTGGAAAGTCAGTTGTGTTGGATGGTGTTTTGCTGGGGCAAACACATGACGGAGTGTTCCTGAAAGGCTAAGGCAGAGTCGGGAAGGAACATTTCACTGAAGGAGACACAAGAGAAAGGATGTTCTGCTAAAGCAAGCATGTGAACGGACACGTGGTGGAGTCTTCACTAACAGCATGCGTGTATTGGTTCGCCTTCCATTGCGTAGCTGAGCTGCATTTGTTGAGACTCCACAGAGAGAAGCACACCAAGAAGCTTGAGGCGGGGTGCTTGTGCTGCAGCTTCCTGCTGCTTCCTCGGACTCGGACTGACTGGCAGCGTGAAGTCAGCTGAGACAAGAGTCACATATGGGCAAGACCTGGGGGACACGTATAAATAGGACTCGGCGGGCTGTGAGAGGGGCTTGCTGGTAGGGCTGCCTCTGCAACATTGGTCTTGCTGAGAAGGGATCTTCTGTGTCCTTGTTGACCCTGGTCCCTCCTGCTGACTTGTGCTGAGGCCTGGCTGACTCTGCCAGGTTGTACACCACTGCTGATACGAGTTTGCTGTCCTGACTCGACTGAACTAGACTGCTGGTGTAGCCGTGAAATGTTTGCAAGTGGATCTACTGCTGCCGCCTGCTAACCTGTGAACTGCACTGCCGATTTCCAGACAACACAGATGCGAGTTGCTCCACAGAACCTGTCTAACCAGGGCCACTTCTCCCATATCCTTTCTTTTTTACTACCTCTGGTGGGTAGTGAGCTAGAAGGGAAGTTAACGCATCATTAAAGTAGGCTTTGAAGAAATTAAAGTTACACCAGACCCTTTTTGGCATGGGAGTGAGTGTGTGACCTGGGGAGGAAGAAGAATCATTAAATGTTCCTTTTATTAAGATAGATGGCTGTGCTGGGAACCTTGTCCAGGACCTGCAGGATTGGAAACTGATGGCAGGGGCAGGGCTGGATCTTAGCAGGACCTACAGGGTCCACAAGGTCACAGACACTTCCTAAGCCTCTTACCTGTCCTGAGCTCAGCTGGCTCCTTCATGTCCCAGTCCTCCCTGCTGGGTGGAAATGCCTTTCCACCTGACCTGACCACCCTTCCTGAGCAGTGGTTACACCAGGATACTTAGCTGTGGTTTCTGGTGGGCCCTAGCAGGGGTTTCCATTGCAGTCCGTGTCTCCACCTCTGACCCCTTCCTTGCCCATGCAGAGACCACCTCTGCCTCCAGTCTGCCCTTGTGCCCATGGCCTACAGTGGAGCCGTAGTCGGCCTCATTTCGTTTTCCTGTGGGAACCTGGGCCTGCCTTGAAGGCTCTACCCGAGCCTCCTGGAGATAAACCATTCTCTGATGGTGACATCTGGTTTCTCCGGGCAAATCTACCGATGTGGGTCTGCTATGTGGCTCTCACAGGCTTGGCCACGGCTGCTCCCTGCTGGACACTGGACCCACTGGGCACTGGGTTCCAGGCGAGTAGATTCTGGTTGCTCTCTCACAGTGCCTTCTCTGTGTGGCCTCCTCCCTGGAAGGACAGTGAGCAGAGGGGTGACATTGCTTTGGCTAGAGCTTAGAGTCCTGAGTGGCCACCAAGGCCTTGCTGTGGAAATGGTGGTCCTGGAGGAAGGGTCTGAAGTGTTGATGTTGCCTGTGTGCATCCCGTAGCTTGGTGTGTCTTTTTTTCCCACAAGAATACAATAGTGACATTTCCCTTTTCAAAGTCTTCACTTTTAGACCAGTTTTACTGAAAAGCGAAAGCATGGCCTCACCATGCCCCGTCCCACTAGCCCTGTCACCCGCAGACCCTGCATGGGGCTTCCCTTCTCGGGTATCTGCCCAGGACTGGGTCTGTAGGGCTCGTTAGCCACCTGCCCTTCCTCTTCAGCAGCCGCTTCTTCTTCCTCCTCACAGCTGATCCACCTGGAGATCAAGCCAGCTGTCCGCAACCAGATCATCCGGGAGCTGCAGGTGCTGCATGAGTGCAACTCACCGTACATCGTGGGCTTTTATGGGGCCTTCTACAGCGACGGCGAGATCAGCATCTGCATGGAGCACATGGTGAGGGCCTACTTTCCCTTCCATCTTCTCACCCACTGCACCCAGCAGATGTGTGGGGCAGTGGTGTGTGGCATGCCTCTGTGGCACCCCCAGTAAGCATGCACCCACTGTGGGAGTGGGCTCCTGCTCCATTGCTGTTGACTAAGCTCTGAGCTGGAAGGATGCAGTTAGGCCCATGGCCCCCAGCCTCAGACAAGATCTGCACACTTCCCTCTCTAGACAACAGTCTGGGCAGGATGAAGAATTTGGGCCAAAAAGAGACCCCAACCTGCTGTGAGTCCGAACCCTGCCACTCCCCAAAAGCTTGGCAGCTCCTGTGGTCCTTAACCATGCTTTAACAGTATGTTGACTGGAAGACCATTTGGGTGTGCGAAGCAGGAAATGAATTAGAGAATGACGTACCAGGCTGTGGGCCCCTTACACCAGGCTGTTGCCCTGCTTCTTCCTTGATCCTACCTACCCTGATTGCTCAGAGAGAAGTAGACACTGAATGTATGGCTCCCTCCAGTCCCCTTATAGATGTGTGACCATTGGGTTATAGGCCTCCTGGTCCCCTGCAGGAAGGGGACTCCAGCCTAAGGAACATGATTCTCATTGCTAGAGTGGCTAGGGTCTGTCCTACAAGAGACAGGAGCCCTTTATGCCTAAGGAGTGTGCCTCTCACACTGGCTGACTGCGTTGGGACAGGAAGCTCCCAGAGGCAAGAGGTTTACCTTGAATTTGAGGCTACATAGCAAGGCTCTATGTCCAAACAATACTGAGCCAGCCAGGCAGTGGTACATGTCCCTCATCCTTGTAGGAGGGAATGAAGACCATGTGTGGCCCTGTCTCAATGACAAACAATGGCCACTTTACCCTGCGGCTGATGTAGTCTGGTGTTGAGTCACAGGTTACCTGGGATGGACATGTCCTGGGAGGACAGCCTACCCTTAGGGGGTGGGGGTTTGGGTGGCCATTTGGCTGGTCCTGCCCTGGCCCACTTTCAGTTTCCTGTGGAGGTTGGCATAGAAACAGGAGTGTGTTTGGCTCCAGAGGCTGAGGTTGGGGAGTGACCACACCACCAGCTCAGCTTGCAGTCGTGGGGTGCTGCAGAACTTGGGTACAGGCAGCAGTGGGCTCTCCTCGCTCGCTCGCTGTTACTGGCTTGTGTTATGGGGCTCTCAAGAATAGGAAGATGATACAGTTGCCGCCAGTGGCGTTGCTCCGTGGGTACCACACTACAGTGGCCCACATTGAACAAGACTAAGAAAGGGCAAGGAGACACCTAGGCCATAGCTGTGTCTATGCTGGTGGCCTGCCCTGGGCTAGTAGGAACTCTGGTCTCTTCTGTCCGAAAGCTTGTGTGCACAGGGCCTTGTCACTGATCTGGAGTGTTCCAGCCCCAGCTTGAAAAAAGGCTCCTGGGGGCAGAACTGTTCAGCCTACGTCTGGAAGCCAAGGAAAAGTGGAGAGAGCAGCTGGGGCCCTGCTACCCTGTCTAAGGCCAGACTTCCCTCTAGGCCACCCTTTCCTGCCCCTTCCTACTGCCACACGTAGACCCAGGTAGCACGAAGGGAAGCGCTGCTAGGTGCCCTTAAGTGTGGACACCTGCTAGGAGCCTGCTCAGCCCTCACACTCCGCCACAGTGGGCCCATGGCAGGGAGAACAGGAAGTTCTGGGGGCTCAGCGTGGGCTGTCTGTGTCTGGATCTCCATAAGAAAATGTGTTGATGCTCTCCATGATAGTGAGTTTCTAGAGCCCTGGAGGTATATACAGCGATTGGCCGGCAGCACCACAGTTCTCCATCTTGCCCCAGGACACTATGACCTGGCTAAGATCACCCAGGCTCAACCTAGAGATGACCCCACCAGAAACTCCGGCAGTCCGAGGTGCCTGTTGCTGTCACTCTCAGGGACTCCTGGGATAGAGTTGGGAGAGGCCAGGCAGGCTGCTCGGTACCCTATAGGGTCCAATGTGACCTAAGAGAAGTAATGAATGACCTTGCTGTCCTTCCCTAGTGCCCAGCCAAAGCCACCTCCAGTCTCTCTCCATAAGAACAAAATATAGAGTTGGACCATGGTGGTACAGGTCTTTAATTCCAGCACTCAGGAGGCAGAGGCAGGTGGATCACTGGGTTCCAGGCTAGCCTGATCTACAAAGCAAGTTCCAGGACAGCCAGTGCTACACAGAGAAACCTTGTCTGGAATAACTGAGAGACAGAGACAGAGACAGAAAGAGAGAGTGCATGCGCGCACAAGGGAACCTGCGTGCCTGCGTGCAGGAAGGGGCCAGGGGTGAGGAATAAAACAGGATTCCAGTGACCCAGTGCCCAGCTGGACAGGTGCTGGAAGGATCCAGGGCAGCTCAGAGGAGACCCCTTCCTGACCTTAATTCCTGCGGCCCTGCTTTCTGTCAGGTCAGAAAGCTACACAAGTGTCCCTGGTAGTGAGAACCTGGACTCCTGGCCCAGCTGGAGTGAGGACAGTGTTTCCTCATCTGTTAAATGGAATCAGGACCCTGCCCTAGGTGTAAGGAACAGCCAGAGTGGTGATCTGTGGGCCACCTTGTGCCCTTCTGTGGGGCACAGCCCTTGGGCTTCCGGTCTGATGCTCGGCCTACCCCAGGAGAAGTAGCTGTGAGTTAGTCCTGTTTGGTCTGCCCAAGGACTTTCTGTGTTGTTCCACACAGTCCCTGATGCCAGGGACTGGGCTTTGACAGAGGTGGTTCTGTCACTCAAGCTCAAAACTCTCTGCCTCCCAGGCCATGCGCCTGCTGGGAACCTGGGAGAGCAAGGGCAGCTGGGGCTGATAGGGTAAGCCTGCCTGAGTTCTGGGTTGGTCTTCCTGACAAAGCCAGCTGCTGTCATCTCTGTGCAGGACGGTGGCTCACTGGACCAGGTACTGAAGGAGGCCAAGCGCATTCCCGAGGACATCTTAGGGAAGGTCAGCATTGCGGTAAGTTCGTTGGCTGCTGCTCCTTTTTGGGATATCATGTCCTATCCCCATCTACTCAAGGTTCTCTGCCAGCCCCACCATGGCCTGTGTGTGGCCTGTGAGCACTCCTTTCTTCCCCATATAAAAATGACTGTGTGGGGCTGGAGAGATGGCTCAGTGGTTAAGAGCACTGACTGCTCTTCCAGAGGTCCTGAGTTCAATTCCCAGCAACCAGATGGTGGCTCACAACCATCTGTAATGGGATCCGATGCCCTCTTTTGGTGTGTCTGAAGACAGCGAACTCATATATAATAAATAAATAAATAAATCTTGAAAAAAAAAAAAGTGCCTATGGTGGAGCCCAGCATGACGGTGTGCACCCATCCAGCACTCAGGATGGGCAGAGCAGCCTGGTCTGCACAGTGAGTTCCAGGTCAGCCAGGACCACAGAGTAAGACCCTATCTTAAAAGAGGAAATAAAAAATTCCAGGGATGGTGGCACATGCCTGTCACCTTAACAGCTGAGGGGAGGAGGGGTTGACACAGAATTGTGGTGAGTTTGAGATAGCCCCAGCCCCTCACTTTGAAATGCAGACAGTGACCATGTGCTTGCTGCAGGATCCTGTGTAGGACTTGGGGACATGTGTCCTGTGGCTGGGGAGGCTCGTCATGGCCTAATCCTGCCGCCCTGGACTCATAGGCTACCCAGATCTGACCTCCCTACAGGTGCTCCGGGGCCTGGCGTACCTCCGCGAGAAGCACCAGATCATGCATAGAGGTAAGCTGGTCCAGGCTGGTGTGGGTGGGACACAGTGGGTGCAGCCTCACCCCTGTGACACTGTCTCCAGATGTGAAGCCCTCCAACATTCTGGTGAACTCTCGTGGAGAGATTAAGCTGTGCGACTTCGGAGTGAGCGGCCAGTTGATTGACTCCATGGCCAACTCATTTGTAGGGACACGCTCCTACATGTCCGTGAGTATCCAAGCCCTTTGTGTACACGCATCCTCAGTGGGGTCTGTCTGTGCTTGTGTGTGGCCTCTACCCTGATGCTACCAACCCCAGCTGTGTCCTGTTTCTTTGACAGCCAGAACGGCTGCAGGGCACCCACTACTCTGTGCAGTCGGACATCTGGAGCATGGGGCTGTCGCTGGTGGAGCTGGCCATCGGGAGGTACCCCATCCCCCCACCTGATGCCAAGGAACTAGAGGCCAGCTTTGGCCGGCCTGTGGTGGACGGGGCAGATGGAGAGCCCCATAGTGTCTCACCGCGGCCCCGGCCCCCTGGACGCCCCATCAGTGGTATGGGACATGACAGGAGAGGGATGGGTGGGGGCTCAGCTGCCACCCTGATGGCCCTCTCTGTACCAGCTGTCCCCTGGACAGGGCTTGCTGTGGTCAGCAGTCCTCAGATGGTCCAGGGCTTTCTGGGGACAGAGCTACAGGCTGCACGATGTCATTCTCTGTCCAGGGCAGCTGCACCTGTTGCTGCCAGCTGGGCGCCGGGAAACTCCACTGGAGCTCAGGCCTTGGCTGCTGCTGGGTTTCCCAGGCATTTCTGCAGGATGCGTCAATTGGGGTTGGGGTACAAAGGGAGCCAGCCACTGCTTGCAGCCTACACATCTGTAGTCTAGTATTCAGGAAGCCCCAGATGCAGGTGATCTGGTGACACCCTGTTGCCTTGGAGGCACAGGGAGCACAGGTTGGAGAGAAACTCATTTCCAGGGGACCTGGGGAGGCAATCCAACCCTTGGAATGGCTGCCTTGGCTACTAAGGGGCAGGAACACCGTCTTGGTGTAGAACAGAGCCTCTGTAGAGCACCGACTTACTGGGATTTATGTCAGGGAATGGGTGGCTTTAACTGCGGAGACACAACAGAAACAAACGCTACCCTTTGCTTCCTGAAAGCCCTGTAGACCAGTGGTTAGCACAGCCACAGACGAGAGTGTCCGTTACCTCTGTCTGGTTCTTTTTTTTTTTTTTTTGGTTTTTTTTTTTTTTTTTTTTTTTTTCGGAGCTGGGAACTGAACCCAGGGCCTTGCGCTTCCTAGCTAAGCGCTCTACCACTGAGCTAAATCCCCAGCCCCCTCTGTCTGGTTCTCTGGTTCTTGAACATTCAACCACGCCTAAACAAAGTCCCATTCACACATGTGCATGCTTGCGCGCGCTCTCTCTCTCTCTCTCTCTCTCTCTCTCTCACACACACACACACACACACACACACATCCCTCGCTCACTCACTCACTCGCTCTTACCCTGCTCCGAACCTTCCCTGTAGTGGAGTCTGTACTATATATATAACCTTTGTGTCTGGATCTCACCAAGCACCATGGCTTGGAGGTCCCTGCATGTGGCTGGCCCCGTTCCCTCTATGTGTTCTCAGTGTGTGCTGTGTGTACTTCACATACCTTAAAGGAGCAGAGAGCCCCTCCCCACCCTGTGCCAGCACAGGCTGATCACCCTGACCCCAGGTCTCAGAACATGTCTCAGATGGCCCCAGTCCTTTGGCGAGCTGTGGTGACACCAGGCCAGCCCATGGGCCGGTGCCTCTCCTGCCTAAGTCCCAAAGCAGCCTATGACAGGACGGGCAAACAGCACAGCTCAGCAGCTGGCCGTGGGGCCTTGGGCAGGGGTCATCATCCTCCTGTTCCAAATACCAGCAGCTGCTCTGTAAGGTCACATTGGTGTCCCTGCTGTGTTGCCAGTCCCCTCCCCAACCTGCAAAGCTTCCTCCAGCCTGTGAGTGCAGAAGTGAGTCCTGGCAGGAGGACCAGAGTCACTCTCTTGAGTTTTGTAGCCCCCACAGTTGTGTGTTCTTTGTACTGTCAAGTAGGTCATGGGATGGACAGCCGACCAGCCATGGCCATCTTTGAGCTGCTGGACTACATAGTGAATGAGGTGTGTGCCCTTGGCCTTCAGGTATTCGCTCCTGGAACTGGCTGGTCCACCCTGGATGTGTGGGGTGGGGGTGTGGGCTGCTCCTCTGCGGTCCCAGTCAGTGGGAAGCTGTCATTGTCTCCATCATGCTCGGCACCCAAGTTACTCAGCAGCTCAGTCAGGAGGCTTGCATGGGAGGTCAGTGTGGGCCAGCCTAGGCTAGTGCTGTGGCTTGGCTGGCTGCCCAGGAAGAAGGCTGAAGGCATGGGAGAGCTCCTGCCTAGAATCCTCCCATGAGAGGTGAGGGCCTGGGTCACATCCACAGACACAGAAGGGGGTTCCTAGGGCAGACTTAATTCCAACCTAGTACCCTTGTGTGAGAGGCTGAGGCAGGATTGCCTTGGGATGAGTCACATAGTAATTTCCAAAACAGTCTTAGCTCCAGTGTGTGTGAGTGACCCTGACTCAAAAGCAGCCAGTGATGGAGCAACAACAATTCAAGCACGTCTCCAGAAGGGAGACAAGGTCACATGTGACTATGCACGGATGTACCCAGGAGTGAAGAACACTAGCATAAGATGGCCTTTGTGGCCTATGACAGGGCTACCACTGTTCCTGGCATTGACACTCTGGGGCCACCTTCACAGGGAGGGCACCACCCTGTACCACAGGCGGCCCCGCCCCCTAGACAGTTTGATAGTGTTGACAAAAGCTTAACTGGAGGAGCCCAGCTAGAATGGCTCCTAGGAATGGCTAGCAATTCCTGCAGCCACCTGAGTGACCCTTCCCTGTCCTCCACAGCCACCTCCCAAGCTGCCCAGTGGTGTGTTCAGCTCAGACTTCCAGGAGTTTGTGAATAAATGGTGAGATGGGCCTGTGGGATGGGTGGGGCAGCCCCACATTCAAGCTCTGGGTTCCTGGGCTACTGAGTGCAGTCAGGGGTCAAAGCATCCCCCAGGGTCACACAACTGGTGATATTGCCTCCTGCTGAGAGTACACAAGTGGCCCAGCTGTGTCCTGAGCTCACACCCAGTGGGCATGGGGGGTAGGGTTAGCTAAGCTGCTGGGCTCCCCAGCCCCTTGACATATGGTCAGTTGCTATGTGGATTTTCTGAAGCATGGGGCCAGGAGGCAGACCATGTGTATGTCCCAGAAGACACTGCCTGGTAGTGGGGCGTGCCACCTTGTGCCAGCCTCCCACCAGGGTCTCCATGGGGTGGGTAGTCTCCCTTCAGTTCACTAACTCATTAGGAATTGAGCGATTTAGTTGTGGGGTACAGGGGCTAGAGGTATACTCCTTTCACCCCAGCATTCTGGAGGACAAGGTCATGTCTGCTAGTGAGTTCAAGGCCAGCCTGGGATGCAGAAGACCAACCGTGTCACCCAAAATTTAAATGAAATGTTCCTGGTGAGCATTGCAGGTGAGCAGGGCTCCTGAGTAACGTCTGCGTCTTCTCCTCCCCCAGTCTCATTAAGAACCCAGCAGAGCGTGCAGACCTCAAGCTGCTGACGGTGAGTGAGTGGAGGTGTCTCCTGGGCCAAGGACTGGGGCTGTCTGCCGGACGGGAAAAGTCTGGATGCTGCCAGTCTCGGCAGTCTGATGTTAGAAGTGGTGCAGAGGTGAGGGTGTGCTTCGATGCCCACCTCTTGATTCTTAAAGGCCGTGTCTCACAGCCATCAAGGGCTTAGGCCACCTGTGAGGTTGAGGATTGACATGAAAACACTCATAGACCTGCACCGTGAAAGCTCTCCACCTACAAGGCGGGCCAGCAGAGCCCGGAGACTCCCAGGCAGGTCTTAGCACCCCCCACCCCACCGCACACACACCCCCCTTCCTAGACACACCTAATCTGGTTTAAGCACCATCTGTCTATTTTTTAGGCCCCTAAGAAAGAAAGCCATGCTAGGCACAGACACGTGTACCCCTGCTCCACCCCAGGGGCGGGGAGGTGAACACAGGCGCCTCCTCACTGAGAACAGCCTCGCATGCCCGCCATGCCAACACCGAGACAGCCACTCAGGCACACACCCACCTTCCCAGCACTCTGGGAGGTGAGACAAGAAGATTAAAACGTCAGAATTATCTTTGACTACATAGAAGTTTAAGGCCAGCCTTGGCTACATGAGCACTGTCTCAAAAAGAAAAAAGAAGCAGGGGTTGGGGATTTAGCTCAGTGGTAGAGCACTTGCCTAGCAAGCGCAAGGCCCTGGGTTCGGTCCCCAGCTCCGAAAAAAAGAATATAAAAAAAAAGAAAGAAAAAAGAAGCAGTTGTGCAGTGCAGACGCACACCTTCAATCCCAGCCCCGAAGAGGAAATCCAGGCAGATTGATCTCTTGAGTTCGAGGCCAACCTGGTCTACAGAGTGAATCCAGGACAGCCAGGGCTACACAGAGAAACCCTATCTCAGAAAGCAAAACAAACAAAATGTAGACATCGGAGATAGGGAGTGGGGTGGATGCCCATGCTCCCTGTGACCAGCCATGGCCTCATGTGTCCACATGTTCCACCTAAGTCTACCCTGCCGAGGAGTCAGCAGTAGGTCAAGGGGTCAGCCCTCTCCCGTGGAGAAGCTGCCCCAGGCTCTCCCAGTCACAGCCTGGTGACTTATCACTGTTGTAAAGGGCACCCCAGGATGGATCAGAGAATGCCGGGCCATGAGCAGGCCTGGGTCTCAGGCTATCACTGACACCCTGCGTCTTTCAGAACCATGCCTTCATCAAACGCTCTGAGGGGGAGGACGTGGACTTCGCTGGCTGGCTATGCAGAACCCTGCGGCTGAAGCAGCCCAGCACACCCACGCGTACTGCAGTGTGACAGCCATCGCTCAGCAGTCTGTGTCCTTGTCCCTGTGGGCACAGCGGCCGCCTTTGGGGACAGCAGTGGTGTGTGTTGTGGCAGGGGACCTGTGCCTGTGCATTTGGAAAAGCAAACAAAGTGGAGAAAGAGAGAAAACTGCTGCTGTGCTCCTGGCCCATTGCTTGCTTGTGACCTCACTCAGCAGGTGGAAGAAGGGCCGGCCAAGGGACAGCAAACAATGCCCCTCCTCCCCTGCTCCTGCTGTGCAGACAAGGCCTCCATCCCTCCATCCTAGCAGGGGTTGTGGAAGCAGGGGACCTGTCGGGCTGCAGGGAGCATAGCTGGCTCAGCATAGTTCACAGGAAGTGCCATGCTTACGCTTCGGAAGAGACCCCAGTGGATCAGGGTCATGAGACTAGATAAGCCCCTGCCATAGCTTGCCAATACCCCACCAGAGTCACAGTGGCCTGTAAAGAAAGCCTTGAGAGGTCACACATGCACTGCAGGAAGCTCGGGTCAGGTGGTCCAAGCAGGTGCTGTCACCACACTCTGCTGGTTGGCCCTGCACTGTGCAGGGCACTGTCGCCTCCCCTAAAGGCAGAGAGCCCTGCACTAGGGGTCGGAGATAGGAAGTGCCCTGTAGTGGGGGAGGGGAAAGCCTAATCACCTCTGCCCTGAGCTGCATCCATCCCTTACCCCCAAGTACTGGGAAGGCGGAGTTGGGAAAATGGCAGGTTTTAGGCCACCCTGGGCTACCTGGTGAGAATGTCTTATAGGAATGGTGTGATCACCTGTTGTACGTGTGTGTGTGTGTGTGTGTTTGCCTTTTTTGTTTGGTTTTTGAGAGGGTCTCGGGTTAGGGATTTAGCTCAGCGGTAGAGCGCTTGCCTAGCGAGCGCAAGGCCCTGGGTTCGGTCCCCAGCTCTGAAAAAAAGAAAAAAAAAAAAAAAAAAAGAGAGGGTCTCTGTATCCCTGGCTGTTCTGGTACTTGCTCTACAGAGCAGGCTGGCCTCAAGAGATCCACCTGCCTCTTCCTCCTGAGTGCTGGGATTAAAGGCCTTTACCACTCTGCCAATATTTTTTTGAGCCAGGGTCTACAGTAGCCTAGGCTGGCCTGTGACCTATCCTAACTGTACCTCTCCAGTGCTGGGGATGGCCCTGGGGCTCCAGCAGGTCTTACAGACAGTAGGTCAAGAGCACTGGGCTAGCAGCAGTTTGTGACCTTGTTTTAAAGTAGTCTCTTGGCCCTGAGACTTACTGTTCAGAACAGGCTGCTCTTCAAAGACCCTCACAGTGCCTCCCCTCACACCTCACTTCCCATCAGTGAAGTCAGCCTGTCCAACGGTTAGGGGCCTCCACACAGCACCCACCTGCTGCATCTGGCTTGGGCTGGCTGCGTGCTGCCCAGATGTCTCACTTGCTCTTGTCTGAGCCAGGGAGCGCTTTGGATGTCTGATTGCAGTGGGGGGGCTGGCTGAGGAGGCTGCTCCTGGGTCCATGTACAGGGAAACCTGAGGTGTGGGTTTGGGTCCTAGGAGCACATCAATGCTAAGCATGTCTGCCCAGAGTGTGCACTCAGTGTCTGGATGGTCTGGTAAGCTCAGGAGCCAGTCACATCAGCTCAGTTGGGCTCCAGCTTCAGAGATTGTCACAGGAAAGCCCAGTTTGGTGGCACTCTAGAGGCAGAGGTAGTGGTTCTCAAACCCTGTGGAATGTTATAGAGGAACACCCCATGCCCACTTCTGGCCTCACAGTACACCCATGTGCATGTGCACACAAATAAGGAAACTACCCCCAGCACTAAGAAACACAGGCAGGAGGACTGCCACGAGTGTGATACCAGCCTCCAGACTGGTGTCTCAGGTAAGAACCAACTGATAAACCAAAAACCAGATGCAGTACTTGCCTGTCACCCCAACACTTGGGAGTGGAGGACAGGCTCAGTGTTCTGAGTTAGATACACGGTGAGCTTGGACTAGCCTTGGCTAAGTGGCAGGAAGCCATAAAAGTGAGTTGTGCAATTTCTGTAGCCATCCAGGTAGTTTAGTGTGACAACACTGAACACAGCAGTTTCAGCTTGGGAGTGCCTGGCATTAAGTCCCTAGGTGTCGGGGGCACATCTCAGCACACCCAGAGCCAAGGGACTTAGTCTGGTGGAGGTGCATGTGCAGGAACAGCACAGAACCCAGATGTGGGGCGTTACCGACTTCCCAGAAGGCAGGCTCCCTGCCTGAGCCATGAGTGGGATGGACAGCTACCTCCCTCTGTCCTTTCTCCTCCTCAGAGCAGGTGATCAGGGCCCTTTGGCTGTGGGCCTTGTGGCTATGGGCGCAGGCACAACCCATTCCTGGGTAGCCATGGCTCCAGAGACTGGGTGCTGATGGGGCTTTGGTTTCTACCAGCTTCCAGGGGAGGGAGGAGCCTGTAGTGCGGATGCTGGGTAATTGGGCAGGCTGGTGAGGGAGCAGCCCAGCCTCACTGAAGGACCTGCCCAGGGCCACCACCTGTTCCTAGGCTGTGCCCACACATGGACTCTGACTCAGCAGGTGGGGACATAATGGAGTTCTGGTGGAACATCCAACTGAGGTCTCAAAGTTCTGGACCCTGGAGGAAGGCCTGGGACCCTGTTTGCCTCAGTTTCCCTGTCCTTAAAGATTAAAGGATATCATTTCTCAGCAAAATTGTGAGCCAAAAACTGAATAGTAACTGTTTCAGCCAGTGTTTCATGTAGTCCAGATTGGCCTCCAATCATTGTGTTGCTGAGAATGACCTTGCAAACACCAGGCGAAGCAATAAGGATGGAACCCAGGCCATGTCCACCATAGCTGAACTCTAGCCACTGAGCTCTGGCTACAAATCTGTTTGGTTGCCAATTTCAATTTCAGAACAGCCAGGGTCTCTCTCTAGCCTAGCCTGGCCTTAAACCAGATCTACCTGTCTCTTCCTCCTCTTGGGTGCTGGGATAAGTGTGGCTACGTCCACCCATAAGTTTATAAATTATCCCCCTTGCCTTTGGACCCCAAGAAGTAGGTAGACAGGTCCCCTGTCATGTCAGCCTATGGCAGATGGAGCCTATGGAGTTGCAGGACCACCCTGATGATATGCCTCACTCAAGAGTCATTAGGTTGAGTTCACCCCATTTCCTATGGCCTTGCCATACTCAAATTATGCAGCACAGATGGACTGCCCTGAGAGCCAAGGTGAAACAAGGAGACCCCAATACTCCTGGGAGAGGCGGATTACAGCTGAGTCTGGTAGAATTCCCAGATAGAGCCAGGTAGGACCTGGCATTGGTGATGCACACCTGTCATCACAGCTATTGCCAACTCCAATAGCTGTGGAGGCTAACCTAGGCTGTCTAGGACTTTACTTCAAACGAGAGTGCCTTGCTGTGCACTATTAATCCTAACCGTGTGGAAGCAGAGGCAGGTAGATCGCTGAGTTGAGGTCGGGTGGCTCTAGAGAGGGAGTTTTGGGACAGCTAGAGCTACACTGTCAACATAGGGCTGGTCCTGGCCCTGTGTGGGAATTGTCCTGGCAGCATTAAGAAAAAGAGCAACCTAGATGGCCATTGGTGCTGCACTGTAATTGCAGGATTTGAGAGACTGAAGTAGACGAATTGCCCTGAATTTTAGGTTAGGATGGGTTACACAGAGAGCCCCTGTTTCAGGAAAAACAACAAAAACAAAAAAACCCCAGGAACTGGGGAAATGGGTCAGTCTGTGAAGTGCTTTGCTGTGCAGCCATTGGTCCCCAACACCCACATTAAAATCTAGTACATTCCTGAAACCTCAATGCCATGGAGATTGAGGGAGGAGGACCCCTGGGCTCACCAGCCAGACATTCTGTAGAAACCCATGGGCTCTACCTTCAGTGAGAGACCCTGCTTCAAAAAACACCATGGGGGCTGGAGAGATGGCTCAGCGGTTAAAAGCACCCGACTGCTCTTCCAGAGGTAATGAGTTCAATTCCCAGCAACCACATGGTGGCTCACAGCCATCTATGATGAGGTCTGATGCCCTCTTCTGGTGTATCTGAAGACAGCTACAGTGTACTTATATATAATAAATAAATCTTAAAAAAAAAAAAACAAAAAACCACCATGGTAAATACCCATGACCAGATGGCCACTGGCTTCCATGCATACACAGGAAAAGAAGCCACGATAATTCCAGCATGATACCAACTGCCCATCATCCATGGATGGACCTTGACCCTGACAGAACAGTGTAAAATTTCTTACTTAGACTCTGGTTTGGGTGAGTGGGTCCCTAGGCAGCTGACCTGTGCTACATCCCTCCTACAGACTCACCAAGTCTTCCCTCAGTCCTCAGGGAAGCTTTTGAGACCCTTTGTTTTCAGTGTGTGTGTTTATGTTTGTGTGTGGGTGTGGCGTGTGTGTCAGTGCGTGTGCCTGCACACGTTTGCAGTGCCTGCAGAGGCTAGAAACAGTCATCAGATCCCTGGAGGTGAAATTATAGGTGGTTTTGAGCCTGATGTGAGTGCTGGGGACTGAACTTGGGACCATTGCAAGAGTAGCAAGTGTTTTTGTTTTGTTTTGTTTTAAACTTTATGTGCATTCCTGTTCTCAGCCTAACTTCCTGCTCATTCCATGTATTTATTACGATAGGACAACTCCTGGGAGTTCCTTCATCAGGTAGAGCTCAGAGCTCAAACTCATATTTGTTTGCAAGCACCTTTACCTACTTAGCCATATTGCTGGCCTCTCGGGGACTCTCTGCTGCCCAGTCCTCACTTCTCCTGGGTTCCCCACAGACAGGAGACACGGGGATTCCCTCTTCCTATGTCAGTAGCTTCAGTCTTCGCTTGTTCTCATGTGGTAACGTGGAGTCCTGTGAGCAATTTAGGGGCATGGGCAGAGAGGGGCTTTCGGAGTTACACTCTCTGTCACTCTATCAAGGGGTATGGAAGACAACGAATGGTGTGGAAAGAGGGCAGCCCCATGTTTCATGGTTGGGACTTCAAGGGAGGTGCTGTCTCCGATCCATACCCCACAAGAAAGAGCCGGAAGTGCAGGAGGAAGCCCCAGCTTGGTGGTAGACCCAGTGCCCCTCCTCCCCTTCACCTCAATGGCCCTCTTCCTCCCTGTCTCAGTGAGCCCTAGCCCGCAGCCCCTGTTGGTTTCCCTGTTGCTGGGAGTCTCACTGAGGACTTCCTGGGGGCAAAGTGGGACTAGGAGGGTCAGGGGCTGAGGCCACTCCTGCTGGGCCTTGTCTCCTCCAGTGTGCAGTTTTCTGTGTGTGTGTGTGTGTGTGTGTGTTTAACTTGCTTATCTTGTAGCATAGGGACAGATTACTCCAAGGCCTTTGCACACCCCGAGCTATACCTTACATATGTATGCATGCATTTTAGAATGTGTTTATTAGTGTGTTTTGGAGACAGGGACTCTCTATGTAGATTAGGCAGGGCTGGGACTATTAAAGGCGAATGCCACTACCTTTCTGTGACTTCAAGGGCTTGCATTTCAGTCTCCAGGCTTGGCAGCAAACAATACAACCCAGTGAACATCTCCCTGACCTTGCACCTTTTTTTTTTTCCCCCGGAGCTGGGGACCAAACCCAGGGCCTTGCGCTTCCTAGGTAAGCGCTCTACCACTGAGCTAAATCCCCAGCCCCCCCCCCCCTTTTTTTTTTTTAAGATGTCTTCAGACACACCAGAAGAGGGCATCAGATCCCATTATGGATGGTTGTGAGCCACCATGTGGTAGCTTGGAATTGAACTCAGGATCTATGGAAGAGCAGTCAGTGTTCTTAACAGCTGAGCCATTTCTCCAGCGTCTTTTTTCTTTTTTTAAGATTTATTTATTTAATATATATAAATACACTCTAGCTGTCTTCAGACACACCAGAAGAGGGCATCAGACCTCATCATAGATGGTTGTGAGCCACCGTGTGGTTGCTGGGATTTGAACTCAGGACCTCTGGAAGAGCAGTCAGTGCTCTTAGCCGCTGAGCCATCTCTCCAGCCCCTCAAGCGTCTTTTTTATTTTTGATACTCACTGGTTTGGCCAGACTGAGTCTGATTCCCCAGTGCTGGGGTTAAGAGTACAGGGGCTGTCATCTCTCAGGTATTTTATGGGTGCCACAGGGAGGTTCGAACTTAGGCCTCCATGCCTGTGTTTGCTGGGGTGGTGGTGTGGGATCAGGGCTTCCTTTGATGGTGACAGAATGTTCTGGAATCATTGCACCACCTGGGAACGTGTGAATATGCGTTGAACGAGTCCCGGGTGTTTATAGAGTAAATAGTGAGCTGTCCTCACTCTCCAGAGCCCTTTGGAAAAGCCTAGGTAGGCAGCCTGGCCGCTCACACTTACACTCCGCAAGCCCCGATTCCTCCTTCCTCCCATTCTCCCCCCCCCCCCCCCGGTCGCCACCCGCACCTGGGCTGACCTCCCAGTGGTGTCTGACCAGTCACCTGACCCAGAACCTGTCCAAGCTCGATCAGGCCCCATGGGGGCGCTGAGGCTCCCAGGTACGTGGGTTTGGTGTCCTGGCTGCCAGCCAGGCTTACGCAGGGGTGTGTCTGTCCCCATGGCTCCCGGACCAGGTAGGCAGGCCAGGCCGGGTCCCACCTGCAGGAAAGGATATGGGGGGGTGGGGCGAGGTGGGGTGCGGAGAGGTGGGGGTGGAGAGAGGTGGGCGGGCTCAGGCAAACACCCGATACAGGTCCGGACGCAGGTGCTGAGTTGTCCCTCGGGGCGGGATGCAATCTTTTTTTTTTCTTTTTTTCTTTGGTTTTTGAAGCCGGGTCTTTCTCATAGTCCTAATCACCCTAGAGCTCCCGGCTGCTGGGTGCAGTCTTGAGCACCTTCCATCCTGGTGGACAAGGGACCAAGAGTGACCTGTCACTGGCAGGGACACTTCGGTGACCCACATCCTGTTCTGCCTGGGTCGTTGCCCCGCCCCCTCCCCACTGGGTGGGAAGGGACTTTCGGGGGACTCCATCAGACTTCCTAAAAGTGTTACTGGGCGGGTGTCGTAACACCTGCGGCGCGACCATGACCCCAGAAGGAACGGGCCCTCAGGTGAGACGGCCTTCCCTTTCAGTGCCACATCAGGCGCGTTTGACCTTGACCCCTTAACCTTAGCGCTGAAGGCTGTGGGGCGAAGAGCTGGGTGAACCGAGGGCCACTGGGTGGGCCCGGGGCTCCGGGAACAGCACTCGGGGCGCCCCGCACCTGTCCTTTCCCCCTCTGTCGTCCCAGCTCAGTCCATCTCTCTTCCCAGCTTGAAACTGAAACCACCGTAGCGAAATGAAACTAGAGCCCCGGCCCTGCGGCGGGCGGAAGGGGACAGCACTGCAGACGCCCGGCCCACGTGGCAGGCCACTGCGGGGAGGTGGGGTGGGGTCGAGTCCTGCTGCCTAAATGGCGGGGATTTTTTTTTAAAGAAGGAACCGGTGGGGACAACTGCCTCCGTCGCCGCCATGTCCTTTCCCATACCCGCCCATCTGGCAGCCCCAAGGCCTCCTGACTGCTGCAGAGCAAGGGCACTGACCTCATTCATTTGGGGGGGGGGCTCTCTTCAGTCTTCGGAGGTCATCCTAGATAGGGGAATCAAGGTCTTCCTTTCAGTGTGTCCTCGGGCAACCAAGTGTAGGTGGGGGAAGTGCAGCCAAAGACCCTGACTTGTCCACCAAGTGCATTTACTTAAGGAAGGAACCAGCAAATACACAACTGCAGCATGCAAGACTGAAGTTAGACTCTAGACAGCTTCTCTGCTTCTCTTCTGTGTGTCCTGGGCTGGGACACAGGCTCTGATATATCTTTGGCCCTGCAGGGTGCTGCTGGGAGCTTCCCCAGTTGTAGTTTTCATACATGTCCCCAGACGTGGCAGTGGCAGAAGGTTCTCTCGGAGGGTTGTGGGCCAGGATGCCTCGCCATGGTGTAGAGAAGGAAGAGTGGCCATTTATAGGCACATGTCGGGAGCCAACCGGAGTTAAGCACAGCCCGTCACCTACTGCCCATTGATAAATGCTAGTCCCCTACCCAGTGTCTCAAGTAGTACCGGGTGTTCCAAGTTCACGTGGGAGCTAAGGATGACCTTGAACTCCTCCTGACCCTCCTGCCTCCACCTCCCCAGTGATAGGACAACAGGCACGTGCCATCATGTCTGTCTCTCTCTGTCTCTGTCTCTCTTTGTCTCTGTCTCTCTCCCTCTCTCTTTTGAGTTTGAGCCCTACCTTCTCTACACAGCAAGCTCCAGGAGACTGAGGCCCGCATAGTGAGATCCCAACTCACAATATCAAAAAGAAATGAATCAATTAATATATTAATAAACTTAAAGAAAAGAGTGAAAAATAGTGTCCTGGGGTTTAGGCAGTGGGTAAAGCCTTTGCCTAGCATCAAGGCACAAGAGTCAGAAGTTCAAAGTCGGGTTGGGGATTTAGCTCAGTGTTAGAGGGCTTGCTAAGGCCCTGGGTTCTGACCTCAGCTCCCTGGGTCAAATGAAAAACCCAGAAGTTCAAAGTTATCCAGGTTCCAGGTCAGCCTGGGCTACATGAGACCCTGTCTTTTAAAAAGCACTGTTAACTAAATAAAGTAATTTTCACAGCTACCGTGTGTCCGTCTGTTGTCTTCACCCTCAGATGTAGCTGTGGCGGTCTGGAGGCTTTGTCTGTAGAGCAAACTCACTCTGACCTCCCCACAGGCTGGAACCGGGGACCCACCCAGTCCCTACACAGCTCCCAGTGGTTTCCAGCCACTGTCATATCTAGATTCACACAAACTTCCCATGAGGCAGGCATCTACCTGGATGGGTGGTCGTTTAGAAATAAGTCTTGTCCTGGGGCCTATGGGGGCTTAGTGCTGCTGGAGCTCCTCTTTGCCTAATATACACATCACTGTGCAGGCGCACTGCCATCTTCCCCAGCATCCCTGCAGTCTAAGGACGCTCCACTCTCAAAATGGTTCTCTCCTCAGGACCAATCCCTCACCTCTGCAGACACAGCCTGTCACTTGCCCCAGCACTGGGGAGGTGGAGGCAGGACAATGAATTCAGCGTCCTCCTCTGCTTCATAAGACATTGGGAGCCAAGTGGGACTTTAAGAAGAACATTTGCGAGCTGGAGGGGTGGCTCAGTGGTTAAGAGCACTGACTGCTCTTCCAGAGGTCCTGAGTTCAAATCCCAGCAACCACATGGTGGCTCACAACCATCTGTAATGGGATCTGATGCCCTCTTCTGGTGTGTCTGAAGACAGCTACAGTGTACTCATATAATAAATTCATTTAAAGAAAAGAGCATTTGCATAGCTCTTACCAGGCCCTGTGTCTTGTCTCCAGCACTGCAAAATTAACCCATTAACTACAGAGTTAAATCTCTCACAAACCCTGAACATTCCCTCTCTCTGTTTTATTTTATTCATTCATTAATTTTTGTTTTTGAGAGTTCCTCTGTAGCCGTTTGTCCTGAAACTCTGTAGACCAGGCTGGCCTGGACCTCAGAGATCCTTCTGCTTCTGCCTGCTGACTTTGGGGATTAAAAGTGTGTACCACCATCCTCTGACTTGAATAAAAATTTTTTGAGATGAGGTCTCATTTTATTGACCAGGTTGGCCTTGAAATCGGAGATTGTCCTTCATTAACTTCCTGGGTAAGTTAACATACCCTGCAACGATTATTTTAATCAAACAGAAACTGTGGTGTAGGCTGGGGTCACCCCAGCACTCTAGGGGAAGCAGAAGGATCAAGAGTTGAGGGTCGGGGTTGGGGATTTAGCTCAGTGGTAGAGCGCTTGCCTAGGAAGCGCAAGGCCCTGGGTTTGGTCCCCAGCTCCAGAGGAAAAAAAAAAAAAGAGTTGAGGGTCATCCCTGGGTACATGGTGAGTTCCAAGCCAGCCCGGGCTACTTGTGAGGCGGTCTCAAAAACAAACAAGCAGGGGTTGGGGATTTAGCTCAGTGGTAGAGGGCTTGCCTAGGGAGCGCAAGGCCCTGGGTTCGGTCCCCAGCTCTCAAACAAACAAACAAACAAACAAGCAAACCAAAGATCCTATCCCCAAAATCAGTCACAAAATGCTGTTGTTGTTGCCCCACCCTCTCCCTGCGCACCTTCTGCTGTGTTCTTCCTTTAAATGTGTCCCTGGGTTTGACTCCAAAGCCTCCTCTCTGTAGTCTCTCTGTATGAGGGCACAGAGCATCCCAGAGCGCAGCATTTGGTATTCTTTCCTCTGCTTTGACCTTGGTCACTGTGTTTGTGTGTTTTTCTCGGTTATTGAACCCCAGGCCTTTCGTGTGAGTCAATGCTTTATCATTCTTTTGTGGTTTTGTGACAGAATTTCAAGTAGCCAAGGCTAGTCCCAAGCTCTCTCTCCTTTTAAAAGATTTATTTATTTTATATATGTGAGTACACACACATTTCAGACAAGAGGAGAAGAGGGCATCGGATCCCATTACAGATGGGTGTGAGCCACCATGTGGATGCTGGGATTTGAACTTAGAACCTCTGGAAGAGCAGTTGGTGCTCTTAACCACAGAGCCATGTGTCTTTGATCCTCCTATCTCTACTTCTCAAGGACGGGGATCCTGGGCGTGAGTCACTATCCCCAGCTCCTCCATAACCAGAACCCAGGCTGGCTAGTCACTGAAGCAATCCCCCTCACCCTTTCAGTCTCCTGATGGCGGAATTCTGGGCGAGAGCATCTACACTGAGCTTAGATGTTTTTGTTTGGATTTGTTTGGTTTAAGTTTTGAGTAAGGGACTCATATAGCCCAGAGGGGATCAAATTTGCTAAGTAGCAGAGGATGGCCTTGGACTAATCCCTGGAGAGCTGGGAATTCTCCGGGCCAACAGCTCACCCAGACCATAGGTGTGCGGTGCCTCACCCGGGCCGTTTAAAGTAGATTAGATTTAGATTAGATTGTTTGTTTTTTTTTTTTTATTCTGTTTTGTTTTTTAAGACAGAATTTCCTGTGTGTAACTGGCTGCCTGGATAAACTCAGAAGAAGGGGCTGGCCTCAAATTCAGAGATCCCAGGGTCTCTATTCTTGAATGAAAGGCTCGTACTATCATCCTCAGTGGTTTTTTAAAAGAATGTATTTGTTTTTATTTTTCCATCGTGGTGCTTTGCAGGCACCAGATCCCAGGGGGCTGAAGAAATTATAGGCAGTTGTAAGCCACCATGTGGTTGCTGGGAACCGAAACCAGGTCCTCTGGAAGAGGTGCCAGTGCTCTTAACTGCTGAGCCCTGTCTCCAGCCTCTAGATTAGATTTCATTAATCTATTTATTTTTCATTAACTAAAAACATTTTTTTTAGACAGAGCCTCAATGTGTAACCCTGGATGGCCTAGGATTTTCTATGTTGACCAGGCTGCCCTAAGGACTAAGAACTCTTTCTAATTCCCTATAATGAAAGGCATGTGCCACCTCCCGGGTTGCATTTTATATTTCTTTCATTTGATTTCTGGGAGGTCTTGCAGGTTGCCCAGCCTTAGGCTCCAGTCTCCCGCCCCGCTCTCCCTGGTCGACCTCCCCCACCCTCCTTCTTGTAGTATGGAGACCTCTAGGCTCTGCCCCATCGGTCTCATCAGAAAACTGGAGGTGATATATTCTGGGGTGTGCTTTCAGGCGATGCTGGTTCTCCAGGCCTCTCTGGAGGGTCCAGCCTGAGGTCACAGCTAGAGTTGGAAGACGGAATTGAAGTCCTGAAGTCCCTAGATCACCTACTCCCGGACCAGCGCCCGTTTCTAGGGAAATCGAGGTAGGTGGGAGGAGCCTCAGCTGTGGGCGTAGAATTCTGGCCTGGCACAGGTGACCCCGCCTCCTGCGGCCCAGGCAGGGCAGGGCGGGCGCAGCGACCCGGGTGCTTCAGTGCTCCTAGGCTCCGGTCCCGGGCTGAAGTTCCGGGTCCCCCCGCCCCGCGCCGGGCTCACGTGGCCGCCCGGAGTCCTTCCCACCTTCTTGGCTAGTGTCACAGCCAGGGCTTCCACTTCCCCTTGAAGGCAACTTATTATACAAAAAGCCAATCAAATGTATTTGGGTGTCGAAAGGTACATTTATTTATTTTTATTTTTGAGACAGGGTGTTACTATGTAGTTCTAATTGCCCTAGAATTCGCTGTGTAGTCTGGCTGGTCTCGAACTCACAGGGATCCACCTGCCTCACAAGTGCTGGGATTAAAAGCGTGGGTTGCCACGCCCGGTTAAACCGTACTTTTAATTCGGTTTATAAAAAAGTGTTGGTAACTGCTGGGAGAGGTCGATGCTTTGACGTAAAAAGCAAAACAAAACAAAACAAAAGAAAAACAAAATCAACATCCCGGGCTCCCTACAACCTGGGGCAATTTGTATACAATATCAACAACAGAACTAACAATGAATGAAAAATACCTAAGGTAAGGACCGGGCATTCGGAGGCTCACAGCCCATAGACATACACACTAAAAGCCAAAGTAAGGAAGGCTCCTCTCCATACGAAGGGGCGCGGGGAGGGAAACTGAGGCCAGGCGCTAGTTCCCACTCCCCGCTCTGCCCCCTCCTGCGAGCCAGACCCACAGCCAGGTCGTCTGGTGGCTGTGGCGTGCTGGAACCCGAGCCCAGTAGGCCTGGTGAACCGGGCTGTCGCCCGGTCCCCTCCTCTGCCTTCCCCTCCCTCTCCGGACCTCTCCCACGACCAGAGAGGAAGTGGGAGAGAAAAGGACAAGGGGGTTAAAAAAAAAAAAAAGGGAAAAAAGGAAAACAAAAGCCGTTGGGTTGCTCCGCACTTTCCCACTCCCCACCTCCGTCCTGCCCGGCGCGGCGCCCCTGCGAGGGTCCCGGTCTACGCCCCACACCAGCCGGGCCAGTCAGCCGGCTGCAGGGAAAATTACAAGGCCTGGAAAACAACCGTCCTTCCCCGCCCCTCGCCAACCCCTTCCCCGCGCTACGCCCCTGGCACAGCCGGGTGGAGGCGACTGTTTTATGTAATCGCGGGGCGGCAGGTTTGCTGGCTGGCTGTACCGGTGAGGGCGGGACCCCCGAGCTCAGCTGACACCTCGCGGCCCTGCAAGTCTCCCCCTCGGGGGTCCCCGGTACGACTCTGGGCAAATTGAGGCGCAGAAGAGGGGGTTGGACGGAGAACCGACACTCTGAAACAGCCTTGCAAACTCTGGGCTCTTCGCAGTTTGGGTAAACTGAGGCTTATGGTGGCGTTTAGGGAACCCGGAGCTCAGATGCAGACTCCTGATCCTCGCAAATACCCATTCTCTTCCTTTCCTGGGTTGTTTGCACTACTTGGGTAAACTGAGGCCAAGGGTAACGGGAGCTCCGATGCAACCTCGTTGTCCTTGCAACAGAGTCTTCTTTCGATTCCTCGCATTATTTGGGGAAACTGAGGCTCAGGGGAGGTAGATGAGGTACCGTGGCAGCGCCCTGCTGGCCTCAGAGAGAGTTGTGCAGCCAGGGACTGTCACTTCCTCGCCTTCCTCTCAGCTCTCTGGACCAGCGGGCCCCCCACGCCCCGGCAGCGGGTCCTCCGGGTGCGCACCGCGCTCCCGCCCCCACTGCCAACCCGGTCCCGCCCCGCCCCGGGCTTCGGGGGCACAGCCCGCGCCCCCTGAACCCCGCCCTGCGCGCACAGGCCGGGGCTGTTTATCTGCGGCCCCCACCCCCTGCACCCGAGGGGCCCCTCTTGCCCGCCCCCAGCACCCCGGGGTGCTCTGGGCCGTAGATAAGCCAGCAGGCTGGCACGGCGCCGCGCACGGGGCGGAGAGGTCACGGGCTTGCCAGGGGAGGGGCCGATGGGTCGGGGCTGCGCCCCCCGCCCGCCCGGCACCCCCAAATCCCTAATCGCAGCCCGATCTGTTCTCCCGGCGCAGCCCCGCGGGACGTGGCAAGAGCCGACCTGCAGAGCCTGTTCTGGCCGCGGTGGCCGGGGGGGCGGGCTGGGCGTGGGGGTGCCGGCGCTGCGGCACCTTTAAGACGAGGGAGGACCCCTCTTGCCCTCGGACAAACCAGGAAGGGAGTCGCGAGCATCATACGGGGCTTTGCGTACTGTACGGCTACTGTAGGGGCAGTGACGCCGCCGCCCGCCCGAGCGAGGTCCGCGCCGCGGGCTGCCCCGATCGCGCGTCCTCCGGGCCCGGGTCCCCGCGAGGTAAGCTGCCTGGGCTGAAGGGGAGCCCTCTCCCGGAGAGGTGGGTTTTGTTTTCCTTTTTTCTTTCTTTTTAAATTTCCTTGCAGGGTGGGGACGCGGCCGGGGGCGCAGTGCGCACCCCGCGCGCCCGTACTGAGCGGAACGGATTGGATGGGGGATCTGGGGCGCCTCCGCAACTCCGGGGTTCTGGATACCAAGGTTGCCCGGCCATAGCCGGAGACGAGTCGGGCGGGGGGGGGGCTCCGCCCGGGTCCCTCCGGGGCGAAGGGCACAAACCCGCTCCTGATCCCTCCTCCCTGCTCCGGCAGCACGGCCTCCGGGCTCCCGGCGCGCGGCCTGCGGGGGAGGGGAGTCGGGCCGCACCGAAGGCGGAGGTGGGGGCAGAGGGGCGCGTCGCGTGCTAAGTTTGCAATAGGGCCTGGGGCGCGCCTCTCCTTTCTGAGTGGTAGTGGGCAAGCGGGGGACGGGAGAGGCCTATCTGGGATTGCTCGCAGACGTTGGAGTTGGCCAGGATGGAGCTCCTTGGCGGAGAGGGGGAGGGGGCTGACAAAACAGGGAGGGGGGCTTTGCAAAAAAAAAAAAAAAAAAAAAAAAAAAAAAAAGGCCCGAGAGAGGCGGAGGGAAGGGGTGAGGGGTGGAGTGTGGAGTGTCTGGGAGGCGGACGCGTCTTCGCGGTTCTCCTGGGCGCTGTAGTTCTTTTGCTTATCTTCAGTACTTGATGTTTTGGACGGTGGTCAGGGAACGTGAACTACAAATCCCAGAGTGCCCCGCGATAGCGGCGGGTCAGGGAGGGGCGTTGCGGAGGAGGGGCGGTGAGCGGCAGACCAGAGAGCCAATGGATACGAGAAACAGTCCGGCGCGGCTCTGCATGGGGATGGTGCCTGCGTCTGGGCGGAACCTGCGTTCAGGGGCGGGGTTTTGCAGGAGAGGCGGGGCTTCCGTGGCTCCCTCGCCGGGGGCCGGTGGCGGTCCCGGCTTCCGGCTGCCGCCCCTCCCCTCCTGTTGTGTAACCGTTCCTAGGCCCCCCCCGTTCGATATTTTAATTTTTCCCCCTTTTCCTTTAGTTCCGGACGCTCCGGGACGAGGAGAAAGGTTCCTCCACAAGACTGGACGTTCCCTTCCCGGGGGAGGGTGTGGTGTCAGGGGGCTTCGGGGCTTCAGGCGAGGCCGGGGATGCGCGGCCTGGCGCGGGCCGGGCCGGGCGCGGGGGAGGTGACGGGCGGACCCAGATCCGGGGTAATTTGCATCGCCCTCCCCCCAGCCCGGGTGGGGATTGGCCGGGCGGCGGCGGAGGGTGGTGCGGGGCCGGGCTCAGCGTCGCCCGCCGGGGCTCGGAGCCACCAGCCCGCCGCAGCCATCGTCCCGGTCGCTGGCGCCCGCGCGCCGCCCGCGAAGGAGGTAGGAGCCGCGCGGCCTCCGGGCCGCCGTCCTTTCCTTTCCTTCTTCCCTTCCTAATGGTGGCCATCGCCACCACGTGCGCCCCCGCTGCCGTCCCCACCTGGGCCTGGCACCCAAGGGTGTTCACTTTGGTGGCGGAAGTGAGAGACAGATGGCTTCCCTAGTTTCCTCCTCTCCTTTCCCTCCCCTCCCAAGCAGACCTACTTAGCTCAGCACCCGTGAATGACTAAGCCTAGTACCCACGGGTGACAGGCTTGGCGGAAGCCCTGTGTCTCCCCCCTCCTTGCCACAGCTGCTTCCCCCAGCGAGGGTGTCTCTGGCCTCTTATGTCAGCAGGCTAACTCCCCCCTCCACCATCTTCCCCAGGCCTGGGCCCAGGGCGTCATCCTGAGTGGCCGCTCCCACGCTGAGCGGGGACCCACCCTAGACACCAAGCTGATTACTTGTAATTGGCAGGGCTGTGGTGGGAGAGATCCCCAGGCCCTTATTCCCCCCTTCCGTTCAGGCTAGGCTCGGGATTGCAGAAGGGTTCACTCAGTTGGGGGACATCTGTTCATCCCAGGGTCACCTCTCCACCCCACACCTTTCCCGGAGGGACTCCCAGTGGCTCCCCCAGCTGGGCCCTGGCACCTCTCCGGGGCCGGGCTCGGGGCTCTGTTTACCGGCAGGCATCGCTGTGGAGACGGCCTGGGGGAGGGAGGGAGGGGACAGAGCCTGGGGTGGAAGACAGGCAGGAAACAGGATCCAACGGGGACACTGAAACTTTAATTTGCCGGTCACTTTGGGGGTGGGGGGTATTTATTATTTAGTTGAGATTGGCTGTGGTAGAGGCCAGTCAGCACCTTGCCTGCGAAGAGGGAGCCACACACCTCCGGTCTGAGTGTTGGGGGGACCTAAGCCACAGGCCCCAAGTAGCCTAGTGTGGGGACGGCTGTTGGGCAGAGCACCTTGTCCTTGGTGGCTTTTGGGTGCATTCTGTTCTTTTCCTTGAGGCTGTGTGACCTATAGCTTGGTCCTTGGCCCGTAGAATGAAACTGAGGCTTGGAGTGTTGGGGTCCTATGTGAGCCAGGGTCTGCAAGGGTCACGGGAGGTGGGAGGGAGGTACAGGAAGCAAAGGTAGACTCAAGGTCACATGCCCAGCGGCCCTGCCTCTGAGTGTAGGGGGTCTTACAAATCACCAAATGCCCTAGGGTGTCTGCCCACCTGTGTCTCATCCAAGAGATCTGGATGCCTGAGTAACACCTGTCACCATCATAGGCACTGCCCAGGATGACATTGAGCCCAGAGAGGGATATCAAGACTCCAAGGTCACACAGCTGGAAGCTAACAATCTGCCCTGGTCCTGGCATCTGCTGCCCTGTGTGCTGGGCACCTGGTGGAGGGTGTGAGTGACCCAGAACCACCACAGTGCCCCATCTGTACCCCAAATGGGGCAGAGCTGTGGTTTCCTCTGGTTTTTCCAGGAGGGATAGACGTCACCACTCAGGGCCCAGCGTGAGGAAGGGTCCAATGTGGCTTGGATGGGCCAAATGACTAACTGTTGTCTTAGATTCCTCCTCCCACACCCCCACCCCCACCCCCACCCCAGTGAGGTTCATCTGTGTCCTCTTGGGTTCCCTGGGGCCAGCTCAGGGCACCCTAGGGGCTACTAGGAGGTGGGAGTGGGTCTCTGCCAGCTGAGCCACCTTGGGCTTCCCCCACCTCCTGTGCCCCACCCAGGCCTTGCAGTGAGGCAGAGAACAAGCTGTGGTGGGGCCTGCCATCCACCCAGAAGTGTCACATTCCTTCTTTTCTGCCTTAATTTCCCCTACTGTTCTCCGGACTTCCCTTAGGCAACCCGAAACAGGTTTGGAGTGGCTGGTGGGTGGGAGTACCTATACCACCCTGAATTGTCCCAAGGACCTCAGTCCTGCCAGCCTCCTGGGGGTGCCCCATGGCCTGCACAGGGGCCAGGGGCCCTGTGCCCTGCCTGAGCTCCCTAGGGGGTGTGGGGGGGAGGGGAGAGGCACCCTGGGAAGAACAAGTTAGGCAAGACCAGCCAGGTTCAAATTCCAGCTGGCTGTGTGACCCGGGGCCAGTGGCTTCCCCTCTCTGATCCAGACCCCCCTGTGTTGAGAGGGGGCAGGGCTTCCAGAGGGCCTCCCAGGAATGTGTCCACAGGTGGGTGAGGGTGGGTCGGTTTCCTCCTGCTGCCCAGCCTTACGTCCATAGTGTGGGATCTGGAGTGTAGCCGGAGGATCGGCTCCTCCATCTGTCCCCTCAGCAGGCTGGGACTGGGCTAGCCAGTGGCCGTCCCCACCCACACCTTTCTGGTTTGACAGGAACAGGCCCTCCTGGGGGCCCACCTTGCGCCAGGATGTTTCTAAGGGAAGGTGGTGCGTTCTTCAGGCCCCTGGGGCACTGAGGGGTCTGGGGGTGGTGCAGGTGGCTTCAGGTGGCAGACCCTTCCAGGTCCCTCAGACTTTTGTGGGCATCTTGGATAACAGGTGCAGCTGGACTCATTTGTGGCTGGAGGGGACCTGGGTCCTTTCAGTCTGCCTTGGTTGCTTCTTGTGGCAGGAATCTCATCCCCTCCACCTGGGGAGGGGGTCCGGTTTCCACTTGGAAGTGGCCTAGGCCTCCCTTCTGGCCTTTCTGGATGTGTGGAGCTCAGAGCGTGGGAACTGGGTGGGCCTGGGCCCCACCCTGTGGCTGTGCTCTCCACAGGCCTGCCTGTCCCCACCCCCACATGCACACACTTCCCACTGGGCCGGCTGCCTTCCTGCCTCTGGCCCTTTAAGGCCCAGGGCAGGAAGCCCCTCCCCATTAGGGCAATAACTGCACAGTTAATGGCAGGGCCTGTCTGAGCCCTGCCTGGCCCTCTACTGCTACCTAGTCAGGAGGGCAGGCGGGCAGGGGGCCGTCTTATGTGCCCTCACTGACTTCCTGTCCCATTAGACCAGACCTAGGGACCAGGCCAGGCGGGCATTGGCGTCAGGTCAGGGCACTGTAACCCATGGGGACCAACCTTGCAGCACAGGCTGGGAGGGGTGGGGGCTGAGGGTCAGGGGCCTGGGGCTGTACCTGTGAGCTAGGCTTGCTATGTGACCTTGGGGTGGCTCCCCACCCTCTCTGGGTCTTGTGAGGGGACTCTGAGAAGCCCAAAGACCCTCAAGAGGTTGGTGGGTACTGTGGGACGGGTGTGCCAGGTGGCCTTAAGTTACAGTTCAGTGCCTGCTCTCCAGAGTCCTCAGAGGAAGCTGAGGCTTTGACCATGGCCCCATACAGGATCTCACCCAGGAACCTGGGGAGCAGGGTGGGAGGTGGGTGGAGTGCTGGGGAGGGTGGAGTCTGACCCCTCATTAACTGGCCCCAGAAATGTACAGGAAGGTAGTGCGTGGCAGTTTTTGTCCCAGCCCCTTCCCAGAAGCCCCTCTTTCTTCCTGAGGGTGGGGCCTGTAGGCCAGGCCAAATCTTTACCTGTGTGACCTTGGGAAGACCCCAGGCCTAGTGGCGCCCCCCCCCCCCCCATGCCATAGTCCTGTCTCCAGGACTGGGTTCAGCCTCTGTAGCCTTCCTTGGTTGTCCCTGCAGTCGGCTAAGATTACAGGGCTATAGTGTGGGCCTGGTTGGGTCTGCTGTGGGACCTTCTCCCTTGTGTCTCTTGTCCCATTGGGTAGAGGGCAGATGCAAAGGAAGACACCTGATTAGTTAGTTCCTGAACACCATGGAGAGGGGAGGGCAGATCGTCTTGAAAGTAGCTACAGCAAGTAATCCTAGGTTAGACCAGAGGTGGGACCAGCAGCTGTCCCCTGATACTGGGTGTGTCTGCCTGCCAGGTGGGTGGAGTAGGGTGTGGGCCCAGGTCTTTGGTTCCTCCGACCTTTGGCTATGACCCTTCTATATGGCCAGGCCACAGGAGCATGTGCCCCGCCTCTCCAACCCAGAAGGGGCCTGCCAGGGCCTGCCCCTTGCCTGTCCGCCGACTCAGCACTGAACATCCCCAGAAATCCCACGGAGACAGGCACAGGCAGGAGCTGTTGTGCAGGGACCCCAACCGGTGCTGGGGAGGTCTCCCTGAGGAGGGACATGTCCCTGGAGCTGGGCAGAGACATAGCTCCTGCGTGGCTGATGGGACTGGTGTACCGCGCCCTGCGTGGGTCCCCGATCCCTTGTTTCACAGGAGCTATGGCGGGTCCTGGCCTTCCTCTCTCACTTGAGCTGAGTCTCAGGCTGTTCCTGGGGTGAGGCCCCTGAGAGGCCCAGGTGGTGCCAAGGTCTGGGGTGTGGCACGGCAGGTGGTGCCTGTTCCTGGAGAGATGGCAGGCGGGTCAGGTGCAGGGGCCCAGAGACCCAGGAGCTCTGAGGGGGACAGTGATGGTGGTCACTTTTGTGTGTGTGTGTGTGTGTGTGTGTGTGTGAGAGAGAGAGAGAGAGAGAGAGAGAGAGAGAGAGATATTTTTCAGGCTCTGTGGCCTTGGGTCTTCCAGGCCAACATCTGCCCTAGCCACAACCTGGAGCCTGGGTGCCTTTGTACTTAAAATAGGGCTTCAGTAGCCCCAGGCCCTGGTGCTCAGTGCCTGGTGGGAAGCCAGGGTGGCCGTGCCCAAGGCGACAACCAGGCTGAGTCACTTGGGTTTTTTCAGGCTCAGGGGCCCTTGGAGGGCTACCTTTGAGCCATTCCCTGGGTCACCCTGGCTGGGGGATGCCTTTGGGGTCACATGCCCCCTCCTCCATGGCAGGCTGTGGCAGGAGGGGACAGGGTTGACTTGTCTTTCCACATGCTCTCCAAGGCCTGGGGCCAGACAGCAGATGGCAGGGGGTGGAAGCAACCAACGGGGGCTCCTCAAGGCCTCTCCGGACTGGCGTAGGTTATCCCTTCTGGGCCCCTGGGCCTGGTCTCTGCAGTCACATCTGTGAGAGTCCCCTTTGGTGGGTGGGGGCAGAGGCACAAAGGACTCTTGTCACAAACCACTCCTGTGGGGAAAAATCCACTATGGACTGTGCCTCCTGACAGCCTTCTGGGTGAGGGAGGGGACTCCTTCCTCAGGAGGCTGAGGAAGGAGTAGATTCGGCCGTGTCCCTTCTGGGAACAACTCCAGGGGCCCCTGGCCCTATAGTGCAGGCGGGCTGTTCTGGATCTGGAGGAATGTGGGCCTTGTTGGGTGGCGAAGGGCAGCCTGGCTCCCTGGAGAGGGCGGAGGGGTGGGGACAGAGCCAGAGGGTTGCACAAGGCCGTGGGCAGATGAGTCACAGCTCTGGGGGGGCAACGAGGAGGGGTGGGGTGTGGGGGACAGCCCAGTGTCCCCTCTGCTGGGCTTCTCTAGGGATGGCTGCCCATTTTCCAGATGGGGAGTCCGAGGCTTGGAGCATGCTGAGCCCCATCCTAGGCAACATAGCAAGGTGTGCGGGAGGCCCTGGTCTACCCTGTGAGGGGAGCATGGCATGGGCTGTAACTTGGTTTCCTCCCTTATTCACCAGTTGGTCTGTCTGGTGTGGGGGGCAGGGCAGGAAGGGGGCACCCCTAGTGTACAGGTACTAGGCAGGCCTCAGTCCTGGAGTTGGGGTACACCCTGTCCTGCCCAACGAATCTTCCAGGGGAGCAAGGCCTGTTGTCGTGCCAGTTTAGTCCTGACCTCCTTTGGGGCCATAGTAGGTGGGCTTTTACCCCTGGCCCTGCTTCCCTTTTGGACTCTTGGTGCCATAAGACCCTGAAACTGAGGGCCACCTCAGGACCCCAAGTCTGGTCTGCAGGCACAGAGAGGCCCTAGCTATCCGACCTCTTCTTCTGTCACATCGGGTTTTGGTATGCTCTGCTCTGACGGTGTTCCCCTGGGGAGACTGAGGCTGAGAAGGCCAGGCTCCAGCCAGAGATAGTCCCCTTTGCTGACTGCCACCCCTTTCTGCAGGTGTCGCGGAAGATGGCTGGCGGCGTGGACGGCCCCATCGGGATCCCGTTCCCAGACCACAGCAGCGACATCCTGAGCGGCCTGAATGAGCAGCGGACTCAGGGGCTGCTGTGTGATGTGGTGATCTTGGTGGAGGGACGTGAGTTCCCCACGCATCGCTCGGTGCTGGCCGCCTGCAGTCAGTACTTCAAGAAGCTGTTCACTTCGGGCGCTGTCGTGGACCAGCAGAACGTGTACGAGATTGACTTTGTGAGCGCCGAGGCGCTGACGGCGCTCATGGACTTTGCCTACACAGCCACGCTCACGGTCAGCACGGCCAATGTGGGCGACATCCTGAGTGCGGCCCGGCTGCTGGAGATCCCGGCCGTGAGCCGAGTGTGCACTGACCTGCTGGAGCGCCAGATTCTTGCGGCCGACGATGTGGGGGATGCGGGCCAGCCCGATGGGGCGGGTCCCACGGACCAGCGCAACCTGCTGCGTGCCAAGGAGTACCTGGAGTTCTTCCGCAGCAACCCCATGAATAGCCTGCCCCCCACTGCCTTCCAGTGGCCTGGCTTCAGTGCCCCCGATGACGACCTGGATGCCACCAAGGAGGCAGTGGCTGCCGCTGTGGCTGCTGTGGCTGCAGGTGACTGCAATGGCTTAGACTTCTACGGCCCAGGGCCTCCAGCTGATCGGCCCCCAACGGGCGATGGGGAGGAGGGTGACAGCACCCCAGGGCTGTGGCCTGAGCGGGATGAAGATGCCCCGCCTGGGGGGCTCTTCCCGCCTCCTACTGCCCCGCCAGCCACTACACAGAACGGCCACTATGGCCGTGCAGGGGCCAGCACTGGTGAGGAAGAAGCAGTGGCGCTCTCTGAGGCCGCCCCTGAGCCGGGTGACTCCCCGGGCTTCCTGTCAGGTGCTGCAGAAGGCGAGGATGGGGATGCCGCTGATGTGGACGGGCTAGCGGCCAGCACACTGCTACAGCAGATGATGTCGTCCGTGGGCCGGGCAGGGGACAGTGATGAGGAGTCCCGCCCGGACGACAAGGGTGTCATGGACTACTACCTGAAGTACTTCAGCGGAGCCCATGAGGGTGATGTGTACCCGGCCTGGTCACAGAAGGGCGAGAAGAAAATCCGGGCCAAGGCCTTCCAGAAGTGCCCCATTTGCGAGAAGGTGATTCAGGGCGCAGGCAAGCTGCCCCGGCACATCCGCACGCACACCGGCGAGAAGCCCTATGAGTGCAACATCTGCAAGGTCCGCTTCACCAGGTGAGCCACCCGGCCCAGTGAGGTCAGGCGGGAGAGCGACTGAGGCTCTCTGCCTCTCTTGGTGTCTCTGTCCCCTCTTTTCTTGGGTCTGTGCCTCCTAGAGTTAGTTCCCTTCTCTTTCCCCACCAGTGATGCTCGCTTGGTAGCTGGTGTTGCTCCACCACCATGGTGTTTGTTTCACCGTGGAGACCAGGTGGGCCTGCCTGGAACGTGCTGAGGTCCTCCTGGGCCCCTACACTGGGCTCTGCAGCAGCGTTCGCTGGGCGCCTGAGGTCTAGCATCCAGCCAGGCCTCCCTGGAACGATTCAGACGGACAGGGGAGAGGCTTTGTAAGCAGAACAGTGGTGCAGAGTCCCTGGGGCCAGTTAACTTGGAGGTCCTTTGGGCCCAACCAGTAGTGGGTGTGGGGGGGAAGTCCTGGGAAGAAGCCCTGGGGAGCCCAAGTCCATTCAGGATCGAGTCTGAGGAGTCCAAAGTTGGCTGTGTGAACCCAGGACAACCTAGACCTGTACTCAGCCGTGTGTGTGTGTGTGTGTGTGTGTGTGTGTGTGTGTGTGTGTGTGTGTGTGTGTGTGTGTAGGGGTGACTGGCTGGCTGGGGCGCAGCTAGGCCCAGTGACTCAGCGCTACCCCCTGCCCTGGGGTTCCCCAGCCACGCCTACCAGGCCTGAAGAAAGAAGCCATTGTCTCAACTTCCTGGCCCCACCCGACCCCCATCCCAGCACCCTGGCCCCCTCCCCAGAGGGCAGCAGGAGAGGGTGCGGCAGGGCTCCAGTGCCCAGGAGTGCCAGGTAGGGACAAAGAGCACGTACCATGGAAGGCAGTTGCTTTAGTAGGTGAGACTAGGGCTGGGAAGACTCCTCCCCCAGGGGACATCCTGGGCTACCAAGAGCCCTCCCTTCTCAGACAGACATTGGGCTCTGGAGAGACCAACAAGGTGGAGGTCCTGGGTCACCCTGAGGCCACTCCACAGAATTTCTTTTTACCCTGTGTATACCTGGCTACCCCCAAGTTTGGGGCTGGTCCTTCTTCCCTGCAGAGAAACAAACTCAGAACCTGGTGCCTGCTGAGGCCCTTCTGTGGCTTACCTGCTTACCCCTTCTCTAGGGCCTTCCCCACCCGCTGCCTCACCCCCACCTTAACCGCCCCCTCTAGGCCTGGAGCCCAGGGGCCCCTGTGACTCACGGCAAGCATTGAGTAAGCCAGGCTTGTAGCAGCCGGGGCTATAATTACTCAGGCCGGGGCTTGGGGTGATGAAACTGGGGCTGCCTCCCACCTCTACCCTGCCTCTGTGTGGCCCCTGGGCTGCTGTGCAACCCCAGGCCAGTCAGTTCCCCCCTCTGAGCCTTCTGGGGAAATCTCTGTACAAAGCTAGGAAAACTAACCACTGGGGTACTGGGTGGGGCCTGTGCAGGGGAACAGCTGCTGCCCCCCAATACTGGGTGTAGATAGTGGGGGGGAAGTGAGCAGGCTGCAGGGGGTGGTGAGGTTTCACTGCATTGAAGTACTCCTGGTATAACAGCTGGAGACTCAGGTCTGGTGCTACCCTCAGGGCAGTAGGGAGCAGTGGAGGTCCAGGGGCTGCAGCTCAGTTGGCCCTATACACAGAGCCGGAGCGGAGCGGGAGCGGGAACCTGGTCTCAGGGGATTGGCTAAGGCAGAGGGGTGTCCAGAGTGTCAACAGGGGATGAATAGCAGTTAATCAGTCCATACGTCAAAGGAAGCCATCAGGGTTGCTGGAGGAGTTTGGATTCCAGGCCAGCCTGGGCTACATGGGGAGCCCAAGACTTAGCACAGGGCAGACCCAGACTAGGGAGTGTCACCCGGTCAGGTGCAGCCCTGGGTTAATCAGAAGGAGCAAGAGCTGTTTGTGGTAGGGCCCGCCTTTCAGAGGCCTGATATTTCCATCCCCTCTGCGGGACTCGCGGCAGGATGGAGGGAGGGCAGCCAGGGGCCATGAACTCATCCTGCCCAGCACTTGGGAGGCTGAGGCAGGAGGATGACAAGTGCAAGGTTATGACTCGGAGAGACACTTCCTTCCCCTTAACAGCCCTTCAGAGACCACTACCTAGGCAATGTTTACAGACTACTCACAGCAAAGGTACCCAGGGAGACCTTGGGGTGTCAGAGGCTGTGGTACAGGTTCATGTGAGGGTCTAGGAGGCCCGGGACCTGATGGACTTGGTGAGGGCTGGGAGGTGACAGTCCTTTCATGATGTAGTCCTTGGGATGTAGGACATTTTGTTTGAGACTTAGTCTCTGTGGGTAGACCAGGCTATCCCAGAACTGCATGTAGCCCAGGCTAGGCTCCTGCTCACAGAGATCCATCAGTTTCTGCCTCCAGAGTGCTGGGATTGTGGGCATGTGCTATCAAGGCATAGAACGCTAGGGTCTGAGAGCAGAACTCCCTAGTACCTGTCGCAGTCCTGCCCTGCCCTCCAGCAGGCACCCAGTAAATCAGAAATGTTGGCGCCAAGGCAAGCACAGCAGCCCCTGCCTGACTGTTGAAATGAAAAGGCTTCTTAGAGAGGTTGAGTATTTTCTGCGTTGCACAGCAGTGCCAAGTGCCAGCTTTGGCCCATACTATTTGTCTGGTTTGCTGGGTCCCCTGTGCCCCTGGGTTCTGAGGTCTGGGAACAAGGGAGACAAGTACTTGGGTGGGGCATGGGGGTCTCCCAGGTGCCTGCTGACCGTGCCCCGCCCTCAGACAGGACAAGCTGAAGGTGCACATGCGGAAGCACACGGGTGAGAAACCGTACCTGTGCCAGCAGTGCGGCGCGGCCTTCGCACACAACTACGACCTGAAGAACCACATGCGGGTGCACACAGGGCTGCGACCGTACCAGTGTGACAGCTGCTGCAAGACCTTCGTGCGCTCCGACCACCTGCACAGACACCTCAAGAAGGACGGCTGCAATGGGGTCCCCTCGCGCCGTGGCCGCAAGCCCCGCGTGCGGGGTGTGCCACCTGATGTCCCCTCCGGGGCTGGCGCACCCCCCGGGCTCCCGGATGCTCCACGCAATGGCCAGGAGAAGCACTTTAAGGACGAGGAGGAGGACGAGGAGGAGGCCAGCCCTGACGGCTTGGGCCGCCTGAATGTAGCGGGCAGTGGAGGAGACGATGGTGCGGGTGGCCCCACGGTGGCCGCCACTGAGGGTAACTTCGCAACCTGACTCGTATTAAAACAAACCAAAAACAAAACAAAAAACTAAGAACAGAGAGAAACCACCACCCACCCCCAGCACCACAAGTAAGCAGTTCTCTGTCCAGACGCCCTCCATCCATCCGCGCGGACATGTGTGCGTGTATATACCATGGCCGCGGGCGCCTGCCTTTCTCAGATCCTTAGGATGTGGCCCCATCTGCTCCTGTGCCCCTCGCCCCGTCCACCCAGAGGTCCCACCCAGGGGCCCAGCCTGCTCCTGCTAAGGCGAGGGCGATAGGGTCGCCAGGACAGGCGCCCAGCTCCTTGCTGGTTGGTTTTAGGGGGTCTTAGACAGACCTTAAATGCTCTGTCCACTATGAGTGGACGTTAAAATGGTCCCCAGCTCCCCACCCTCCTTCCTCAGGGCACTTACTAAAAGAGGGGGGTGTCCCCTCGGGCTCCCTCCCCGCCTGTGGCCTCACATCTCTGCACATCCACCATGGCCACCACTGACATACAAATCTATTTATTCCCAAGCCTGGATGGCCAGAGCGGGGATTTGGGGGGCTGCTGGGGTCCCTGCCACCCTCTTTCACGGCACTTAGACCTGACGGGGTCCTTGGGGCCACTGCTCAGGGCGACCCCCCCCAACCTTCCCATCTCTGCTTGGCCATGCCCCACCCTGTGTTCAGAGATTGAAAATTCGTCGTTACCCCGCGCCCCACTTTTTAAGGCACTTTTTAGATCTATTTCCCCTTTTCTCCTTAAAGACAGTTTATATAGAGATATATATAGAGAGAGATATATAAAATATTCTTTTCCTCAGAGGAGCCGGCAGCAGTTGTGGGTGGACGTAGCCAAGATCAGAGGTAACCCCAGGAACTCAGGCAGAGACAGGCGAGGGAGCGAGAGAAAGGCCACAGCTTAATGTCACAAAACAGCAATAAAACCCCAAGACTTTAGAAACACGAAAACAGAACATTAAAAAAAAAAAAAAAAAAAAAAAGGGCAAAAGCGGCGACGGCCATGTGGGGATCTTGGCACTTTGTAACTGAACGGGTACTTTTCATTCTTAACTTAAGAAATGTTTACAAGTTGCACCCAGCTTCTATGAAAAATTGGAGAGAGGGAGAGCAGTGGGAAGTAACTAAGTCAATTTATTTTTGTATAAAATAAAAGAACCCCAACCCATTGCTCCGGTAGAATCCGCTTGCGTTCCCAAGACTCAGGGCGGGGCGTCCAGGGCGCCACGGGAAGGGACCCGGGTCCGCTTGGCCTGCCTCCGGGGCTCCCTGAGTCTGCCAGGGGCCCCTGTTTCCCAGGTTATTTTAATTTTCTCTCTGTAGGAGACCACAGGCCTGGGAGCCGCAGGCCACCTGTCCTGTCCTTCCCAGCTCAGGGATGTCCCCGAGAGAGGGCTGGTCCTCGGCTAGCCAGACCCCGTGCCCCCGTGTGGTTCCCCCTCCCCGTGTGGTGGTCCCCTTCCTAGGCACCCCCTCTTTTTATTCAAAGGCACTGACTGTAACCCAGGGGCTAGCACCTGAGCCCCCCACACTCTAAACTCTGGCTTCCCCAAAAGGCTCGGTGTTGACTGAGCCACAGGCCACGGACAGGGGTTGGGGTTGGGGGACATGGGTGCCAGCACACCCCCATGTCAAACCTTGTGGCCAAGGTAGAACCAAACTTGGGACCTTGTCCATGTATACTCTGCCGAGCCCTTTCCAGTGCATGCCGGCGGGGTAGAGGGTCCTGTGTCCCCATCTGACAAATGTTTCTTTGGTTTTAAAGGGAAGCTCTTTCAGAAGGCCTCTTTCCAGTTTCTAGCAGAGGGGTTTTCCTTTCTAACCCCGTCTACTGCGCGACACCCCCCCCCCCCGATGTCTCAGGATCCCCCCTTGGGGCCAGCAGAATGGGCCCAGGGGCGGGGTGGTGCTGGCCTCCCCTTGCACCCTACTTTCGCACTGAGCTGTCCTGGGAACTGCTGTGGAGGCCAAGTTGGTCCCCAGTCCCCCATTCTCAGACAGGTCAGCCCCTCCATCCTCTCGCAATAAAACCAACTTTAATCACATGTCATCCTGGCCAGCGGCCACTAGTCTTGGGGTGGATGGAGCCCTTGGGGACTATGGTAGGGCGTCCCGTAGCCCGCCAGCGACACCGCAGATCCCTTAGGGATTGCACTAAACCCTTGCCCCTCACTCTGCACCCAGCTTCTGCCCACCCACACCCACCTTGCCTTAACCGCCAGCCCGTCCCTAGGGGGCCGCAGCCACAGCATGGGCCCAGCGCCGGGACATCCCCAGCCCCCTAAAGGCCCTCCCCAAACCCCCCCCATATACTGCAATCACATACTGTATATAGAATGTGGATCGATTTTTACAAATTTTTATTCTTTAAATTAAGGCCGTGATAAAAGTTGCCAAAGAGAATTGTGGAATTCACTAGAGGTTTGAGCAGAGGGTGCTATAGAAAGGTTTTATTTGGTTGTTTGGGGTGTGTGTGTGTGTGTGTGTGTGTGTGTGTGTGTCCCCTTTTTTTTTTTTTTTAAACTGCCTGGTACCAATAACAAAAAGAAAAAGAAGAGAAATTTGTTACTTCCATTATGGTGAATTTGCGTGTGTGTGAGTGTGTGAGACAGAAGGGCCCAGGCTGTGGGGTTCTGGGGACCCCAGTGCTGGGGAGGTGACCAGCCTGCAGCTGGCACCAGCCTGTGACCTGAACAAGGCCACCCCTGCTGAGTAGTTGCTGCTCTTTGCCTTCCTGTCCCTACAGGCCTTTGGAGATTAAGAAAAAAAAAAAAAAAGGCAAAAAAATAAAAAAATATAAAAATAAAAATAAAAAGCAAAACCCTATATATCTACAGAAACCAATGAATGTAAACGGCAGAGCAGGCCCCGCCATGCTGGGCTCCAGTGGTAGAACCAAAGTGGGTGCCCTGGGGTGCTCATTTAGGAGGACCCCCGAGTGGCCACCACCCTGTCACCCTTTTGAGCACAGCTGACCCGAGGGTGCTCTGGTGGGTCCCCTTGGGTAGCCAGGGAATGCTGCCGCTGTGGCAGGCACAATGGCAGCCTGGAAGTCCAGGCGGAAACTGGGCTGGTCGTTCAGGGGAAGGCAGTGTGAGTAGCAGGGTGTGTAGGAGGGACACAGGCTGAAAGGAAAAATAGAAAAAAACAAAAAAACCACAAAAACCAACAAAAAAAGAAAAAGCAAAATCCTATTTTTTGAGAAAGAAAGATATTTATATTTGCAGTTTTATTTTAAAAAGTTATTTAAGCTGAGGAAACAGCCTTCCCGGAGGTGGGGGTGGCTGGCACCGGACGGGTCAGGGGTCTTGGGGGGCTCCTCACCCCAGAAATGATTATCTCAGTTCAGAACTAGCTCGCACTAAATATATACTGATTTACCTTTGTGGGGGGGCAGGGAGGCCAAGAGACAGAGGGCCAGGGGAATCCCACCCCAAGCCCAGAACGAGGTGCCTTGGAATTTGGGGCCCCAGGCCTGGTGCATGGGGGTCCAGAGCACAGAACAGACATTCCACTGACCGGATGTAAGAATCTTTATAAAAAGTGTGGGAGGCAGAACGAAAACAAATCAACTGATTAAAGAAAAATGCACTTTTTGGGGGTGGGGGGACAAGCTTTAAAAGTAATTAAAAAACAACAAAAGATTATGAAAAATCCGAAAAAATAGAATTCATTTTTCTTGTACATAAAAGAGAAAAACCCAACCACTAAATGCAGCCTGTTACGATATCTCTTTGCCTGGTCTCTGTGTTGTTTTGTGGTTTTTTTTGGGGGGGGGGTGTGTGGGAGACACCCAATCTGCCTGGTCTCACATTCCCTATGGGTGGGGCCTGGCAGAGGGACCCAGCGAGTCCCAGGGTGGGTGGTGGGTTTCCCAGGCTTTCCTGGGAAAGGTCAGTGATCAGTGGGCCAGCTGGGCTGGTGACTTCAAAGTCCTGGCTCAGACACCCCAACTTTACAGTGTTGTAGGCCCTGGGTGGGCTGTATCTGGATTCTAGAAGGCCCCATGCTGCTGTCCCCAGCTGAGCTCCACTGACCTTATCAGGCCTAGGGGGCCCGGAAACCTCAGCTGGCTGTGGACAACTTCCTGTCTCCAGGAGGAAGCTGGCCTGGGGCCCTGTCACTGGGGACGGGATGCGGTGGGCTTGGGGTCCACTCTCTGCCTCTAGGCTTTCTTATGGTGTCTTCCCACTTGTTTTGCTGTGGCCCAGACAGAGTTCTGTCCAGAGCATGGATGAGTCGCTCTTGGATCACCGTGGAGACCTGTATGTTGGGAATCCACTAGGCCTGCCTGCTAGAGCCTAAAATGTCTATTAACAGGTGACTGTCACAGCTCCGAGTGGGAGAGGCCTCCTTGATGACTTACCTGCTGACCATTCCCAGATCAATGATGTCGTACAGTGCTGGGTCTGAGCAGGGAGTGCGATGCATATCTGTGCCATGCCGAGGTTTCCAGTAGCAAGCCTCATCCACTCATCTCTTACTTGAGCATACCACCGGCCCCATTCCTCGTGAGTGGCCGCGGTACCAGCACATGGGTTTCTCACTGAGCACAAAGTCCTCCTGATCCCTCCACTCTGTACGTCTGAGCCTCGATCCTGATCAGGGTCGAGTATTACTCCAGTGTATTTTCTACACAATTTTTTGTCAGAGTTCAAATTTCTGTGTGGGAGGGTACTCACACTGGGCCCACCCAACTTGCTTGTGTGTAGGTACACAGATCAGAGGCCAACCCTTTTGTTTGGCTATCCCTGCCACCATTGTCCTGCTAATGATGAGGCTCAACAGTGTCTCGCTGCCCAACAAGCAGTCCCCCTGGGCTAATTGACCCACTGCACAGCTCCTAGGGAGAAGTAGCCTGGGCTACAGAGAAACCACAGATGGTCAGAAGCCAGACCGGCTACTCTTCGTTCTTTTTTTTTATTTGCATTTTTAAAAAACAATTAAATTAGAATACAAATATTAGAAAAGAGTGCCGTGTGGCTGGCCAGGGCCCCGGCCTCCCAGCGAGTTCATGCGGTGACACCGCCAGGCCGCCCAGCTCCAGACCGGACCCGGTATTGCTTCCTGACAGAGTCGGGTGGGGAGGGCGGCAGGATGCCCCGAGGTCTGCCTGGCAGCGGGGCGTTGGAAGAGCGAGGCTCCGGAGGGTAAGGAGGCAGCCGGGGAGCCCCATGCCGCGGGCCACACAAGAGCAGAGCGACAGCGCCCAAGCCCGCGGCCGGCTGCCCCATGGGGAAGTTAACCTGAATGAATTGGAGTTACCGAGGTAGCTGGCTAGAAACGACACCCCCCCATGCCACCCGGGTCTGCCGCCGCGCCCGGCCCCGGGACACCACGTTATTGCACATTGTGGCCACCGTCCCCGGCCCGCCGCCCCACCATGGCTTCTCAACTAAAACTGCTTGCGACCAGGCCAGCACTCCGGGGTCAGGGCTCGGCCTCAACGCAGGGAGCGGGGACAGCCGCCGGCCGCTGTCCAGTGTCCGAGGTCCCCGCGCCCCGCGGGCTGCTCCGGGAGGTGGCGTGCAGGCTGCCGGCCCGTGTAAGTGTTTATTTTCTCGTTTTTTTTTTTGTTTGTTTGGTTGTTTTTTTTTTTTTGTCATTTTACTTTTTTTTTAATCCCCCCCAAGAGGAGAGTCCAGAAGTACAGGAGCCGGGAGCCGGGGAGGGGTGGGCGAGGGAATGATGGACGGGAGCGGCTCCCGCCCTCCAGCGCCCCGCAGCGGCGTCAGCAAGCGGGCACCAGTCCCTTCTGGAACGGGCAGCGGCGCTTCGGCCGGGGGCCCTCGTCATCGTCCTCATCGTCGTCCTCGTCCTCATCCTCATCTTCTGAGGACGACGAGCTGTCCAGTGTGAGGTCCACCACGTCTGCGCCTGTCTTGCCGTTCTCCAGGCCACCGGCCGCCCCCGCCCCGCCGCCGGCGCCGCCTGGGCCACTCAGGCCACTTCCCATGCCCGGGGTGCTGGAGGCTGGTGCGAGCCCGTTGGCGTCCGAGGTGCCTGTGGGGACAGGGCAACAGTGCTCAGCCGCCCTGCGTGGCTGGCGCGGTTTGGCGGATGCTGTTTGGGGGACTCACCTAGCACCAGGATGGGGCCCTGTGGGCTGCAGCTTGGTTCCTTCTCTGCACGTATTGGGCGCCATGAACCTTCCGCCAGGAACTCAATCTCATCTGCGTCCTCACACTCACTCAGGATCTTCGACAGCAGCCTGTGGGCACCAGAGTGGACAGGTCTGGGCAAAGGCACAAAGTGCACTCTGCCCGGTGCCCCGTACGCCTGGAGAATTCACTCCTATACATTCTGAGGCCCTGTAGGCTGAACAGATCTCTTATTGACTTCCCACAGCACACGTCTGGGATCATGTCGGCCAACAACAGGAGCTTCTCTCCAGGAGGTCCCTGGCTACACTGGGGTGGTGGCACAGGGCTCCACCAAGGGCAAAGGCACCTGCTGAGCCTGCCAGCCCTGGCTACTGCTGGCCTGGAGCTTAGGGGAGGGAGGGCTTGCTGCAGAAGGACGACCGCAGCTGGGCTGAGAACAGAGGGCAATTGAGTCCAGCCCACATGCCCAGTCCCAGGGCGTTCACTCCACCCAAGGCTAGAGCTGGTCAGGGAAGTGGCCATCTGCAGGCTGGGGAGCTGGGCTGGTGGCTGCTTCAAGAGCCCCTGTCTCACTAGGAGCATGGCAGATCAAAGGCTGTGACCTCTGGGAGGAGCCAGGCTTGAATGGCAGGTTGGGGGTGGTAGTGCATTCAAGTCCCTCTTCCCAGCCCAAGGACAGACAGAGGTGCCCCCACCCCCAAGTGGTTCTGAGGGCCTCAGTTCTTTGTCCAGGCTCTGGGGACACAGAAGTGTGGCTGGCACCTGGCAGGAACCTCAGGTATGGCAGACAGCAGACTCAGTGTTCTGAGTAGAGAGCTAAAACACCCCAAGGGAAGGAGCAGCACCCTCCCTCTATGCTATGGGACAGGTTCCTGCCTGTCTTGCCCTCCCCACATAGAAGCCACATCTGCAGGTGACCACTGGCAAAGACTGGGAGCTCAGGGTCACATGCACAGGGGACCTAGCAGCCTGAGGCTGCGACAGAATGACCCTCTCCACAGCAAAGGCTCCAATAATCTTGCAACAGAGGCCACAGACTACGGGCTTAGAGCAGGGGAGTCAGGCAACACAGCCAGCTGGTGTCTCCAGTGCAGAGCTTGGCTCTGTTCTCCGTGACACACCCCAAACACAGTAGTGTTCAGCCTGGAGTGGCCCAGGCCAGGCCAGACTCACCCATCTATGATGAGCTGGTCATAAGCTGCGGGCTTGTCACACACAGGGCACATCCACGTGGGCTTCTTCTCATTCATTTGTAGGTAGAACACGGCATCAAAGCACTGCAGGTGTGCGCAGGTCTCTGCACGGCAGGGCACCGAGAGCCGCATCTTCACCAGCTTGGAGAGCAGACAGATAGGATGTGAGGATACTGCTATCCCAGAATGACCACCCACATGGCTGGGGACAGATGGGACTCACTGGGCAGATGAGGGACACTCGCACTCCGGTAGTAGCGATCTCGCTGTCAGGGTCTAGGCGAAGCTTCTCCTTGACTATGTGAGGTGACAGAGGGGATGGGGACTGTCAGACAGCAGGCTCTCTCCACAGCTGAAGGAGACTGCAGGTCTCATGTAGGCCAGGCTGGCCTCTAGCTCCTGATTGCCTGCTTGGAAAGTCACTTCCAGCCAGCCTGAACCCCACAAATCCCGATGCATCCCACAGAAAGGCCCTGGGGGCTCCCACACCTGCTGAGGCTCTGATAGGTAGCATGTCATTTCTGGAAAGATCCAAGAGGCACAGCTTCCCTGAGGCCATACAGATATGTTGTGGCAACATCACAGCCCTGAGGGGTCAGCTGAGAATACCACTGAGATGGCACAGAACCTGTAGCGTCAGGCCAGCAAAAGCTTTTTCTTAAGCCTTGTGACCTGTCGAACACTGACCAGGCGCATGCACACAGGGTGCACCTGTGACTTTGCTGTCCCAACCCTGGTTAACAAACAATAGAGCTGGTAGCCTTGGCCTGCAAAGCAAGCCTTCAATTGCTCAGGTAGGACAACTCCAGCAGGCCTGGGCCCCCTCCTCCCAGCTAGGGGGTCATGATAGCACCCTCCTCAGAACAGACTGGAACCTGGCCAGGCCAACCCCAGTTGAGACGGGAAACAACAGGCCTGAATGCCCCCAAGGCAGCTGAGGCCTGCCCTGCAAAGGAATGTCCACTGGGGAGGTCCAGAGCCAGGGAGGTTGGGTGGGCAGTGTGGGCTCTTAAGCCTTCTGCAGGGGCCATGTCTTCAGAACTACACTGTCTGTCTCAACTTAAAAACACCCATCTTGGCTGGGCGATGCTGACAGACTCCTTCAATTTCAGCACTTGGGAGGCAGAGGCAGGCAGATCTCTGAGTCTGAGGCTAGCCTGGTCTAGAGAGCAAGTTGCAGGACAGCCGGGGCTACTATACAGAGACCCCTGTCTCAAAAGAACAATGCCATCACCTGTGTCCCACCGTCCTGCTGCTCATCATGCTCTGTGCCCACAGACCAGGGCCTAAAACCCCACGGCAAGGGCCAGGAGCTGGACCCCAGCCTGGCCTTGCGTCTTTCCCCACATCTGTCACTGCACACCCTAGCAGGAGGTCCCAGCAGGCACAGCAAGGCCTGGAGGCCCTTCCACTCACCCAGAGCCTTGCAGAGCTCAGGATGCTTCACCCCAATCGTCTTCAACCTCTGTAGCAGGTCTGAGGAGGTCAGCTGTCGCACCAGGTACAAAGCCACAGAGTAGCTCTGTGGACAGAGAGGCTGTGTCAGGGCAGCAATGTGGAAGGATGGGGTGCTGGGCACAGGATGGACAGGGAGACATGAGGCAGTTGGGTGCTGGGCCAGGGCTCACCTTGCCATAGTTGCCCCAGGTAACAGTAATGCGGTTGGTGGCCGAGGACAGATACATGAGGTGGGTAAGGTTGATGGGGCGGCAGGGCCTCTTGGGTTCCACACCAGGCTTGTTGGAGGGATAGTAGCCCTGTGGACAGAGCTATACTCAGCCCCACCAGGTCCCCATTCCTGCTTGGTGTCTATGTCACCCCGCTCCCAGGCTGCCCCGCTCACCGGCACTGAACAGTAGCTGTGGTTGACTTTCACAGCGATGTTGGGTGGATACTGGTCCTCCTGTGGACAGCTGGTGTCAGAGTAACAGATCCTAGGGAGACAGCAGGACATGGGGCTGTGGGGGAACATGAGACACAGGGGGGCTGTGGGAGTTCACGGGACATGGGGGTGGGGCTGTGGGGACACACAGCCAAAGAGAGAGAACTGGGAAGGCCTGTGCAATGAGAGCAGATGGTGGCAGTACAGGACAGCTTGTTGGGGTTGCTGCAGGTCGGGGTAGGGCGTGGCTTGCTCTCTCGCTGGCTCGTACCTCAGTACCACCTGCACTGCTTTCACTCCAGGCTGCAGCTCCCTGTGGGCAGGGCAGGAGCAGAGTCAGTGGCAGCATAGGCCACCCAGGGGTCCTTCTCTTGGTTACCAGCTAAGTGGTCATAGAACCCACCCACCCCAGCTTGACCTCTGCCTTGGCAAATAAGGCAGGGACAGCCCAGGCTCACCCACACCCATGGCACCCAAGGGTCTCTGGGCTTCGTCTGATGACGTGTGTGCCTGGGAGAGGCTCCGGAGCCTGCTGGGCCCCACCTGGAGTTGCGGATCATCTCCACCTGCCGAGGGGTCAGCGCGAAGATGCACGGGCTCTCTTGCAGCTTCTCAGCACTCTGTGGGACTGAACACACGTGGGTCAGGCAGCCTAGCTTGACAAAGGCCACCACTCTTCACCTGAGACTCTAGTGACATGTACTGGCCTCGCCCATTCTGGAACCCCCCCTCCACCCCCAGCCATGTAGCCCAAAGGTGGAGGGGTAGCCGCATGTATCTGTGGGCCACCGTTCTGTCTGCACGGGCTCCACAACAGCATGCTGGCCTATGGGGCGGGAGCCCAGCAGGGGGCTTTTAGTTGCTGTGGCCACAGCAGGCCTAAGGAAAAGGAGAAGAGGCAGTACTGGCACCTGCCACCCAGTGTGCAGGAGGCCGGAGCAGAAGGATCTTGGGTTCAAAAACCTGCCTGGGGGCTGGGGATTTAGCTCAGTGGTAGAGCGCTTACCTAGGAAGCGCAAGGCCCTGGGTTCGGTCCCCCAGCTCCGAAAAAAAGAACCAAAAAAAAAAAAAAAAAAAAAAACCTGCCTGGACTCCAGGTGAGTCTGAGCCCCAAGGGCACACAGCAGTGGGGAACAGGCCTATAGCTCCACCCAGCTCTGCAAAATCAGCCACCATCCCTGCCAGGTAGCATTGTCTGAACAGCCGCAGGATCTGGTTTATGAGAACAGCTGATGCTGGGTGTGATTGGCCTGGAACCTTCTGACCCGAAGGCTGTTGCCTGTGCCACATACTGAGTACAGGCAGATTCCGACCTGGGGTGGAGTGGCTGGGGTGAGGGGATTGTCTCACATACAGAAAGAGCCATGGGCCCCTGGGTGACAGCAGGCTGCATGCAGAATGCTGCAGGGCCCGAGGGAGAGCTGAGACCAGGGCTGCCTGGGCCACTCAGGGCTGCCTACCTGCAGCCATCATCCAAGGGAGGGTGAAACAAGCCCAGCAGGACCATGGCAGACACCTGAGGTGGCAGTGGCTGGGTAGGAGATAAGAGTCCCATCCTCCAGCAGCCAGGCTTATCCCACCCATGCCACTGCAGGAACCACAGGCTGCCGGTCCCCAGAAGCAGCCTGCCCCCACCCGGCACTGAGGGCTGGGTCTCCAGGGCAGCACCAGCCTTGAACTGAACCCTTCCTGGAGGCCTCATCAGACCCACCCAGTTTTATGGCCTTTGCACCAACTGTGGCTCTCACTTTATAGCCCAGGCTGGCCCTGAACCTGCAACCCTCCTCTAATAAGTTGTTGATGCTCATGTCTGTCCTATACAACAGTGTCTGAGGGCCTGATCAAACTGTCCAGGCGTGGTGGCCCACACTTAATCCCAGAGGCAGAGGCAGGTAATCTCTGTGAATTCCAGGATAGCCAGAGTTCCACAGAGAAACCTTACATCAAAAGAAAACCAAGGGGTTGGGGATTTAGCTCAGTTGGTAAAGCACTTGCCTAGCAAGTGCAAAGCCCTGGGTTCGGTCCTCAGCTCCAAAGAAAGAAAACCAAAACCAACTGCACACCGCCAGTTCGGAATGAGGTGGGATGAGGGCAGCCTGGGCTACCCAGCAGCCTGCTGCCTCCTTCCCTCCCGACCACTCTCTCTGGCCTCTACAGCATGGGTTTTAGGTGGAGGACCACACCATGGACACTGCACATGGGCAGGGCAAACACAAACTCTGTGGGGGAACCCACAGACCGCCTCTGCCTGGCCTTGGAAGACGATGCCCAGGATCTTCACTGTTGTGTGGTCTAAGTCTTGTGCACTCCAGGGTGGAGGTGGGCAATGGGAACCCAATAGAGAGTAGGACTACCCAGGACCAGCTCTGGGTATCCCTAAGTCCCTCGAGACATTGACACAATTGCCACTTCATCCAGGGGCTACAGGGGATAAGTGGCCTCCTCACCAGACGGTCTCACTGTGTAGCCCTGGCTGTCCTGGAACTTGCTCTGTAGACCAGGCCTGCCTCTGCCTCCTGAGCGCTGGACTAAAAGCATACACCACCACCTGGCTAAAGTGATAGGCATTTAATGCAGGACTATCTGATTGCACTAGCAGTGCCAAGGCCAAAAGTGGGGCCCCATCTGCCTCAGGCCAGCCATGGCAGCAGCGTGCTGGGCTCGATCACCTAGGTACCATCAGGTCCAGTTCCACACAGCTGCCCTCGCCCACCACAAAGGTCCTGAGTTAGGGGTCGGCAGGGAGCAGAACTGACTGAGGACAGAGTGGCACTCAGCACCACTGTGGGACTCACGGCTAGGTGGGGATGTACCTAGCCACAGAGGAGCACAGCCTGTGCCCCGGGGGTGGGCAGGACCAGTGTACTCTGCTCACCCGTGCTGCTGTCCTGCCCCAAATCCGTGATTTGAGCCAGCCAGGCCCAGCCTGGGGGTCAGACAGCAAGGGTGGTGGTGGATGCAGGGGTGCCTGCCGATCAGTGCAGCAGTGGGGAAGTACAAACAGGATCAGAGGGTCTAGATCATTTTTGTTATATAACAAGTTGGGCCAGCCTGAGCTACCTGAGTCCCTGCCTCAAAATACCACAAAAAATAAACACCCAAAAGGTAAAGTGCAACAGATAAAGGTAGTGTTGAAAGCCAGCTATGGTGGAGGAGACGTTATATGGGCAGGCATTGGGGAGCACCTGTAACGACTGACTGGGAAAGGCCTGGGGTGGGTAATGAAGAAGTCAGTGTGGGAGGCTGAGGTGTAGCCTGTGCCAAAGCCCTGCTGACAGAACCAGGCAGGTTTTCCCAGTGTCCTCTGAGGATGACACGGGTGGACCTCTATTCACAGCACTGTCGGGGCTGGAGCTAGAAGACCATAAGTGCCAGGGCAGCCTGGGAACTGACCCATGAGGACAGCAGGGGGAAGTAGCAGGGGCTAAAGAGGCTGATGTCCCATGAGCCGGAGGATCATGGGTCCCCCAGCCCTGGCCACGTCCTCAAGTCTAGAGCCCCCATCACTCTTTACTACCATAATGGCTTCATTCCATCTAGATGACCTCCAGGAAGCCCTCCAACTGCTCAAAGGACACACGGCCCTAGGGCAGGCAACACCAGCTCCATGATACCTCCTTCTCCACCCAGTCCCACACCATCCTCACTTCTGCCTGGACCTCCAGGTCTCGAGTCCTGAGTCAGTGCTGCTGTGGGCAGCAACTGCTATCTATCAGGGCCTGCCTACCCTGGAAGTGGGGGAGAAACCAACATGGACCCCCAGACAAACAGGGGTACAGCCTGGTGGAAAGGGAATCAACCTGGGGGCTAGCTCAGGCTGCTGTGTGTCCTTGGATGAGTCCCTTGCTCTCTCTGGTTACTGGCTGTCCATGTGCCCTGGTCTCCAGCTGGTCTCTCCCTCCTTTTCCCCTCCCCCTCCGGGTGCTCAGGTGACATATGGGTTCAGTCCGACTGTGTCTGGGGCCATGCTGGGAGGGTCTAGGCCAGGGCTAAGGAAGCCTGTGAAATCTTGGGCTTTGGAACTTGAGAAGTCACAGCCTAAGACCTAGGATCAGCACCCTTACCGAGCAGCCCCTCAGGGTGTGGGGACCCTGGGAGGGGGTGCCCTGGTGAGAGGCAGGCGGGCAGGCTAGATCTCTTTGTTCAAGTTGCTGGTATACAGAGGAGCATGCTCTCCCGGAGATCAGGTGACCGAGGTCCCTGGGGGGTAGGGGCACAGTGATGCATTGTGGGGCAGAGTGACGGCTGGCTTGCTCGGCAGGAAGGAAGCCTGTCATGCAGGCGGGGAGGCCAGGGGCCAACCTCTTGGCACTTAGGTCTCCCTCAAGATGACACCCAGTCAGCTTGGCCCCAAGGCTCCTGACAGCAGGGGGGCAAGCTTGTGGCACTTGGAGCATGACAGGAAGGGCAGGGTGGGCAGACTGGAGGCTCTGCCTAGAAGCCCCCATCAGCATCGTAGGTTTCAAGAGAAGGGTGGAGCCTCAGTAAGGGGATGGGGCCTCTAATCACAGAAAAGTCCTGGACCATGCCAGAAGGTACAACCACTGCTGTCCACTGTCCTTCCTCCAGCAGCCCCAATTTAAACACAGCCCCCCACCCCTACCCCGCGCCAGTCCTAGGATAGGAGGACATGGCCTTGCTACAGTAGAAGAGTGCTACCCAGGCTGAAGGGAAGGCCCCTAAGCACCACGTGGTGTCAACAGAAGGCACTGCCCATCTCTGAGCCAGCCCAAGTACTGGGGCCCAACCTCTGGGCTTTCACAGAGGCAGGCAGGATGGAGAATGTGGCATTAGGACGTTGGGAGAATCCGAGAAAGTCCCAGGACCTTCTAGGTACACAGCTCAGGGCAGCCTCTGTGGCTACAAGCCTACTTGGCAGTGCGCAGAACACCAGGCGCTGTAGAGGGCTCGGAGGCCATCCTTGCCTCAACAGGGAGGATGGGGTCTGACCGACCAGTCTATGACCTGGTACCCTGAGAACTTGGAACTTAGCATCTATTTTTCTTTTTCTTTCTTTTCTTTTAAAAATCAGGGTCTGGGGGCTGGAGAGATGGCTCAGCGGTTAAGAGCATTCATTGCTCTTCCCGAGGTTCTGAGTTCAAATCCCAGCAACCACATGGTGGCTCACAGACATGAGTAATGGGATCTGATGCCCTCTTCTGGTGTGTCTGAGGACAATAGTGTACTCATATACATAAAATAAATAAATAATTCTTTAAAAACAAAATGTCATTTAAAAAAAAAAAAATCAGGGTCTCTTTGCCCAGGCTAGCCTCAGAATCATGGCAATCCTCTTGCCTCAGCCAACCAAGTGGGGGGTGAAAGGTTATGCATGCTAGTGAATGCTTGGCTCACTTTTCAACCTACACCCTCAGCCACACCCTCCGAGGTCTTAGTTTGTAGCCCAGTCTAGCCCCGAAGTCTGCAGCCCAGTCTAGCCCCTAAGTGATGAGAAGGCCAGGATGTGCTTGCTGCCCTGCCTCCCACGCCATGTGCTTTAAGCTACTAGGTTTGGGGAGGCTGGTCATGGGGCACAGTGCTGAGACTGCTTTGGGGGTCTCGGGACACTGCCCACCACTCACCCAGCTCAGTGGGCTTCAGCAACTCGTCCAGCATGTTGAAGAAAGGCAGCTTTACCAGGCGTACCTCCGGCTTAAGGGCCTTGGTGGGCAGGCGCCCCAGTCCATTCAAGTACTTCCCGTACAGCACGGGGTAGTCCACGGTGGGTCCTGACAGGGGAGTCCTGGGCATGGAGTGTAGTGCCAGGGGATCCAGGGGCCGTGGCGCCTGTGGGCCGGGCTCTGCACTCTTCTTGGCATAGCGAGTCTCATACAGCTCTTTGATCTTCTTGAAAAGCTCCGGGCTACAGTCAAACTGCACCAGCTGCAAGGCCCTGGTCACCAGCTCATGCTTCAGCCCGCTCTTGCTACGACCTACAAAGCCCAGCAGCATCTGCAGGTCTGACACTCGGAAGCTCATCACCATGTTCTGCAAAGGGGAACCACAGCAGCTCTCAGGGATTTGATCCTCTAACCTGCATCTCCCCTCGCCCCACAGCTCCCTTCCTGCTTCCTATAAGTGCTGTTCCAGAGTAGGTATGGCCTGCTAGTCTCAGGCAAGGACCCTGGGCACCATAGGCGGAGACAGGTCTTCCAATAAGGCACCCTGGGTTCTGCCCTTGGTTTTTAGCCAACCATGCCAGGAGTACCCCCCAAGGCACCACCAGGGTACCCAGGAACAGAATGGGTGCACATGAGAACAGCCAAACTGAGCAGTGACCTAGCTAATGACAAGGTGACACAGATGGGCAGGCCTAGGAATGCACTTACGGGATGTTTCAGGCAAAAGGAAACCAACCAGAGCATAAGGGGATTCCAGAGCATGACCCAGGCCCTCTGGCAGGACACCTGCACTCAAGACAGCTGATGGCTGCGGGCATGGCAGGGCCCCACAGATACAAGGACTGGGCATCCCTGACAGGTCAGCTGGGTCCAGGGTCTCTTGTGTTAAGTCCTGATTCTGGTCTCCACTGAATGAAGAGTGGAGGTAGAAAGGGACTTCCACAGAGCTGGGACACATACCCCAAGTAGCATGAGGAGACAGTCAGGTGACCCAGTCTGTGAGCCCCAAAGAAACCTGTAAAGCAATACAGAAAGCCCACCTGACCAGCCCAGGAGTCTGGGATCTGTCCCATTGGATGTCCACCTGGTCACTTGGGGTGCTGAGCACTACCTAACATGGCCCTTGGGACCAAAAGCAGTGTCCTAGGGAGTACTGAAAAAAACCTGAGATCTGGGGTACCAGCTACTACAGCATGACTTAAGTACTCCTGGTATTACAGGGTGGGCTGGAGTTTGACCTGGTTACTACCAAGCTTCCCAGACCTCTGGAGGATTGTAGGGAAGCCCGGACTCTCCAGGGACTCTAGGGTATGTGGCTCTTGGGCACACCTAATGTGGCCTTCACTTCCTCCTGCACGCAGGGACGAACAACACATAGTTAGCACATTCGTACCCAAACCCTCACAACTCAGGAGAGGTAAGTAAGGTAGGAGCCCTCGGTGGTTCAGTCAGAGCAGGGGCTTTGTGGTCCCAGTGGTTACCAGGAGCTCCATCACCGAGGATGCATGGCAGCATGAGAGCAGCCAGGTCGCTACCATATGGTCTGGGTCAGGTTTCTTAGCAGCTGCCATGGCCCAAGCAGCCTGCTAAGGAACAGCAGGGCATCGGACAGGTGCAGGAAGAAGCCTACATCCATCGTCCAGAGTGCATTTCCCGCCCTGGCACAGACTGCAGCATCAGCGCCATGACTTCTGGAGCCTTCAGCCGGGGTGTGATGTAGAACGACAGCCCAGACACAGACACAAGTGGCTGCACTCAGCTGTGTCACTAGCCAAGGGTCTTCAGAAAGCTGAGATACACAAGGGCAAAAGGTTGAAGGCTTCACTCCAGCCTGTGGCAGGGACCACTCATCTGCAGGATGGAGCGTGGTCCATTCATTCACAAACACCACAATCGCCTCCTGGAAGCCCCAGTGGACCTCAGAAGACAGACTCTCTGGCCTGTTGTGACAGGCTGGAGGATAGCTACAGGAGAAGTGGAAGTACTACCATCAAACTTCAAGCACTGTGAGGGCCATGACAGGAGCCCCTCTGGATCATTTCAGAGCTGCAAAGAAGGGACAAGTTCACCTAACTAAGGTGGAGGAACGGTCTAGCTGACAGAGGGTCAGCAACTTTTATTTCAAGGATCTAGACAGCAAAGAAGCAATTACAGCCCTTATCGCTGAGGGGGGAGGTGGGTACAGAGGCATTGGCCTCCCCCAATGTTCTAAGGATGCTACAAGAGGGAATTCAAGCAGTAAAACTGGGTCCCAGACCCACAGTTCACATGTACCCATCTCAAAGTTCTGTTCCCCAAGAGTTTATGTAAATGGTATAGATTTTGGGTGAGTGAACAGGGGGGAAGATGGTTACACTTTTTAAAAATTTTTTGGAGATAGGGTTTCTCTGTGGAGCCATGGCTGTCCAGTAACTCACTTTGTAGACTAGACTGGCTTTGAACTCAGGGAGATCTCCCTGCCTCTGTCTCCTGAGTCCTGGGATTAAAGGCATGTACCACCACACCCGGAGTGCACTTTTTATTCAGAGTCTCTAGAATCACTCTAAGGGTCCTGGTGGGGAGGGAAGAACCATGTAACAAAAGAGACAGGAAAGGAGGGTGGGCAAGTCAGGATCTTATTGGTAGGAAGATGCTTGAGGAAGACTGAGGGGCTGGAGCCTTGGCAGGGAGACAGCGTAGAACTGGATGAAAGCTAAGCCAAGCTGTACTCCGGGAAGGTTTAATGGGACTCAAGAAGGTCAGAGCCCTGGTACCTTAATGCAGAAATGGGGGAAACAACCCTAAACAGTGCTCCCCTGGACTCAGTCAAGGTGTCTCGTGGGGATCAATCTGAGGAACACATAAAAAGAAGAGGGTGGTGGGTCCAGCGGGCTACACCAGGCAGCAGTAAAACCCTACAAGATGATTCACTAGGATGTAGAGGTTAGAGAGTGAGGCAGGATCATTGGAGGCTGGCAAGTGGGGAGCGGGGCTCGAGGGGTGGGTCTCTAAAATGAACTTGGACACTTATAGTTGGGTTGAGTCTGGAGTCTGACTTATTCAGTAGTGGGAGGTGTCAGTACGGGCCCAGAGAATCAGAGCACTTGTGGAAATCCCTGCAGACCTTCCCCATGCTGGCCTTTAGGGGAGGAAAGGGGGGGGCACCCGGACCTGAGTCCTACTCGTTGCCTTGGAAACCCGATGGAGAAGTCACTGCATTCCTTCGGCTTCCAAGACCACAGAAGGACCCCCACTTCTGTCCCAATGGAGCTCACCCAAAAGAGGACAGTGCCTGTTCCCGGGAGGCTGTGTATTCGCAGCCTGTAGGAAACCCAGTTCGGGTCGGTAAAGAAGTGACAGTAGACGGCGGGGACACCCCAGGAGGGTGCTGGCGACCCCGCCCCCGGTCTCCCCGCCCCCCGCCCGCAGGCTCAGCCCGCGTCCTGGTCGCACCCTCGCCAGCCCGCGGCGCCACACCCCGCCCCCCGCCCTCCTAGCTCCCTGCGAGGAGCGGTCCGTACTCCGCCACCCGCCTGTCCCGGCTGGAGCCACTCTCCCTCACTCACTTTGGCCTCCACCAGCTCTGCCGCCATCTTGGCCACTAGCGTCCCCCGCGCCGGGAGGCCCCAGCCGTCGCGTCACGTGAGGGCCCTCGACTGTGGGGCGGGACCTGCGCGAGAGCCAATAAAAGCAAGTGCTGGCTCCTTTCTCCACGCCCCCGCGCCTGAGAGGCGGGAGGAGGCATCGCGCGCACGCGCCCCCAGGAACCACCGCCCGAGGATCTAGCCAATCACAACGGACAATTGCCAAGCCCCGCCCCCACAGTTATTTTTCAAGGCGCTGGCTGCTACCACGCCCACTCGGGGAGGAGTCTGGGTGCTTAAAGGCATAGCAGCACTTCCCGCCGCCTCATTTCTCTTGCTTCAAAAAAACCGCTAAATTTTTGTATTTGTATTTATTTAGTATGTACATGTGTGAAAGTCAGAGAACAGTCTAGGAAAGTAGGTTCTCTCGTTCCACTGTGTAGGTCCCAGGGATGAACCGGGGATCAGACCTGAGCCATGCGCCCTTTGCCGTGCTCCCTCGCTCTTACTGACCCCACCTTTTCTAGAGAGCACAGGCCGGACCCCCTGCCTCGTTTTCAAATTGGCTTGCGGTGGCAACAATTGTGGGCTTTTAAAATTGTTTTAAAATTTTGTTTTTTGAGACAGGGTTACCATGACGCCCTGGCTCTGTGACACTCGCTCTGTAGACCAGGCTGGCTTCAAACTCACTGAAATCCGCTTGCTCCAGCTTCCGGAGAATTGGGATTAAAGACAGCCGAATCAAGCACAGCCTAGTCTCGCTTGTTAAGGGCATAGAAGCCCCTCCAGCAGCCCCCCCCCCCTTTTTTTTTTTTTGGTGATCAAGGCCACGCCCACTCTCCTGTGGTCTGTTTTATTTATATATTGTGGGAAACTTGCTCATTTTTTGGTCGTCCAAAGACAATTTAAGGAGTTTATAGTTCCACAATATGGGTTCAGGGAATGGAATTCAGGTCATCAGGTTTGGAGACTAACGCGAATGGGTGTGGGTGCACGCGTTCTGAGCCTCCTATGTGGAATTCGGAGGACAATTTGGTGGAATTGCTTTCTCCTTTAACCAGGTATCACAAAATGAGTCCCGAGGATCGAACTCCTAATAGGCTTGTGGGCAATCACCATTTCTGGGGCCCTGCTTGGCGTCCTAAGTACTCACAAGCCCCACCCAACTCCCAGGATTTCGACGCTTGCACTAAGGCCACGCCCACTTCTAGCCCCGCTCTGGGTTTTTAAGCCCCGGACCGCGCGGCCTCTTGCTTCCGTTTCATTGGGAGGACTGGACCGCGCCCACGTCCAGCGCCAGGAGGGTGGTCTTAAAGGTGTATGTTCTTCCGGCTATGGTGCATTTTATGGCTCTTGTTTACGCTTGCGTTTTTTGTGAAGAAAAGGCTGGGGATGAACAGAATGCGGCCGGGCAGGTGTCCCTGTTCCCTTCGAGCGGCAGCTGGCAGGTACAGGGCTCTCGTGGCGATGTAGCGGTGGGGTGCGAGCCTTGTCGGACCTGTACAGTACACATTCGGGTTCTGCTTGCACATTCTCCCCTTAGCCTTTCGTGTGTGTGTGTGTGTGTGTGTGTGTGTGTGTGTGTGTGTGTGTGTGTGTTCAGATCGGTTCTGTGCAAACCATTCAATCCTTACTCTTGTTTCTAACTAAATTGAGAGAGAGAGAGAGAGAGAGAGAGAGAGAGAGCGAGCTCTACCAAGCCTGAGGTCTCACTATAAAAAGCCCCCCGTGACTCCCTAGTACCCCAAGATGTAGAGTGAAAACTGATTTCTTTTGAGAACCAGTCTCATGAAGCTCAGCTCACCTGGTAGCTTCTAGCATCCAAGTGCTGGCTTGACAGGACAGGCGCGGCTCACCCACCACACCTTATTCTGTGATGCTGAGAAAGCTCTCCACCAACCAAACCCAGCCAGCCCCTTTTGTACTCTTGTTTGATTTTTTTTTAAAGATTTATTTGTTTTATGTATTGTGTGTTTTTTTTTTCCTCTCAGTTTGTCTGTGCACTTGTGTGCATGGTGTCTCCAGAGGTCAGACCCTCTCTGGAACTGGCTACAGATGGTTGTAGGCCACCATGAGGGTGTTTGAAACTGATCCTGAGTCTCTTGCAAGAGTGCTGTAATCTTCGAGCAGTCTCATCTAACTGTCATACACACCCTACCTCTTCTGAGCTGTACTCCCTTTTTTTGTTGCTTCTTTTTTTTTTGTTTGTTTTGTTTTGTTTTGTTTTTTGGAGACACGGTTTCTCTGTGTGGCTCTGGCTGTCCTGGGACTCACTCTGTGTAGCAGGCTGGCCTCAGACTCAGATCCGCCTGCCTCTGCCTCCGTGACACACAGGATGAATGCTGTGACCACCATCCTGGCTTCCGCTTTGTTTTTTGGACAGGTTTTCTCACAGAACCTCTCGTGCATTGGATGTGCTGAATTAGTTACCACTGATGACTTCCCGTCTCTACCTCCCCTTTGCTACAACGATGGATGAGCCACCACATCTGGATTTTTGCATAGTTTAAGGATTTGAACTTCGATCTGTTATGTGTTCAGCAAATGATTTCCCCACTAAACAACTCTCTGTCTCACCAACATCATTACAGCTTGACAACAACACTTCTCTCAAGAGGTCTGTCTTCCTATTTCCCTTTGGGTTGTTTGTTTGTTTGTTTGTTTTCTTTTTTTTAATTGGCCTTTCAAAATGGACTACATTTCCCAGAACTCTGAAGGCACCCAATATCACATGATCATAATCCATCCAATAAGGGGAGTGATGTGTTCTTCCTCTTTTCCTCTTTCCTCCTTGGCCTAGTCTAAGACAGCGGAATACTGGATCTTGAGGAGGAAGGCCATCTTTTAGAGACTTTAAAAGAAGACAGCAACAGTGAACTTACATATAATAAATAAATAAATAAGCTCTGAAGAGATTCTTTCTTTTTTTAAAGATTTATTTATTTAATGTAAGCACACTGTCGCTGTCTTCAGACACACCAGAAGAGGGCATCAGATCTCATTACAGATGGTTGTGAGCCACCATGTGGTTGCTGGGATTTGAACTCAGGACCTCTGGAAGAGCAGTCAGTGCTCTTTTTTTTTTTTTTTTCTTTTTTTCGGAGCTGGGGACCGAACCCAGGGCCTTGCGCTTGCTAGGCAAGTGCTCTACCGCTGAGCTAAATCCCCAACCCCGTAGTCAGTGCTCTTAACCACTGAGAGCCATCTCTCCAGCCCAGAGATTCTTTTTAATATTTTAATTTTACTGTCTTTTTCTTTCTTCTTTTCAAGACACGGTTTGCCTCGGGAGTCCTAAAACTCGCCTTGTAAACCAGGCTGGCCTCAAACTCTACTCTGCCTGCCTGCGCCTCCTTTGTGCTGAGATGAAATGCTCCGCCACTGCAGGATTCCTTTCATTATTTCTGTGTGAATATACTCACATGAGGGCAGTGACCTCGGAGTCCAGAAGAGGGCGCTCCGCTCCTTGTGAGATCCTGGAGATCCACTCTCCTACCTGGATAGCCATCTCCCCATCCCGGGTGGGCCTAAGTTCCATTGCATTTCACCCTATTTTATCACTCTGTGGCTTTTTTCCTTTGTCACATGCACGTGCAGTGCAGGCATTCGTGTATGTGGGGGTCAGAGGTTGGTATCATGTCTTCCTTTATCTATATTTTGTACTTTTTTGAGGAAGAGACGAGAGATTTTCCAAGGGTCACTGGCAGGCTAGTTTAGCCTCGTGGAACTCCAAGTTCTCCGAGGGCATGCAGAAGATTTTTATGCAAGAACTGGGATTTGAACCCAGATTTTCCTGTTTTTATGGCAAGTACTTGACCAACTAAGCTATGACTCAAGCCTTATTTTTTGTTTGATTTTTTTAAAAAAAATTATTTATTGGCTCGTATAAGCTACAGTGTACTTATATATAATAAATAAATAAATCTTTGAAAAAAGAAAGAAAACTTTTTTAAAAAATCATTTATTTACTTTATTTATATGAGTGCATTGCCACTGTCTTCAGACACACCAGAAGAGGGCATCGGATCCCATTACAGATGGTTGTGAACCACCACGTGGTTGCTGGGAATTGAACTCAGGACCTCTGGAAGAGCAGACAGTGCTCTTAACCACTGAGCCAACTCTCCAGCCCTACTTCATTCTTACAAGAACCCCGTGAAATTTCACTCGTATTATTCACTCGGATGGCCAGAGACATCCAGTAACTTATCCAAGGTCACATAGCATAGCACATTAAAGCAAGACCAGAATTTAAACCTACATCTTCTCTGACCAAACCTTAAATCTGATTTATCTCAATGTATCATATATTTCTCCCCTTCACGGAGGATAGGCAGACCCGAGCACCATGCAGTTGGTTCGCCCTGCCGGCAGGGACCGCTGTATCACACGCCGTGTCCTCCACGCACGCGCAGTGAACCCTTTCTGCGTCTAAGGATCCTATTCCCTGCCGCATCCTTGCCTCGCTCCCGCTCCTGCCTAAACTGATTACTGCAGATCCTGAATGGCTGTCTAGCAGCAAACTCTGCAGATATTAGATGCCCTGCTTCTGGCCGCATGCCCATAGTCGCCTGTCAATCCCTTTGCCCTGTCTCAGCCCTGAACATTGCCCTGTTCTCTTCCCCTCATTAGCTAGCTTCTAGGAATTTGCCAAGAAGGCCAGCCACTGAGAGCAATTCAACTGCTTCTCTCCAAAATGAACTTTAATTACTTAGTCCTGATAGTGGACACTCCTTTAGCCCCAACGCTGGGAGCCCAGAACCAGGGAGAATGTCTGAGATTCCAAGCCAGACCACAATGGTGCCCAGTGAAGCCTTGTCTTGGTTTTGTTTTCAAATACATTCTATTTTAGTTGGGCATGGTAGCCCACACCTTTGATTCTAGAAGTTTCAAATCAGAGGCAGGCAGATGTCTTGTGAGTTGAGGCCACCCTGGTCTACATAGTGAGTTTCAGGCAAACCAGAACTAGGTAGAGAAGCCCTGTCTCAAAAAACAACAAAAGGGGTTGGGGATTTAGCTCAGTGGTAGAGCACTTGCCTAGCAAGCGCAAGGCCCTGGGTTCGGTCCCCAGCTCCAAAAAAAAAAAAAAAAAAAAAAAAAAAAAAAAAAAAAAAAAAAAAAGACAAAAACAAAAAGTGAAATTACTCCTTTTGAGCGAGGGTCTCCTGTAGCCCAGAATGACGGGATCTTCTTGGCCCTTCTTCCACCTGTTTCCTTCCTGGTCCCTGCAGGGTTTGAGATGGCAGGCAGGCCCTGTACCTGCTTGGTCAATACTCTACCTGCTCAGCTCAGCTCAGCTTGATTGACACTTTGTTTATTATTAATGTGTGCACGATGTCTGTGCCACACATATATGTGGCTCAGAGAAGTTCCCAGAGTGGCTTTGCCTTTCCACTGTGGTTTTGGTGTCAATCTGAGGGTATCAGATTTGTGTTCTCAGTCTTTAGTTTGAGAGAGTATTGCTGGGAAAGCAGGGTTGGCTAAGAGTTTCCCACAGTCTTTCATCTTTGAACACTTTGGAAGAGCAGGCTAGGCCAGCCACCTCCACCCTCAATCCCCTTTATTTGTTTGTTTGTTTATTCATTTATTTTTCTGAGATTAAAGGCATGTGCCTGTTACCACCTGGCCTTTCAACTTTCTCTTTAGGTTTTGAAACAATGTTTCTATATAGCTCAGGCTGGCCTTGAACTCACATGGCTGAGCATAATCTTTTTTTTTTTTTTTTTTTTTTTTTTGGTTCTTTTTTTCCGGAGCTGGGGACCGAACCCAGGGCCTTGCGCTTCCTAGGTAAGCGCTCTACCACTGAGCTAAATCCCCAGCCCCGGCTGAGCATAATCTTGTGCTTCTGTTCCTCCAGTTTCCAGCTGGTGGGATGAGAGACATACACTGCCACCGCCAGTTTATATGAGCTTCTCAGCTGCTAGGAAAATGCTCTATACCCTGGGCCCAGCCCTAGATGGCTCCATCTCTGGGAATATTTGCCCTGTCTCGTTGCAAAGGCCCCACTCTCTCTAGAACGAGCTGTCAAGGGTTTCTAACACTGCAGGGACCTCTCTGCTCTTCAATAAAATAGACAGACAGACAGACATATCAGGGTGGAAAATTTCCGACCATAGCGCGCATGCGCTGGCTGGGGTAACAGTTGACTGGAATGGAGTCAAATACTCTGGTGTAGATGGTCCTTAGTTCTGGAGCTTAGTTCTTGACTGCCACTGCTTGGGTGGCTCCGCGTTCTTGCCACTCAACAGACATGTTTCTTGTCACCGGCCTCAGCGGTGCTCTTGTTGAAACTGAGATCACGTTTTAATAAAGCAAACAGAATAAGACCGCAGTGGTGGAGGCGGGTGCAGGTTAATTTTAGAGCCAAGATTCGCAAACCGCATTGCTTAATTTACTTATTTTAGGCTGGGACACCTCCCCTCCTGGAGGAGCCTGGAAGGGAAAGATGTATCCCCTTGCTGAAACTGAGGGAACTTGGAACAAGGCTTCCCCCAGGGGAGGTAGTCAGCAAGGGTCGAACGCCGAACAATGAGCATCTATTGTGTGCAGAAGGCTGCGCGCCCAGGGTCAGGCGGGGACAGCCTCGCTCGCGGTCCTGCGGCGCCTCCTGCTGGACGCACGCGGCACTGCCAGTGTGGAGGACTCAAAAAAAAAAAAAAAACAAAAAAAAACCCAAAAAACACTTTGTCCTTTGTTTAGGTATGGGGTGTGGGGCGAGACAGAAGGGTTGCTGCTAGTAATGGGCTACAGAAAGAAACCTTGTCAAAAGGTGCAAAAAATTAGGAGACAAGTGACAAAAATCTAGGAGACAACAGGTTTTGTTTCATTTTGTTTTTCAAAGAAGGTCTCCTGTAACCCAGGATGGCATATTAGAATCCACTGTGTAAGGAAGAATGGCCTTGAGTTCTTGTTACCCCAGCCTCCGTCTGCCAGGCAGTGGTGGGCTGACAGCTGGCTGCCACCAGCCGAGCTCCACGCGCTGATCTATCCGTCTATTTATTTGTTTGTTTGTTTTTAAGACAGGGTTTTCCGGTCTAGACCTGTCTCTTCTGGAAATCACTCTGTAGCCCAGGTTAGCCTTGAACAAAGATCTCCTTTCTTTGCCTTCTAAGTGCTGGGATTAAAGGCGTGCACCACGGCGTTTCGTTTTTTATCATTATTGTTGCATTCTTGCCCGCAGGAGGATCAGGCATTCAAGGACAACCAATACAGCTAACCCAGTTGAGGGCCAGCCTGTTCTACCAGAGATCATGTCTCTGGAAAAAAATAACTTCAGAAGAGCGAGGTGTGTTGGCACACGCTTTAACTGGGCACAGTTCAGGCAGGCATATCTTCGGGTTTTGGGGCCATCCTTGGCTGCACCCATAGACCTTGGTTCCAAAACAAGGAAGAAAGTGTAATAAAAATACAGGCAAGGTTTAGCAGAAATAAATCTGTGGCCCTAAGGGTCGCTTTCTCCAGCTTTTCCCAGAGGTGTCAAATTACATAACAGTCTCAAACCTAGGCCCAACCCACTGACGGGTCCGAATTTCAAAGTCCTTTTTATTGACTTACAAGGTTTTCAAGGAAAATCTTGGAAGTAACTGTGTTCCGAAGAATCTACGTTTAAAAACCGACCCCTGGATCTTTGCCTTGGGTCCAAGGACCGAGCTGGCCACGCCCCAGCCGCGCCGCAGCCACTCCCAAGGCAGTTCAAGTGTTAAGCCCGAAAGGTAGAGCTCTGCGCATGTGCACACCCGTCCATAGCTGGGTCCCAGCCAACCAGGCCGGAGGAGCACCCGCGCCGTCACGTGACGTGCCCAACCGGCGTCGACCTATAAAAGGCCGGGCGTTGACGTCAGCGGTCTCTTCCGCCGCAGCCGCCGCCATCGTCGGCGCGCTTCCCTGTTCACCTCTGTATTTGAGAATCCGACGCCATCTGCCACCATGGTGAGTGTCCGCGGCGCGGCAAGACTTGGGGACTGAGACGAGTCTTCGGGGCAGCGGGAGGTGGCCGGAGCGGGACCCGGAAAAGAAAGGAGACATGGCTGCCTCTGCATGGGTGGCGGGACGTGGTCGGCTCGCGGCGCCATATCTGCACCTCCTCTGCCCGTCTTTGGGAGTGTCGGCCTCCTGAAGTTGGAGTGTTTTCTCTAATTCCTTCGTCCAGCTCTCCTTTCCGAGAACGCTGGGGTGGCTGTGGGAGGGGCGGCGTTTGCTGATGTGGCAGCGGACATAATGCTGTATAGCCCTGTGCCCATGGTGACAGGGTGATGGTGCTCCCGGGAAGTGACAGCCTGCAGGGGTGGCTCACATGGAGACCTCTAGTGAGCTGAGCGTCTTCCGCCCTGGCCTTTATCTCCTTCCTTGGTCCGCACAATGGAACCGGTCCCCTCCAAGCTGAGAAAATGGCTCATGGGCCTAGGGGCCTATTGTGGCCTTTGATCCCAGCATTTGACCTTGGCGCACAAGGCGGGTTGGCAGTGTGTAGCAGGCGAGGTTTTGTCGGCCTGTGTGGGCCCCATCTCGTGCGGGCCCCCTGTCGCCTGCATTGTTGGACTGCTGGGGTGGCAGTCCAGCTTGGCGTTGATTACGTGGTGCGGTCTCAGCCTAGGCTCCCTGGTACTCTTGTTCTAGTTGTCATTTTGGTTAGGGTTGGGTTCCTGACACATCTGGTGACTCTTGATGCTTCTTAGGTGGTAGGCTTGTAGGTGTGAGTCGAATGAGCGCCAGTTTTGGGGAGACAGCTCTTTGGAACCCCACAATGGGGTGCTATCGACCCGAGTTCCCAGAATCAGTCCTGACCGCCCTTCCCCCACCACAGGTGAACTTCACAGTAGATCAGATCCGTGCCATCATGGACAAGAAAGCCAACATCCGGAACATGTCAGTCATCGCTCACGTGGACCACGGCAAGTCCACGTTGACCGACTCCCTTGTGTGCAAGGCTGGCATCATCGCCTCTGCCCGAGCCGGGGAGACACGCTTCACTGACACTCGAAAGGATGAGCAGGAGCGCTGCATCACCATCAAGTCCACGTGAGTGTGAGGGGGAGGGGTCCCTCATCCCCCAGCCCGTGTAGATGAGATATGTCCACCAGCCTGATGATTGGCTACCAGTGGTGCTGTGGGGTGAAGGGACCCAGGAGCGGTTTCATCTGGTGGCCATGTCTGGGCTGACGTCCCCTTTCCCCCCCTTAGTGCCATCTCCCTCTTCTATGAGCTCTCCGAGAACGACCTGAACTTCATTAAGCAGAGCAAGGATGGCTCGGGCTTCCTCATCAACCTCATTGACTCTCCAGGTCATGTGGACTTCTCCTCAGAGGTGACCGCTGCTCTGCGTGTCACTGATGGAGCACTGGTGGTGGTGGACTGTGTGTCTGGTAAGCCATGTTGGTGGGCACTGTTATAGACGGCTCTTTTCATGGTACAGTAGTGGCAAAGACAAATTCTGCTCAAGGTGAGGGTGAATTGAGCTGTTATCTGAAGTTGGGCATGGTGGTCCCCATGTATGTCTGGGCAGGATGGCGGTGAGGTCCAGCTGCATGTAGTAGCAGTTACCTTTAATTCCAGCACTGTGAGGTACGTTGATCTCTAGGTTCAGGGCCACCAAGGCCTGTCTGGGAAAGGTGAGAAGGGCTAGTAGCATGAGGCTCATGCTCTCAGGAAGGTCCAGGCTGGGAACAGCACCTGCAGCTGTGCCTGCTGGGGACCACCACTGTGCACCCTGGTGAATGCCTAAGCAGGTTCTTAGACAAGCCCACTCGGGTCTTGGCATGGAGGACAGCTGTGTTGGTCATCACTGCCTGTACTGTGCAAGGTTTGGGAGTGTGCATAGCTGAGCAGTCCCTGCACTCCCGCAGGTGTCTGTGTGCAGACAGAGACAGTGCTGCGGCAGGCCATCGCTGAGCGCATCAAGCCCGTGCTGATGATGAACAAGATGGACCGGGCCCTGCTGGAACTGCAACTGGAGCCTGAGGAGCTCTACCAGACCTTCCAGCGCATCGTGGAGAACGTCAATGTCATCATCTCCACCTATGGCGAGGGCGAGAGTGGACCCATGGGCAATATCATGGTGTGAAGCTACTCTTCTGGGGGGAGCGGTCAGGGCTGTGCTCCCTGGGAATCCCTGGGCCCACACATGATGACGGAAATTCTTCACTTTGACCTGATGTCTGTTGAAGAAACTCAGTGTCTGAGGCTGTGGGCTTGTGGCTGGGCTGGCTGCTAGCCAACTTTGCTGGCTAATTGCTGCTTTCCTCCTCAGATCGATCCTGTCCTGGGCACTGTAGGCTTTGGCTCTGGCCTGCATGGGTGGGCCTTCACACTGAAGCAGTTTGCAGAGATGTATGTGGCCAAGTTTGCAGCCAAGGGTGAGGGCCAGCTGGGTGCAGCTGAGCGGGCCAAGAAGGTAGAAGACATGATGAAGAAGCTGTGGGGAGACCGGTAAGAACAGGGCATGGGACAGCCTCCGGTGCCACCCATCACCTATGTCTGTGCCATGTGCCGATGCTATGTGACCTCTCTGTGCTAGGTACTTTGACCCGGCCAACGGCAAGTTCAGCAAGTCAGCCAATAGCCCAGACGGGAAGAAACTTCCCCGCACCTTCTGCCAGCTCATCTTGGACCCCATCTTCAAGGTGTTTGATGCCATCATGAACTTCAGGAAGGAGGAGACAGCCAAGCTGATCGAGAAGCTGGACATCAAGCTGGACAGTGAGGACAAGGACAAGGAGGGCAAACCACTGCTGAAGGCTGTGATGCGTCGCTGGCTGCCTGCTGGTGACGCCCTGCTACAGATGATCACCATCCACTTGCCGTCCCCGGTCACTGCACAGAAGTACCGTTGTGAGCTGCTGTACGAGGGCCCACCTGATGACGAGGCCGCCATGGGTATGAACCAACCGTGCGGTCGTCCTGCTCAGCCCTGGGCCTTCCCAGCCTTAGCAATTGGCTGATGTGGGTTCCCACCTCTCCTAGGTATTAAGAGCTGCGACCCCAAAGGCCCCCTAATGATGTACATCTCCAAGATGGTGCCAACATCTGACAAAGGCCGCTTCTATGCCTTCGGTAGAGTGTTCTCTGGGGTGGTGTCCACAGGTCTGAAGGTCCGGATCATGGGCCCCAACTATACACCTGGGAAGAAGGAGGACCTGTACCTGAAGCCTATCCAGAGGTGGGTACTGTCCTTACTCTCCTGAGCCCTGGCTGCTTTCCAGGAGAGTCCTTTGACATCTGCCTTCCCTTTAGGACCATTCTGATGATGGGCCGCTATGTGGAACCCATTGAGGATGTGCCCTGTGGCAACATTGTGGGGTTGGTCGGAGTGGACCAGTTCCTTGTGAAGACCGGCACCATCACTACCTTTGAGCACGCTCACAACATGCGGGTGATGAAGTTCAGCGTCAGCCCTGTCGTCAGGGTGGCAGTGGAGGCCAAGAACCCAGCTGACCTGCCCAAGCTGGTGGAGGGGCTGAAGCGGCTGGCTAAGTCTGACCCTATGGTGCAGGTATGTGCCACTAGCTCACAGGCTTGCTGGGGTTAGAGGGGATGCCTGGGGAAGGGGGGTTGCTGACAACTGTCCCCACAGTGCATCATCGAGGAGTCTGGGGAGCACATCATTGCTGGTGCTGGAGAGCTGCACCTGGAGATCTGCCTTAAGGACCTGGAGGAGGACCATGCCTGCATCCCCATCAAGAAATCTGACCCTGTCGTGTCCTACCGGGAGACAGTCAGTGAGGAGTCCAACGTGCTCTGTCTTTCCAAGTCCCCAAACAAGCACAACAGGCTGTACATGAAGGCCAGGCCCTTCCCTGATGGCCTAGCAGAGGACATCGATAAGGGTGAGGTATCTGCCCGCCAGGAGCTCAAGGCGCGTGCCCGTTACCTGGCCGAAAAGTATGAGTGGGATGTTGCTGAAGCCCGCAAGATCTGGTGCTTTGGACCTGATGGCACTGGTCCCAACATTCTCACCGACATCACCAAGGGTGTGCAGTACCTGAATGAGATCAAGGACAGTGTGGTGGCTGGATTCCAGTGGGCCACTAAGGAGGTGAGTGAGTGGTGGGTGAGCCTGGGTGCTCTGGGTGTTAGTTCCTGAGGGCTGCTGGGGGGCTTGACATACAGCTCTTTGCAGGGTGCTCTTTGTGAGGAGAACATGCGTGGTGTGCGATTTGATGTCCATGATGTGACCCTGCATGCTGATGCCATCCACCGAGGAGGTGGTCAGATCATCCCCACAGCGCGCCGCTGCCTCTATGCCAGTGTGCTGACTGCACAGCCCCGCCTCATGGAGCCTATCTACCTGGTGGAGATTCAGTGTCCTGAGCAAGTGGTGGGCGGAATCTATGGTGTCCTGAACAGGAAGCGTGGCCATGTCTTTGAGGAGTCCCAGGTAGCTGGGACCCCCATGTTCGTGGTCAAGGCCTACCTGCCTGTCAATGAATCCTTTGGTGAGTGTCTGGTCCCTGGAGTTTGCTGATAACCGGGAAACCTGTGGGGGTGGGTGAGGAGCCAGAGGGGCAGAATTCTTTCTCCAATGCCAAACTAGTTAGGGGTGGCCAGGAAATCCAGAGCTAACCTGGAAAGCCTCCCCGGGAGGGATGACAGGACAGCCAAGCATGCCCCAGGGAAGATACCTAAAGGCCTAGGCTACTTAATGAGCCTCCTGTCTTCTGTCTGTAGGCTTCACTGCCGACCTTCGATCCAACACTGGTGGCCAGGCCTTCCCCCAGTGTGTGTTTGACCACTGGCAGATCCTGCCTGGGGACCCCTTTGACAACAGCAGCCGCCCCAGCCAAGTTGTAGCTGAGACCCGCAAGCGCAAAGGCCTGAAGGAGGGCATCCCAGCGCTGGACAACTTCCTGGACAAACTGTAGGCAGCCTGGTACTGCCACACGCTGCACAGTGCCCGCCCATCAGAAGACACCTTGAGACTGTCCCCACAGTGCCCCTCTGGAGGCTGCTGGGGCCATCCTGACATCACTCAGCACTCACTTGCTACCAATTCTATTTATTTCGGAATTACAAGGCAGCGTGAATGGCCCTCTGCAGGCTGGACTGGCAGGCCGTGGGGTGGGCAGCACACGGTGGTTAGCATTTTCAGAGGGAAATAACGCAGATGTCCAAAATTCTAAATAAATGCATTCAGAGGTTTATGGGGTCCATGGCCAAGTGTAATTCCCCCAGAGGGGGAAGTGGGGGAGTGCCTCCAGGAAGGCAGGCAACCCTTAGACCTGCAACCCAGCTGTGCGAATCATTGGAGTAATAAACTCTTCTGTGGTTGAACCCTATGGGCTCCTCAATCCTGTGCTGTGCGCCCCTTCCGGGTACCTCTACCTTAGAGGGTGTCTGGCTTCTCCCACAAGGCTCCTGGTTTCCTTACTAAGGGTGACTTGCAGTGTTAACACCCTTTGCTAACCTGTGTCTTGGTGACAAAATTGATTTTTATTCCAAACTGAGTTCATAGTGCTCCACTCCCAAGGTTTCTCAACCTTGGACCAACTCCATATAGACATCCAGGAGACTGGTCTTTGACACACGCGGCTCCAGGTCATTGGCCTTCAGTCTCATTGCGTTAGCCAATCACATGAGAGTAAGGAGACATCGGCCCAATAAAGGCGTGTTTTCCTGAGGGCAATTTCGAGAGTTCCTGTGAATTGTCCAGTGGGCCAATGAGCACCGGAGTCTAGCCTAGCGTGGTGGCGTCACCAGTCAACGCCCAGTTACGCCGATAGGTCGGATGGTAGCCAATGAGTGGGGGCATCCAGTTTCCGGGTGAGACGTGATCCAGTGAGCACAGGCTTCCTAGTTTTGGGGGCGTGTCGCAACGCAGTCGGCGCATGCGTAGATGAACCCGCAGGGTTTGCACCGGAGGCTCTCGCGGGGGCCTCGCTGGCGCTGGGCGGGGACTCGCGGGCTGAGGACGGTACGAATGGGCTGGGTCCGGGACGGTGTGTCGGGATTCAGGGGACTCGCGGCGAGGGCGTGAACGAGGGGAGGGGACCCGCGAAGGGCATGGCTGTCTCCGTAAGCTCCAACCTCGAGGGGTGGACCTCTAGGACCGGCACCGCTGCTACGCATGCGTTAGGTTTCCGGCGACACTCCTGAGTTCCGGGGTTCGGGTGGGCATGATTGACAGGTGAGGAAGCTGGGAACCCCAAGAGCCAGACGCTGTGGAAGAGTGTTGAGAACCCCACGCTGATTTGGAATTCTGGTTAATCCTCCCTCAGGCTCCTGAGTGCTAGGGTAAAGGGCACACGACACTATACTCTGTTTTATAGTTTTGTATATATGTACTGCTTGAGAGATGTTCTGCTTCTTTTAGTTATATCTGTGCTTGTTTCTGAGAGGGATGTTACAGTGCCTGCAGGTACCTGAGGTGCCTGAAGACGGTGTTAGAAGTCACCAGGCAAGCGCAGGAGATCTAGGTACCAGTGAGCCACCTAACACGGGCACTGGGAACCAAACTCAGGTACTGTGCAAGGACAGCCCACACTCTTACATGTGAGCCATCTCTCTGGTCACTTGAGTTGGTCTCATTGGAGCCTATGCTGGCTTGTAACTCACCAAGTATTTGAGGATGCCCTTGAACTCCTGTCCTTACAGCTCTCCCCTCCCCAGTGCTGGGGTGTCAGGTTTGCTCTACCATGACCAAATTGTGGGTAGGGGCATTGAGTGTCATATATGCTGGGGGAGCCTCTTGGAGGAAGTTAGATCTGTGATAAGCATTTCTTTCCTCTGTCCCCCCAGCTCCTGTGTCCCCAGAATCCTGCAGAAGGACAGCGCCATGTCCACGTTCAGGCAGGAGGACGTTGAGGACCATTATGAGATGGGAGAGGAGCTTGGCAGGTGAGTGGTGTGGTGGGTTGGTGGGGGGTGACTCTGTCCTTCCTGTCCTCTGTATCTTGAAGCAGTGACCGCAAGTTTGCTGGTGGTACCACTGAGCTTCAGAGCCCCAGATGGCAGTGGACCTGAGTTTCTTTTTTTTTTTTTTTTTTTTTTTTTTGGTTCTCTTTTTCGGAGCTGGGGACCGAACCCAGGGCCTTGCGCTTCCTAGGTAAGCGCTCTACCACTGAGCTAAATCCCCAGCCCCAGGACCTGAGTTTCTTTTTTCCTGTGTCCCCTGTGAGCTGTAGAGAGAGACACGGAGGCTTCTGGATGCTACCCTTGAGCCAGAGACAGTGGCTGAGAGCATTGTCTGCTATGGGATTTTTCTAAGTTTGTTTTTTTTTCCCCCCTGTCCTGCTATGTATGCTTGGCTGGTCTGGAGCTTGCTAATCACAGAGATCCACCTGCCTCTGCTTCCCAAGTGCTGGAGCTAAAGGAGCGCAAGCCCACCCCCACCCCACCCCCACCCCCGGCCTTGGTTGTTCTGTTTGTTTTTGAGGCGGGGTCTCATTGTAGCCCAGGCTGGTCTTGAGCTTCTTTGATGTTATTATTACCCATGTGGGTCAACGCTGGGTCTCCCTTTTTTTCTTCAGTTCTGTCCATGGTATGCTGCTCCAAGGGTGTCTCCCGGTGTGCGGGTGTGAAGTTGAGGAGATCATTTTCTGTTTGGATTCTCTTTCTAGGCCAGTTCTCATAGATCCCTCCCACCTCCCACTCCCTCCTCCTCACAGCAGACCCTTCCTCCTTCCGAGGGGCTTCAGACCTTATTTGGCCAGACTTCTGGGAACATCAAGACCCGCCCTATGATGTCACCCTCCTGGAATGTAAATGACCCTTGGTATAAGGCCGGCTAAAGGGAGCCTGGGGAGCCTGAACTGCTCGCCCTGGCCAACCCTCAGGCAGATGCACTGTCTCTTCTTAGCTCAGGCTGGGGGTGTCTGCCACCCCAGCAGTGCTCCAGCTGTGTCATGCACACAAAGAGTCACATGTGCTAGTCACATCTATGAGCTCGCTGCTAGGGAAGTAGAGACATCCCAGGCCGGGGATGTGAGACTCAGACTGAAAAATAAGATGGGGAACTGGAAAGATGGCTCAGCGGTTACGGCACCAGCTGCTCTTGCAGAAGACCCAAGTTGCATTCCCAGCAGTCCCATGGAGGCTCATGGCTGTGACTCCAGCTCCAGGAGTCTGCCACCCACCCCCATCCCACCCCCGCTGGTCCCTGTGGGTAAAACTTGTATGGAAGTAAATAGAGGCCTTCTCAGCACCAGAGGGGGGCATGGGCGATTTAGCCCTTCCTGTCACACCTTGAGGGTGGTTCTGGGATTCTGAGCACCTCACAGGCGTTGATGCTCACCTAGCAAATGAGGGTGTGTTTGTGTGTAGCCCACACATGCCGTCCAGTGTAATTTCCAAAGAGTGTTTATGGTGTATACCGCAGTGTACACTCACTGTCTGGATCTCTGTGCTTTTGTTTTTTAATTTCTAAAAAGACTTATTATATGTACAGTGTTCTGATGCGTGTATGCCTGCAGGCCAGAAGAGAGCTCCAGCTTTCATTACAGATGGCTGTGAGCCACCATGTGGTTGCTGGGATTTGAACTCAGGACCTCTGGAAGAACAGTCGGTGCTCTTAACCACTGAGCCATCTCTCCAGCCCCTTATTTGTTCATTTTTAAGAGACATTTGTTGTACGTATGTGAGTAGCAGCCATAGGACTTGTGTGGAGGTCAGAGGGTGGCTTGCGGTCCCAGGTGCATGAGCAGAAGTCAGGGCTGCTGTCAGGTGTCCATTCTAGATAAGCAGATAAGCAGGTATGGTGGGGTAGGCACAAGAGGACCAGGATCAGCTAGGGAGTGAATTCAACGTCAGCCTTGGGAAGCTAAGGACAGTGTGGATGAGGGGAGGCTGCTGAGGCTGCATCATACCTGCCATGACTCCACCAGCTCTGCCTGTCCTTGAGTAGCCTTGAATGTGGTCATTCCTGCAGAGACAGACAGACACACAGACAGGATGGACACTGTCCCATTGCATCCATCAGTCATTGCTGGAAGGTGAGGTATGCTGCTCATCTGGGTTCTTGGTGGTCATGTGGGGCCTTTGAGCTACTGCGTCTGCGGGCCGGGTGCACGTGTGGGACACACACCATGGCTCTGGGGCATCGTAGGCCAGAGCCAGGTACTGGACCTGTAGCGACAGCTGCCTGCCTGTGGTACAGCTCCAGCTTTGTGCTGCTCTGTGTGGCAGTGGCCGAACACTGTCCTTGGCTGAGGTGGGGATGGTGGTGGCACTTGCCTCACAGGGCCATTGCATATGTGCAGCCCTTGCGTGCATTGCAGCATGAAGCCAGTTAGCACCCGCTGGAGGAGGTCATGTCCCTCGGACCTCTCTGTGACCCCGCTCTCCCATGAGCTGCTGGAGTCGGTCCTGGTCAGGGTGCAGGACAGTGCCTACAGATGCTCTCCAGGCCTCTTTCCCCTGGTGCATTCGGTCCCCCCACTGTGGACGGCTACACACACGCCAAATCCTCTTCACAGATACTCAGGTTCTCAGGAATAGCCACTTGGGTTTTCTTTTTGATTGGTTTTGGATTTTGTTTTGTAGCACTGGTTATGCTAGAACTTGATATGTAGATGAGGTTGGCCTTGAACTCACAGAGATCCTTCCGCCTGTGAATACATACATCTAAGCCAGGCGTGGTCAGTTCTCTCCTCCCACTTTGTGGTTTTCTATGTTGCTGCTTTCACCCACTGAGTCACCTCACCAGCTCCATGGTGTATGAGGCAGTGTCTCGTGTAGCCCAGGTTAGCCTCAAACTCACCATGTAGCCAAGGATAACCTTGAATTTCTGATTCCCCCACCTCTATGTCCCTAGTACTAGGATGATAGGCATCTTGTTTTTTTTAAAAGACATTTATTATATATATAGTGTTCTGCCTGCATGTATGCCTACGTGATAGAAGAGGGCATCAGATCCCATCACAGATGGTTGTGAGCCACCAGGTGGTTGCTGAGGATTGAACTCAGGACCTCTGGAGGAGCAGCCAGTGCTCTAACCCTGAGCCATCTCTCCAGTCCACCCATTTATGATTTGAGGTTCTGGGAAGACATGCTGTTGTGCCAGCTGCTGTGAGAATGTGGGCTCTGGAGGTGAGGGCCAGCCTGGCTCCTGTGACCAGACTTTTTCTCATTCTAAAAACAAAAGAACCAATAGCCAAAGGTAATTTGTTAAAAAACAAAACTGGTATGATCACAGTCTCTGCCTTCCCAGCCCTCAGGACGCTGAGGCTAGCCTAGGTTACGTGGTAAGGTTCGGCTGTTGAGACGAGAAGTCTAGTAGCTTAAACTGGTGGTATGCAGCTCTATTCCTGGGCAGGGTGGAATCGTCAACTTACCACAGATAGGGAGCCAATGGCAGGCCAAGGCAAGACACCACCAGAGTCCAGGGGTGAATCTTATTGGGAGGAGAAATGACGCAGACAGCTGCATCACCAAGGCCCACCCCAGAATGGGTGACAGCTCAGAAACCTGGGCCCCCAGGGCAAACTGTACAGCAAACTGGCAGCTCCATTATGGGTATCCTCCTTCTGGGGTAACTGGGTTCCCTAATGCTCTCCCAGGCAGCCTGGCTGGTCTGAGTCAGTCCAAGTCCTTACTGTTTATGTGGGTTTTTTGGATTTGCTTGTTTTATACGGGGAGAGGAGCAGTACATTTGGTCGGCTTCAGGGATTTTCTGAAACTGCTGAGATGTTCTCTGTTTTCAGGAGCCTTGCTCTCCAGGGTAGGTTTTCACTTTAGAGGATGGGTACATGGGGGTTGGGGATTTAGCTCGGTGGTAAAGTGCTTGCCTAGCAAGCACAAGGCCCTGGGTTCTGTCCCCAGTTCGGGGCGGGGGGCGGGAAGAGGATGGGCCCACAGCAGTTGGGCTTGAGTGGAGATGCTCCTGCCTCTGCTCCTGCGTTAAAGGCATGCTCACCGTGCCTGTGTGAGGGATACCATTTTTATGTCACTTTTTTTTGAGACAAGGTGTCTTACTGAACCTGGAGCTCGCCCCTCAGGGCAGCTGGACTCCCTCTCAGACCTCCTTCTTTCTCTCCCTCAGCACGGGATTAACCTCACTTGACTGTTCTTGGGTCCCCGGTGCCGGGCCAGCGTCCTCTCCCTCAAGGCAATCCCCAAGTGTCTGTCATGAGGCTCTTTGGGCAGTTCTGTTGTTGTGGGAAACCTGGGAACAGATGCACAGAGGCTGGGGTACAGAGTCCTGCCTTCCTCTGGGTCTGCAGCGCTTAGCTGTTCCTTCCCCCACAGCGGCCAGTTCGCCATCGTGCGCAAGTGCCAGCAGAAGGGCACCGGCATGGAGTACGCGGCCAAGTTCATAAAGAAGCGGCGCCTGCCGTCCAGCCGGCGCGGTGTGAGCCGTGAGGAGATCGAGCGCGAGGTGAGCATCCTGCGCGAGATCCGCCACCCCAACATCATCACGCTGCACGATGTGTTCGAGAACAAGACAGATGTGGTGCTGATCTTGGAGCTGGTGTCCGGCGGCGAACTTTTCGACTTTCTGGCTGAGAAGGAGTCACTGACAGAGGATGAGGCCACGCAGTTCCTCAAGCAGATCCTGGACGGTGTCCACTACCTGCACTCCAAGCGCATCGCGCACTTTGACCTGAAGGTAGCTTGTGTGAGTGGGCGTGGGGAGGGAGGGGCAGGGATAACCAAGGGAGACACACACACACCCGCCCTCTCGCAGCCGGAGAACATCATGTTGCTGGACAAGCATGCAGCCAGCCCACGCATTAAGCTCATCGACTTTGGCATCGCGCACAGGATCGAGGCCGGTAGCGAGTTCAAGAACATCTTTGGCACGCCAGAGTTCGTCGGTGAGGGGCAGGTGTGGGCACCACCCGATAGGGTAGATTCTGCACGGCCTTGGCCTGACCTGCCTCAACAATCCTGTCTTCCACAGCCCCTGAGATTGTAAACTATGAACCACTTGGCTTGGAAGCTGATATGTGGTGAGTGGGGTTGGCAGAGGCCCTGCCCTGCTCCATTCTCTCCCGTGCTTCCCGTGCTCCCCTAGCTGTTCCCAACCTGTGGGCCTTATTCAGCTAGTGAGGGTGTGGGCCCTAGACAGCAGCATGGAAGGGCTGAGACCCCCTGCTCAGACCCCAACCTATCAGACTACATGGGCTCTGCTCAGTCACACGGGGCTTGCTGTCGTCGGATAGGGTCCTGAGGTTCTGCTGTCCTGGCTGCCCAGGTGCTCAGGCAACCCTGTGGTTGACACTGACAACACCCTAGAGTGGGGCCCTATGTCCTGGGGTGGAGTGCTGCCAAGGCCATTCTGACCAGACTTTTCTGCCCTTTGCAGGAGCATCGGCGTCATCACCTACATCCTGTGAGTGCCTGAGATGGGCAGGGGCCTCAGACTGTACCTGCTAGAGGCCCAGGGATCAGGGCTGGCACCTCTGCAAACTGCAAACACTGGGGCTGAGAGATCTCCCTGGGGAACACTGGCTATGCCTCTGGCCACGCTCCTAGCCCACCCCGACCACGCCCCTAGCCCCACCCCTGACCACGACCTCACTGAAGGATTCTAGGCTGTGGCACATTCCTAGCTCCTCAATAAGGATTGTCAACCCTGATGTAGGGTTTGCTCACCCCCTTCCCTAGAGCAGACCCACCTTGGAAAAGTGGAAAGGGTTTTCCCTTTACACAACCGGGTCACAGTCCTTGGAGGTAGTCAGGGCAGAAGGAGAGTGGGAGGCAGGAACTGTGGAGGGACTGCTTACTGGCCCGCTCAGCCTGCGGTTTTTTTGGGAGTGCGTGTGCTCTCTAGACTGGCGTCGCTCACAGTGGACACAGCCCACTCACACCAGTCATCAACATCCCACAGGCCTGCCTAAATCAGGCAGACGCTCAATTGAGGCCCCTATTCCCAGATAACCTGTAGAGGGGTGTGGGGTGTCAGCTGTCCCCTCCCTGGCTGGCCATATGCCCTGTCTTCTTACAGCCTGAGCGGGGCGTCCCCATTCCTGGGGGAGACCAAGCAGGAAACGCTGACAAACATCTCGGCTGTGAACTATGACTTTGATGAAGAGTACTTCAGCAGCACCAGTGAACTGGCCAAGGACTTCATCCGAAGGCTGCTGGTCAAAGATCCCAAGTAGGCAGACCATGGTGGCAGCCTCAGAGGCTGGCCACACCAGTTGTTTGTTTGTTTGTTTGTTTTTTTTGTTTTTTTTGTTTTTTTTTTTTTTGCGGGGGGATGGGGGTATTTTTTGTTGTATTTTTAAAGCAGGGTCTTCTGTAGCCCAGGCTACCTCAGCCTCCTGGGTGCTGGGTGTCTGGTTCACCACCAGTCTTTACACCCTCCGTGGCCAGCTAAGCCAGGACCTCTGGGCACAAGTGACCACAAATCTTAAAACCCTACACAAATACTGCTCTTAGAACCTCACCACGGTGGTGGAACAAGACTACCCCGGGACGGGGGACCGGGGGCTTTAGGGGTGATAGGGCTACAGCTTGTCAGACTTCTTCACACACTGGGAAAGGACACTTGTGGAAGGCTGGGGTCATGCGGGGTCCCGTGGGTGCAGTTACCAGAGAGCTGACCCGCCCCACCCCGCAGGAGGAGGATGACCATCGCACAGAGCCTGGAGCATTCCTGGATCAAGGTGAGGCCTCGGGACTCCGGGATCCAGCTGGCAGGTGGGAGGGCTGTCGGCGTGGCCCCCCTGCCGCAGCTCTGCTCCTCACAGGTTCGCCGGCGTGAGGACGGCGCCCGGAAGCCAGAGCGACGCCGACTGCGCGCGGCGCGCCTGCGCGAGTACAGTCTCAAGTCGCACTCAAGCATGCCGCGAAACACGAGCTACGCCAGCTTCGAGCGCTTCTCGCGCGTGCTGGAGGACGTGGCGGCGGCGGAGCAGGGGCTGCGCGAGCTGCAGCGGGGCCGGCGGCAGTGCCGGGAGCGCGTGTGCGCGCTGCGCGTGGCTGCGGAACAGCGGGAGGCGCGCTGCCGCGACGGGAGCGCCGGGCTAGGCCGCGACCTGCGACGCCTGCGCACGGAGCTGGGTCGCACCGAGGCTCTGCGCACGCGCGCGCAGGAGGAGGCACGGGCAGCGCTCTTGGGCGCTGGTGGCCTGAAACGTCGCCTGTGTCGCCTTGAGAACCGCTACGACGCGCTAGCCGCACAGGTGGCTGCTGAGGTGCAGTTCGTGCGCGATCTGGTACGCGCGCTGGAGCAGGAGCGGCTGCAGGCCGAGTGCGGCGTGCGCTAGGCTGCGACACCCCCAGATCTCGGCCCATCCCCAGAATAAAGCTACTTTCCACGCACTGCCGCGTGTCTTTTACGCCCCGCAGAATGGGTGGGAACGGGGAACCCCACCGTAGGTGCTCCTCTACGCCGCCAACGGGCCCACTGGAGAACATGGCTGTGCTACACCACACATGGGTGGTTGCCACCCACAGTTCACATACTGGTAAAGCTGAAACTCAGTGGGGACCCGCAGTATCACACAGCTCCTAAATGGACACACCTAGGGGGTGGGGGGACCTCGAGGACAGTGTTTGGTAAGAGGTAAACGCTATGCACCTGTCATCCCTGCTCGTGGAGGTTGAGGCAGTTTCCGACACCACCCTGCTCTTAGCTGAGCAGGTCCTGCCTGATCTGCTCTCCCTGGGGATCGCTTGTATATGGTGACCAATAACCGGCTCTCTACCTGCGGCGTTCAGGCCCCACCTACGGACGCTCTGTGTGCACAGCCACCGTGAGGCGGCAGCAGAGAGCCGGTGGCAGTCCCAGAGTCAGCACGCTGGCTGACCTCGCAGTGAGTCCCAAACCCTTTCCCACCCTCACCCACATGTAGGTCAAGATTGGGGATCCAATACCTTCCGAACACCAGCTTCTAGAGAAGCCAGGTGGGATGGTACAGGCCTGGGGAGGCAGATCTTTGTGAATTCAAGGCCAGCCTGGTCTACAGAGTGAATTCCAGGACAACCAGGGCTACAGGGAGAAACCCTGTCTCAAAAAGTCAAAAATAAGTTAAAACTGTCGCCATGAGCTCTTCACAGGTTTTCCTGATAAGCCCAAGCTTTACAAAAGTATGAACGTGTGATAGATAACCCTCAGGACCCAGATATGGAGGTTACTTGGGAAGATCAGTCCGTTATACTAGCTAAGTTCAGCGAAGGCAGGGCTGAGGTGCAGGCAGAAGGGGAATGACGTAGAACACGGATGGTCAGGTTGTATGCGAGCGCGGGGAGGTGGGGGGGGGGGGCGGGGATGACACCTGCGGGTGTGTGCACTGGGTTCCCATTTCAGTATCAGGGCTTCACCCAGTTAGTGAGGATGGGCTCATGGCGTCAGGTAACGCTGACGACAGCTGATAGGGCCGACACAGCTGACAAACCCGTGTGGCTTCTCAAACCCACTTTAAATCATCTTCTTCAGGGGTCAGTGAGCTCTTGTGTAACCAAACACCCCAAGTTATAACCCTTGTTAGACGTCTCGGGCTTGGTAGCAAGGGCCCCCAGGGTTGGGTCTCAATCAGTTAATTGACTCGTGTATATATTCTTGAGACAGACTCTCACTGTGTAGCCTTGGGACTTAACATAGCCCAAGCTGGCCTTTGTCTCTGTAGTCTAGTCTGACTGTACCTCCCAATCCACACCTAGCTCAATTGTTGGTTTAGGGGACCCTCCCTCGGGTTTAGCCTCTTGTAGGTCAGAGGGCACTTCTGCCTGCCACCCCCCCCCCCCACATCACTCACCCCCGCCCTACCCCCTTCACAGCCTGGAACAGGTGCTTGAAGCAGACGGGGCCCAGTCATGTTCACGGTCACTCAGCTCTTGACCATACTGGGGCAAGAAGCTCCCTCACTATTAATAACCTGGCCGGGAGCCGGCGTCCTCTCTATAAAGCCACCCCCACCAACCCCAAGCGGCTCCTTCAACCCCTGAGATCTTAAAAGTAAGTACTCCAACCATCTCCCTTTCTTGGCCCTCACCCAGGCTTCCTGCGGCAGTAACAACCCCCGAAAGTCAAAGAATTGTGTTAAAACGAAGGATGAGTGAAACACAGACCCTGCTGGTCCCAGAGGCTTGTGGGACAGCGGGCAGAAGGAGGAACTGTCATCTAATGGTGCAGAGCCAGGGACACCCAACCTACCCAAGTGACCCCAAGAATGCATGTGTGTCTTGGTGTGGGTGGTAAATCGCTAGGGGGTCAAAGAGGGGACTCCCTCTGTCCCCAAACCCAGTTCCCTGAATTTCTCTGTACTTCAAAGCCTCTGTAGCCCTGGCTGTCCTGGAACTTGATATGTCCAGGCTGGCCCTGGACTCAGAGAGCGCCTCCTGTCTCTGCCTCCTGAGCGCTGGGATCAAAGGCATGCACTACAAATCCTGGCTAAGGGGGTTTTGTGGCTGTCCCACATGCATAAACCCAAGGTGTGTCCCCAAATTCCTCCTCTGACCCCCTTGCAGCAGACCTACTCTTGGTGGCTGGAGAGTGGAGGAAAGGAAAAGTTCGTTTCTAGGCAACTTGCAGTCTCTAAGAGTCACCCGGATGGATCTGTGGAGGGATGAGGGAAGGATGCGTGACCTGAGACACCCACCGCCAGCTGCCGGTGGCTTCTGTCTCCTGTCAGCCCCTCCCCTCTGGTCTTGGCTGGTCTTTCAGTCCGTTTCCAGGATACCACTCTCTTCCCTGGCCCTTGGGGACCTGATGTCTGGAAAACAGTGACCTTTGCAGGTGACGGTGTTGGACCAGGTGGGGCCCTGGGGTCTAAGTGCTGACTGAGGGTTCCGCTGAGTGCTGGCTGATGTCTGTGACAGGTGTCTGAGTGCCTGCCGGGGATAGGACAGCACAGGGCAGGGAGGGACGCCTGTCACCCATCTCCAGGTCTTGGGCAAACCTCATCTCAGTCTCTAAGTAAGGTTATTAGTATTTGGGGTGTGTGGGTTTTGGTGAGGTCACAGTCCCAGGGCTGGGTGTGAGGCAGGGTACTTGGGTATCCTTAACAAGAGAGTCAACAGGAAAAGCTGAGAATCTGGCTATGGGTAAAGCACCTGCCTAGCATGTGGAAGGACCTCGGTTTGACAGGCACACCGGCTTCAATATGGAGTTGGGAAGTCCAACCAGGCAGGGGACCTTATGCTCAGCTAAGTCCCACAGGCCAAGTTCTTCAGGACCTGGGGATGACATAGCTGAGGGGTCAGCCATGAAGCCTTACTCCTGGCTCTGGGACTTGCAAGTGTCCCGGTCAGCACGGGAACCGTACTGGAGACAGGGGAACCTTGAGCTCACTTAGTGGGGACGTCTGGCTGGGTGTTGTGTGTGGGGACTTCTGGGCTCTGGAGGGGGCTGAGTAGTGTCCCTGCCTCCACCCACCCTGTGCCTGGAGCTCTCCCAATGTGACACTTGTCCCCACTCATCACCCATGATCTTCATAAGGACACAACCACCAACCTGAGGTGTTTGTTTGTTTGTTGAGACAGGGTCTCATGTAGCCCAGGCTAGCTTACAACCACCTATGTAGCCACAGATGACCTTAAAGTTTTGATCCTCCTGCCTCCACCTCTCCAAGTGAGTGCTGGGTTGGTAGATGTCTGAATACCCAGCCTGAGCCTACTTTTTTATGACAGACCTTGGACAAGGGACTCCACCTCACCTGAGCCTCAGTACTTTTGGCCACGTAGAGGAATCCATTCACTCACTGTTCCTCTGGGACAGTGTCAAAGTGTCCTGTGTCCGTCTTGGACTGTCCCGTTCCCCAGTTAGGGTGCTGGTATGCCTGTAGTGTCTGTGGGAGAAGCTTCCTTCTGTCTGAGTGGGTGGCAGGAGAGAAACATGTCACTAACAGATGCTAACAGATGCCTGGGGCTGGCCAGCTTGCTAGGACAAGGTTGGGGCAGGCAGGTGACCCTGAAACCCTCTGTCGCTCAGGAAAGGCTGTGAAGGGCTTTCCCTAGAATGTCAAGGACCAAAGAAGGCCTAACAGGCAGGGCTGCCCGGTGGGGCTGTTTGCCAGCCGGGGACCCACAGAACTGGGTCGGAAACCTGTCCCTGCTGAGTCATCCTGAGCCTCTGGGTGCTACAGATGTGGGACAAGCAATGAGTAAGTTCAAGGCACAGATGCACCCTCCTGATGAGCTGCGGACGGGGAAGCCAGAGGACATGGAAGATGTGGGGGAAACCAGGCAAGTCTCATGTTACATTGGTGTACGTGTGTGTGAGGGAACGTGAACATGCCACAGCCCATGCGTAGAGGTCAGAGGACACCTTGTAGGAATGATTCTCTCCCTCCACCATATGGGCCTCGAAGATGGAACTTGGGTCATCAGGCTTGGCAGCAAGCCCCTTTACCTACTAAGCCATGTTGCTGGCCCCCAGTTTATTTCTTATGTGTTTTTTTAAATTAGGTGTATAGATATTTTGCCTGCATTTTTGCCTGTGTGCAGTACCCACAGAGCCTAGAAAGGAGCAACAGATATCCCCTGGAGCTGGAGTTACAATTGCCTGTGAGGGTGTTGGGACTGAATCCCTGTCCTCTGTAAGAGCAGCCAGTGCTGTGACGACTGAGCCACCCTTCCAGCCCCTAGTTCATTCTTTATTCTACTAATCATGTCCAGTGTGCCTGAGTGGCCAGGCTCTGGCTACCCTGAAGTCATCTCCCTCATGTCCCTGTCTCATGCCGAACTATTTTGGAGGACGTGACCAGCAGATGACACTGATCACAGTTGTGCTTGGGACAAAGGCCGGGGTTTGGCAAGCACCCACTCCAGTCCTGTGAGGCACTGCCATTTCCGATTCTGCCTGACCTTGAAGCTGTGGCCCTACAGGGAGGCTCCTCATGTTGAGGTGACTGAAGTCTGCATTGCTCCCTGTGTGTGTGAGGACATCCTACACCTGTCACAGCACAAGGCAGGTCTCACAAGTACCAACTGGGGCAACATGACAAGAGAAACAGAGACGAGCACAGCAGTTCAAGACCAGCCTGAGGTACAGGAGCCCCTGTCCCAAATCAAAGCAAAACACCTTGAATTTGAAGTCTGTAAAATTCAAGTGTTGAAAATGGAATTCAAGAGCCAGGGATTGATGACCCACGCCTTTAACCCCTCACCCTGGAGGCAGAGGCAGGCAGATCTCTGATTTCAAGGCCAGAGTGAGTTCCAGGACAGCCAGGGCTACACAGAGAAACACTGTCTCCAAGGAAAAGGAAAAGAAAAAAGGAAACGGGGTTTTTTTTTTTTTTTTTTTTTTGGTTCTTTTTTCCGGATCTGGGGACCGAACCCAGGGCCTTGCGCTTACTAGGCAATCGCTCTACCACTGAGCTAAATCCCCAGCCCCCAGGAAACAGGTTTTATAGTTTATTTTATATTATTTTATGTAGCAGGAAGAGCTGATACTAAAATCTAGCTCCCTAATTGGTTCTTTATTTGGTCATTAAAGAATGCAGAAGCCAATTGGTCCAGGCAAAAGAAGGAGCATGTTTTGTTTTGTTTTGTTTTGTTTTGTTTTGTTTTGTTTTGTTTTGTTTTCCTTTTCTTTTTTTCGGAGCTGGGGACCGAACCCAGGGCCTTGCGCTTACTAGGTAAGCGCTCTTCCACTGAGCCAAATCCCCAACCCAAGGAACATGTTTTTAAAATTACACGCAAGAATCTTATTTTCAAAGTCTCATATAAAGACTTTAGCAGAGGGGTTGGGGATTTAGCTCAGTGGTAGCAAGCGCAAGGCCCTGGGTTCGGTCCCCAGCTCCGAAAAAAAGAAAAGAAAAAAAAAGACTTTAGCAGAGCACTACTACCCTTCCACCTACCCGCCCGCCCACCCATCCACCCATCCATCCATCCATCCATCCATCCATCCATCCATCCATCCATCCATCCATCCATCCATCCATCCATCCATCCGTATGTCCATCCATCTGTCCACCATAACATTTTTTTCTATATGTAATTGGGATTCTGTCATTGCAATTCCACAGATGGCCATGAGGTGTCACCCTCATGCCAAAGAATAACATTCCTGAAGCCCAGTCCCCCCCACATCTATACTCCAGCACCACCAAAATGCTCTGAACCTCAGTTTCCCCTTTTATGAAGTTCACACAAGTAATAAAACATCACACAGGCTGTCGCTGTGGTTCAGGAGGTGTGTGGTGGTGTGAGAGAGTAGACAGATGTGCTAGGTGGCAGGACAAGCATGTGTCATGTGTGGGTGTTTAGGAGATTCCGAATAACCCCACCGAGTGAGACTTGGCTTTGGTCCTCTACAGGGGTAGAGGGAGACTCATATGAGAGAGGGAAGGCCTCAGGATCCCCTCAGGAATTCTCCAGAATCCTATCCTTTTTAGGCAGAGAAGCAATTTTAGCTGAATATACCACCTTACTGTGTGGCCTTGAGTACCACAGGTGACCTCTCTGTGTCTGTCTACATCAGGGTAGACGTTTTTTCTCCTTACCCAAGCTCATGGGAAATGTCACCTTTAGGGAAACCGAGGCACATCGGCAAGATTACCCACAGGTGGAGGCTGGCGGTGTCAGAGGCCACCAGGCACGTGAGTGAGTTTCGACTCATCCACTCATAGAGACCATACAGGGCACCAGGCTAAAAAACAGAGTCCACTTTAATACTGAGGTGCTATAAAGTCTCAAGGTGTCCATGCCCACTGCATGTGTGTGGGGACATGGGCTCCCACGTACAGGTTCCCGATAGGCCAGAGCCACTGCGTCCAGCCTAAAAATCTCAGGCCCTGCTGTCCTGGGTCTGCGATCGCACACAGGGCCCGCATCTTGCTAGGATGTGTTAAGCAGTCTGTTTTGAACATCCTCCAGAACTTGATGAACCAGTCCCTCACGGGACTTCGTGCCATCTAAATAGACTGAAACCGGAAAGGATCTGGATCAGGGCTGGGTCACAGGTGGGAAGGGCGGTGTGGACTCTTAGGACAGGAAAGAGCAGCAAGAGAGCCCAGGGTGGAATTCAGCAGGGAGTGGGGAAGCCCGGGGTTTAGACCACGGGCAGAGCCTCATTCTGATGCTTACCCACTTCCACTCGGTCCCGCTCCATCTCCCGTTTATACTTCTGGTACATGGGCCATACGTGACCATCAAAGAGGCCAGGAGGATCAGGGACCATGTAAGTACGGCTTCTGTAGAGAGAGAGGAGCACGAGGCCTGTCATGGGAGGTTGGTGCTCAAGGCAGACCGCAAGCCACCGGCAGACATGCTCTGGGTGGAGGATCAGACCTAGGCAAAGGCTGTGGCTGTGGAACACCCAACGTCCACGTTTTCCCCACCATTGAGCCTGAGATGTCTGGGGAAGGGTGGCTGTGTGCTGTGCCCAGGTCTGGGATTCTGGGCTTCTGTGATAGTGGAGGGGTTACCGCGGAGCCCACTGCCCGTGGCTGGCTCAGGAAGGAGCCTGTGCTCCACGTGGCACCCCACCTTCTCCTCCGCTTGCATTCCTCATACGGCACAGTCAGGAAGTAGCGTTGGTTGTACAAGTCCACCAGGGGCCTGGCCAGGGAATGGGGGGACAGGGTCAATTGGTGTCTCTGAGGCACCCCCATGTCTCCCAAGCCCACAGATTCATCCCACTTCCACGGTGTAAACCGACACAGAGCGCTTGGCAGTGCGCAGACTCACACAGTCAGCCTAGGGTTCTGAAGGTCGTCGGCCTTGGCAGACCGATGCTTACTTGTAGCTGTACAGTAGGAAACCCTCGAGGAGGAGTATGTGGGTGTCCGAGGCACCTGGCTGTAGGCTGACGCCGTGAGCGCGCGCAAACTTGTGTGGATCCTTCACCCAGGCCTGCACAGTGCTGAGCATGGCCTCCATGTCCAGGGACTCAAGCACTAGTGGGACAGACAGCGGGCTTCAGAGTGCAACCAGCATCCACGGGGTGCAGTGGGGTAGCCAGGACAGGGTCACTGCTCTTACCGTCCCACTGTTTGAAGCCGTCCTCCCCGACTGCAATTTGGTCCTGGGGCTGAAACACAGGACCCCAAGGCCTGGGCTCAGTTCTGTGCCAGCCCAGCCCACCTCGCCGCTCAAGGGTGGCCCCGCAGCGAGGTGCGGTGGAGGTTGGGCAGACTCCCTGCCCATCGCCTACCACTCCTCCCTTAGAGCCCATTGCACAGAAGGGAAAGCAGAGGTATAAGAGGTCTTGTGTAAAATCATCCCAGCATGCCAGTCAGGCCAGCACTCTGCCTGTGTCAGTTTGACAGGGTTCCCGGCCTAGGGGATTGATCTTGGGCACACTCAGGGCTGATGAGAACCCCATGCCCCACATTCCCCCCACCCCTGCGTCCCAGATGGTCACCTTGAAGAAGTCATCCTGATGGATCACGCAGCAGTTGGGCAGCGCCTTGAGGAGGCCGTTGGTCAGGGTGGTCTTCCCACCGTTGGTCACGCTAGAAGGGTGGCGTGTGTGAGGCTGTGAGGGAGATGCCAGCGCCCACTTCCGAGCACCTAACAGGACTCGACTCACCATGGGGCTGCAGCATACACAGGAGGTGTGCGCATGTGTGCGTGCGTGCGTGTGTGCGTGTGCATGCGTGCGTGCATGTGCGTGTGTGTGCGTGTGTGTTTGTGAGTGTGTACGCACAGTGACTACCCATAATCCCAGAACCGAGAAGACATAAGTTCAAAGGCAGCCTGGGCAACTTGGTGAAGCCCTGACTCAAAGTGGAAATCAGGCAGGGAGTGGTCAGGTAGAGCCCCTTCCCAAAATGCCCTGAGTGGCTGGGGGTGTGGCTCAAAGAGGGGAGACCCTAGAATCCCACCGTGAGGGACTGGGGGCGTGGTCATGGGTGGGGTGCCTGTCTTAAGAACGCCAGGGCAGTAGGTCACAGCATTCTGGTTCTCAGGGTGACTCAGGTCATCCTCAGCCATCCTAGAAATATTGTCCTCTGCCCTAAGTTGCCTGCTGTCTATATGCTGACAACAGCCCATGTGGTAAGCAAGAGGTGACATTAATGAGGATCATTAGAAAAAGGCTTAGCTTAGGCATTGAGGCACTCGCTGTCACCTCAGGGGCTAAAGTGGGAGGATCTTCATTTTTGGGCCAACATGGGCTACAAAGTGAGTTCAAGGCCAGTCTGCATGACTGCCAGCTACTTCAAAGTAAAAAGTAAAGAGAGGGCCAGGCCAGGAGCCCTGTTCTGAAGGCTCTGTGTGCCCAAGGCCCTGGGTTCACCTTGATGCTTTCAGAATCAAAACAAACAAACACAAAAAAACAAACCCAGGTATTCATCTTATTCAGAGACACCAGTTACTGTCTGTATGTCCATCCCCTACCCCCACAGGGCTGGTCCCCAGGTTTTCAGCAGGCCCCAGTATCTCCCGCTGATATTTAAATTACTCAGTGCAGGTGCAGTGGGACCAAACCTGTCCCCTCTGTGGTCACCCAGCCCACACATCCCTCGTGCCAGCAGACTGCACTTTCTTCCCAGGGCCTTGGGGTCTTTCCCCTATCACACTGCCGGCCCCTGGAGCTCACCCTCCGATGCCTATGATGAGCTTCATTCTGGGGACTGGAAGTGTTGACTGGTCCTGAGGTGGCCAGACGGCCCAGCTACTTGGGATCTGCAGTGTGCTGCTCCGCCGGCCGGCAAGTCCCAGCTTCATTGACAAAGCTGGAGAGCATTTATAGGTTTGGACAGCCTGGAGGCCACCCTGGGGGAAGAGGCCCCCAAACACTTGCGAAGGCAGGGGGGTTGGGGGTGGGGGGGAGCACCTGTTTCATAGGCTGCAAATAGCTTCCTTAGCCTTTTGCCTAAAAAAGTCAGAGCCAGAGGGACAGAGGGACACCAGCCAACTTCCAGCCTGTGCCTCCCTCCCTCCCTCCCCTCCTCTCCCTCCCCTCCTCCCTCTCTCCCTAGTCACACCTTTCTATCCCTAAAAATATCTGCCAGAGTTTATGTCCCCTGGCTTGACCCTGACATTGAGACTGGTTCTTACGAGGCCAAGAGAAAGGGTTCTCGTCCTCTCCTCCTCTTCTCTCCCTTCCCCCTATCAGGCCCCAGCTCAGCCTTGCCAGGAAAGTCCTCTTCCAAAAGTGCCATGGCGAGGTGGGTTTAAGCCTCTGGATGGTGAATCACAAGACGGCTTTGCTCTGGTGACCAGGCCTAGCACAACATCCTTTTAGAGTGACCCTGTCATTGTGAGCCTGCCATGTGACCAATCATTGAAATCAGACTCAGGGGAGCCAGGGTGCAGCCTTGTTCCCCACTACTTTTGGTAAGGGAGAAGAAATGTTCTCTGTGTGTGCCTGTGTGAATGTGTGTGTCTGTACATACGTATGTATGTATGTATGTATGTATTATGCATGTATATATATGTGTATGTTTGTGTGTATATGTATGTATTTGTGTGTGCATGTCTGTGTATGTGTGTATATGTATGTGTTTGTGTGTGTATATGTGTGTGTGTGCATGTTTGTGTACGTGTGTATATGTGTTTGTGTTTGTATGTGCAGCCATGTGAGGAGGCCAGAGGTCAATGTCAGGTGTCTTCTGGGTCTCCCTATGCAGATCTGACTGCTCTCAAACTCACTATGTAGACCTGGTTAGCCTGCCTCTGTCTCCTACTTCTGGGATTACAGGCGTGTACCCCATGTCCTTCTGGACCTTATTTATAAAGGTTTATTTTTATTTTCGTGTGCTTGGGCATTTGCCCACATATGTGCGTGTTCTCCAAGCTCATGCCTGCTGCCGTCATAGGGCGGAAAGGGGCATCAGAGTCCCCAGAACTGGAGGGACAGGTGATGGGGATATGCCATGTGGGTGCTGGGAGTCGAGCCTGGGTTCTCAGCTGGAGCGGCCTCTGCTGTAACTGCTGAGCGGAGTCTTTTGAGGTGGGGGTCTCACCGAACCTTAAGCTCTGAGACCGGACTGGGTGTCTGGCCAGTGAGGCCCATGGGCCCCCTACCTCGGCTCCCCAGTGCTGAGTTACATCTGGGACACAATGTCTGTCTTTCATCTAGGTTGGGGCATTTGAAGGAAGGCCTTCTGCCCCGTGGCCAGCACCCTACCCCAGGAGTCCCAAGCCTCCTGACCTGTACCGCTGGGGTCACCCAATTCCATCCCCTCTCTGCTGTGCCCTGCTGGTCCTGGCCTATGGCTGGTTCCTGCATCAGAGAGGACGTAGGCCTCAGGATGTCTGGCCTTTCCCTACTGGTCCCCAGGGACCTGAGAAGGCACTGTGACCAAGATAAGAAAGACAGGGATAGCTGGGGCTCAGATGCATGGGAATGAGTGTGTGAATGGCTGAGTGTGTGAGTGAATGAGTGTGAATGAATGATGAATCTGTGTAAATGAATGAGTGTGTGAATGAATGAATGGATGGGCTGCAGAATGAGTGAGTGTACTATGAGCCTGTAGGCACTCAACGGTGCCTGTCCCACCCAGCCTTGGTCCTGCTGGCTTAGCCCCTCCCTCCCAGGCCATGCTCATATCCCAGATGGGACCCACCATATATAGATTACCGCACTTTCTGGACTTCTGTTTGGTTTATTAGAGATGGAGTCTGCATGTGTACCCCAGGCTGGTCTGGAACTCTCAGCAGTCCTCCTGCCTCAGCAGCTCCTGAGTTCTGGGATGTCAGCCATGGGTCACCACACCCAGGTCCCCATCACATCTTGCTGGTGACACTAAACATAGCCAGGTTCAAATGCCCTAGTCTGTGTGTGTCCTGAGGCCCAGGCTGTGGAGACAATGTCTTTGGAGGCTCACCAGCCCCGGACTCCATTCTCCTGCAGCAGGCAGAGCTGTACACCCCAGTCCTCCAAGGCTTGGCCACTGGTCACAGAGGCCAGAGGCTTGCCTTTTGCACCTTCCCTAAATCTGGAAACACAGAGATGTTTACTCTTCCCTTTCTGCATTACAACTTATTTATTTCACATAAAAATCCCCACCCCCGGGGGGCTTGCCAGGCCTTGTGTCACTGCAGGGACTGTCCCCACTGTCTCTGTGTTTATAACTGCACAATTTGCTGGTGGGCGGTGGGCACTGTTGCTCTGGGCCAGTTGTCAAATGGATCCTGGGAATCTCAGTAAAGAAGTCAAACAGCCTTTCGCCATGATGCTGCTGTACATCTGCCTCTTGCCTCACTGTCCCCCAGGTATCTGGAGTGGTGGTCTCCTATTTTGGGGTCTTCACTGGCCCTGATGGGTTCTGCTTGCCTGTGTCAGTGGGTGCTGGTGATTCCCAAGGGGCGGTGGGTGGTGGGTGGTGGGTGGTGGGCGTGCCATGGAGCAAGGAGGTGGGTGGAGCATGTGCCCATTGGAGTTTCCTGGTGTTGGGGGCAGGTCCTCAGACCTTTGGGAACAGCAGGGTTGTGTTCATCCATCCATCCCAGCCACAGAGGTCCTCACATGATAGGCCTGGGCTGTCACCAGCAGCCGCCTAGTCAGGAAAAGCATCAAGGATTCTGTTTCCAAAAAGCCAAGAGGGGGTATCTGTGGACCTGGCCCCAGGGCATCATCTTGGTTCCATCTCAGCTCCCAGCTGGGGCCACACACCTGCCATCTCAGCTCCCAGCTGGGGCCACACACCTGCCATCTCAGCTCCCAGCTGGGGCCACACACCTGCCATCTCAGCTCCCAGCTGGGGCCACACACCTGCCATCTCAGCTCCCAGCTGGGGTCATACACCTACCATCTCAGCTCTCAGGAGGCTGAGATAGGAAGATCAGGTGTTTGATCCTGATTGAGGCTGGTCTCAATCTGTCTCAAAGCAAAACAAAAGCTCTGTTCTGCACTACTCTCTCAGGTCCCCTCCCAAGGCCACAGAGTAGGGGTCTCGGGGCTTCTGGCAGAGCTCAGATCCATGGATGGTGTTGGCAGGACACTCTGATTCTCTCCAGGTAGAAACCGCTGTCCTGCAGCTATCAGAGGCCAAGAAGCAAGCAAGAAACATATCAGAGGGGACACCTCACAGTGGGGTGGACAGAACCTAGCTTTGGAGGAGAGGTACAGCAGTCTCTCTCTCTCTCTCTCTCTCTCTCTCTCTCTCTCTCTTCCTGTCTCTTTTTTTTTTTTCTAGACAGGGTCTCACTATGTAGTTTTTGCTGTCTTGGAACTCACAAAACTTTCCCTGCCTCCATCTCCTGAGTGCTGATATTAAAGGCATATGCCACATATGCCACCACTGCTCAGTCTTGAGGGAACCACAGGGAGAGTCCTCCCTGCAAATGTCACCTAGTCCTAATGTCCCTGGGGACAGGAGGCTCCTCCCACGCATTAGCTCAGACTATCTAGCCACCCAGGCAGAGAGTGCTTTGATCCAGCTTGGAGATCAGGTGGCCACAGTGTCCCACCCACTGGGACACATTGTCTTAGGCTCTCCCCCAGATCTCTAGCACCCGCAGCCTTGGGTCTTCACCTTTCTTGTCACTTTCAGACACTAAACTGTCCCCTGCTTGGTGGCACAAGAGTCTGAGTCTGGACTGGGCAGGGGACAGGAAAGTGGACACAACTCCTTCCCTTGGAGTGAGGCGTAAGTTAACATCTGGAGTCACATCTACTTTAAGGAGCTCGGAAATGTTGGGATGCAGTTTGGCGGCCACCAGGCTGATCAATACATGTGCAACAGGCTTGAAGACCCCCAAAGACAATCAAGTGGCAGAACAGGGGATGTCAGGTGAAGATGTAAAGTCCATGGTCATAGCCCTGCTTGGGGTGACAGGAAGAGAGGTCGTCACATTCCACAGAGAAGCAGATGCAGCCTCAGCCGGGGCCACCAGGCACCTGAGGCTCCAGCTAGGGACATAACACGTGGCAACCAAGTCCTCATTGGGTCAGCCCAAAATACACATCTGTGTTATCCTAGCTGGGACGGAGAAGGGCATCTTGGGAATGCTGAGGCCTGGAGGAGGAACCACGGGTGTCACTGCCCAGGTCCAGCTTTGACATTCACAAGCTCAGAATGTGAAAGGGTCAAGAACCTGGTCCATTCCAAGATGTGCTTGTACCACTTTCTTCAAAAGAAAACAGTGAAATGTATTCAAGCAGCCAGAGGACCCTGGGTGCAGAGGGACATAGAGGGACATGATGGAGCCAGGAGTCCTCAGGCCGCAGAGGCACGATGAAGTCGGGGTTCCCAGGGCTTCTGATGAGGGTTACATGATGTCTGGAAAAATCTCTGTCCATCTCTAGGTTCTGGTAAATCAGGACATGCTGGAGGACAAAGGACAACTAGGGTAGGATCTGTGTCAGAGATGGGAAGCACAATCCCGCAGGAAGACTCAGAGTGAGCTAACCTGTCTGTGAAGGGTTCTGAGCAGAGGAGAATGCTGCTGCCAACATTGCTAATGTAGACCCACCCATGTATTCATCCACCCACCCGTCCACCCACCCACACACACACACACACACACACACACACAAATAACTCCAAACATCCACCCACCCATCCATTCACCCACCCACCCACCCATCCACCCATCTATCCATCCATCCATCTATCCGTCCATCCATCCACCCACCCATCCATCCATCCATACACACACACACACAAATAACTCCAAACATCCACCCACCCATCCATTCACCCATCTATCCATCCATCCATCTGTCCATCCATCCATCCACCCACTCACCCATCCATCCACCCACCCATCCACCCATCTATCCATCCATCCGTCTGTCCATCCATCCATCCACTCATCCACTCACCCATCCACCCACCCACCCATCCACCCACCCACCCTTCCATCCATCCATACACACACACACACACACACACACAAATAACTCCAAACATCCACCCACCCATCCATTCACCCATCCACTCACCCACCCACCCATCCATCCACCCATCTATCCATCCATCCATCTGTCCGTCCATCCACCCACCCACCCATCCATCCACCCACCCACCCATCCATCCACCCATCTATCCATCCATCCATCTGTCCGTCCATCCATCCACCCACCCACCCATCCATCCACCCACCCATCCACCCATCTATCCATCCATCCGTCTGTCCATCCATCCATCCACTCATCCACTCACCCATCCACCCACCCACCCATCCATCCACCCACCCACCCACCCATCCATCCGTCTGTCCATCCATCCACTCATCCACTCACCCATCCACCCACCCATCCATCCATCCACCCACCCATTCATCCATCCGTCTGTCCATCCATCCACTCATCCACTCACCCATCCACCCACCCACCCATCCATCCACCCACCCATTCATCCATCCATTCCTTCATCCATCCATCCGTCTGTCTGTCCACCCACCCACCCATCCACTCACCCATCCATCCATCCATCCACCCATCCACCCATCCATCCATCCGTCCATCTGTTGTCTGAGTTGCATCTGAGCTGCTCATCGATAGCCTTGTCCTGGCTAACATGCCCCACAGGTGGGAGGCAGAAACCCCGTGTGTTATATAGTCCTGCTTGGGCAAGACCTGCACGTGTTCACCAGATGTTCAGTCACACAGATTTGAACTGTGATAAGAACCTTCCAAGAAATCTGCTGACCTCTGGGCTATACCCACCTCGTTTCCTGGTCCTCTGTCACCTCTGCTGCCCTGTGGGTGGGGAGGAGACAGGGTGTTATTTGTCGGTCGGTGACCCTGGGCAATTCTCATTTATTTGTTGGGGCCAGAACCATTCCCAGGATGGCACCACCATTTCACGCTTTCAGGCAGAAGCAGGAGTCAGTCTGCACCTGCTGGGTAAGGGACACACCCAAACTGACACAAATCAGGGGCGGCTGCCCAGGTGTCACAGAGCCTGGGAAGGCACTGGTCACACCCTGTTTTCCCACAGTGTCCCCTGGGGTCCTGTCTCAGCCTGCCGTCCTGTGCATGCGCACCTGTCCTCTTCTTCCACAGTCTCTGGTTTTTCTTCAGACCTGGGCAGGAGGAACTCGGGCTGCGGTGGCCGAGCGCTGTGAACAGAAAGAGTGAAATAACAATGGGAGGCAGATGGGTGGCAGTGGAGGTTGGGGCTCTAGGAGTAAACTGGCCTTGCCAGCCTGGGCTCATGTTAGAATTTTGTTCCTCCTGGTATGTTGGAAGGAACCGATGATCCAGCATGGGGCAAATGTGACCCATAATGCAAGGAGTGAGGAAATATGTAGCCCAGGCTAGCCTGGAACTCACTATGTAGTAGAGGATGACCATAGACTCCTGGTCCTCCTGCCTCCTCACCCCAAGTGCTGTCACATCAGTTTATGTGGCTCTGGGGACAAGGCTCAGCAAGGCCAGCACTCTGCCAATTGAGCTGAGCGCCAGCTGCTGCCCTCCCCAGTCCAGACTTGGACGATGTGGGCAGCAGGAGGTGACCTTGCTGATCACAGCATCTGCCGTCCAGCACTGTGGAGACTGAGGCCTGGATTGGGAGACCAGCCTGGGCTGCCAAAGGAGACCTCGTCTCAAAAGGAAAAACAAAGTTAAAATGGAATATCCTCAAGTGGGTCACCGCGCTCAGGGAGAGACCACATCTGCAGCTGGGACAGCACGGGGACCTGCTGGACTCTACCCACTGCTACAATGCCTCCCCCATGAGATCACTAGGCTCTTACCCGGCATGAAGAGGAATACAGTTCTGACACCATGCCAGCAGTTTAAATTGGACAAGAGGCGCAGAGATGGGGGCAGGGAATGAATGGACACCCCGTCCCCTTGTCCCCATCCAGGAGGAGGGGCTTCGTGTGGGATGGGAAGTTCCAAAGTGGGGATCAGAGGCGGCACAGCCCAGTGACTGCTCTGCTGTACACTGGTGACAGGCCAGTGAGAGAAACAACAAAGATGAACACACAAGGGCCTCACACCTAGTTCTCAAGGTCTGGCAGTTGTGTGGTATGTGACTGTGTGTGGCCAAGCCAGTGGGTCCTTAGGGGACTCCCATGCCTGAGACCCAGGACACAGCCAACGTTATTTGTTTTTTTTTTTTTTTTTTTTTTTTTTTTTGGTTCTTTTTTTCGGAGCTGGGGACTGAACCCAGGGCTTTGCGCTTCCTAGGTAAGCGCTCTACCACTGAGCTAAATCCCCAGCCCCCGAATAGAACCTGGGGAAAGTGTTGAGAGCTTCTTTTTTTTTTTTTTTTTTTTTTTTTGGTTCTTTTTTTTCGGAGCTGGGGACCGAACCCAGGGCCTTGCGCTTCCTAGGTAAGCGCTCTACCACTGAGCTAAATCCCCAGCCCCAGCCAACGTTATTTGTATGAATACGAATTTTGGGGTCACCCTGTTTGTGCTCTGAGTTGAGTAAGGCTTTCAACATAAATGAGGGAAGTGGGGCCCAGCGACATGGTTTAGAAGGTAAGGGGGCTTGCAGCCAAGTCTTAATGACCCAAGTTCAATTCCCATTGGATGGAAAGAGAACTGACTCCGCTCAAGTGATCTCCGCACGAGTGCCATGGCTTGCACACCCACATCCACAACAGAGAAATAGTAGCTAACAGTCTTCTTTGTTTCTGTCTTTCTTTTGCTCATTTTTAACTACCCTCCGTTAAAAGTGCTGAAGACAGAGTTCAGGGATAACTACTGGTCAGAAAATGTTTCTTCAAGCAAGCCCTGTTCCCGTTACGAATACAAGGTTGCCAGAGTCGTGTAGCTCATCTGGTCTTGCTAATGCACGTGTATCTCAAGGACTTCCGGAGACCTGGTGTGAGAGCCCAGACCTTTTGTGTGTATAAGGGTGCATATGTGAAGGTCATAGGACGACTTGCATGGCAGTCATGTTTCCTTCCACCACACGGGTCCTAGAGAGCAAATTCAGGTTGTCAGGCCCGGGAGCAGCCCCAGTGCAGGCTGAGCTATCTCACTGGCCCAGTCCACCTCTTTTAGATGGGATAGCTCACTGAACCCCAAGCTTGCTGCTTCAGATAGACTGGTTGACCTGTGAGTCCCAAAAATCGATCTCTGGCTCCCTCGTTTTTTTACAGATTGACACAGCTTTGCCAGGCATGTTACATGGATGCCGGGAATCTGAGCTCAGGTCTTCACACTAGCCTGCCAGCACTACCCATCCCCCCTTAGCTGTCTCTACGTCTTTTTTTTTTTTTTTTTTTGGTTCTTTTTTCCGGAGCTGGGGACCGAACCCAGGGCCTTGCGCTTCCTAGGTAAGCGCTCTACCACTGAGCTAAATCCCCAGCCCCCTGTCTCTACGTCTAAAGGTGGAGTCGAGCAGTGAGTCGCCAGCGACAGAAGCCACCAAGCCAGCACTCAGATCCCCGGCCCTGTCAGGAGGCTGTGCACACTGACCTCTCCCTCTTGGCTCGGAGTCTCTGTTCTTCATATCTGAGGGAAAGAAACACAGGTACAGTGAGTGATACTCAGGGAGGGTAGGGCCTTGCCCAGAGCTGTAAGGGCCACAGAGGCTAGGCAATGGGGACTGGGGATATGGAGAGGGACCAAGCTTCAGTGTGGGATTGGCTGAACTGTGTGTTGAGATGAGGTTTCAATGGCCAGTTTTCTGTAACATGTAATTTTTAATTGGATTTATTTAACTAATATATTTGAGTGTGCTTAGCATGCAGTTCCCACAGTGGCCAGGAGGGGGCGTCGGGGCCCTGGAGCTGGAGTAACAGGTGTTTGTGAGGCACCATGTGGGTGCTGGGAACCCAACCTCTGTCCTTTGATGGAGGAGCGGGTGCAATGACCACTGAGCTGTCATCCCCTCCACCATAGTGCTAAGTAACCCCCAAACTCGGGGACCCTAGAGGCCAGAAGGACACTCACTGCAGGACACAGGCTGGCAGCTGCACGTGCTCCATGGGGATGAGCTGCTCCAGCTCCTCGAGGCTGTGCACATACTGGATTTTACTGATGAACTTGACACTGATGGATGGGAATGAGAGTGCAAACAAGGGGTCACCAGACAAAGCCAGGCCATGCCACACCCAGCCCGCCAAGTTGCCCATGCTGGCCTCGAACCCACAACCCTCTTGCCTCAGTCTCCTCCCCAGACTTTTCCCATGGATTGTTCCAGTGGTCGGTGTGGACTGTGATGAATGACAAACACTTCAGATGTGTTTTTTTTTAAAGAAACATTTACTTACCATGTGTGCACAAATAAAAGTCAAGAGGACAGCTTGAGGGAGTCGACTCCCTCAGTCTAACATTCGGTCTCAGGTATTGAACTCAGGCTGTCAGGCTTGGCAGCAAGCTCCTCTACCCACAGAGTCATCCTGACAGCCCTTTGGATGAATCCTTATTTTAAAGAAAGAAAATTCTCCCCCTAGCCTGGTGGTACATGCTGGCAATCCTGGCACTCAAAGAACTGAGGCAGGAGGATTGCCATTTTAACACTGACCTATCCTAACCCAGTTTTAAAAGCAACGAGGGTCAGAACAGATGACTCGGTTGTGCAAGCACCAAGACAAGTTCAAATCTACAGGAGATGCATAAGACACCAGATGGGGTTACAGCTATAACCCCAGAGCTGGAGAGACTGAGATAGGAGGATCACTGTGTCTCCAACTGCAGGCCTGGCCAGTTCCATGAATCTCAGGCTATGAAGACAAAGTGGTGGGTGGAAATCCACTGACCCTCAGACATGCACCCAGGGCACAGCGGCCAGACCGGAGTACTAACTAGGACAGTCACCATGTCCTACCTGATGAAGGGCCGGGAGATGGCCAGCACGGTGCGAATGAACCAGGAGGGGTGGACGATGATCAGGGACTTTAGATTCTTCCTCAGTCTGTGGGGAGAGGAAAAAGGAAGCCATTTTCACAGGTTTGGGGTGTGGGAGCCTGATGGAGACAAGGTAGACCAGTTGCCTCCTTCTCTCCGTAGCCTGTCATCCCAAGACCGCTTAATAGGCTGCACCCTCACACTGCAGAGCGGGCCTTCCAGCTGAACAGATTTAGAAACCTTGGGATGTGTCAACACCAGACAGCAGGAGGGCCACACTGTACAGTCCTGAATTCTAGGAAGTGCTTTCGGATTTTAAAAATCTGTTGGGGGGTTGGGGATTTAGCTCAGTGGTAGAGTGCTTGCCTAGCAAGCACAGGGCCCTGGGTTCGGTCCCCAGCTCTGAAAAAAAGAAAAAAGAAAAAAAAATCTGTTGGAAGCTATTCAGGAAACTCAAAAGCGAAAAGAGCCCAGAACTCACTCACTCACAGACAGACAGACAGACAGACAGACAGACAGACAGACAGATAGACAGACAGAAATAATACAACTTGATCACTGGCTGGAATATTATTCAGCCATGAAAAGGGAAAGGCCTTCCTCCTGTTGCCTCTCTAGAGAGGTTGACACTTGAGGACTCAATTCTCTGAGACACAGATCAGACACAGAAGGCCACACACTATCCAGTGGTCCCTAGAGTCATCAGCCACCAACAGCTACTGGCAGGACTCCTTCAAAGTTTTCTCCACCTTGGCCTTGGGCTTCTGCTCCCTGGACTGATTAAGAACGCTGTTGCTGGTTAAACTTCCTGCCTCAGTGCCCCGCCCCACTCCACCCCACCCCAGAATTCTCACCTCCTGTCAATCATGTGGTAACACTTCTTCAGCCAGCCAATGCCCGGCATCCTCCTCCGGGGCGTGGCACCATTCAGGTACACGATCATGTAGTCCTCAGCCACTAGCAGCTCTAGGCTGCTGATGACATACCTGCCCACGGAGTTGAAAATGGTGTTGCATGTGGGGACACCGAGGGTTAGGACCTGTGTGGGACCCCAGTGTTATCTCTGTGCTCAGTATTCCCATCTGCCTTAGAGTCTTGCTTTGTAGACCAGGCTAGCCTGAAACTCACAGAGTTCCAACTACCTTCTGCCTCCCCTTTGGGTTGGGGGCACCAACTTACAGGAAGAGATTCTCCATGATGTAGTGGTAGTCTGGAGAGCTGCTATCTGGCAGGAAGCAGGCCGCAAAGACGATGATGGCGTTGAGACCTTCTCCGTAGTATCCTGGGAAGAGGCGTCCTGGTGAGTGCCACAGTAGCCCAGGCTAGATCGTGTCCCCCCACTCCCTGAGCAGTGCCAGCTGGTAGGGGGAATGGTGCCCACCACCGTAAGCACCCCAGTGTGTGGTCAGTCATCTGTGGAACCTGAAACTTGAGAGGGCTCAATGTTTCCACCCGTTAGGTGAGCCCGAGGTCCACAGACCTCTGATGGAAACCGAGTCACTGTGTGCTCCCAGGTGACATGGGAGGAGAGGGTCCCGGGGCCAGCGCACCTCCGTGGGTCACCACCTTCATGTAGGGCCGGATCATATGCAGGTCAATGCGATGCTCCTGCTCCCCGATGATGACAGTCCGCCACAGACGGCCATTGGCTGCACTGCCGTCTTCCCCAGAGCCGTCCCCAAACAGGTCTGCGCTGTCACCAGGCATGTTTTTAGCGGTGGCCACTGGGGTGTCATCTGCCAGAGGGTCAGGGGGAATGTGAATCCATGTGTCTTGTCCCAGCATGCCTTCCCTGCAGACATGTATGCACACACGCACACAGAGACAGACAGACACACACGCACACACACAGACAGGCAGACAGACCGACACGCACATACACGCACACATACACACGCACAGACAGGCAGACAGACACACACAAGCACACATGCACAGACAGACAGACAGACAGACCGACAGACACACACGCATGCACGCACACCCACACAGACAGGCAGACAGACACACACAAGCACACAGACAGGCAGACAGACCGACACGCACATACACGCACACAGAGACAGACAGACAGACACACACGCACACACAGACAGGCAGACAGACCGACACGCACATACACGCACACAGAGACAGACAGACAGACACACACGCACACACACAGACAGGCAGACAGACCGACACACACACACACACGCACACACGCATACACACACACAGACAGGCAGACAGACACACACAAGCACACATGCACACAGAGACGGACAGACAGACACAGAGAGACCGACAGACACACACGCTCACAGACAGACAGACAGACAGACAGACAGACAGACAGACACACACACACACACACACACACACACACACACACACTGGTCAGTGTCAATTGTGAACATGGCAGCGTCTGGAATCCTGGGAGCACCCGCCATAATTCCCCAGCACACACGAAGCCCAGGGTTCAGCCCTGCATCCTGTCAGAAACACTGGACACCATTCTAAAATCTTTTTTTTTTTTTTTTGTTCTTTTTTTCGGAGCTGGGGACCGAACCCAGGGCCTTGCGCTTCCTAGGCAAGCGCTCTACCACTGAGCTAAATCCCCAACCCACCATTCTAAAATCTTAAGGCTGGGTGTGTAACCTCACATGCCAAAAGGTGGTGAGACCCACCCTGAATGTGGCCGCCATCCCAGGCACTGGAGCCCTGGACTGAAGAGAGAGAAGGGAGCTGAGCTCCTGGTAGGCACCACGGTCAGCTGCCTCGGTCTCGGGCCTCCATTCCGGCCATGATGGAGAGCAACTGTGACTTGCTGTGGCTACATTGCCATCTCCCATGGGAAGCCGCCAAGACGGCACCTAAGCCTGACTCAGCCACCACTCAGAGGGCCATCAGACCCCAATCACCACCCAAGCCTCATCAGACCCCAATCACTGTTTTGCTCTTTTTCTTTTCTTCTTTTTTTTTTCTTTTTTTCAGAGCTGGGGAACTGTTTTGCTCTTAAAAAAAAAACAAAACAAAAAACAAACAAACAAACAAACAAACAAGGGTTGGGGATTTAGCTCAGTGGTAGAGCGCTTGCCTAGCAAGTGCAAGGCCCTGGGTTCGGTCCCCAGCTCCGAAAAAAAAAAAGAAAAAGAAAAAGAAACAATATTGAGACATAAATCAGGCCGACTTGAATCTCAGCACTTGACAGGCAGAGGCAGGCAGATCTCCGTGGGTTGGAGGCTAGCCTGGTCTAAAGAGTGAGTTCCAGAACAGCCAGGGCCACAGAGAAACACTGCGTCAAGGAAAAAGCAAATGAATAGATAAAGATAAATAAAATTAAAAGGGCCTCCGAGGGTATAGCTCTCCCCAGCTGCCCCGCTCCAGACTATTTGAACCCTGCTCAGTCATCCTCCTGGGCCCTGCAGGTGCTAAGCGAGAAGACACGCCCCTGCACATGGGTCGATTTCTAACTGATGTCTGGGATATGCGGCCGTCCATCCCCTGGTTTACAAGGCTCCGTGCTTAACTGAACCCCATTCTAGAACCTTCTGTTGACATCTAGTTCCCTCTGCCCTCTGCAACTCTGTGGATAGGGTCCCTCTGGACCTTGTTCGTCTGTGGGAACCACTGTGAGAAAGTGGCCACTGAGGCTGAAAGAGGCCAAGTGAAATGGGGGGTGGGGGTGGAGGGTGGGGAGGGGAGGCTGGGCAGGGCAGCGCCCACCATTACCTTCCCACTCAAGCTCATTGCCATTTCCCAAGAACTCCAGAGAGTCAGTTTCATCTGGCGTCTCAATGTCATCCACATTGATGTCCAGGTCATCAGGGGTGTCGAGGAAGTCATCAGACAGCAGAGAGCCCTCACTTTGGTCCAGAGAGATGTTGATCTCTGGGGCCACCAGCGTCTTTCTCTTCCGATGTGCTCCACTCAGGTTTAGGGTGGAGGGAGGAGCTGCCAGGCCACAAGCAAGAAAGAGAGCTCACTCTCCCTGCCACAAGATAGGGTGTTGTAAAGCACAGGCTGACCTCAAACTCACTGTGTAGAGAGGATGGCCTTGAACTCCTGGTGTCCACCTTCCAGTGCTGGACCCCAGGGCTAGCCCCTGCCTAGGACCATCCAGTGAGGGTTGGGGAATGGTCAGGGGTGGAACTCCCTCCTTATTGTTGTAATAATCCTGGTTTTTGTTGGTGTGATGGAGTGGTATTATTAGAAGGTGTAGCCCTGAGCTGGAGAGATGGCTCAGCAGTTAAGAGCACTGACTGCTCTTCCAGAGGTCCTGAGTTCAATTCCCAGCGACCACATGGTGGCTCACAGCCATATGTAACGGGATCCAATGCCCTCTTCCGGTGTGTCTGAAGACAGCAACAGTGTACTCACATAAATAAAATAGATTAATTAATTTTAAAAAGAAGGTGTGGCCCTGTTGGAGTAGGTGTGGCCCTATAGACATGGCTTTAACACCCTCATTCTAGCAGCCTTCAGATGAACATGCAAAACTAACTTTCAGCTCCATGCTGCAATCTTGATGATAATGGACTCTGAACCTGTAAGACAGCCCCAATCAAATCTTGTCCTTATAAGAATCACATTGGTGGGGTTGGGGATTTAGCTCAGTGGTAGAGCGCTTGCCTAGCAAGCACAAGGCCCTGGGTTCAGTCCCCAGCTCTGAAAAAAAGAAAAAAAAAATCACATTGGTGGGCTGGAGAGATGGCTCAGCGGTTAAGAGCATTGACTGCTCTTCCAGAGGTCCTGAGTTCAAATCCCAGCAACCACATGGTGGCTCACAACCATCTGTAATGGCACCGATGCACTCCTCTGGTGTGTTTGAAGACAGCGACGGTGTACTTATATATAATAAATAAATACATCTTAAAAAAAAAAAAGATGTAGGGCTGGAGAGATGGCTCAGAGGTTAAGAGCACTGACTGCTCTTCCAGAGGTCCTGAGTTCAAATCCCAGCAACCACATGGTGGCTCACAACCATCTGTAATGGCACCGATGCACTCCTCTGGTGTGTTTGAAGACAGCGACGGTGTACTTATATATAATAAATAAATACATCTTAAAAAAAAAAAGATGTAGGGCTGGAGAGATGGCTCAGAGGTTAAGAGCACTGACTGCTCTTCCAGAGGTCCTGAGTTCAAATCCCAGCAACCACATGGTGGCTCACAACCATCTGTAATGAGATCTGATGCCCTCTTCTGGTGCATCTGAAGAGAGCTACAGTGTACTCATATATAGTAAATAAATAAATCTTTAAAAAAAAAAAAAAAGAATCACATTGGTTATGGTGTCAGTTCACAGTAGTAAGACAGAAGTTGGTACCAGGGACTGGGGTATTGCTGTCATAGGCCTAACCATGCTTTTGTCTGGAAGAATGTGGATTTGGGGACTTTGGATTTGGAAAGCAGTAGAGGCTTAACGGGCTATCCTAGCAAGAGTATGGAAGATTTTGTTACTGACAGTGATTTGAATTGCATGGATCTGGCCTAAGAGGTTTCAGTGGAGAATTTAAATATGTGGTCTAGAGACTGTTCTCGTGGTATTTTGGTGAAGAATGAGACTATTTCTTCCCCTTGTCAGAAGAGTCTGCCTGCGGCTAAGGTGAAGAGTCTCAGATTAATTATATTGACAAAGGAAGTCTCAGAGACGCCCATCATAGACTTTGTTCTCTGGTTAAATCTCATGAAGAACATTCTAAACATCGTAGCAAACTGAGAAAGGAAAAATATAAAATATATAGTTTGAGTTTTAAAGGGCTCCAGGAAGGGAAACGGAGCTGAATCCTGTGTTGGAGGATATTAAATTGAATTAAGGGAGTGGTGACCTTGGGGCAAGATTCACCCAGTTAAGCTTAGATCCAGGCATGGCAGTGCAAGCCTTTAATCCCAGGAGGCAAAGACAAGCAGATCTCTGAGTTCAAGGCCAGCTTAGACAGAGCAAGTTCTAAGTGAAGAAAACTTGAACCAGGTTTTGTGGTCCACACCTTTAATCCCAGTGCTTAGGAGAGAGACAAGCAGATCTCTGAGTTCAAGGCCAGCTTAGACAGAGCAAGTTCTAAGTGAAGAAAACTTGAACCAGGTTTTGTGGTCCACACCTTTAATCCCAGTGCTTAGGAGAGAGACAAGCAGATCTATGAGTTCAAAGTCAGAGCAAGTTCCAGGACAGCCAAGCTTAGCCAGTGAAGGAGTTGGAGAGCAGAAAGCTGGTGATAATGTAACAGAACAAGGGAACCATGTTCCAGCCCCAGCATGTCACAGAACTGGCAGCTTTGGCCACATGGCTCTGGCCAGAGTAAAAGGGACTACGCCCTCTGGTGGCTTGCATGAAAATGGCTCCACAGGCTTAGAGCCGGACATCATTGGTAGTGTGGCCCTGTTGGAGGAGTTATGTCCCTATAGGGGTGGAACGTTAAGGTCTCCAGTGTTCAAGCTCCACCCAGTGTGGCTCGCAGTCTCCCCTTGCCTATGGATCAAGACGTAGAACTAGGGCTGGAGAGATGGCTCAGCGGTTAAGAGCACTGACTGCTCTTCCAGAGGTCCTGAGTTCAAATCCCAGCAACCACATGGTGGCTCACAACCATCTGTAATGGCACCGATGCACTCCTCTGGTGTGTTTGAAGACAGCGACGGTGTACTTATATATAATAAATAAATACATCTTAAAAAAAAAAAAGACATAGAACTCTCAGCTCCTTCTCTAGCACCAAGTCTGCCTGCGTGCTGCCACACTTCTCACAATGATAACGGACTAAACCTATAAACCTCTAAGCCAGCCCTGATTAAATGTTTCCCTTTATGAGTAAGCATTGCCGAGGCCATGGTGTCTCTTCACAGCAATAGAACACTAAGACACGTCTAGTGGTGAACTCTTCTCTTGGCCTCAGGAGCTCATCGTCCATATATTCTGATCTGCCTGCGCAGCCAAGGAAATCCCCCTGCCTCAGCCTCACATGTTCTAGGCAAATGCCTCCACGCTCAGACATGGATTAAATAAATATATTTTGTAACTGAAAAAAATTCGTGAGCAGGTGTGTGTGGGTACACGGGCAGTGCCCTGCACAGGAGTTTCCTCAGTCCCTCGCCACCTTGGGTTTTTGAGATGGGGACACTCACTGAACCTGGGCATCCGTGATTAGGATAGACCAGCTAGGTAATGAGTCCTGGGTATCCTCCTGTCTCCACCTGTGCAGCGCTACCATCACAGATAAGCTCTACCTTGCGTGACCTCTCTCTACCAGGGTTTGGGAATCTGAACTCAGGTGCTTGTCGCACTGAGAACCCCACCATCAACCCCTGGCGTCCTGATTGGAAGCACATCACCTGCACTTCATCTCTGGGGGATCAGAGACAGAGACATCAGAGAACCATCTTAAGGACACACAGTCAGACATGGTGCCATTTTCAAATGGGAGTTCTCAATCGTGGGCTCTTACCCTTGTTGGCCTTGGTGCACAACAGTACCTCCCCCCAACTCTCCACCCTGCAGGCAGCCCCAGGCACCTGAGTACCCTGAAACCAAGCTCCTCATGTCTGCATTCCACATGCTTACAGGAGGAGTCTTCCACCGTGCTGCCCAGGTGATCCTCCCCGGTGTCTTCTGGGAGCGGTCTGCGGAAGCCGCCGGGAACCAGCATCAGAAATACAGCAGGAGGAATGCATATGAACGGTGAATGACGGTGACAGGTCCAGCCAAAGGAGGAAAGAGAGAGGGGGAGAGAGAGAGAGGCAGGGAGGTTAAGAGCACTGACTGCTCTTCCAGAGGTCCTGAGTTCAATTCCCAGCAACCACATGGTGGCTCACAACCATCTGTAATGGGATCCGATGCCCTCTTCTGGTGTGTCTGAGGACAGCGACAGTGGACTCACATACATTAAATAAATAAATCTTAAAACAAGAAAAGAAAGAAAATTCAGTCAGATCAACACAGTAATGCCCCAGCCTCTGCTCTCCCTCAGCACAGAGTTCCAGAAGCATCCACATGGAAGGATGCCTCAGCCCCCAGCCCCTCACTGCAGGATTCTGGACAGGAGCTCTACTCGAGCCGACACACGCTCCCTCTCACAGATACCTGAAGGGGGGTCCTATCTGTCTCCTCCTGGCTCCCTCAGAAACAGTGGGACACGTATTTCACAGAGAGAAACCTGAAGCAGGTCACAGAGCCCCCGGGCTCAGGGTCACTGCATGGAGTGACTTTGTGCTCTCGGCGGGGTGGTCAGCACAGGCCAGCAGCCTGTACTTCAGGGTGGCCCCAAACAGCCAATCCTCTTACATTGGCTTCCCGGTGTCAGCGAGACCTTGTCTCCACAATCAATCAATAAATGAATACATAAGTATTTTCAAGATTAAAGTCCAGGAAGGGGTGGCGTACACTTTTAATCCCAGAACTCAGGAGGCAGAGGCAAGCAGATCTCTGTGAGTCTGAAACCAGCCTGGTCTACAGAGTGAGCTCCAGGACAGCCAGGACTACACGGAGACACCCTGTCTCAAAGACAAAAATTAAAAATGAAAGAAGATGTGCATGTTCGTGTGAGGCTGGGAAGATGATGAACAGAAGTCCAAGGGACTTAACTACATAGGAGACTATAGGCTAGCCTGGGCTACCTGACACCCTATCTCAAAAGTAAGCAGTGAAAAAGCTGGGCCAGTTCTGGACTGTGGAGTCAGCCTCTGCTATGTGTGCCAGACGCTAACCCCTTAGCTGCTCTCCCACGCCAAAGTGCTGGGTAAAGTAGTACTGAACAACCTTGCACTCTGAGACAGGGTCGCCCTGGAGTTACCGGACTGAGAGATGTTGGTCCAGGTTGGGTGCTGATGAACCAAAATCCTTGCCTCTGCCTCCCCAGCACAGAGGTCAGAAGCCCACGCCTCACCCAGATGCTCATGGCCCCTAGGGATTTGGAGTCAGGTGACTTAGCTAGTCACTGAGCCAGCCCAGCAGTAACCCCAGTTTTGGTTTTGGTTTTGTTGCAAGAGAGTTTCTCTTTATATTCCTGCTGCCCTGAAATTCACTGTGTAGACCAGGCTGGGTTCAAACTCAGAGATCCTCCTGCCTCTGCCTCTGCCTCTGAGCCTCAGCTTTTCAGGGAGGCAAGAGACTGGAGAGAGGCATTCAAGATGGCCAGCATAGCTGTAGTGGTGAATTTAGAATCATCTGGAAGCTTGGCTGGGGACCATGGGAAAGTGAAGTGAGAAAGATACTTAGCTACCTTTTTCTGGTTTTGCTTTCCGTGGGTCAACTGGGAATGAACACGTTAGACAGAACATTCTTGAGATAAACACCCAGTCAGTTTTCAATTGTGTGAGTAGCATGATGAAATCCTATTGTTTTGTGTCATGAATCACCACTTAGGTCAGAGCTTCTCCTCTGTACCTGCTGTGCTCCTGTCAGCTCAGGGGCTGTGTTAGCCATTTATCATGTTGGCCATCACAGACTCAGAGCAGCCATGGCCACAGGACTTTTATTTTATATACTTAGTAATGGCTTCAGAGTGTTACTACATTCAATGTGCCCTAAAGAAATGAGGTGAGGAGAATTTGGAAAATTGATGTTACCAAGCAGTGGTGGCACACACCTTTAATCCCATCACTGGGGAGGCAGAGGCAGGCAGACCTCTGAATTCAAGGCCAGCCTGGTCTATAGAGCTACAGGATAGCCAGGGCTACAAAGTGAGACTGTCTCAAAACAAAAACAAGAACTCAATTGACTTCAGGCTGGGAAGATCCAGAGCTGTAACCCTGTACAAGTGACTCTCAGGGCTCCGTCCCCAGCTTCCTGTAAACCAATCAGGCCAAGAGCTCCCTGCCATCCTGTTCCCAGGGCTAAGACAGAGGTAGTGAGAGTTCAAAGCTTTCTTAGCTACAGAGATAGTTCAAAGCTAGCTTGGGCAATGTGAAACCCTGCACCAAAGTGAAACCAGACACACTCATTCTCTCTGTGTGCCTCTCTATCTCTGTCTCTGTCTGTCTCTCACTGTCTTTGTCTCTGTCTTTCTCCCTCTCCTTCTCTGTGTCTGTGTCTCTGTCTCTCTAAGTGTCTCTCTGTCTCACAGTCTCTCCCTCTCCGGGGACGGAAGCACACAACTCTGGGTGGTTCCCTGTCTGAAAGACTGTGCAGCACACAGGGATCTCTGTGAGGCTGCAGCTGGGCCGGGGTCCTCAGAGGCCTGGTGGGCCGAGTGCCAGGCTGGCATGAATGTAGCATGACACAAGGGAGTATTTATCCGGAGATGGGTGGGGACACTCACTGCCACGGTCTCATGGATAAGGACATCCGTGACTGTGCATAGCTGGACATCACTTGCTGGCCAAGGAGGCCAGGCTCAGGGGCTTCTAAAGAAACACACACTTCTGCCTTTTGTCTCTTGTCAAGAGTCTCACAGAACCCAGGAGAGCCGTGAACTCCCAAAGTATCCAAGAATGACCTTGATTGGACTCCATGATCCTTCTGCCTCCACCTCTGAGTGCTAGGGGATGACAGCCATGAATTTGTGTGCATCTGGGATGGATGTCGGGACTTCCTGCATGCCGGTGCACTGCCCTGGTCCTCGGACTTCCAACCTCCACATATATGCTTTCTTTCTTAGTTTTCCAAGACAGGGTTTCTCTGTGTAGCCCTGGCTGTCCTGGAAGTCACTCTGTAAACCAGACTGGCCCCAAACTCTGTCTCTGCCTCCTGAGTGCTGGGATTAAAGTCGAGCCCTTCCGCCACCTGACCCTATTTGTTTTTTAACTCTGTGTATTAGGGAAGTCAGTGCCACGATCACTTTGTTGTAGCGGTGAATTAGTTAAACTGCTTTGGCTCCCAGAGGGGCTCATGAGCCCTGCACCTGCCCAAGAGCTCTCTGGATTCACAAATGAAACACACACACACACACACACACACACACACACACACACACACACGCAGGCACGCACACTCACTCGCCAGCTAATTTTGATATGCCCTGACTAGCTCAATGGTTAAGCACTTCTAAGTTTCCCAGAGTCTAGCAAACTGTCCCCTCTGGTAATCCTGTATTAACATTTTTAAATTTTATATTTCATCTCTGCTACCCCGCATCCAGTGGGGGAGTGTCCCCTAGAGCTACTTTCCAGAATTCTTCCATGGCTGGTCTGGTTCTTTCCTGCGGCTCTTAAATCTGATCCCTCCTAGTCATAGCGATTCACCATCTCCCACCCGCCCGCACAAATTCAAAGTCCCGCCCCGCCTCCCTGCCCAGCCAATCAATGGCTGTACAGCAATTCTTCATTATCGATGGAAGCCAGCTGGGGGCGTGGACCCTCAGTTCTGGAAGCACAAGATGAAGCATTAGAAACAATCCCCAATACTTTGTCTCCATTTGTTCTTGAGAAAGGGCCTCTCAATGGCCAGGATAACCATGTCTGCATGACCAGACACTATGTCTGGTCGGCAAGCTCCAAGATCCCACAAGATCAGATCACAAATGGCCTCTTGGCTTCTTCCCTGGGCTCTAGGGCTTGAAACTGGATCCTCAGAAATATATTGCAAGTACTTTACCCTGGAAGTCATCTCCCCCAGACTTGTTTTTTTTCAAAATAGTATTTCTTTCTCTCTTTTTTTTTTGAAGATTTATTTATTTTATGTATGAGTACACTGTAGCTGTCTTCAGACACACCAGAAGAGAGCATCAGATCCCATTATAGATGGTTGCGAGCCACCATGTGGTTGCTGGGATTTGAACTCAGGACCTCCAAAAGAGCAGTCAGTGCTCGCTTTCTTTCTTTCTTTCTTTTTTTCTTTCTTTCTTTTTTTCTTTCTTTTTTTTTCTTTTTTTCGGAGCTGGGGACCAAACCAGGGCCTTGCGCTTGCTAGGCAAGCGCTCTACCACTGAGCTAAATCCCCAACCCCGCAGTCAGTGCTCTTAACCACTGAACCATCTCTCAAGTCCTCTCAAAATAGTATTTCATTTATCTCAGGCTAGTCTATAAGTTGCTATTCTGCCTTTGACCACGCCCCAAATCCCTCCCTGGGTGATTCTAGGCAGGGCTCCACCCCTGATCACGCCCCAGCTTTTGAGGGGTGTAGGGGAGAATTACAGGTGAGGGCTCCACCTCTACCACACCCCTGTCCCCTCACTGGGGGACTCTAGGCTGGGGTTTTACTCTGACCACGCCCCTAGACACTCAAGGGGAGATTTCAGGTGGGGCTCCATTCCTAACCAAGCTCCTCTGCTATTTGACACAGGGTCTTGCTCTGCAGGCAGCTCAGGTTAGCCTGAATTACTTCTCTGGCTCCCTCTGTGGAGAGCTGAGCTGTGAGCCTTGGTCAACACACCCAGCCTGGCTACAAGAATTCCCTGTCTGGTAGTCTTGGTAGAAGTGCTTCCAGAAGACTCTGACACCATCAGCAACAATTGCTGTTGCTGCCAGGAGTGACCCGGGGACCTGATGACAGGGACGCTGGCGCCCTCACCTGGGCAGATCCTCATCCTGCCATTCATCCCTCACGTCCACATTTTCCATTCGTAATGTAGCTTCTGTGGTCCCCATGAGAGCTGGAAAGAAAGCCGACTGGAGGCTTGGGTGACCCAGAAGATGATCTGGGGGAAAAAAAAAAAAAAGAACAGACTGAACTAGACAGCCATGACTGCAGCCTCCCACCCGCGACACGCGTCTGTGTGGAGCTTTGACTGAAGTAGAATTCTAGTTTACAGATGAGCACACACGGGACTTAGGTCATCTCCTCCTGTGTATAAACTCAGGCTAACTCATTCCCCCTCCTTTTCCACCAACCTCAACTGTGGAGGAATAAAAACCAAACCAAACCAAAGAAGCCTAAAACACAGCCAACTGGAAGAGGGGGCAGAGGCAGAGGCAGACGGATCTGAGTTCAAGGTCAACTTCCAGGACAACCAGGGATACACAGGGAAAGCTTGAAAAACCAAAGAAACAAAACCCACCAACCTCATTCATAGTATGAATGACTGTCAGGGTCATTTTCCCATTGTGATCAGCGCTTTAAAAAAAAAAAAAAAGGAACTTCTCTTTGACCAGCTTCTATTGGATCCACAGTCCAATCATAAGAACTATAGTAAGGGCTGGAGAAATGGCTCAGTGGTTAAGAACATTGACTGCTCTTCCCGAGGTCCTGAGTTCAAATCCCAGCAACCACATGTTGACTCACAACCATCAGTAATGGATCTGATGCCCTCTTCTGCTGTGTCTGAAGACAGCTACAGTGTACTCATACATAAAATAAATAAATCTTTTTAAAAAGAACTATAGTAAGAATTCTGGAATTTTGGTTTCTTTGGGAAACAGAGAAATGTTGTAAAAGTATGTTTTTCCTTTAATCCCTGGTGCGGGATGTGGGGCTGCTTCAGACCATCTGGAGCAGCTGACTGTAATTTGCCTCATGCTCTAGCAGAGGTGTGGTTTTCCCAGCTATTGATAATTTGTGTGGTTGTGCGACCTTTGGAATTCTGGTGACTTTTCAGAGGACATATAAATGCTAGGACCCTGAGACAGGATGGATGGGGTGAGGTTTGTTAGTAGTCGTGGTCAAAAAAGAAGCAAAAAGAAAGAAATTCGATTCAGGGATCTCTCTCTTCTCTTTCCCTCTCTCTCTCTCCCCCCTCTATCCTTCTTTCTCTGGTACTGACGGGATGAAACGGCTATGCTGCCTAAGGAGTGGGGAAAAGAAAACCTACAAAGTAGCAAAGGCCAGCTACAAGTGTTGCCCAGGGTGGGGCTCTATAAAGAAAAAATGGAAACATTGATTCCAAATGCTGCAAGGGAACAGCAGGGAATGAAGAAATGTTTGGGTTTTTTTTTTTTCTCAAGATGTCAACAAAACATTTATTGCAGCTGCTACCACTGGGATGTCCCCTGCTTTGCTCCCAGAGGGGATTTTCTGGGGTTTTTTTCTTTTTCTTTTTTTTTTCTTTTTTTATATTGTTTCAAACAAAGGTTGGGAAAATTGCAGGTGGAAATGGGGGGGCCTGAGAAACAGCAGCTACAACATGGCTGAAATGGAGTAACAGAAGGGGTCACTCTACTCTTCTGAAAGGGTTGCAGAGTTCGGGGTGCAGCTGGAGAGGTTGAGGGTGGAGATGGCAGCACTTGGGAATCAAGGAGCACCAGAGAGAGAACAAGGCTCCGTCTGGGTGACTGGGAGAGCAGGCAGGTGTTTCCGCAGGTGAAAAGGGGGAAACAACTTCACCAGGAGAAGGTCCGGTCAGAGAGGAGCTGGAAAAGCAGGAAGACAGGCTGATGGGAGAGTTAGGGAAGGGGTGGCCTGGGGTTAGGAGACCACCATCAGCTTTTCCAGTGCTCATACAGCGCATGCCTGCTAATGGTGGGAACACAGTTATGATGAGATGGGATGGCGTCCTACAGAAACGATACACCTAAGGCCTTTTAAAGAGGCTATGGTTTCATGTGGGATGCATCTGCCTTATGTGAAACAAATTTTAAATAACTGGGCTACTGAAAATGGAATTATTCTCTGGAACAAGACATCTCTAAGGGCAATGCTAAAAAAAAAAAACAAAAAACAAAAAACAAAAAACAAAAACTAGGAAGAAGACCTAGGCTTCCAGGCGTATGCAGGCAATGTGATAGGGTTGCCATTGGACCAGTGAGTATAGATCCAAGAGAGATATTCAAGGCAATTTCTTACCATTGAGACATGGCCTTGGGGACCTGGTTTGAGGCCCTGTGACAAAAACTACAGGCCATTTCAGTCAAGGAATAGCACACAACAAAAAGAAAAAAACTTTAAATCTAAGATATAGAGTTGATAGTGTTCTGCTTACTTTAAATTTTATGAATGTTAATAAGAAAGCAGCCGAGAGAGAGTGGGGTTGGGGATTTAGCTCAGTGGTAGAGCGATTGCCTAGGAAGCGCAAGGCCCTGGGTTCGATCCCCAGCTCCGAAAAAAAGAACCAAAAAAAAAAAAAAAAAAGAAAAAGAAAAAAGAAAAGAAAGCAGCCGAGAGACACTGGGTTACAGAAAAATGAAACTGTGGAATTAAATCAGCCTATGTATTATAAGGCTGTGTTAACATTGTGGAATGAAAGCCTGCGGGCTGGAGAGATGGCTCAGTGGTTAAGAGCATTGACTGCTCTTCCAGAGGTCCTGAGTTCAAGTCCCAGCAACTACATGGTGGCTCACAACCATCTGTAATGGGATCTGATGCCCTCTTCTGGGGTGTCTGAAGACAGTGTGCTCACATAAAATAAGTAAGTCTTTTAAAAGGGGGGGTGTGCTGAGAGTTCTGGGATTTTGGCTCTTTGAGAAACAGAGAAATATTTGAGTATATGCTTTCATTTTAATACCAGGTGTGGGATGTGGGGCTGCTTCAGACTGTCCGCAGCAGCTGACTATGATTTGCCTCGTACTCTAGCAGAGGCGTGGTTTTGCCAGCTGCAGACAGTTTCTGTGATTGTGTGACCTTTGGAATTCTGGGGACTTTTCAGAGGACACATAAATGCTAGGGCGCTGAGACAGGATGGGTGCCTTGTGGTTTGTTAGTAGCCAGGGTTGAAGAAGAAGGAAAAGGAAGGATTTTCCTCATTCTTGTCTCCACTGTTACTTTGTTTCTCTTCTATCTAGTGATGGGGGAAGGGGTTGTGAAATTGGGGGGACAAAAGGTAAAGAGAGAACCCACAAAGAAGCAAAGACCAGGTACCAGAACCACACAGTGGAAGAGAGAACTGACTGCCAGGTTAGGTCCTGACCTCCACATTCTGTCAGTGCCTCAGTTTCTCTGTCTGTTAGTAGTTGGATAAGTCATGACTTTTGGGGTGTCCCCTGAGCCTGTCACTCCTCATTCCCACACTCCATAAAATCATTGGCTTGTGTGTGTGCATGGTGTGCACGTGTAGATGGAGGTTATAGGTCAATACTAGTGTCTTTGTCACTCTCTGCTGTTCATTTTGAGGCAGAGGCTTTCTGCACCAGTCCAGGTACCCTCCAGTCTCTGCTTCCCTAGGGCTGGGACCCTTTTTTAGTTCCAGACTTATTTTGTGTATCTATTTTGCCTCCATAGATATCTATGCATTGTGTGCATGCCTTGTACCTTTGAAGGGCAAGAGAGGAGGTGTCTGATCTGGAGCAGGTCTTCTGCAAGATCAGCCAGTGTTCCAACTACTGAGCCACCTCCCTTCCAGCCCCAACTGTGTGTGTGTGCGCGTGCGTGTATGTGTGCATGCGTGTGTGCACGTGCGTGTGTGCATGCGTGTGTCTTTCTTTGTGTAGCCCTGACTCTCCTGAACCTCACTATATGGTCCCACCCCAGCCCAAGTGCAAGGATTAAAGGTGTACATTGCCAACTTGGTCACCTTTACAGTTAGTTATCTATTTTGACAGTGTGCTGTGTTTGTACTTCTTTGACTGTTCAAGGGGGTCAGAGGACAACGTGGAGGTCTTGGGTCTCTCCTTCCACTATGTGGGTCCCCAGCAAACTCAAGCCAAACAGGTCTTTACTGGCTCAGCTCTGTGCACCCAGAAGCCACCGTGGGGGGCTTTTTCTGCAAGTGCTGCAGATCAAACTCCTGTTACAAGGTGAGCCCTTGCACCTCTGTCTGGTTTGTGAACCAGTAGTTACAACTGGGACGGTTCCTCCACCTCCCTCACCAGCAAGGCATTGGACAGCATGGTGCTGTGCTGCCATGGAGACTCCCCAGACTGTCAGATGAAGCACTTCGTGTTGGCAGCCAGTGTTGGGAGGACAGACACATACACACAACTAGGGATGCCCCCAAACCAAACCCTGGCACCCACAGGACCATGTCTGCTACATCATATCTTTCTTCTTATTTCTATGTTGACAACAGGATTCCAGGGTCCAGGGCTTACTACCAAGTCACCCCTAGTCAGTTCCCTGATCCGATGACAAGGGCCACTGCCCAGCCTAGCAATCAATGCTCACACAGCCATGTATGGCTGGTGTCTAGGGTGTGTCTCCAGCAGCCAGTAGATGATGGCCAGCAGCTGAGAGGTGCCTGGGAGACTTGGAGTCCGGAGGAGGCGGGGCCCACTTGAATGTCATCACTCATTCATGAAGAAGACAGTGAGACACAGCAGGAGAAAAAAAAATCTGTCCCCCAGTGTGTCTCAAACCTGGGGTGAGCAGCTGGCCTCCCCAAGCGCTGAGTCAAATCCATTGTGTCTGTGCAGGGAGGTGACATGGGTCCTCCGTGACCCTCATGAGCAGGAAAGGACCCCTCTCATCTACACACTTCCTAGACCTGGGTGTGGTGGGTGTCCAGTAGATGCCAGGTGACAGTGAGGGGCCAGGAACCCCCCAAAATCCAGGATAAACAGTGCAGGTCCCGGCCGGTGGCCATGCTGCTAAGAACCCACCCTTTTTAATGTATATGCAGTGCTGATTTCTCCGAGCCGCAGGCAGGGTTATAAATAGAAAACACCCGACACCGGATGGGAGGTTTACCGCCCTCAGGATGCTCTGCCAAGAACTGGGGCTCTAATCCTTGGGCTCTGCGTTCCCTCACCCCACCCCCGACCCTTCTGGCTGGCGCAGTATCTGCGCTGGGGTGCCGCCAGCGTCTCCCCAGTAAACCTTTCCACACCTGGGCTGGAAGGAAGGGACAAATGACAATTTAAATTTCCAGTTTGCAAAAGGCCCACTCACCTCGGTGGCGGCGGCTGCCCGTGCGCTGTCACTCGGACACAAAGGCGGGCATTTCTTGGTGGTACCCAGGCGAGGGGCCTGGCGGAAGGATGCTCAGGGCCAAGTCCACATCCGAAGAAGGTCACCCAGGGCGACGTGGCCACGCACACCTGTGAGGCCCAGCTGTAGAAGGCGGCGCCGTGGGTTAGTAGCAGCACCCCTGTCCCCCTTTAGTCTCCGTGTCCCCCGCCATCGCGGCCCAGGCCTGCTGCGGCTCTGGCTTTTCCCTTTCTGATGGCTGAGGCTCTGTCTGCCCTCAGATAGTGAAGGAAGCTGCTTTTGTGTGCAGGGGGCGGGCTCAGGCCTGATAGACAGCTCCAGCATCCCTACCTGCATCCTCCTCTTCCCATTGGCTGAGGGGAAAGCATCTCTCTCAGCCATGCCCAGACCAGAGCGGGTGCAAAAAAAAAAAAAAAAAAAAGGAAGAAGAAGAAGAAAAAGAAAATCTCTGAGATGGTGCCTCTCACTTATGCAAAACCACAAGAGAAAATAAATAAAAATAAACGGAGTCGTGGCCTGGCTCTTACGGGATGGGGGCGGGGAGCCTGCAGGGCTCTTTGGTATAGGGAAAAGAGACGCCCTTGAAACCATCTTTGAGGGAAGAGAAATGGAGGTTTCCAGATCCCCCTTCCAGGGTGAGTCAAAGGGTCCCTTATTCATCCAGGACAAGACTGGGTGTTGGGATGAGGCGGCCCTGGCTGACTGTTTTTTTAGATGCACTGGGTCTGCGCTACCGTGGAAACAGCGCCCCCTGCAGTTGCTCAGAGGAATTCTAGAACCTGATGGAAAAATGGACAGCTCCTCAGCACAGCATCTACAGTCGGATGGAAAGACAGTTTGCATCCTGGTCTCGAGTACTGGGACCGCGGAGGCAGGGGGATTGCAAGTTCAAAGCCAGGGCGGACTACAGAGTGAGCCTAAGTTCAGCTTGGCAATTTAATGAGACTCAGAAGTGAGACGAGGGGTCATGGGGGATAGTTCGGCGGGTGTGCGTGGACATGTCAGGAAGGCGTAGAAGTTGGGGCTAACTGAAAAGCAGTCGGAGAGCCATTGATGTCAACTTCTGCCCTCTGCATGTGCGCTGACACATGCACACACATCCCACCAACATAAAGAGAGTAGTGGGGGGCGGATCGAGGTGATGGAGAATTCCCCAGTGATGGTCTGGGGGCGTGGTCAAGGGATGGAGACTCACGAGAATCCCCCCCCTCCCCGAGGATCTGAGGGCGTGAGTGGTTCTGGGGGAAATGAAGAGTAAACTGGCAATTTGATTTAGCAGCTGGGAACTGCGGTCGGTTTCCAGACGTTACCAGAGGTAAAAGAAAGCAGAGAAGGATCTTCCCAGGGTTCATAAAGAACTAATCTGTCCAGACTTTGGTCCTGGAAAGTAGGAGAGAATACATGTTTGGGATTTAACCCCCACCCCATTCACTTATTGTACTTTCTTATTTTCCCGGGTAACCTCGCAGGGTAGTGGATCTCCAAGGTTCTTTCTGCACATCCTGTGACTTCCTGCCACACGTCTTTGCCTGTGCTGTCAGTGCTCTCAGACCTCCGACGTTCATATAATCACATGTGAGTGTAGATCAGATAGTCTCCCTGCAGGGTTGGGGATTTAGCTCAGTGGTAGAGCGCTTGCCTAGCTAGCACAAGGCCCTGGGTTCGGTCCTCAGCTCTGAAAAAACAAACAAACAAACAAACAAAAAAAACCCAAAAAGATAGTCTCCCTGACTATAGGTTTGTTCTAAGTGTTTCCCACCGTGGAAAACGTGTGGCTGCCCGTCTCACTGAGCACGAGGCTTATTCAGCTGTTGGTATGACTGTCCCTACCGTCGACTTTCAGAACCTTCCATCTATCCACACTGCGGCTGAGGTCCACCCCACACTGTCTCCATCATCCCTACTTCCTGTATCCCACTTCCTGTGTCTGTCAGTCTGAGGACGACAGGGACCTCCTGGGAGTGAGATCCTGGCCTGAGTGTCCTTTTGTGCCTGGCTCGTCTCGCCCTCAAGGGCCATCCATCCATGTTGGAGTAGGTGTCAGGGTTTCCTTCCATTTTCTAGGCTGAGCATTACTCCATTTTGTGTGTTCCCTTTAGTACACAAATTCACCCTTCTAGAACAAGTTGGAAACTGTTGGACTCCCCGGGAGCAAGTCAAGGGCACAGGGCTTGTAATAAATAGTAGGTGGAGAAGTCATATGTAACTCACGGTCTTCTGCCTTCTAGAAAGATGTGGGCCACACACCTAAGCCGGGACAAGGATGGTCACGTGCTACCCACCCGCCCTCTCGGCCTTGGTATTCCCAAGCTGTCTGTCTAAGAATCAGCCAGTTCTCCGCCTTGCTTCATAGAAGACTTGAGGAGGGTGGCGGTGTGCATGAACAGGTGATGGGGCTTGCCGCCAAGCCCAACAACTGGAGTTCGATCCCTGATCCCTAGGATGGCAGTCCGGGGGATGGGGTTGGGGATGGGGATGGGGGTGGGGTACCGACTTTCCCAAGATGTCCCTTCATCATCATAGAGGCACCAATTAGGCCTCCTGAACAGGGGGCGGGTCTTGGTCAGTGGACGGAGCCAGGCTGAGGCTCTCAGGGTCTATAGATGGCAAGTTGGAACAGGGGTGGGGCTTGAGGGAGCACGGGGCGGTGCGTCGGGGGCAGGACCCTGACGTCACTCCCGTGGGCTCCGGGAGGACGCGGACATGGCGGCTAGCAGCTCTTCCGGCCTCGCGCAGGGCGCCAGCCCGTCGTCCAGGTAACGAGCCCCGTGGGCGGCGAGGCGCCCCAACCCCGCGGGACTGGGTCGTGAGTCACGGGGAGCGGGGCGGGCCCGAGGCGGGGCGACGGTCCCTGGGGTCCGCGGGAGGGCGGGGCGGGGAGTCCGGGGAATGACAGACTGGGTGGGGGCGGGGACCCCTAGGGGGACGGGGCCAGCCTAGGAGGGACCGACCTGGGAGGGGAGGTTGGGATCCTAGGATGGAGGCCAGAGCTGGAGGAGGGGACTGACCTCAGAGAGGACCTGAGACCTTGGGGAACCTTTCAAGCGGGAATAGGGTGGGGTGTCGTGGTCCCTGATGGATAGAATTGAAATTTCTGGTGCCTGATGTATGGGGGGGTCCTCCAGGCAGGGATGGAGTCAGGAGTTTTGGTATCTAATAGATGGAGGACCCTCGAGACGGGGATGGAGTCTGGGGTTCTGGTGTCTAATGGATGGGAGACCCTCCAGATGGATATGAATTGGGGGTTGTAGTTTCTGATGAATGGGGGACCCTCCAGGTGAGTATGGATTGGGGGTTCTGGCCTCTGATGGGTTACCCTCCAGATGGGGATGAATTGGGGTTTTAGTCCCTGACGGATGGGGGACTCTCCAGACAGGGATGGGGTCTGGGGTTCTGTGTCTAATGGATGGGGGGGCCTAGCCAGGCAGGGTGAAGGGAGGCTCTGGTCTTTGGACACAGTAAAGACACAGGCCTCCAGTTCAATCTCTGAGGAGAGAAGCAAGGCAGTGTGTGTGTCTGAGTTCAAGGCTAGCCTGAGCTACAGTGAGTATGAGGCCAGGCTGAGTGAGTTAAGGAGACTAAATGGACAATGAATGAAGGCACCAAATTGTGAGGAAAAGGAGTTTGGATGTGTGAGGAGTGGGGACTGACAGCTGGGGACATGTCCTCCTCAGTAGGTGTCTTGGTTAGGGGTGGTGTTGCAGTAATAACATAGGGCCAAGAGCTGGTGAGGGGGTCACTGTGGGGACCAGAGTTCCTGGCCTGAGAGTCAGGCAAGTTCACTGCCATGGCACAACATACAGAAATATACAGATGTTAGAAAGAAAGAAGGAATGAAAACACTCCAATCAACAGCAAGTTGGGGAGGAAAGGGTTGGTTTAACTCTCAGATCGCCAGGACAGGAACTTGCAGGGAGGAACCTGGAGGCGGGAGCTGACACAGAGGCTCCTGACGGAGGTGCTGCTCACTGGCTCACCCAGCCTGCTTTCCTATAGAATCCAGGACCACAGCCCAGGGATGGCCCCACACAGTGGGCTGGGCCCTCCCCCACTGATCACTGATTAAGAAAATGCCCTGGGGTTGGGGATTTAGCTCAGTGGTAGAGCGCTTGCCTAGCAAGCGCAAGGCCCTGGGTTCGGTCCCCAGCTCCGAAAAAAAAAGAAAAAAAAAAAAAGAAAAAGAAAAAAAAGAAAACACCCTACGGGTTTGCCTGCCGCAGATCTTACGGAGACGTTTTCTCACGTGGGTTCCCTCCTCTCAGATGACTTTAGCTTGTGTCCGGTTGATAAAACCGTTCAGCACAATTGGCCTTTGTCAATCGACACCCCAGTAACAGCACTATTTAGTAATAACTTCAGTCTACCAGACATCAATAAACACCAATACCACAATACAAAACATACTTCAGACTTCTCTACAAATCAGTTTAGGATTCGGTCTCTTTGGAGCTGGAGCAATGCCCAGTGGTTAGAGCACCAGTTGTCATTTCGGAGGACCTGGGTTCGATACCCAGCACCCCCCTGACTGCTCACAACCATCTGTGACTCCAAGGGACCCAACACCCCCTTCTGGCCTCTGCAGGCACCAGGCACACATGCGGTGCACAGACAGACATGTAGGCAAAGAAACTACACACAAAAAGTAAAAAAAAAAAAAAAAAAAAATCTCTGTAAAACTCCAAAATCTCTTCAAAATTTCCAAGTCTCTCAACTGTAGGCTCCTGTAAAAAATCAAATAAATATGTATTTTTATTTTATTTTTTCTTTTTTTCAATATGTATTTTTAAAGTAAATATTTTCTTATTCCAAGAACCAAGACATGGTCAAAAGTGGAGCAAGGGGGGTTGGGGATTTAGCTCAGTGGTAGAGTGTTTGCCTAGCAAGTGCAAGGTCCTGGGTTTGGTCCCCAGCTCCGGAAAAAAAAGAAAAAAGAAAAAAAAAAGTGGAGCAAGGCCGAAGCAATCCCAGCAATGTAGACAACTCAGAATCCCACATCTGGGATCCTGTGGGATCCTCTGGGGCTCCGGCCCCTGTAGCACACTCACCTTGTCTTCTAAGCTCTGCCTGACTCCACTCCACCACCATTGCTGCTAGTCTTGGTGGTCGTCCCATGGGACTGGTATCTCCCAAACACTATGGTTTCTGTGTGTAACGGGGCTGCACTGTCGCCCAGAGTCTCTCATAGGATCCCTTAACTTCTCCACATGACCCCTTCATTCCATGGCCGCCAACTGCCACCGAGGCTGCACTTTGACCAGTGGCCTTTCCTGGCCTCTCACGGTGCCAAGTCTCAGCTGCTCTCCATGACCCATTCATGCCTTCAAATCCAGGGCCACCGGGGTGACCCTGACTAAGTTCAGCTGCCAGCCCCAGGTACAGCCTTGGCTACCTTTGGAACACAGCTATGTGCTGGCTCTCAGGAAGCACTTCCCAGAAGCCTTCTTCTCATTTCTTCTCTAGCTGACCAGAACCACAGACCCTTAGTTCAGAATTGCATATGGCCCCCATGCAATCTTCACTCCCTCTGAACCTCACAGACCTGGCTTCCACCAGGCACCCTGCATCCTGTGGGAGAGCATCCCGCTAATTCTCTCTACGGCTCACTAAGCTGGGAGTGCTCTATGGCTTCTCAGTCCTCCATAGAACATGGTGATGTCTGTCTCATTGAATCCTCACGAGCCTGGCACCAGTCTGTCTTAGACGGGTTACTATCGCCATGGTGAAGCCCCATGGCCAAAAGAAGTTAGGGCGCAAAATGGTCAGCTCAGCTCAGCTCAGCATGGTTTCACACCACTGCCCCTGTTGAAAACAGGCAGGAGCTGAGGCAGAGGCTGTGGAGGGTGCTGCTTACTGGCTTGCGCTGGCTGCATGGCTTGCTCAGCCTGCTTATAGAACTCAAGATCACCAGCCCAGGGATAGCGCCAGCCACAATGGGTTGAGCCCTCCCCCATTAAACACTAGTTATGAAAATGCCTTACCAGTCTGCATACAGCCTGATCTCATGGAAACCTTTTCTCAATTGAGGCTCCCTTTGTGATGACTTTAGCCTGGGTTGACTTGACACAAAGCTACTCAGGGAAACGTGTCCGCTTCCTGTCCCTTGGAGCCGCTCCAGAGGCCTCTGCCCGTCACCAAGACCACAACCCCATCATGCGGCAGCCCAGCCTTCCAGGTTCCGCCTGGCACCCCTCTGGCAGCTTCTGATTTAGGTCCAGTTTTTGAGGTCTGGATGTGCTCGCCATGGTGTATCTCTCAGGATCCCCGTGGACAAATGCCTGGGAACCCTCAGCTGTGATGCCAGTTTTCACAGACATAGGGATCTCACAGTGTCACACAGCTTTGACGTCTCCTGCTCCCACCTAGATTCTCCGATAGGTTTCTGGTAGCCAGGGGTTTACTAAGCTGCCGCCGAGGCCACTCCCAGTAGGTAGTACTGAGCATGCGTGTGGGTTTGGGTCGGGTTCTTAGCGCCACGAGAACCCTCAAACAGAATCACATCCCTAGCCTCCCCGAGGGATTCCGTGGCACAGACAGCTATAACTGGTGGCTGTTGGTGCCATCTTCCCAGCAATCGGGGCAGTAGTGGGACCCTGCCTAAAATGAGTGTCTGGAGAGATGGTTGGGGTTAGGGCAGGGCCCCACTTGTGGAGGGTGCAGGGCAGGGGTGATTCACTGTCTCTGGCTTCAGAGCCTGGAGCCCTCTGCTGGCCTCAGCACCAGTCACACAAACGATGCCAGCAAATCAGCCACATTCACAAAATAGAAATATCCCTGGGGTAACAGGCAGCCCACACCCGGTTGGTTGCAAGTGCCCTCAACTGCTTGGGTTTCTCGGGCTGTGACTGGATATCAAGCCATACCGGAGAGACAACACTGCAGTTGGTGTAAGTTCGCGGTGCATCAGTGTGAAGACCCAGGTTCGAACCCCCAGCATCCACATAAAATATCGTGATGGTGACACACACCTATGCCCCGGATGCTGGAGGGACCAACACAAGAGGACCCGGGGCTTGCTGACCAGATCACCTAGTTAGTGCTCATACAGTTAGGACAGTGATTCTGCGCTGGCCCCGTAGCAAGTGAGGGGCTGGCCTGGCCAAGAACCTGCTCTGGGAGTCACATACTGAGGACACCCAGCCCTCCTCCACTCTCTCCCTCCCAGCCACTGGGGCCAGCTACACTGTGCCGTCTACCCCCAGGATGAAGAGCACTGTCAGCCTGGCCCTGGCACCTACCAGCCAGCCGCCTGCACCTAGAGGAGGAGTCACAGTGGGGTACAGCTGCTCCCAGCCCCACCCCAGCCAGGGCCCCACATCCAACAGCCGGTCCCGGGGTCCTGTGCCTACCACAGCATCCACCCACCAGGTACTACAGCATCATCCCATACAATGAACTTTTATTTAATTTTTTTACATGTATGAGTGTGTTGTGTTCATATGTGTCTGCACCACATGTGTATAGTGCCCATGGAGGCCAGAAAGGGGCATCAGATGGCCCAGAGTTGGGGTTCAGACAGTTGTGAGCCACTGGGTGGGGGCTGGAAATCAAACTTAGGTCCTCTGTGAGAGCAACTGCCACTGTAACCACTGGCCATCTCCAAGCCCCTAGTACCTCCAGGGAATGTGGGAGTGTTGGGTGGGGCCATGCATGATGCCCCTGGCTCTCAGCTATGTTATAGTTGTATTTCTAGGGACAAGACATACTCTGGAGTGACAGGAGCACCACACTGATAGCCCCCAAGGAGCCCAGAGAGATCTGGGGGCTTCAATGTGTACAGAACTGTGGCCCAGCCTGATAGTGGCCCCTGGGAGAAACCTACACTGGCTCTGATGGGGTCTCCTCCACCAGACAGCTGTCCTGCGGGTGCTGGAACTCAGGGTTCCCTCCCACAACCACACCTCCTGCCACCCACCTCTCACCCCTGACTCTCACTGCCAACACTTGGGATGCCTACACTCAGGGGAACCGGACTGTGCCCTCCATACCGAGAAGACTTTAGGAGCCAGGTGGTTGAGGCAGAGTTGGGTGTCATCAGGAGCGTTGTGGTGGGGCTCAGGAGGAGGTTCCACACCCCCGTGCAGCTCTGGCGTTCTTGTTCATCCGGGGGCTTTGGTGGCATTTGAGGGCCTGCCATGACTCTGGTTATCTCTGAGGGGCAGCAGAGTGAATAGGTCCAGGGACAGGGAGGTGGCTCACCCTCGTGGTGGGGCCACCTGCACCTCGTGAGCCATTCTTTTCCTGATTTCTTTTCCATTCCTGTGTCACTGTCACAAAGTGTCAGATCCATTGCATGGTGCAGGATCATCGTCTGTGCAGGGGGTGGGGTGATCCTGGGTGTGGCAATATTGCCTCAAAGAAGCCAAACTACAGGCTGGTGTGGAGGCACACCTCTAATCCCAGCACTGGGAGGCAGAGGCAGGCGGGTCTCTGTGAGGGCAGCCTCATCTACAGAGTAAGTTCCAGGACAGCCAGGGCTACACAGACCCTGACTAGAAAAAAAAAAAAAAATGAAAGAAAGAAAGGAAGGGAGGGAGGGTGGGAGGGAGGGAGCTGGTGGGTGGCCAGTAGGCAAAGGCACTCACTGGCTGCTAAATTTGATGGCCTGCGTTTGATCCCCGGGACCCACATGGTGGAAAGTGAACTGATTACCCACAAACTGTCCTCTGATTTCCACATGCATGCTCTGGCACATGCCCCTCCCCATGCTCACACGTGCACATATGTACACACAGTAAATTAATAAACTGTAATTTTTTTTAATGGCTGGGAATGTAACTCACTGGGCATCACACTCACCCAGCACACACGAAGCTATTGGTTCTGTCCCCCAGCACTACATAAGCGGGGCCTAGGGGCAGCTCCTGTCTTCCCTAGCACCCCAGAGGTAAAGACTGGGGAGTCACATCATCATCCTTGGCTAACTGGAGAGTTCGAGGTCAGCCTGGTCTATGACAGCCTGTCTCATCAAACATGGCTTTGGATGAGCAGGGTCCAATCCTGGGGGCAGCTGGCTGTGCACTGCCTCCGGTGGTTCCCACCATACTGCCCCCTTAGCGTCCCACCTCACTGTCCCCCACCCCGAGCGTCCCACATACCTCCCTGAGCTGCTTCTCTCTCTGTGTCCTCCAGGAGGATGGTCACAGCTGCCGAGAGAAGGCGACCAAGAGCCGCACAGACTCACGGGAGCGGCCAGCCAGGTCGCTCTCCCGGCCAGGTGGGCTGTGGGGATTCTCTGAGGGGCTGGGGAGCACGGTCTGGTCGGAGGGTTGTGTAGACAACACAAGGGGCTCCACACAACTCGGCCTGGGGCATACAGGACAGGCCTGCGCTCGGGAGGACATCGGGCTTGGAGGCAAGCACTTTTATCTGTGGAGCCATTTTGCCAGCTGTAGTCCCAGATCTAAAATGTCCTTGAGATCCGGCCAGCTGAGCTGCAGACATTGCAGGAAGCTGGACCCACACAGGGAGGCTGATGCGCCAGCCTGAGATTTGTCCTGGTGCTACAGCCACCCAAGTCACCCGGGTCCAGCCTGGGCTGCAGTGCGGTTAAACACGCTGTGGATCTGCTGCCAGGGGTAGCCTGGCTGCGTCTGCACCTCCTCCTGTCTCTCCTTCCTAGGACCAAGCTCCCGCAGCCCCGACTCGGACTCGGTGTCGCCGGACTCGTGGGGTGGCCCGGTCCTAGGACCCTGGGACCCCACCTTTACCAGCGACGCGCTGCCGTTCCTGGACAGGCTGCCGAAGCCCAAGGCGGGCCCCAGGCCGCCCTCCATGCACTACTGCGAAGTTTGCAGGGTCAGCTGCGCGGGGCCGCAGGTCAGGACCGGCAACTGGATGGCTCAGTGTCACCCTCTATCAAAAACTATAGTGGCAGATGTGCCACACCGCAGTGGAGGCAGGGGGATGGGGAATTCAGGCCATCCTTGGTTACGTGATGAGTGTGAGGTCAATCTGGGCTCCGTGAGCCTGTCACAGTTCCTCTGCAGGACCAGGGTTTGGCTCCCAGGCCCACGTGGCGAGGTCCTGTACCCTGTAACCACGGCGCCCTCTGCTGGCCACCTCAGGCAGGCAGGCACAGACACATACAAGCAACACACCCCACACAGAAAATTATATTTAAATGTATGGAGAATGGGGTGGAAAAGAAAGCAGAGAAATAGCCTGTCAGAATCATAGGCTGCTTTCCAGACATCCTTGAGGTCACAGTCCGCCCCCGCGCGCACACACATACATCCATCACACAACACAGAGACATAAACACAGAGATCCATACACAGATGAACGCACACAGACACGCGCGCGTGCACACACTGGTTTGAAATCGAGAGTGTTGCACTCTCGCTCTGTAGCCAAAGCTGGCCTTGAGCATGCAATCCTCCTAACTCATCACCCTCTTAATTTTAATCCCCCCATCCCCCGTCCCCCTAGCCCCGCCCCGCCCATCAACGCCCCAGCCGGTCGTTTTGTTTCTGGGCCGCCTTCAGTCCTCTAGCCGCGCCTAGGCTGTTTGGCCATGGCTGGCCTAGCTTTCCCAATTCTAAGAACGGAGCCTTTTCTCTCTGACATGGGCCAGTGACCTGGCTCTGTGGGCCCTGAAGCCTGGATGTGGTATGGTTTGTGGGTTTCTCATCTGCAGAGCCCCCATGTGGAAGATCCCTGTGAAATCACATGCAAGTGTATCACATCTGTTGCTCTCTTTTTTAAAAATTATGTTATTGTCTGTGTATGAGTGTTTTGACTACGTCTAAGTCCATGCAGCACATGCGCACCTTGTCCATAGAGACCACAAGAGGGCGGCGGATACCCTCCAATTTTGTTCTTAACACTGAGCCAATTTTCCAACCCGTTTTGTTGTCACCTTGGGTTATTTGTTTGTTTGTTTGGTGACAAGGTCTCTCTGTGTAGCCCTGGCTCTCCTGTAGCTTGCTTTGTAGACCAGGCTGGCCTCGAACTCAGAGATCTGCTTGCCTCTGCTTCCCAAGCATTGGGATTAAAGGTGTGTACTGCCTTGCTGAGCCGGCTGTGGGTTTTTTTTGTTTTGTTTTGTTTTTTTGTTGTTTTTTTTCTTTTCTTTTTTTCAGAGCTGGGGACGGAACCCATGGCCTTGTGCTTGCTAGGCAAGCGCTCTACCACTGAGCTAAATCCCCAACCCCGAGCCGGCTGTGTTTTAAGGACTGTCTCCTGTAGCCCAGGCTGGTCTCCTGTAGCCCAGGCTGGTCTTGAGCTCACTATGTAGCTGAGGATGACCTTAAACTCCTAATGCTCCTGCCTCAACCTCCTCCTCCTCCTCTTCCTCCTCTTCCTCCTCCTCCTCTTCCTCCTCTTCCTCCTCCTCCTCCTCAGAGGGCAGCTCCTAAGGTCCTGGGAACAGAACTCAGACCTTTGTCCCTGAACTTCAGCCTGGAAAGGCCAGGTTTTGCTTGGGGGCAGCCCCCTGCTCCCATACAATATACTCAGGACCCTTGGTGAGTGTTTCGTTGAAAATCCCGTCTAGAGTTTAAAGAGACATCCATGCGTCCCATAGGCCCTGACTCTTCTAACTTAGGGCACAAGTGGTGGAGGAAGCCAGGGACCCTCTGTGTGGGTTCCGGTAAGGGCCACCCCTCAGGCCTTCCACTCTTTGTTGCAGACCTATCGGGACCACCTGGAAGGGCAGAAGCACCGGAAGAAGCAGGCAGCTCAGAGGACCCGCACGCAGCCCAGTGGAGGTCCTAGAGGATCCCAGAGCCTTCACTGTGGCCTGTGTGCTGTGTCCTGCACGGGGGCGGACGCCTACGCTGCCCACATGAGGGGAGCCAGGCACCAGAAGGTATGAGTGTCCCGGGCCAGCAATCAGTTTCCCACCAGCTCTGAGCAGGTGCAAGGTGGGTGTGGGGTGGCTGAGGACACCACGATGAGGGGGCCATGTTGACTGTGACTGAATATTCTCTGATGTGGCTGGAGACAGAGGTGACCTCAGGTGATGGCCCTGTGGCCAGAGTATGGGCTGCAGCCAGGAGTGCACGTGTGTGTGTGTGTGTGTGTGTGTGTGTGTGTGTGTGTGTGTGTGTGTGCATGAGAGAGAGAGAGAGAGAGAACACGCCGGGGTCTCCCAAACCACTCATTCGTGCACAGGTTACAGCAGGCTATGGGTTGGGAACCGGAGAGACAGCTGCCATAGGCAACATTGGTGTGAGTGCTGGAGAGAGAGAGAGAGGAGGTGTCAAGTCTGAGAAATGGGGCCGCAGGCAGGAGGTGGCTCCAGGACATGTTTTTAAGGGGGAGGTTTCTACACAGTATAGAAACCAGGGCACACCACCATTCTCTCCAGCAGCCTGTTCAGTGTGAAGTGCACTGTTTGTTTCCCAAACATGCTGTGGGGTCCATTGCAGGTCTTCAAGTTGCACACCAGGCTAGGGAAGCCCATTCCCTCTGAGCCCACACCACGGAGTGTCACCTACACCCGAGGTTCGGACAGCACCCCTGAGACCTCAGTCAAGCATGAAGCTCATGCCCGTCACAGCTCACACACCCAAGGCCGGCCAGCACCAGCCAAGGGACCAGCAGCCTCACGCAAGGGTACAGGTCTCTACAGCTCTGTACATGTGGACAGATGACTGTATCAGCACCCCTCACCGGGGGAAATCAGGCAGGAACTCTGCCCCCGAGCCCGTCCCCAGCTTTTGGATTTTTAGGAGTGGTTTCTTGTTTTTGTTTTTTTCTTTTTAAGACAGGATTGCTCTGTGTAGTCCTGGCTATCCTGGAACTCACTCCATAGACCAGGCTAGCCTCAAACTCAGAGACCCATCTATCCATGCCTCCCAAGGTCTGGGATTGAAGGTGTGCCCACCGTACCCTGCCAGCTCTTGGTTTTTGAGACAGGGTCTCACTATGTAACCCATGGTGAACTGGAACTGGTGATCCTCCTGCCTTATCCTTCTGAGCCCAGGATTCCAAGTGTGTGCCACCAGTCTTATGAAAACTTAGTTTGAACGGAAGGCCGCTGTCCTTTGGCGTTCCCTCGAGGTGACCCATCCGCCTCAGCTAGGCAGTGGCCTTTGCTCTCAGCTTGCGTGATAGCATGGCCTGCCCTTCTGTGGCTGCAGGATTCCATGTGGTGGCCCATGGTAGTTTCCACAAGAGGGAACGGCCAGCTACCCCTCTGGTTTAGAGTCCTGTGGTGTGTAGGGAAGGGATGGGGCAGGCCTGAGGTTGCAGCCGACCCTGGTTTCTGGCAGGGTCACCTGAGCTACAGACAGTGCACAGCTGGCCTGGAGACAGGCGGCCATCACACTGCAAGGCAGAGGCCACCAGGGGAGGCTCCGGGGAAGCTTCGGGGATCTCGGGAGACACGGAGCCAGTAGGCACAGAGTACGTCGAGCAGGTGAGCAGCTGCTGGGACCCTGAGTCTTGGTGACAGAGCTCCAACGGTCTGCTCAGCTTTGGCCCGCTGTGGTTCTGAGAAGGAAGTTGCCATAGTAGCCCTTCAGCAGGTCGGCCTTCCACACAAGGAGCGGGAAGGGAAGCAGGACCAGAGAGTGGGAAGCTCACGCAGGGCGTCAAGACCCTCCTGTCCGGCCCTGAGGCCTGAGAGCCCACTGTTCCAGTCCCAGGCAGCAGAGAGCTAAGCTCGGTCCACCTCAGATGACTTCATGCCTTGGCCAGCTTTGCCTGGGAGAACCAACCTGTCCCCTCCACCCTAAAGTCCTAGTTTATGAATGCCATCCCGAAGGGCCTTGGGCAGTACAGTGCCCGCACCCGTGTGGCCGACTACTGCACAAACGCCCAGGGTAGGGCGTTGCCTCTCACACGCTGACTCCGTAGCTACTGCTCCAGCAACACCGGGTGTCGCTCCTGCCAGTGTGTGCAGATGTCCCCTGTGCGGGTGTGTGTAGGCGATGGGTGGCACGTTCTAGCTTTGCATTTCCGTTCCATGCACTTTGTCCAGTGAGGCGCTCACCAGCTAGAGCCAGCTGCGGTGGCCTGCTACATGGTCATGGGGACAAAGAGAGGACCTGGTAGCCCACGCGGTGTCAGGTGGCCCTTTCACCCTAGGGCGAGTTTGACGGGATGAAGGGATAGGTCAGGGACACCCCCTGGGCTTTCAAAGCCGCTCCTCTGGGATGACACACCCCTCCCAGCCCCATGGGGGGCTCAGTGTCCTGGCTGAGTTGGTACCCACCATCCTCTGCCAGGGCATCAGGGCTGGCGGGTGGGAAGCTGAGCTGTGTTCTGTTCCAGGTGTGCAGCGAGGAGGGGAAGGTGATCCGCTTCCGATGCAAGCTCTGCGAATGCAGCTTCAATGATAGGAATGCCAGAGACATGCACCTGACGGGACGCCGGCACCGGCTGCAGTACAGGGTGTGTCCGACAAGGGGCACAAGAGGCCAGCCAGGGCTACGGGGTAGGGGAAGGTGGCTGGTGAGGAGAGGAACAGGAAGAAAGAGGTGAGAAGGGTAGAGAGGGGGTGCATGGATAGGTGAGGGTGTGGGGAGTGTGTATGGAGATAGGTGGGCAGGCAGGCGGACACTTTCGTAGCTTTGCTACTCACTGGAAGGAGTTTCCCATGCTGTCAGGGACCCTGCAGATGCACAAAGTCATGCGCACCCTGGAGCCCCACTTGCTTTGTGCTTGGCTGAGTGACTTTAGTTCCCAGAAGTGGGCTGAACTGGGCACTCATGACCCCGCCTGGTGCTTGGGCCAGCCACACACTGAGGGAACAGGAGTGGCCCACAAGTAACCCAAGCAGTCTTGGTCATGGAAAGCCACCTCTAGAACCTGGGTAGGACATCTTCCCAGAGTGCCCCGTTTTGGCTGCTGTGGGCTGTGTGCAGCCTGCTTCCCCTACCGGCGCCGTGGTGAATCTGTTAAGAACAGCGGTTGTTAGTTGGGACTTCTCTGTGCCCACCGGATGGCCGCCCACCTGTCCTCTCCAGGGTCACCATCTGTCTGGCTTTACCTTTGCAGAAGAAAGTTGACCCTACACTTCCAGTGGCCACCCGGCCCAGTGGCCCCATGCAGAGGGTGCTGGCCAAGCGGCTGCAGAGGCAGCGGCAGCAGACACAGGCACGGCTGGAGGATGCACAGCGCTGGAACTCTGAGCTGAGGTGACCATGGCGTCCCCTCTTGGCCTCCCTACAGTCCTTCAACATCGGATATTCCAAACCCTCTCAAATGTTCCCCCATGACCCCTGACCTCTAATGCTCCCATGTCCCCTGATCTCTGATGTCCCCATGAACTCTGACCTCTGATGGCCCCATGAACTCTGACCTCTGATGGCCCCATGTCCCCTGAGCTCTGATGGCCCCATGTCCCCTGAGTTCTGATGGCCCTATGTCCCCTGAGGTCTGGAGTCTTTGCAACTCCTCCCGCCTCACCCTTCAGACTCTCCCTGAGCCCTGGAGCTTGACTGTCTGTTGGGCTGGCTCAGGCCTCTGGCGACCACAGCCCTGTGTCCCCGTCTGGCCCCACAGGCAGCAAGAAGAACACAGCAGGCAGCCAGAGGAGCCTCCACAGCCCCAGGTGGAGGAGCAGCTGCCCGGGTCACCCACCTGGGCATTGCCAGCTCCCACTACCAGACCAGGGATGGCCAGCCCCCGGCGCCAGGTGGGTACTGCTGTGACATGTAGGACACTTACTCCCCACCAGGCCTTGGGAGCCCCTCAGAGGGCACAGGACCCTGAAGACTACACAGTGCTGTGGGTCCAGTGTGGCACGTCAGACCTTTGGAGCCTTGGGTCACATGCATGTCTGTCCCACACGGTGGCTCCCCCAGCCTTCCAGAAGTGTCTGTCCTCATAGGCTGAGCAGGGACCTAAGGTTTGAGGAGGACATGCCTTGTGTGGCTCTTAGCCTCTGGCCTTGGAAGAATGTTGCTGGAGGAGAGCCACCCACCCAGACCCAAGTCCCTTGCACCTGTGTTCCCCCGTGGGAGCTGCCCAGTCAATGGCCACCCACCATGGCCCCCTGGGGCCTACCTGGCCCTCCGACAATCTCAGAATTGCTGCCAGGGCTGGATGTCTTGTCCCCAGCCCACCCCTGATGAGGGTAGCTCTCCTCACAGTCAGGGCGGCGGCCAGAGAGCAGCGATGACCGTCATGTCATGTATAAACACGCTTCCATCTACCCCACGGAGGAGGAGCTCCAGGCTATCCAGACAGCCGTGTCCCACACAGAGCGAGCCCTCAGACTGGTGTCGGACACGCTGGCCGAGGAGAGCAGCCAGCAAGGGTTAGTGAGTGCCACGGGTTAAAGTCCTGTCCTACCCCTTTGTCTCAAGTCCCCTTGCCAGGCCTGTGACAGAGAAAGTCCCTCTTACCCTGCTTCCCTGTGTGTTGGGCTTGGTAATTCCAGGACTCAGGAAGCTGAAACAGGAGGATTGCTGTGAGTGTGAGAGTAGCCTGGGATGGACAGTAAGCCCTTGTTTCAGATATAGATAGGTAGGTAAATGGATAGATCCACAGGTAGATAGGTCAATAACATAGATAGCTGGATGGCAGACAGATAGATTGTGGGTAGCCTGGCCTGCTTGTGTGGGCTGCTGGGGGGGTGGCAGCAATGTGTTTCCCCTGTAGAAGGGCCACGTCCGTGCAGCACCCTCCCTCCTGACACACTCCTGCCTCTTTGTCCCCACAGTACCCTGGTGTCCCCACCACCGAGGATGCTCAAGGGAGTGGTGCGGGTTGGCATTCTGGCCAAGGGCCTGGTCCTTCGCGGGGACCACAGTGTACAGCTGACCTTGCTGTGCTCCAAGAAGCCTACGCACTCCCTGCTGCAGAGGATCAAGCAGGAGCTGCCCCGAGAGCTGTCTGTAAGCACAAGGCCAGACAGAGTCTGCCGTCACAGGGGACAGAGAGGCCTGTGGGGCGAGGAGGTGGCTTGTCACCTCCCACAGAAGCACTGTGATCTGAGTCTGAGAAGGCCAGGTGTGGCGGTGCACGCCTGAAATCCCAGCACTTGGGAGCAGGAGTCCTGAGGCAGCCTGGCCAAGCAGGGAGCTGGGGCGCCTGTGGGAAGCCATTGAGAAACAGTCTGACTTCAGTCTCTGGCACACACAAAAGAAAGGGATCGGGTGTGCACCCGTCCTTCTGGAACTGAGACAGGAGAATGACAAGTTCTGGCCAGGGCCAGTGGTGCTGTAGCTCAGTAGTGAGCACTCTCATGTGTAGGGCTCTGGGATCTGTTCTCAATACCAGTGCACGTGAGCTTGCACACACACACACACACACACCCTAGACTTTGTACTCACAGGTGTCAGTGGCAGCTTGACAGTTTTTATTTCCTTGTCTCTGACACAGAGGTGATTGATTTGTGCAAAGGGCCATTTATTTTTCCTTTTCTGTCTGATATTTTGTTCATGACCAGTTGTTTTTCTATCAAGTCACATCTTATTGAACAATAGATGCTCTTTACATATGGAGGCTCCTCAGCATTGCCATATATATGCTCCTCTGGTGGGCCTTAGGTTACACAGAGGTCCCTGATGCAGGGTCTGGAACACTGGCAGCAGGCACATGAGGGTGGAGAGATGGGTACACGAGCCAGTTGCCCCCTGCTCATGTGCACTAGAGGCTCAGCTGGAATCTGGTAGCTTCTTTTCATGTTTATACCCAGATAGTGGCAGAGGACAAGTACGAGGTCTCATCTGACCATGACGCCAACATTGTTATCTCGGCCTGTGTGGAGCCTGGGGTGAAGGTCACCGTGTCTGCCACCTCACCTCTGATGCGGGAAGACCCTTCCGTAAAACAAGGTACACCCCCAACTCCCTGCCCTGAGCCTGCAAGGCACAGCAGGCTCACTCTGTTCTGGGCAAAAAGGCTTTGGTAGTCATGGTACCTGAGGGTCACACGGGGTCACACAGTGGAGCTGGGGCTGGTGTCTCAGGGCCTTCGCACAAGCCTGGAAGGTCTCCTCCCACTGAACCACAGCTCAGCTTGTGGAGGTTAGGGACAGGGTCTCTGAGATCTACAGTGCCATCGCTCACTTAGGAATGCTCTAGGTGCTGGGTGTGGCACCAGCCTGTAATTCCAGCACTGGGGTGGGGGTAGGGGACTATGAGTTAGAGGCCAGGGTGCAGTGCAGAGGGAGACCTTTTCTCAGTCAGGACAGACGGTCTGAGCACAGCCACCCTGTGGGGCTGGGGCTCAGCAGAAAGGACTTGGGCTCCATCCCTTCTAGAACTGCAAGACTCTCTGTCTGACCCAGAGGACATCCTGGACCGGGAGAGGTGCCTCGAGACCCTGGCAGCCCTCCGCCATGCAAAGTGGTTCCAGGTCAGGTCACAGTGGGCTGCAGTGGGGACAGTCACCAGCCACAGTCTGCCCCAGAGTTCCCCTGAACAACAGTGTGTCTCCTCCCCAAGGCTCGAGCCAGCGGCCTGCAGCCATGTGTGATTGTTATCCGAGTTCTGAGGGATCTGTGCCGCTGCCTGCCCCCCTGGGGGGCCCTGCCGGCCTGGGTAAGGCTGCAGGGGTTGGTGAGGAAGCACAGGTGGGGAGGCACAGGTGGGGAAGCACAGGTGGGGAGGCACAGGTGGGGAAGCACAAGTAGGGTTCAGCCACCTACTCGGCACCCACCCATCCCAGAGTGGGTGGGTGTTACCAGGCCCCTTGGGTCACTGTCATGGTTGCCTGCCACCTTAAACCCCAAGCTGGGGGGGTTGGGGATTTAGCTCAGTAGTAGCAAGCGCAAGGCCCTGGGTTCGGTCCCCAGCTCTGGGGAAAAAAAAAAAAAAAAAAAAGCCAAGCTGGGAGGTGAATCCCAGACCCTATGCAGACGTCCCAAGGGTACAGGCTCTCATCACACTGACCTACCAACATCAGGAAGAGGACCCCGGGGTGTCCCCTGTGCTGGCTGCACTGCAGAGGACATCCCTAGGACGTTAACAGTCCGTGTCATAGCACTCTGAACCTGTCTAGCCACACACACTCACCCCAGCATGGCCTTGTTTATCAGTCCTGCCTCTGCCTAAGCCACAGCACGTCCCTGCATGTGGTTGCCACCTCCATGTTCCCTTCAGGCCATGGAGCTGCTGGTGGAGAAGGTTCTGAGCAGTGCACCCCGGCCCCTGAGCCCAGGGGATGCCATGCGTCGGGTGCTGGAGTACGTGGCCACGGGCGCGCTCCTGACAGGTCAGTGATGGAGCAGGAGATGGGATAGGGCATGGGCAGCAGAAGCCATGGGCATCCGCATGCGTGCCCGAGAAGAAAAGGTCACCTCACACGGGGAGCCTGTCCCTAGCCTACAGTCCAAAGCACAGAGGCATGCTGCTGCCCTCTAGGAACAGAGGCAGGAATCTGTTTCATTACCAAACCAGAGCTGCCCCATGCCACCACCACAGGCTACACTCCTGGCTGCATCGTGTGCTGTGGCCGGTGTACCTGGTGCCTGCCTAGCCCAAGTGCCCCAGAACCATGACTGAAGTTCTAGGGAAGCCACAGGACTCTGCTGTGACTACAGAGCCACAGTATGGGGCTGGGCTGTGGCTCAGAGGGCAGAGCACTGTCTAGAGTGCCCAAAGCCCCTGGGTCCCAACGCTAGCACTGCACAATCTGGGCCTTGTGGCACACACCTGCCACCCCAGCACTAGGGAGGCAAGGAGAGGAGGTTCAGGAGTTCAGGGCCAGCCTCTGCCACATAAGGAGTTTGAGGAACAGAAACCAGCACAGTGCCGTCCCCCGAGGGGGCAGGAATGGGCTCTAGAAGGAAGTAGTTCCCAAGAGCTCCTGGATTCTGAGTGGAAAAAGAGGGTCTAGGGTCAGGCCTGACACATGGGCCTTCTGTGTACCTACATAGGCTGGGGCACACCACAGGCACAGATACAGAGGCACCACAGAGGACCCATGTAAAGCCCACTGTGTTGCCAAGACTAGACCTTGCCTGATGCGGCCCATGGCCCCGCGTGCTACAGACACAGCACAGTGACCCACCATGGCCCACTAGTCTCTCATAAGGGTGTCCACCCTCTCCTGGCTCAGATGGCCCAGGGCTACAGGACCCTTGTGAGAAAGGACCACAGGATGCCCTGGAGCCCATGACCCCACAGCAGCGAGAAGACCTGACAGCCAGTGCACAGGTGCGTGGGTCCCCCCTCACATGCTGGGAGTAAGGAACTCCCACAGGCGACAATGACTGGCCTGGGTCACATGAGACCACAGCACTTGCTTGTCATAGCCACACAGAGCCCTGGCTCCATCTAGCAGTACAGGTGGAGGCAGAAGGCTATCTTTGACTATTGAGAGTGTTTGAGGCTAGCCTTGGCTACATGAACACCAGTCTCAAAAGAAGTGCACAGCCACACAGACCCAAGTACCAAACATTGCCACTTTCATGGGGGTTGAGTATCTTACAAGGAATTTGGGGTCCCTCTACCCAGGAAGTAAAAGTGGGGTCCCAAGATCTCCAATCCAGCCCATGCCACCGGCTAGTGGTGACATTCCCCAGGGCCACATGCCTGGCACCAGAAACTGTAACAACAGAACAAACAGCCCAGCCCACTGGTCCCTGGGGACGCAGGTCTGATCCCTGAAGTCCAGCTAGGGTAGCACTCCCTGACGGTACCTGTTGTCTGCAGCATGCCCTGCGTCTTGTGGCCTTCCGGCAGATACACAAGGTCCTGCACATGGAACACTTACCTCCACGGACCAGATTCGGGGCCCGGAAGAGGATGAGGGAGGCTAGTCAGACCCAGGAGGGGGCCAGGGAGAGGAAGAGGGGCCGGCAGGGCACAGCAGGGCTGCCTTGAACCAGCTATCACCAACCTACACATCCCATACCTGAACAGGTGTGGTCCCTCCAGCTGCTGGCTCCTGAAGTGGGACGCCTTTGTCATTGTGTCTGTAGATTTATTCATGATGCTGTGGGGGTCCCCCTGAGGTGACCCCATGCCCATGGCTGTCACCTACCCACCCCCAAGCCAGATAGCAGTGACCTCCTTGGTACTAGTTGCTATGTGAAGCTCCCTTGATGTCCTAAGAAGTCAATGGGATCTGGATCGCTTCCTTGAGATGCCAGGAAGGGTGGCCTGGAATATTCTGTGGGTCACAGAATGAGTGTAGAGGAGCAGAGGGTGCAGAATGGGATTCCCCACCACATCCTTCACACAGACCCCCTTACTGCACACCAGCTGTGAGGACACTGTCACCCCCACAGTGCAACCCTAGTCCCAGTCACTGAGTGCCTTCCGTAAATGACCCACTCCACCCCGTGTCACCCTGTGGACCACTGGGCGTGGACACAGGCGAGGACAAAGCACTATCCTTTAGGCCTCCTTTGCCTCCTCTGGACCCCCTGGTGTAATCCCTAGGCTTCAACCCTGTTCCATTCTGCCTGTGGCTTTCTAAGGCCAGCCAGCCCACAAAAGCCTGGGTGGGGAATAAAGTAGATCTGCCCATGTGCGGTGTGGCCTTCATGTCCTTTATCCTGGGCTCTGGGTGGCTGTGCCCTCCAGCCCTCAGCCTACCCACCCCAGGCTGCGTTGTGAGTGTGGGTGGAGCTCCGAGGGTGGGAGCAGCCGGGTGACTGCCCCTGTGCCGACCCTCACTACTGAATCCCATACCCTGGTCAGGTCCTGACGAAGCACTCTGCTCCGGCCTCCTGGAGGAATTTAGGAGACTCACGGGCCCCTGGCCTGCCATCCAGTTTTCCTCTCCTCCTCCCTACCAATACCCCCATACCCCACACTCCCAGTGAAACCCCAAATCTAAGCACAACCGCCATCGGAGCCGCCCTCCCCTGCGCCTCCTTGGTTCACCCACCCTCTGCCCGCCCGCGAAGACCAGAGTCCTCCCTCCCTGGGTGCTCCAAGCCCCGGGCTTCTCCTTGCCCTCTACCCACCCCTGCGGAGCAGAACACTGGGTCCACCACAGACCGGAGATGTCCGCCCGACACTGGGTGTAGCTGAGCCTAGCACACATGGGTAACCAAAAGAGAAAGCTCTTCCTGGCAGTGCCCAGCGCCCTTGTCTCTGTGGCTGATTATGGGGGACAGTGCTTCACAGTTGGGAGAGTTCCCGGGTGGAGGGGATGGAAGCCGGGACCTTGGTGGCGGGGGCTCAGTGACAACAGGAAAGCACCATGCCACCCCACCCCCACCTCGCTCTGCGCTCTGCGCTCTGCGCTGAGCCTTTCCACCAAGCCCACCCAAAGTCTACTTGGGAAGGCAGATGAGTCCATACCAGGTGACAAAGAGTTAAGTCGGACCCGCCTAGCAACCCCAAACCGAGAAGCTTCTGCGACTAGACAGCAGCATCCATCATTTTGTGAGCACGGAGTTGGGTCCAGATGGAGTCCCGTCTGGGCCGCGCAGCTCGCTGAAGCCGCGAAGAGCCGCAGCATCTGACCCTCCCGCCCCAAGTCCCGTCCCCACGGGGAAGGGGACCCCGTGCAGACCAACTGAGGCCAGTGCACAGGGCTGGACCCAAAATAGGCCGGAAGCCGGCCTAGCCGCCAGGGTGCTAAAGGCTGGACCCAGGCTGCGGATGCAGGGAGCGTTGCTAGGAGACAAGGTGAGTGGGAGCGGATGACGCATGGTGTGGGCGGGGCCTTAGAGAGGACAGGAAGGGTCCGGAAGATAGCAGTGGCTTGTGCAAGGTCACTGCAGACCACAGGAAAGGCAATAATCACCGTGGCTCAAAGTAAGAGCCAGCCAGAGACCAGTGTTCCTCAGGAGGGGGATCGAAGCCCCCCCATCCCAGACTCCCCCACCCTATGTTCACTGACATTTTGAAAAAATGTTACATGATCATAACTTGCCAAGGAGACAGGAAAGACTTCTCCAAGAGACGTGTATGGCATATACGGGCATACATGGTGTGGTCCAGCTATGTGCTAGAATATTATACACCCATGAAGGACATTCTGACTGCTGCACCATGGCAGATGGCCCTTGAGGACACGATGCCCAGTGACATGGAGCACACTCCACAGGGTCTGAGTCAGACCTACAGACACACAAGTGGCAGGGACGGTGAGGGCCTGGGGCAGGGGAGGGGACGGAGTTAGTGTGGGACAGAGCCTCAGTTCTGGAGACAGAGGTGTCTCCAGACAGATGGTGCCGCTGTACTGTAAGGGAGTGAGTTCCATGCTGCCGAGAGCTGAGGCGGGGTAAAATGGTGACTTTTATGTCAGAGGCATTTCATTATATTTTTATAACAGAGTTGGGGGCAGGAGAATCCTCGAGTTCAAGGCCAGCCTGATCTATAGTCAGAAGCCCCGTGTCAAAACAAACCAAAAATTATGCAGGTCTAGGTTCTTCTTATTATAAAAAAAGAAAATTCAGAAACATGGAGGGGCTGCTAAAGTCTATTTGCCAGCGGCGCCTTAAAATATGCGTCTTAATGTGTGAGCGTGTGAATCAGAGGCCCACCCTTGAGCATGGGTCCTCTCATCACCTTGTGTGGGGAAGCCTCACCCTCTGGTCCTCCCTGCATCCTGCGTTTCACACTCAGTGAGTATGGGTGATGTCGATTCCTGCTTTTGTATGGCAGACATGACCTAAAGCTGTCTTCTCTCACCCTGTCCTTGGGTGCTTTGTAGACTATGACCAGGAGTCCTAGGCTAGCCTGGGCTACACAGTGAAACCCTGTCTCAAAACAAACAGAAAAGGAGGGTAGAGGACCAAGTGCAACTGGATGTCAAAGAGAGTGAGGAGAATCTTCCCGGGCAGGAGTCCCCCTAGCATGAGAAGTACCACGCAGAGCTAAATTTAAAGGTGTACTAATTGGGGCAGGCAGATTTGGCCGCGATGCAGGCTGGAACAAACTCCATGGTAACTGATATGGTTAGGTGTCCCCAGTGCCTTGACTGATGGCAGTGAGTCTCAGAGCCTCAGTTTCCCCATCTTCAAAGTGGGCACAAAAGGTGCTCCCTGCACAAGGAAGTAAAAGGTCCCTTGACATCTCTGAAGGTACTGGCTTTAAACATCTGTCGGGAGGACTGGACATGGTGGCACAACTGTCATCCCAGCACTCGGGATGCTGGGGGAGGAAGGAGCACAGAGAGCTTGAGGCTAGCATGGGCTAGGAGTGAAATTGTCTTAAAGCAAAGTGTTTGGGCACCTTATATTCCTTCTTTTGAGTCACCTAGCCCAGGTCATCCCAGGTTGCTGAGGCTGACCTTGGAGTCCTGATCCTCCACCCAAGTCTCCCCATTGCTGGGACGGTGCTGGGTGTAGAGCCCAGAGCTCCGTGCATACAAGGTGAGTGCTGTGCCCACTGTGCCCGGCCCCAGCCTCCTGTGCAATCATAAACATTCCCTAACACTTTCATATCCCACATCAAGTGACCAGAAGGGACAGGGCTATGGCCAGCAGTGGCAAACATCAGTAAGGACTTCCTTCCCAGCGGCAGGGTTCTTTGTCTTCATTTTGTGGTTTGACACATCCTTTTAGATAAATGTGGTGGCTTTACCAACAAAGATGGGTCCTTAGCATCTCTGGAGTGACAGCCACATGGGCCCAGTAAGGGGGAAACCACACCCCAGACACCTCACGAGCTCCTCGAAGACCAGAGTGCACAGAGACACTGTTCCTGGTGTTAGTTTTAGGAAATGTCCTCTGTACCCTGATCTTCCCATGCCCCTGCCTCAGCCGCTCCAAAGGCTTGGATTGCAGGGATGTGTCCTTCAACCCCTCGGGCCAGTGTCGTTCCAACACCCGCTTCTCAAGCTTCTTCTTTCCAACGGGCTCCCAGGTAGCCCAGGCTGGCCTTAAATTGACTATGTTGCTGAGGATGACTCCTGATCCTTCTGCTTCTACCTCTCCAGTGCTGAGATGACAGGCCTGTGACACCGGTGTGCCACCCACTGAGTCCCCGTCCCAGACCCCACTTTTGGATCTTTGTTAACTGTAGGCAAATAGTAGTAGTACATGTAGAACAAACTTGTGCACAAGGTGCACTGGTAAGACAACAGCAGGAGGTCTCACAGGCGAGCCAGGTCCAGTCAGACAGCAGCTGATCACTGCAGAACACTTGGGTCACTACTGTCCCCTGTAGTGGGGCATCTGCCCCTGCAGTGTGGGTGGTGGGCGCTGCGGTAGGCTGACTGCAGCAGGGAGGGAGGCTGTGACTCAGACACTGTCATCAGCAATAGGGGTAGTGAAAAGTGGAACTTCAGCCAGCCTTGCTCCAAGTCTCTGGGCCTCCCTGGCCAAGGATTCCTAAGTGGTACCTGCCTGGGGACTTATAGCTTCTGGTGTGGCTTCTCGGAGTGTCATGTCCACCGGGGCCAGGCACCTCTGTCCAAACTTGTGCTTAATTAATTAGTTAGGTTTTATTTGCTTTATTTTTTTTTTTTTTTTTTGAGGCAAGGTCTCACTAGGTAGCTCTCTATTGTAGCCCAGGCTAGGCTCCAGCTCACAGAGATCCTCCTGCCTCTGCTTCCCGAGTGCTGGGAGTGCTCCACAGCAGACTGGCTGATGTTTCTGAAAGTACAGACTGACCAGGCTGCAGCCTGCCTTGTTCGCCTCCCCAGACAGGGAGCTCTTTCCTACTCATAGCATCTGCGCGTGCCCGAGCCGTTCCAAGCTCCCAGCTTTCCCGGGGTGGGCAACGGAAGGCTAGGACTCAGCGGGGACCCGAGAGCACCCGGCACTCAGCAGCACCCCGCCCGGACGGAGTGGGAGGAGGAGCGGGAGGAGGTGGCAGCGCGGCCGTAGAGAGGCCGGCGCTAGGACCCGCAGGGGCTCCGAGCCGGTCCCCTCCATCCTTGCCCCAAAATGAGGAAGCCTTGCAAGTTGCTCGGAGTTGAGCCACCAGGGCGCTCGGCCGGCTGGCAGGGACCCTCCAGGGGTCGCGCCCTAAGCAGGTGAGCGCGTGTGCGTGGGTGGAAAGGGGACACCACTTCGAAACGGTCCTGGACCCAGGAGCGTCGGGTGCAACGGGCTGGTTTTTTTGTTTTATTTTGTTTTTCCTGGGTGCGGCGTGCGCGTCTCTGAGTGCGCGAGCCCCGGTGGTCACTGCAAAGCCCTTGTGCGCCTGAGGCACGCGCACAGGTGCACGGGTCTCGCTGGCGCCCGTGTGGCGCACACGGGGGTGGCTGGTGGCACCTGTGCCTGGATGCACGTGCGCCTCCGCCTGCGCGGCTGCCGTGCAAACCCCATTGAGCCCGAGGCCAGGAGCGCACCCCAACCTCCCGCCCTGCCCCCTGCCAGCCACCAGCCAGGGACCCAGGCAGCCACAGTCCTGCGGTGCCGCACTGGGATGGGGTGGGTCCTCTCAGATGTTTCTTTAGTGACCCGTGGTGACCTAAGGAGCCTGGAGCCTTACAGGAATCCGGCCTCTCCAGGCTCCGCTCAGGGTCAGATTTTCAAGAATGACCTTGAGTCACGGCCCCTGCCCACCGCCTCTGCCCACGGCCCAGGAAAGAGGAAGCCACAGGCCCAGCTCTTCCTCACACACGGCCCTGGCTTCCACTCGGGACACCAGAGCACTCCACTCCTACCTCAGTTTCCCTTCCCGAGCAAAGGCAGGGCGAGGTTCCCGAGTCTCCTGGCTGGCCTTTGGTGGCCGGGAGTCTAAGGATCTTCCTCGGGTAAAGATCACTTCCCTAAAGCCAAGGGCTGCAGAGGGGCTCCACACCTAAGCTATCCAAGCGGTGATCTGAGGGAGGCACTTTGCTTCCTGGCTGCTACCTCCGCCAGGCCAGGCCAGACCCTGAGGAAGGAACTGGACCTGGGGACACTCCCAGCATGAGACTGCCTCCCTTCACAGGTGAACCCTCAATTCTAAGGAGCTTGGCACCCCACGCCTGCTGCAGCTAAGATGCCAACGGTGAGTGTGGGGCCCTGAGTCACCGGACCTTTTGGGGAGAATAGGACATGCCCCCTACAGTCCCCAAGGACCCCGCCATACTGGCCTCTGTGGCTGTTTCCCTACGCCCTCCCTTCCTTCCCCAGACTTCCCTTTATCTTATTTGACTTCTGAGACAGGGTCTCAGTATGTAGGTGTGCTTGGGATTTGATGCGTAGCCCAGGCTAGTCTCAAACTCACAGAGGTCCACTTACCCCTGCCCTGTCATCCCCCAACCCACCCTGATTCTAGGATTACAAGTGTCCATCACCACGCCAGGCATCTTCCGTTAGTTTTTGAGACCAAGTCTCACTGTAGCCCAGGCTGTCCTTTAGCTGGTCTGGAACTCCTCCTGCCTGAGCCACTTGATAGCTTCCTACAGGCTTGTGTCTTCACTGTTCCCTTGTCCTGTCTTCTGTCCCCACCAGCCCCAGCTTTTTTTCAGGTCTCTCAGGTTTCCCACTTGTCCCGCAGTAGGTCCCTGACATCCCCCTATCCCCACCCCACCCCCCGCCTCTGTCTCCTTCCCAGCAACGCTGGGCCCCTGGGACTCAATGTATGACCAAGTGCGAGAACTCACGCCCCAAGCCCGGTGAGCTAGCCTTTCGAAAGGGTGACATGGTGACCATCTTGGAGGCCTGTGAGGTGAGAGGGGGGCTGGAGGGTAGGTGGTGTGCCTTAGGGGCGCCAGGGCAGACATCCACTGGCTCCTTCCCTCCACCTGTCCCCTTCCTGTGCAGGACAAGAGCTGGTACCGAGCCAAGCACCACAGCAGTGGGCAGGAAGGGCTGCTGGCGGCTGCTGCTCTGCGACAGAGGGAGGCCCTTTCCACAGACCCCAAGCTCAGCCTCATGCCGTGAGTGACACCCTGGGGGTGGCATGAAGGCCCCAGCCACCTTCCACGGTGGCCTCACACAGCACCCTCCCCACACATCCCCACAGATGGTTCCATGGCAAGATTTCCGGTCAGGAAGCCATACAGCAGCTGCAGCCACCCGAGGATGGGCTGTTCCTCGTGAGGGAATCGGCCCGTCACCCTGGTGACTATGTCCTGTGTGTCAGTTTCGGCCGTGATGTCATCCACTACCGTGTCTTGCATCGAGATGGGCACCTCACCATTGATGAGGCCGTGTGTTTCTGTAATCTGATGGACATGGTAGAGGTGACCTGTGGGGGAGGCTGGGGCGGGAGGGGTGGAAATGTGGATGGTGGGCCCCAGCAGCTGTCATTTCTGTCTTTAGAACTGGGGTCACCTCCCCAGGGCGCCCTCAGCTTCCATTCTAACACCCCACACTGTTGCCATGGGAACGTGCTCACCTTAGCCTGGCACTCAGGGGAGTCTGCCAACCTCATGGAGTTTGGGTTGGGGGTAGTGGAAATGGGATCTGAGAGCCAGAGGCTCATGGCCGCCGGCTTCCACAGCACTACACCAGGGACAAGGGCGCCATCTGCACCAAGCTGGTGAAGCCCAAGAGGAAACAGGGCGCAAAGTCCGCAGAGGAAGAGCTCGCCAAGGGTATGAGCACTGCTCCTGCGATGGGTAGCTTCTGCGTGCACACCAGGGAGACTCCCACCTCCCGGACTCCCACCCTCATGCCCCAGCCCTGGCTTGGTTAAGCCTTTGCACCTTGCAACCCTGTCACACTTTTCCAGTGGGGTCTGGAGTCCCAGAGACAAAAATCACAGTGGAGAGAGCTGTCTGTCGCGTTTGAATTTTCAGCGTGGGGGCAGGGTGGGGGCTAGAGGTCTTTGAGAGGGAGGGAAGGAGGGAAAAAGGGAGGGCTTTCAGAGACAACTGCAGGTCTGTGCAGAGTACAAGATTAGGGAGACTACAGCCCTGGAAGATTCTAGAACTTTTATTCTGTGTGGATCAGCAAGGGGAAAAAAGGTCCTCCCAGAGGCATGGAAGGCCACAAGGGCAGCCACACTTCTTGTCCCCAGAGGGAGGTCCTGGAGCCATGGCTCATGTCTAGGGGACCTAGGAGACCTAGGGGGATTGTACTCTGATGGAAGCCAGGGCAGCTCTGGCTTGCAGGATTTAAACGGTACCAGGAGTGGGGTGTCCTTCAGACAGCCTTAGTGCAGCTGCTGGGGCAGGCACATGCTCAGGTGTGCACAGCTGTGGGGATGGATGTCAGCTCTCCAAGTCTCACTGAATGCAAGCTGGGTGGGAAGGGTCAGGTGGTGCTCCTGTCTCCTTCTCTTTTTTTTTTTTCGGGACTGGGGACCGAACCCAGGACCTTGCGCTTCCTAGGCAAGCGCTCTACCACTGAGCCAAATCCCCAACCCCTCCTGTCTCCTTCTCAATGGCTCTCTTTGTCCCTGCAGCTGGCTGGCTGCTAGACCTGCAGCATCTGACTCTGGGAGCACAGATTGGAGAGGGAGAGTTTGGAGGTGAGAAGGGGACACAGCAGGCAGTGCTCAGAACTGACCCCTCAAGTGGACAGCACAGAACAGGTGTAGGGTATCTGGGAAGTAGTCATATCCTCACCTCCCAGGATCCTCTACACAGGAAACTTTCCAGGCCGCTGGGGCTTGGGTCAGAGGACAGTAAACTGCACTCGCCTCAGTTAAGTCAGCCCTGTCCACACTGCAGTTGGAAGTTATGCAAATATGAGCCTGTGGGCTCTTTCATGGGACAGAAATCTGGATTCTGACAGCCATTGTGTTTGCATGAATATTGTTTTCTCTCATTCGGGGCCTGGGAGATGGAACAAGGCCTCCTGAATGTATTTCCAATCCTCTGCCCAGGCCACGCCCCCATCCCCTCACTGGGGATTCCAGGCAGGGACATAGGGTCTGTTTCTCTGCCTTGCTGGTGGGTCCTGAGCTCTATCCCCTCCACAGCCGTCCTGCAGGGCGAGTACTTGGGACAGAAGGTGGCCGTGAAGAATATAAAGTGTGATGTGACAGCCCAGGCCTTCCTGGATGAGACGGCTGTGATGACGTGAGTGGCTGAGTGGGACAGGGTCCCCGGGCTGGGGTCCCAGCATGTACCCCACTTTATGTTCCCTCTGCACCCCTGTGCCCCCAGAAAGCTGCAGCACAGGAACCTAGTGCGACTCCTGGGTGTGATCCTGCACCACGGCCTGTACATTGTCATGGAACACGTGAGCAAGGTGTGCAAGGTGGCATGGGTGGGTGAGGAGGGGTGGCCCGACAGCCTGGAGACCCCCAAGTCCCTCCCCCCAAACAGGGCAACCTGGTGAACTTCCTGCGCACGCGGGGCCGTGCGCTTGTGAGCACCTCTCAGCTCCTGCAGTTTGCTCTGTAAGTGGCATTCCCTCCAGGAAGGTAGGCCCTGAAGTGGAAGGGGAAACCGAGGCCTGACTCCAGGGTGACCGGGCCTTGTCTGTCCCTAGTCACGTTGCTGAAGGCATGGAGTACCTGGAGAGCAAGAAGCTGGTACACAGGGACCTGGCTGCTCGAAACATCCTGGTCTCTGAGGACTTAGTGGCCAAGGTCAGTGACTTTGGCCTAGCAAAGGCAGAGCTTAGGAAGGGGCTGGACTCAAGTCGGCTGCCAGTCAAGTGGACAGCACCCGAGGCTCTCAAAAATGGGGTGAGTAGTCTTCCACTCTCTCTGGGGTTTTGGGATTCCTCAGAGGGCGCTTGGTATTCTGATTGTGCTGTGTGACCCTATGCGTATTCCCTGACCTCTCTGAGCTTCAAGGGAAAATGGTTGCCTCTCCAGTGAGCCCTGGGCCTACAACATTCCTCCTAGAGCTGCCCTTCAGCCTCAGTTCCCCCATCTCTGAAGCAGGCATGGGCTTAGCATGGAGGGAGAGTAGCCTGTGACTGTGTCCAGGGAGGCCACAGGGACTCTCCTCACCCTGACCTCTGCCCCAACAGAGGTTCTCCAGCAAGTCGGATGTCTGGAGTTTTGGGGTGCTACTGTGGGAAGTCTTCTCATATGGAAGAGCCCCATACCCCAAGATGGTGAGCAGCACCCCGGGGAGGGCAGCCTGTGCATCCCGTGTCACTGACTGCCCCCACCCATGCTACCCCCTACCCCCGTATCTACAGTCGCTAAAGGAGGTTTCAGAGGCTGTGGAGAAGGGTTACCGCATGGAGCCCCCCGACAGCTGCCCAGGCCCTGTGCACACCCTCATGGGCAGCTGCTGGGAGGCTGAGCCCTCGCGCAGACCACCGTTCCGCAAAATAGTGGAGAAGCTGGGTCGTGAGCTCCGCAGTGTGGGCGTCGCAGCCCCCGCCGGGGGACAGGAGGCTGAGGGCTCAGCTCCCACACGGAGCCAGGACCCCTGACCCCTGAACTGGAAAGCAAGAGGACACAGATGTAGGGTCACAGGGCCAGGGTGAGCCAGTGCACAGGCTCCGGAGCCCCTGGGATCCCCGTTACTGGGACACCCCATAAAGAGTGATTGGAAGGATTTTGTACAACTGTGTCTGATGCCTGTGTCCCCAACCTGCTGCCCTGAGAGATCGGAGACCTGCAGTCAGCTCCCCAAATTCTGCTGGCATGACCATATCCTGCCCACATGAACCTCAGAGCCAGCCTGATTGTTGGTGCCTGTGATGTCACCCAAAGTCCCTACCCACTCTGCCTGCATGGGCAGACTACAGGCCTGCCCCTTCCCCCAGCACCTACCTCACCAGCCTGTGGGGCATGGTGTCTGGGAAACGGCCAGGCTAGAGACCCACATGCCACCAGTCCTCAGGGCCCTGCCTGCCACATAGCTGTGCCGCCCACCTGCTGGGGAGGGGCCTGAGCCGCTCTGCCTGCTGATGGAGCGGTTATAGGGCCAGGGTGAGCCCTGTACATCCCAAGCAGTTACATCCCATCTCAGGATGTCCATGTCGCAGAAGGGACAGAGTGCAGGACAGCAAACCTCTTGCAGAGGGGACCCACACTTCCTGGTCAAGATGGTTTTCTTCCATGGAGGCCAAGACACCCAAGTAGAGCCAAGCTGGGAGTCGCAGCTGACAAGGACAGCTTTGAGGACATCAGTCTGGGTGTAGTCTACTCCAGCCCACGTACCACGCAGATTCACCCCAACACACCCAGCCACCCTCATCCATCTCGCCCACCCATTCGATCCTTAGCCAGACTCCAGGCCACGCCTCCAGCCACACGTCTCCACCCTTCCGCCTAGCCCTCCATCTTATCTCCTAACCTCCTACTCCGCTAGCCACCCATCCACACTCACTCACCCACCACGGACCCACCCACCAGCCCCCTCAGCACATGGGGCACAACTGGTGATCAGTGCTAATCTTCACGGAGATGCAAGGACCAGAGGAGAGCCTTGGAGTGTCCATGGCATGGGTTGAGGCTGCCATGTCAATAGTATGGCAAACTCTGACCCGAGGAGGAGGAAGAGGAGGAGGAAGAGGCACAGGTGGTCCAGCCTGTGCTAAGGCCCAGGCTAGGATGCAGCTGGGGCTGGGAGGCAGGTGAGGGAAATCAGGTGGCAGGCTCTACTCTAACTTTGACACATCCCGGGGAGCCCCACGCGCATTTGGAGTAAGATGGCCGCATACTTGGCCCCTGCCTGCTGGGCAGCATCGTGAAGGCTGGCGACAGAAGGGGGATTCACAAACTCCCGCTGGATGGATGGAGCCTCAGGTCCTTTCAGTGAGGCACAGAGGGTTGCCGGGACCACCCAGAGCCCTGGGAAGGGGTAGCTGTTACTTTCTGTGTAGGACCTCAGCAGCATGACCTCATCCATTCTCTCGATTCGGCCGACCCTGGGGAGGTGGGCAGAGCTCAGGCCACTTGCCCCAGTCAGGCTGGCTCTGGAGCAGATGGCAAAGACAGGGTCCAGCCTGGGGTCCAATGAGCAACCACATCGCAGCTGCCGGGAGAGGTGGTCCTGCCCAGCTCCCTTTAGTGAGCAGCGATGCCCAGCTGGCCCGGGGCTGACGCCAGCTCTACGCACAGGCACCACCGCCCTGAGGGCACAGAGCAGGTCAAGTCACAGCCTTGACCAGGCCAGGCCCAGCAGGCCCATCAGGACCTGGAGAGGAGGCCCTGGACAGGGCTCAGCTGCAGAGCAGAGGCTGGGGCCCAGGCTGGGGCCCTCACAGGTCTGACACACATCACATGGGCGTGACTGCCGCAGGTCCCTTTATTTTGCCCTTCATTTTCATCTTTGTTTATTTAGTGTGTGTAAGGCCTGCACATCACGGTGAGCGAATGAAGGACTCGGTTCTTCCCGTTCTGGCTGGCACCAGGCTGGCTCCTGGGAGGAAGTGCCCACACTCACATTACAGCTTCTTGTTCTTGCTCAGCCTGTTGTGACGCCAGATGTTCTGTTTGCGAAGCAGTCGCCAGTACTCTCGGGACTCCGGTTCTAGGTCCTCTAGCTTTTTGGGGGGACCCAGGTCCACCTGGAACAGCCTGGGGGTGAGAGTCAGGGCTGCATGACATCCTATAGCTCCAGGGTGTGGGTGGTATCCAGCTGGAGCTTTGAATTCTGCTCTGGTTCTCAGTGACAGAAACAGCCTGAGGGACCTGGACATCCCTGCCTTGCTTCCAGTCTGCCTCTCTGCCTCAGTCTCTGTTCCAACCACATAGGCCTCTTCTCTGCTCCCAAAGAATTGGCTCTGACCTGCCCCAGGACCTCTGCACAGGCCACACTTGCTATTCACTCGTCCCCGGATCCATGTGGCCTCCCGAGGAAACACTACCCAGTCTGCACCCCACTGCCCTGCCTCTCCCAATCTCCTGAGAATGGGGCCCCATCAGATCTGCCTGTTCAGATTGCTCTGGGAAGGGGGTGGGTATTTCTGTTGATGAGCAGCCCTGTGTTTCCCTGAACCAAGGGTCAGTCATAAACTTCAAGAAACAGAGCCCCTGCCCCTTCAGCGTTTGGGGACATATGGTTCTGTGCACTCTCTGGCATGCCCAGCAGGCCCCAGGGTAGGCATGCCCAGCAGGCCCCAGGGTAGGCATGCCCAGCAGGCCCCAGGGTAGGCATGCCCAGCAGGCCCCAGGGTAGGCATGCCCGGCAGGCCCCAGGGTAGGCATGCCAGGCAGGCCCCAGGGTAGGCATGCCCGGCAGGCCCCAGGGTAGGCATGCCCGGCAGGCCCCAGGGTAGGCATGCCCGGCAGGCCCCAGGGTAGGCATGCCCGGCAGGCCCCAGGGTAGGCATGCCCAGCAGGCCCCAGGGTAGGCATGCCCAGCAGGCCCCAGGGTAGGCATGCCCAGCAGGCCCCAGGGAGCTATCCTGGACTATCGTGTTCCTAGAGGCTGGTGTCAAGGTTCCGAGGCAGTGTGGCACACTCACCATGTCGGGTACTCAGAGTCTGGCTTCAGGGCCACCTCCTGGCCTTCCTTGTAGATGTTGACCCCCATGGCGTGTGTGGTGAGCTGAGAGGGGTCTGTGCACACCTCGGGGTCCTTCAGGGCCTCAGCGGCCACGCCACCCTTGCCACCCTTGCTGACTGCAAAGTAAGAGCACAGGTCAGTCCAGCCTGCCCAGCTCTGCCTTCCTTCAACACTCCTGTGTGGTCTCCTGGCTCCAGGGACCAACAACCCCAGCACCTCCATGCATAACGGGGTCCCTTGTTACAGCACAGACCTATCCCACCCATGTGCTCTGAAGGCCCAGTCTGTACCACACAACCCTCTTCCATTCAGTGATGCTGACATGGTGGCACATGCCTATCATCCCAGCATTCTGGAGTTGAGGTTGGAGAGTCATAAGACCCTGTCTCAAAAAACAAAACAACAACAAAACCTTGAGAGTAGAGAGATGGCTCAGTGACTCTAGGCCAACTTGGCATGGAACTGTGTTTACAAACATTTTTACTTATTTATTTTTGGAGAGAGCGTGTCACTATGTAGTCTCCTGGAACAACACCAAAAAAGAAAACATTAAAAGAAAAAAAAATTTTTTTGAGATGGGGTGGGTCTTCCTGGCAGGTCTGGAACTCACGGAAATCACCCTGACTCTCCCGGCCCAATGTTGGGATTAAAGGTGTGCGCAGGCTTTCGCGGCAAGCACTTTGCACATTGAACCAATATGTCCACCCACATTACTTCCTAAATTAAAATAATGACAATAACTTAGTTGATGTTGGTTGTTTGACGATTTACTCAAAGTTGGAGCGCGGAACCCAGTCTGGCCCCGCCCCATCCTGGCCCACAAGGGTTACACCTGCGCACTGAGCGCCGAGGCAAGAGCGAACGCCAGAGGCGTTCCGTTCCGCTCGGCCTTCGTGTCGCTGCGCCTGCGCAGCTAAACCTCGGAGCCCCACCTCCCCAGCAGCGCGCCCGCCGTACCCACGTTGCTTCCTTCGGAGCCTGCTCACCTGCCTTCTTGGCATATTCCCGGATAAATAATTCTCCAGGTCTCCCGGGGACCGGGAGCGCCCGGGGATGCCAGCGGGCCCACACCCGGGTTGCCCCGAGGAGACTGGCGGCCGCCATGACGCTCGCCGGCCGCTCACACGTGCATGCTTCCGTGTTACGGCAGCGCTCCAGAGCCTCTTTAGGGCGTTGGAGGTGCCCCGCGGCCTTCTGGGAAATGTAGTCTTTTTTTTTTGGTTTTTTTTTCGGAGCTGGGGACCGAACCCAGGGCCTTGCGCTTCCTAGGTAAGCGCTCTACCACTGAGCTAAATCCCCAGCCCCGAAATGTAGTCTTTTTAAAAAAAATCTTTGGCAGTCTAATGACTAATTTGAACTTCTGTAGCTATCGCCTGTTCAAAGAATATTTTATAAAATTCCTGCCCTTAGTTCAAGCGGTGATGGCACACCTTTAATCACAGTACTCGGGAGATAGAGGTAAGATGATCTCTGAGTTCAAGGCCAACCTTGTCTACTTCATGAGTTCCAGGACAGACAGGACTACACAGAGAAACCCTTTCTTAAAATAACAACAACATCAACAAGGATTTAGATTTTTTAGTAACTTTAAATGTCACAGTATGGCTGGAGAGATGGCTCAGCAGCTAAGAGCACCAGGGCTGCTCTTCCCGAGGTCCTGAGTTCAATTCCCAGCAACCACATGGTGGCTCACAACCATCTGTGACGGGATCTGATGCCCTCTTCTCGTGTGTCTGAAGACAGCGACAGTGTACTCACATACACAAAATAAATAAATGTTTTTAAAAATTTTTAAAAAGTCACAGTAAATTCATGTTTATATCCCATGTGAAATTTTTGAAAGCTTAAAAGGACGGCAGTTGTGATGTGGAGGTGGAGGCAGGAGGATCAGGAGTTCGGTTCACTCTGTCCTACACAGCAATTTTGAGGTCAGCCTAAACTATATAAGATCTTGGCTTGAACATAAGGGTAGCCAGGTGTGATGAACTCCCACTTAACCCCACACTTGGGAGACAGAGGTGAGTTCCAGGCCAGCCTACTCTACATAGTGATCCCTGTAGTAATAGAAGAAGGGGGTGGGGGGTGATTGGGGCTTGGTAGCAGCCTGGTTCTACTCCCAGCACCACAGAAATGGAAGCTGGCTGCACACAGGAAGCTGAGGCAGGAGGATCAGGAGTTCGAAGTCAACTTGTCTCAAGAATAAATACACTAGTGCTAGAATATTCTAGATTCACTGCTAACAAACCTAACCAGGTGAACTCTTTGAGAACACACAGTTAAGTTTAGGGATTATCATTGTCCCTAGTCTATAATTAGAACCGCGTTGTAAATTCCCCTGTCCACTCGAGATTGTGCTGTTATAGATCCCTACTGAGATCCAAACTGGAAGTCCATCCTCAATAACTTCCAAATTTTTAAGTCACACGATCTTTACTGTTATCCTCCCTGGTTTCTCCCCATATCCTACCTCAGCCGTTTGTGCCGTGAAGTGATGCAGAACCCGATTTTAGAATAGAAAAGCCGGTTTGGGCCTCTCCTCCGTTCCTGGAGTCTTGGGATTCGAACCTGTGGTCTACTATCTATGCTGCAACCCTAGCGATTCCGCGTAAGGAGAGAGCGGCCGCGGGGACTACATTTCCCAGCAGGCCTCCGTGAGTGCGCATGCGCAATATGCCTGGATAGTGCACTGACCGATGATCCGGTTCCAAAGCTGGGATCCCAGAGAGCTGCTGACTCTCCTGGAAGGACAGGCGCACCGGATATTTCCGCCCGGGCCGGAGGCACAGGTACTGCGGGCCGCGCGGGACCGGATGGGCTCCAGTGGGCGACCCGAGGGCGGTGTATGAGTTCTGAGGCTGAAGTCTGAGTTCTGAGGACAGAGCCTGAGTTTTCCATGGTCAGTGCCTGAGTTCTAGGGGCTGGATCCTGAGTTTTCCACGGTCAGTGCCTGAGTTCTAGGGGCCGGAGCCTGAGTTCCCAGGACCAGTGCATGAATTCTAGGGGAGCAGCTTGAGTTCCACGACCCAAGCCTGAGTTCTAGGGGCCAGAGCCTGGGTTTTAGAGGACAGAGCCTGAGTTCTAGGGACAGAAGCCTGAGTTCTGGAGGACAGTGCTTGAGTTACCGTCAATGTCTGAGTTCTGTGTCCGCAGCCTCAGTTCTAGTGTCTGGAGCTTGAGTTCTGAGGTCCGGAGCCGCAGATCTGGGGCAGGCACCTGAGTTCTTGGCTGACTTTTGTGTGAAATGGGGGCCTTTCCTCCTTGGCAGGCCCCATGGGAATGGAACCTGACACCTGTAGGACCATGGCTTGTCTACGAGTTCCGCACTCAGAGCCCTCGTCTTCCAGCTTGGTGACAATGCCGGCCTGAACCTGGATCCCAGACATGGAGTTCCTGCCAGAACCCCAGCATCCCCCAGGGCCCCCGACCATGGACTTGGAGGAGCCCAAAGGCCCCGAGGTTCCCTCTGAGGACCATCCCTCTAACACGCAGTGGGCCTTAGGGCCCAGAGGCCCCGATACCCTGAGCGAGATGGAGCTGGACACATCCAGTGTGCGGGCGCTGGTTCAGCAGTTGGAAGCTTTGCCCAGCGACCTGGGTGGCCAGTTCCCAGATGGAGCCCCCTGTCCCCTGCACATTGCCACTGGCCAAGGCCTAGCCACCCAGGAGAATTTGGATGCTGGTGGGCTCCTGTCAGCCGAGGCAGGTGGGGACAACCTTCTGGGTCTGCTGAGGTGTGAGGCCTCTTTGCCTGCCCAATCCGTTCCCCCAGATCCTGCACAGGCTGCACCCCGCCTTCTGCAGCCACCAGAGGACCCCGGTGGGGACCCTGGATGGATGGAAGGGACAGAGCCAGCAGACAACAGGAGTTCCAGCAGCTCCCCGGAGCTGTGGCTAGAGACAGCACCCCTGGTGACACATCGAGATCCACCCGTGGGTACCCAGGTTAGTGTCCACCTCCTCTGACCCCTGACTCTCAGCCATGGCTGGGGATTCAGTCCTGTCCCTCTTTTATCTTCCAGAGCCAGGAGACCCTGGCTTCGTGCCCTGCCGTCTCCGAGGGTGAGTGTTTATTCTCACACAGGAATCAGAATGTTCTCGAACAGCCCAAAAATGGGTTCCCAAACATGACACAAAATTTGCCAGCAACGATCAAGGTCTAGAGAGGACAATTGAATTAGAGTAGATCCTAGATATCCAAGCGGTGACATAAGCTGTAGGATGTTCTAGAAGTCACACTGGTTTAAACACTGGTTGGCAAAGGCCAGCTCCAGGCTGCTCTGTGGAGTCTTGTGAGCTAAAAATGGCGTTTACAGTTTTATGCAAATTTTGATGGTTGGGGAGACTGCTCAGTGGGGTGGTGCTTGACACAGAAGCACAACGACTTGGGTTTGAATCCTCATAGCCCATTTAAAAAGCCAGTTGAGGCAGCAACCAGAACCTAGTACCAGGGAAGTGGGAACAGAGGTTCCTGGGGTTACTGATCCTTGCCCTGAAGGCCTGGGAATAAGCAGTTTGTCAGACTGGAATGTTCTGGAACTCTCCCATGCCAGGGAGTGCTGCAGTGGTGAGAGCAGCCGCACAGCCCTGTATCGCAGAAGGCTGTAGAATCAAGGTTGACGCTGGGATTTATCTCAGGAGGGCCAAGATCTTAGAATTTTGCCTGCATCTATGTAGTTTGGAGAGTTCTAGAACCACAGAAGGAATAGTATCCTACTCAAAAGGGAGTGCTTAGAGCCCCAGATGTTACCTTTGGGGTAACCTGGAAGTTGTAAAACAGGAGCCCTAGCACCCAGGAGGCTGAGGCAGGAGGATGGCAGGTTCCACACCAGCTTTGGCTCCATAGCTCAGGGTTTAAAAAGTAATAACAAAACAGAATGATCTGGCACTGTGAGCAAGGGTCATGAGATCAAGAATCGTGGGTGGGATTGCTAGAGGGCTTTCGAGGACCTGGACTTGGAGACACCCCAGGCTGACTGGAGAGAGTTCTAGATCATCGTGGAAAATGGCCTTGACCTTATTTCTTATGTTTTGCATTTATTGCATATGGCAGAGGGTTACTTGTGGGAGTCAGTTCTCTGCCCATAGTTCCTTGTCCCAGGGATCAAACTCAGGGTATCTCGCTTGGCTGAAAGTGCCTTTACCCACTGAGCTATATCACAGGCCCTGCCTGACTCTAGAATATCAGGGATTTGATTCACCACTGTGAGGCCCTGAGCTCCGGCCTGGTCAGGAGGTCCTGTTTTGGATCCATTCCCCCTGAGGGTGCCTCATAGTAGGGGTAAAACTTCCCAGGGTTCCTGGGAGTGGCAGATACAGAGCTGGCCACATACACTGAGCCCTCTGGAGTCTTCTAGGCCAGGGTCTTCTGCATGCTAAGCCATGGGACAGAACCATGAGTTTCTTGAGCAACAGCCCAGGGACTGGGGATCCCAGAGTCTGTGGAGTGCCTCATGATGGGCCGGCCTGGCTGCACCCCTCACTGTCATCTGCAGTTCCAGGTCCCTGTGGACAGGAGGAGCTCATGGACGGAGTCCTCTTCGGGGCGAAATACCTGGGCTCCACCCAGCTGCTGTCTGAGCGCAACCCGCCGCCCAGCACACGCATGGGGCAGGCGCAGGAGGCCATGGATCGGGTCAAGGTGAGCCAGGGCAGGGTTCCGCGCTGTAGGGTGCAGTGTCCCAACCACCTCAAACTCCTGTGTCCCTCCCTACCCTGCAGGCCCCTGAAGGTGAGACCCAGCCCATGACCGAGGTAGACATCTTTATCTCCACTAAGCGCGTGAAAGTGCTGGCTGCTGACTCCCAGGTACCCGGAGGGCTGGCTCAACTGTCGTGAATATTGGGGGTCCCAGAGATGCCCTCAGCCCACCCAGTGTGTGTCCACAGGATGCCCTGATGGACCATGCCCTGCAGACCATCTCCTACATCGCGGACATTGGGCCTGTGCTGGTCTTGATGGCGCGCAGGCGGCTGGCCAAGAGGACAACTTCTCAGGACCGCCAGCGGCAGCTCTACAAGATGCTATGCCATGTCTTCCATTCAGAGGATGTGAGTAGCCGTGAGCCATGCCCCCTCCAGAGCATATAGGTGAGAGTGCTTGGCTTAGAAACCTTGAGGCATCTTGAAGGAGTGAGCATTGAAGCTGAGGCTTTGCAGGACATATAGGAGTGTACTGCCTTCCACAGGCCCAGCTCATTGCGCAAGCCATCGGTCAGGCCTTCAGTATCGCCTACAGCCAGTTCCTGCAGGAGAACAGAATCGACCCCAGCCAGGTGGGCATGCAGCCTTCAGCCTCTGCCAGTCACCCACACAATGGCGACCTGGACCACTTCTGCAACAGCCAGAACTGCAGGGAGGTGAGCGCTTGCTCTACTGCAGCACACACAGCTACCCAAGGGACCATGGCCCTGTCCCCTGTCCTGCTGATCCCACCCCACCGAGGTACCCCCTAGAGCCCAACCCGAGTTAGGCCTGATCCCTCCCAACACTTCCCCTGCTCCCTTCTCGAAGCCCCACCCATCGTTGAGCCCTCCCCACACTGAGCTAGGTTCTGCTCTCTCTGGGTGAAGCTCCGCCCACATTGCCCCTGAATGTGGCCCTGCCCCTGCTGAGACCCCGCCTCACTTTCCGCCCCCAACACGGCTCCGCCCCCAGGTTTGCATCCAGAAGCGGCCTGGGGAGGGCCTGGGTGTCGCGCTGGTTGAGTCAGGCTGGGGCTCGCTGCTGCCCACCGCGGTCATTGCCAACCTCCTCCACGGGGGCCCTGCCGAGCGCTGCGGGGCCCTGAGCATAGGGGACCGTGTCACTGCCATCAACGGAACCAGCCTGGTGGGGCTGTCGCTGGCCGCCTGCCAGGCCGCTGTGCGCGTGAGTCAGATTCTGTGGGCTCTGTCCCCCGGGGCTTGGTAGGTTGTGTAGAAGCCCATTAACAGGGTCTCCTAAGTTCAGTGACTGTATGGTATCACTAATCATATCCCCATGTTCCCTGGGAGTTTGATGGGTAGGTAAACTGAGGTCCACAGAGGCCTGAGCAGCATGGTGGGTTCCACAGGAGGTACGGCGACACTCATCCGTGACGCTGAGTATCATCCATTGCCCACCAGTCACCACGGCCGTCATCCACCGGCCCCACGTGCGCGAGCAGCTGGGCTTCTGTGTGGAGAACGGCATTGTGAGGCTGGGACCCCCAGGCCGGGTGTGGGGTGTGGGCTAGCCCACAGCCTAGGGAGTGGAGACTAGCCTATGACCTAGGGGCGGGTCCTGAGCGCTGTTCCCCTCAGATTTGCAGCCTGCTGCGTGGGAGTGCGGCTGAGCGTGGTGGAGTCCGCGTTGGACACCGCATCATTGAGGTCAATGGGCAGAGTGTGGTGGCCATGCCCCACGCGCGCATTATCCAGCTGCTCACAGAGACAAGAGAAGTATGTGTGGGTCACCTGACCCGGTCACCTGACCCTGTCACCAACACCCTGACCCTTCTACCAGACTCTTCACCTCTGATCCCTAGATCCACATCAAGACCATGCCAGCTGCCACCTACCGACTGCTCACGGGACAGGAACAGCCAGTATACCTGTGATCGCCCCGCCCACATGTGCCTTCGCCCCGCCCACGTGTGCCTTCGCCCCGCCACCGTCACCCCTCGGCCGGCGGGGACCAAAGAATCCTCAGTCTTGTGCTATTTTCTAATGTAAAAAATACTTTTAAAGATTTATTAAATGGTCAGAAGCTTGAGGGCTTGTGGCAGGCTGGTGGACTGCACAGGTCACAGGTCGGTGGCTGGGCCCCAGTCATAGCCTTCTTCGTCAGAGGATTCGATGTCCCGGGCTCTTGTGAACTTCTTCCTCAGGGCCTCATGCTTGTAGGTCCTGGGGACAGGAGGGAGGTGCGGGGCCTTCGTAGCCTGGTGTGCTTCGTGACCTCACCCTCCCACACCGATCCCACCTAGCAGGGTGGGCACAAGGATGAGCAAGCCCGGGTATTCAAATGTAGTTTGGGACTTGGGACTCTTTCACATCCTATGAAGACAAAGCCGCAGCCCCAGTGCCCGTTCCTTCGGGAAGCCCTGAGCCCTGTGGGGCGTGGAGTGGCCCTGCCTCAGGCCTGCATCCTTCATGAACACTTACCGCATGCTGTCTTGGCGCCGCTGGTCCGGGGTGTAGTGGCTGTCGGCCTGGAGCGAAGAAAAGAAAGACGGTGACCCCCGTTGACATTCGTGGAGGGGTTTCAGGGGTGCGATTGTGTCCCCCCCATCCCGCAGGGCCAAGTGCCCACCTGCACCTCCGCGGCTGCGATCCTCCCATGACCCATCAGCCCCTGGTGGTCATCTACCCACACAGGCTCTGAGGACCGGGCCAGGGCCGTGGGTGGGGCTTCCTCATCGAAATCCTGGGGTTCGCCCTCTCTATCCGTATAGGTGCCCTCCCCATCGGTGTCTTCGTAGTCGCTGTTAGCCCGACTGTCACAGCTGAGGTCTCCAGAGCTGGCGGCCAGCCCATGGCCCGGCAGGTCAAGGTCCTCGGATGAGCCATTCAGCTATGAGGACGGGTATATTATGACCTCAGGGGAAGCCAAGGCCTGTACTTTGAATGCTAGCCTCTGCTGCCCCATGCCCTGGTCACCCGTGGACCTGTGATGGTTGCCTCTGGATTCTAGGCCAAGTCCCAAATCTGACATCAAGGCCTTCATCGGGAGTTCAACTCTGACCAACTCCTAAGCATCCCACAACTCCCAGCTCCACCCCTTTAGGCTTTCTTCCCTAAGGGTTCCTTTGGTACTATATCGGCTACTGGGTACTAGGAAGCCACAACTTGGTTACCTATAGGGTTCACCTAGGCTACACCTATAGCAACCCTCTACCCGGCACCTGGTCCTCCGCAGTCCAGATCGGTCGCGCCTGCTGTTGCTGTATGACAGCCTTGACTTCCTGGTACCAGGAGTCACTAGTGCCATTCAGGGGAATGGTGGCTGCGGGGAGCAGGGGGAATCAAGGCAGAGTCAGTAGGCAGGAACTCCCGCCCCCAGCAGCGCCCCCCATCCCCACCTCCGCGCACCGGTGAAGAGGTGGCCACTGTGTTTCTGCAGCTTCTGGGCCTGCGCATACAGGCGGCGGCTGCTGCGGCGAGAGGCGGGGGCCAGCCACTCGCGAAGGGCCTTGAGCGCTGACCGGCTCTCCGGAGCACAGAAGATGACGACAGGGTAGTACTGCACGTAGTTGAGGCGCTCGATGGCAGAGGGGGTGACATCCAGGAGTGCGTGCTTGTCCTGAGATAGACAAAGAGTCTGGGGTAACAGCAGACCTCAGCTTCTCCCGGTCAGTTTTGTGTCTGATCCTGGAGCTCATCTATTGGCCAGATCTGTGGGAACCCCAGGAATCCCCCTGCCTCTGCATCCAGGGAGCTAGGATTACCTCTGTAGCTGAGTGGTTTTGTGTCATTTTTTACTTTTTTTCCCCTTTTGACACAGGTCTGTCTGTGTAAGGCAGATTAATCTTAGACTCATGACAATCAGCCTCCAGAGCTCAGGGATGTGGACCCAAATACTGCAGGAGCCACAAACACCCAACTCCCTGGAGGCAACTCAGCACATGGGGCTTCCGTTTCTCCATCCCTGCACTTACCCTCTCTGCGATCACCCGCACTGTGTCCAATTTGATGATCTTGGATGGGCTGTCAGTCCGGGACACGCTTTCTGAAGAGGCAGGGGGACACCACTAATGGCACATTCATGGTGCCTAGACCCTTCTTGAACCTGTGATCCTTATGCGTGTGTGTGTGTGTGTGGGTGTTCCAATGGAGTCTGACTCCCCATACTGCAGCTGTCCCCATTGCAGACAAATTTCGTCCCCATCCCAATTCCTGCCCCTGCGACTTTTCAGCTATGCAGACTGCAGGGGGGTTCCAGGAACCAGTGTGGCCTTCATTTTTCCTGCCTGAGTAATATTCCACTGAAAGGCTTTGAATGCTGCTGCAGGGAGCCCAGCAGAGGCCCAACATTTCATTGTTCTGCACATGGACCCCAGCAATTGTATCATCTGATGACTGGTGAGGTGGCCGATAGCTTTGCCCTTTGGGCCCTATCCAGCCTCCCCCAGGGGCCTCCTTTCTAAGTGTATGGAAACCTGTAAGATCTGACTCTATATGTGAGGCACACCCAGCCTCCCACAACCCTCTAAGGCTCCCCAAAAACCCCAGAGCCACCCTACTTGCTAAATGCACACCTGGAACAATGTTCATGGGCCTCAGTTTCCCCTCTTATTTAGTGCTTTTAAAGACGGAGTTTGATGTAGCCCAGACTGGTCTCCAACTCTGTATGTAGCCAGAGCTGACTTTGTACCCACCCTGCCTCCACCTGGACCCCGGGCCCAGTTATGGAGGGTGGAGCCTTGATTTGAATACAGGGTTTCATTTAGTTGACCAGGTTGTCCTGAGACTCAACATCCTCACAGGAGGAATGAAACAAAATTAAAAAACACAACCGGAACGGCTCTCAGCAAACAAAGGCTGTGTTTGCCTGGTTCCAAGCACAGTGGCTAAGGATTCTGTGGGCCCAGACTATTGAGGATGTCCGGCCTGGGCACGGGTGGGTGGATGGGGGACAGGCCATGTTACGGTTGCTGGGATCATCACCCCAGATGCCATGACACCATTGTCTCACCTGCAATCTCAAACTGCTCTGGCACCTCTGTTGTCAGTCTCTTCATAGCAATGTCTGCCACGGGTCCTAGGATCACCACGGGGCGCTTAAAACTGGCTGGAAAGTGGAGGGAGTGAGTGACAAGGCCAGGCTCTGGGGCCAGGGTGCTCGCTCAGAATGCCGGAAGTCCCCTCCCCCACCCCCCATTCCAAGTACCACACAAGCCAGGCATCATAGTGCAGACCTAGCCTGGGCAGAGGCTACGGCAGAAGGACTGTTTGGAGTCCAAGGTCAGCAAAAGCGGAAGTTGGTTTGCTTCTGATTCTATTTGGGACTATTCCATGAGTGGACTGGCAGGAGCCACAGCCATGCAGTGTCTGACTCTTGGCTTGATTTTAGAAAGTGTTATTGAGATGCAGTCTGCCCATTTGTGTAAACTGAGCACCCATGGGTCTTTTATTTCTCATAAAAGGTTTTTTTTTTTTTTTTAAAGATTTATTTAATGTATATGACACTGTCACTATCTTCGGACACACCAGAAGAGGGCATCAGATCTCATTACAGATGGCTGTGAGCCACCATGTGGTTGCTGGGAATTGAACTCAGGACCTCTGGAAGAGCAGTCAGTGCTCTTAACCGCTGAGCCATCTCTCCAGCCCCCTCATAGAAGTTTTTATAGTCATTTATTTGTGACAGGGTTTCACTGACTGTCCTGGAACTCTCCATCTAGACCAGGTTGGCCTCAAACTCACAGAAACCCCCTGCCTCAGGCTCCCAAGTGCTGGGGTGACAGGATTGTTACCAACAGGAAGCAGGGCATCTTGAGGACAGCTGGCTATGGCCTTGAGCCTCTGTGATCTTGGGAGGAGGGTCCGGTCTCCTTCGATGAGTCGTCCTCACCTTCCCCCCACCCCATGCCCGCAGCTACCCACCTTCTCGTAGCACGACTCGCTCGTAGGGTGGGTAGTGTCCCTGCCTGGTCAGCGCCGACAGGTCCTCGCGGCTCCGCTGGGTCATTGTCTTCTTGGCCCCTCGCCGGAGACCTCGGAGTCGCCAGAACTCGGCCCGTGGGTTGGAGCCTGTTGAGGCGCCTGGCCCCAGGCCCGCGGCCCGCTGCGCGGCCTCCAAACTGGCCAGCTGCTCGGCCCTAGAGAGCACAGGGGACCTGGGAGTCAGAACTGAGTTCATGTCACCGAGGGTGCGGAGTCAAGCCGCGGCCTCTGAACTGCAGATTGCAGGGACCATCTCAGGGCTCAGTGTCAACACAGAGTACTGAAGGGAGGCAGGGGAGGAGAGGCCGCGCCCAATTCTGAAGATCGAGAATGAGGCCACAGCCAAGGGATGTAGGGCCCTAGATGCTGTTAACCGGGATGGATTGGATACTGGGAGGGAACTCTTCCTCAGTGATGGATGAATAAATAAAGCCATACACGTCACTGTGTCCTACCCCGGGGAGCCCTCAGCAATGGGGGATGGTGAGCGCCCCCACCTGCTCTGGTTGGGAATGACGCCTCGTTCTTGCTCTCGGAGATCTCTGCCCATTCGGGCCGCCAGCCAGAGGCCCCCATGGCTGCTGTGCCCGTGGCCTGACCCAGAGCCCCGGTACAACGTGTCCACCACGTGGAACACATCACCGCGAGTGAAGCCCAGGCCGTAGGGCGGGCTTGGCTCCAGCTCAAAGTGTGTGCGGATGTAGAAGGAGTCACCCACGCGGGACTGGACCATCTTCCTGAAGACTGGGGACAGAGGGGGCTGCGTGAGTCCGAGGGCCCATTTGTCTCAGGGACTCACTCAGACGGACTAGGGATAAAGTCCCTGTGGGGCCACCCGGGAGCCCCTGCTAGCTTCTGGTCTTTGTTTTGTTTTGTTTTTAATAGTCTATGTAGAGCAGGCTAGCCTCAAACTCACAGAGTATTGCCTCGGTCATTTGAGTGTGGTGATTAAAGGCGAGTGGGAGCCAGGGCTTGACATCGGATGCCATTCTCAGTCCCGCCCCACCTCGGATCTCTGCCAGGCTGGCCCACGAGCTCTGAGACACTCACTGTCCTGCTTGCTCTGTATCACCAGCTCCACGTCTTCCCCTGCAGGCAGCCCTAACAGAAACTGCACAGCCTCCTCCCGAGTCAGGTTCCGAAATGGCATATCATTCACCTGCCAGGAAAGGGCAGGGGGTGAGGCTGGGAATAGAGCCACTGCCTGCCAAACCCCAGACTATGACTCCCCAGGTGTCCCCAGCCCACCTCTGAGCATCACAAACAAGGTCCGGGGTACACAACCTGGGGACAACGCTCAGGACAACCAGGTCCAAAAGCCTCAGGAAGTCCTGAGAGGGAGGGGACAGATCCCACAGTGTAAAAGCTCTCTGGAGCTCCTGAGAGAGTTAGGGGAGCACTTGTGCAAACCTGAGGACCTGTGTCCCCGGCACCCACCGAAAAACCAGGCTTGGGGCGCGCGCAGGCCTAAGAGAGTCCAACACTGAAGTAGCTTAAGTGGGAGGGATGGCAAGTTCCAAGCTAGCCTGGGCAACAAAAGGGACTCGGAAACTGGGGGGGGGGGGGGCACCAGGAGGATCCAGGGCCATATGCTTTGTCCTTTGTTACCTGCAAGATCTCATCCCCTTCCTGGATGCCTTGCCCGTCGGCGGGGCTGCCTGCCTGCACCCCGGACACGAAGATGCCCACGTCGTTGCCGCCGGCCAGCCGCAGACCAATGCTCACACCCTTGGGGAAGCGCACGACACGGGTGTCGGGGCTGTAGCTACCAGAGAGGAGGGCAATCAGTCCGGCGGCGGTGGAGGGTGCCCTTACCCCTTATAGGATTTGGTTTTTCAAACAGCCCAGATGGCAGTTAATGACATTCCACAACCAAGAAGACAGAATGTGGGGCCCACGGCACCACATGGTCATCTGAGGTACCCACCCACGGTCCTCCAGGCTCTGCCGACTAGGGACCCGGTAAATGTCATAGCGGCTTTCTCCAGGAGACTCTGCAATGAGAAACCAAAACCTGGAGCCTTCACTCCGGACACAGAAACTGCACCTAGCAACACACCAGCCTTGCTGAGGGGATTCTAGGCCGGGCTCCACTCTTGTCCACGCCCCCAGCCCCTTAGAGTAGAGATATGATTGGCATTCTGTCTAAGCTCCGCCCCACCCTGGCTGTTGCCATGTAACTGACACTATAAAAGGGGCTTGCCCGCTCCTCACTCTCTTGCTTCTGCTCCAGCTTCCCCTTGCTCTCTCTTGGCACTTTATGCCTTCTCTCCCCGTCCCCCTCTCCCCTTCTCTCCACATGCTCATGGCCGGCCTCTCTACTCTACTCCTCTCCTTGTCCTCCTCTTCCTCCTCCTCCTCCTCCTTCTTCTTCTTCCTCTCTCTCTCTCTCTCTCTCTCTCTCTCTCTCTCTCTCTCTCTCTGCCTTACTACCCTCTTAACTCCCCTCCCCATGTCCTGAATAAACTATTCTATACTATACCGTCATGTAGCTGGTCCCTCAGAGGGAAGGGATGTCTCAGCATGGGCGCACTGTGGCACCACCTTTCCTCAGACCTCCATAGAACATAATTCCCTCTCTTTATATTTTTATAACACATCACATCAGGTCTAACCCAGAGCCGTTCACCAAGCTGCCTCTCTAGGCCCTGCCCTTCACACTTAGGCTTCGGGCATCCCCTTCCCCCCACAACCACCAACATTATCTCTCCTTCTTGCTGGTTCAGCATGGCGGCTGCAAGTGAGGAAGCCCTGAGAGTGGGTGTCCGCTTGCCAGCATCTCACCTGGTTCAGCGATGGCTCTTGAATCCACCGACCGTTCCCGCCTCTGGGGCTGTGGGGTCTCCCTGGGTGGGATGACAGAATCCTGTGAGTTGGTGATGCTTCTGCAAGGGACCCTCACAGATGCAGGGTCACCTCTGCAAAGAGCAAGGGTGCACAGACATGAGGTGTGGCCCCCTCCCGGGCCATCATCCTTCACTCACACTGGGGAATCCGTCTGGCTGTCCTCAGGGCTCCGCCGACTCTTCAGAGGTGGCGGTGGAATGTGGGAAGGGGGCGCCTGGGACAATTCCGAGGTCAGGTCTGAGATGTCTGTGGGAGAAGGGCGACAGGCCAGCCAGGGTCACATCTACCTCTTGTGGTCATGTGGTTCTTGTCACAAGGGGGAACATCAAGGCCTTGATGAGCCAGGGGCCCCCTCAAACCTCACAGAATCCAGCTTGGTCATGCCGAGCAGCTCTAGTTCAGTTTTCATCCCTTTCTGAGTCTCTAGGAACAGGGCTTGCACCTGCCTTGGGCTCCTCACCTTCCATTAGGGAGCTGTCGCTGTCACTCACTGCTGGAGGGATGTTCACCAGGAACTGCCCACTGTCCCTCAGCACCAGCAGGGTTAGCTGCCCCTCTGACTTCTCAATGAGCCTCCGTGTGTCACTCAGGGATAGATTAGCACTGGACACTCCGTTGATCTGAAAGGAACCGGGTACAAGTAAAGGACCAGGATGTCTAGAAAATATGGGCTTGAGGGGTGACTAGAAACATTTGACTTGGAGCAAGGTGGGAGGGGAGGACTGGAAATAATTTCTAGGGCTGGGAACACTGCCTTCCTTGGCCTCAGTTTCCCCACCTAAGCAAGGGCCTGGGCTCACCTGTAAGATAAGGTCTCCCTCCTGCAGCCCACGGTTCCGAGCAGCGAGGCCGGACTCTGTGATGTGTTTTATGAAGATCTGACTGCCTAGCTTCACTCCAAACTCTGGAAGGTAGAGGAGGGAAACTGAGGCAGGGCTCCTCGGCTGGGAGGCCAAGATCATTCGAGCTGGCTTTGAAGTAATTTGCAATCCTCCTGCTTCAGCCACCAATCTAGGCGAGTGTTCCACTTCTGATCACGACCCCAGTCCCTCATGGGGGGAATTCTAGGCAGGGCGCCACCCTGACCACGCCCCCAGTCCTTTCACTGGGGATTCTAGGGAGGGGGAGACACACATTCCACTCCTGACCACACCCCCTGCCTGACTCACCTTCGCTGTTTCTTCGTTTCACCAGCACGGACTTTAGCGGTCTCATTAGCACATCCTGCTTAGGCAAGCGCTTGTAGCCAGATACCAGGTCCAGACCATTGGCCTCAGAACCTCCACAAGAGCTCCGGCGCCCATGGCTGCCCATCCTGACGCGGCGACCAGCCCTGGACCGGCGAGAACGCTCACCCCAAGATCGACCTGAGCCACTGGAGGAGTCCCCCTCATAGCCCCGGCCATGGTCAGCTTCCTCCTGGTCTGAGAGCTGGTGGCCAGAAGCTGGGCTAGCCTTGGTGGCAGGCAGTTGGACCCTTCGGGGACGCTTCACTGTCTGTCAGTCAGAAGGAGTTATGTCAGAAGAGGCAGGAAGAGGGGAGAGATCACCCCACCCACAGAAAAACCCCAGGGGATTCAGCGCCTCTCTGGCTTCCAACACCAAAGGGCCAGTATGTGACTTCAGAGGCAGGCGTCCGGACAGGAGCACAACTATGGACCACACATCCAGCACAGCAGCCAAACCAGGAGGTCCTACAGTCTGATTCCGCTGGGAAGTGAAACTATCCCAGAATGCTCAGTAGTTCCAACTATACAGGGGTTGAGATCCCCACTGCGGGATCAAAAATTAAATATCGGGGTTGGAGAGATAGCACAGTCATTAAGATCACAGGCTGCTTTTTCAGAGGTCCTAAATTCGATTCCCAGCACCCACGTGTGGCTCCCAACTGTCGGTAACTCCCGACATTAGATAATCTCTTTTGGAGCGCAGATAGATGTAGACAAAACGCCCACATACATAAAATAGATCATTAAAGAAAAAATAGGGGTTGGGGATTTAGCTCAGCGGTAGAGCACTTGCCTAGGAAGCGCAAGGCCCTGGGGTTCGGTCCCCAGCTCCGAAAAAAAGAACCAAAAAAAAAAAAAAAAGAGCTGGACCCACCTACAATAGCTCAGTGAGGGTGTGGGGCGTGGTCAGGGCGGAGCCCGCATTAAAACCCCCTGCGAGGATGTGGGAAGGAGGCCAGAGTAGAGCCAGGCTTAGAATATCCCAGTGAGGGTGTGGGGGCGTGGTCAAGAGTGGAGCCCCGCCTAGAATCCCCCCAGTGAGGGTGTGGGGGCGTGGTCAGGGTGGAGCACAGGCTAAGTGTCCTGCGTTCCAGCCCTAGCACCCCCAGAAAACAAAATTCTAAAAGAAGTGTGTAGTTCCATCTCCAATATCACAGGATCACCTGCCTTATTGGATTAGAACTCAGTTTCCCCAGGGGCTATAGCGATGGCTCAGAGGTTAGGAGCACTGACTGCTCTTCCAGAGGTCCTGAGTTTAAATCCCAGCAACCACATCACTTATAACCATTTGTAATGGGATCCGATGCCCTCTTCCGGTGTGTCTGTGTACTTATAATAAAGGTTTCCCTGCCTTTGTTCACTTACAATGTTGGCTGTTTTGGTGCAGGTCTTAAGGATCTGGATGGCAAAAGCAGATGTGACATTCTCCACAGAGACACCATTCACCATGACGATGTGGTCCCCAGTCCTGAGGGAGTGGCTCCAGTGAGAGACTCAGGACTGCACCCCTCCCCTCCCGCCATCAGGTGATATTTGTCTCTTGGTCCCTCTGTCTCTCTGCATGTCTCTCCCCCCTCTATGTCTGTCTCTGAGTGTCTCTCCCCCTTTATCTCTCTGTATGTCTCTCACACACCCCCCCCCCCGTCTCTCTGCATGTCTCTCCCACCTCTGTCTGTCTCTTTCTCCCCCTCTATTTCTTATCACCCTCTTGTTACTAGGACCTGTTTGTTTCCACCCAGATTCCAGGAGCCTCAATCTCCAGGTCTCAGAAAACTGCTCTGCGCTCAAAGAACAGACAGAGATTGTCTGTTTCAGTTCTCTGCCATTCTGCCCTCAGGCACTGCCCAACCTCTGGGACTAGGAAGTGTTAGGGACATGAGGCCAAGGAAGTCAGGCTCTGCTGACAGAGCTGACTGTGCCAGGTGCCTTCTCCCCTCCCCCACTGTCCCTCCTCCCACCCGCCATCTCCGAGCCTCACTGAAGCCTGCCCTCAGCGGGGCCTCCAGGTACCACATCAGACACGACCACAGGTCCACCAGCTCGGTCATGACCTCCAGACACAGCTATGCCAAAGCCGCGGCGGGGGTCCTGAGGGACACAGGTAACAGGCAAGGGGTTACACTTCCCAGACCCAGGGCCTCTTTTGGAGGGGCAGGTCTCAGCTCACCTTGTACAGTGTGGCTGTGTGCTGTTCCCAGATGGTCAACTCTTCCATGTCTGCCACCTGGTAGGGACAGGGACAGGCTCATGGGGTAGGAGGAGGCCATGGCATCAACTGCCTGCTCCACCCTCCACAGTGCATCCTCAGTAGCTTCGGGGCGCGATGGCTCCCACCTTCCTCAGGATCACAGTCGCAGTCTTCCCTAGAGTCCTCTCTGTCCTGTTTACCCCATTATGACCCCTTGCTATCCTTGCTCCAGCACAAGGGCCTCATGGCTTCTCCCCAACATCCCAGCCTCCCTTCTGCCCAGATTTTCCAGGTCTTCAGAGCCTTCTCTCAGTCCTGGGAAGGATGGTCGGTTACCCCCCTGAGGGCTGAACCCTCAGGACTTCTTAATGTCATGTGACCCCACCTGCCAGGCCCCCTCTCTGCTGAGCTGTTCCCCTCCCCCCAGCTCTGATGACTGGGTTTTGGTTTACTTTTGGGTGGTTGGGGATCTTGCTCAGCCTAAGTTAGCTATAAACTCATGGCAATCCCCCTGCCTCAGCCTCCTCACATGGGGACCTCCACAAACCCTGGCAAAGATCTTCAGGTGGCACTCTCAAAGGTTATCTGCACTCGACTGTGAAATTTTTATTTATTTCTTGGCTTTCCCAAGTGTGCCTGGGCTCCTTAGGGGGAGGGGAGGCAGGTGGCCAGGCTTGTCCCAGCCTGCCCAGCTTGTCCCAGCTGGTGTAGGCTGGTCACAGGCTTTGTCTAAAACCCTCTGGGACTCCCTGTGCCTTAAGGATTGATGTGACCCCTGGGTCCCCACCCCTGCCCACTCCTGCATTTCTCAGTTGTGCTCCGCAGGCCCTGACTTTCTCTTGGCTGTGGAAGTCCGGACCTCTCCATCACTCAACCCTGGCGACTTGCTGTCAGCTTTAGTCCTTGGCAAACTCCTATTCAGCCTTTAGAGCCCCTAGGCTTAGGTGCCATCCAACGTACACATCTGGCGCCCCCTTCCCTTGGAATCTGGGGTATCACAGTCTCATCTCGTTTCCTCCATAGAGTTCCCTGTGTCTGAGCCCTCCGGGTAGTCTGGGATGGGGGTTCTAGGGACCTTATCCTGTCCCCAGTGAGGAGCTTTGGGAGAGCTTGAAAACCACCAGAGGGCGGGTTTAAAATGTTAGATCCAAGCCCCTCAGCCCCGCCCCTCCAGGTGAGCGCCTGGCCCCGCCTCTGCCACCTGCGAACTGGAAGGGACCGGGTAAGATAAGCCATGCGCCCGGGGGCACTGGCTCCCCACCCGCCCCTCCTCCCCTTAGGCCAGGCGCGCGGGATGTAGGGAGGGGTTGTAGACAGGTCTGTCGGCGGGGCCGGGGGAAGGTCATTCCTCTTCTTCCTAAACTGGCAGTAAACCTCGAAGACGTAAAGCTTGGAGTGTGACCCAGCAGACAGGTCTCAGTTTACTCTTCCTGTGTAGGAGTTTGGGTTCCACGCCAGAAGAACAAAATTCCTCCTGGTCCCCAGAACTGGCTACAGTCATCCGACCCGCCAGGCTCCTTGACCTCTTTGCACACAGTAGGTGCTCAATAAATGCTAGCGGCCAAGAAACGAAACAAAACACAGCTACTCATTTTCAAGATCACACACGGGCGGCCTCAGTGTCTCAGTGGGAGTCGAACTCAGGTCTGTGGGGTGGGGCAACTGAGGAAGCTCCAAGAGGTGGCTCTTGGGGCTAATTCACAGATTTATCTCGCCATGTACCCGTAGGCTAGCCACCGCGCCTCTCCGGGCCTCAGTTTTCCCGCCTGTTAGGCAGGTGGACAGGGTTTTGAAAGCCTGGGTCCCATTCTCATCCGACCACTACCGGTTCCCCGCGCCCGGCACAACTCGCCTGGAATCTCACCGCCATGGTGTACAACAGGCGTCCTGGAAACGGTAGGGCAGCCCCCACCTTGGACCTGGAGGCGCCTGGAAACAACCGACCCCCACTTTGGGCCGGAGGTGGTGGCGGCGGGGTCCGGGCCGCGCTCCCGCCTTTCTCCGGCTCTGCCAGCGGCTCCGGGCTGCACCTGCTCTTCCTCCTTCAAGTCGGAGGCCGCCCCGCCCCAGTCCGGCACGCCTCTGGGAAGCGGCCGCCGGCCCTGCCGCGATCCGATCCGGACAAGCGCGATCCTGTCCTGGTTTCCCGCAAAGCCGGGCTGAGCCCGGCAGCCCGGGTAGCGGACCGCATGGGCGAGGCTGCCGGGAAAACCCGGAGCGGTCACGGCCAGGAGGAACGGAGTACCGGGTCTGAGACGTTTCTCTTCCCACGTACCAACACACATCGAGGTTCGCCCGGGCGGCCCGCGGGTTAGAAGCTTTGCGAGGGATCGGGAGGAGGCGAAGGTGGTGAGAAGGCAAAGAGGCAAATGTGTGGTGAGCAGGGAGGGGCGCTGCAGGGAGGGTTCTGAAGGTGGGTTAAGAGTTTGCCCAGACGAGAACGATCTGTGTCTGCATTGGAAGGTTTGCTATGAAAGTGTAAGAACCTGAGTTCAAATCCCCGCACCCAGAGGTAGCTGCTCAAGCTTCTGTGTGGCCCGCCCCAGAGATCCGATATCCCTGGCAGCCTCCGAGGGAACTGCATCCACATGGCTCACAGCCATCCGCAGAACACCAAACACAAGAAACAAGAGCAAACGAGGTGAGGGGTAGGGGGAGAGATGGCTCAGAGGTTAAGAGCACTGACTGCTCTTCCAGAGGTCCTGAGTTCAATTCCCAGAGACCACATGGTGGCTCACAACCATCTGTAATGGGGTCCGATGCCCTCTTCTGGTGTAATAAATAAATGTTAAAATAAAAAAAAAGTAAACGCGTCCTCCCGCCCCCCCCCCAAAAAAAGCGGTTTTCTAGCCTTAATCCCAGCACTCGGGAGGCAGAAGTAGGAGGATCTCTGAGTTTGGGGCAAGCCCCAGTCTGCATAGTGAGGTCTGGGCCAGCCTGGGCTACAGTGAGACCCTTCCTCAAAAACATAACCAGTAGTGTTCCTGGCCTTTCCCGGGTCAAGCAGGTTCATTTTTTTTTATTTTTATTTCTTTTTCTTTTCTTTTTTTCAGAGCTGGGGACCGAACCCAGGGCCTTGCGCCAAGCGCTCTACCACTGAGCTAAATCCCCAACCCCGGGTCAAGCAGGTTCATATATCAAACTCAGACTGCTTCCCTCTAAGGGCCTGCCATTGAGGGTTAGCTGTAGAAAGGTCCAGTCAGACTAGCTTAGGCTTGGGCACAAGGTGGGAGGAAGTCACCTCAATAGGCCGGACTAGTACTGGCTCCACCCATACATTCCTCACTAGTAAATATTGATCTGCAGCCTAACCCAAGGTCAAAGGGCTTAGTAGCAGCCTCCAGTTGTCACCTCACAGCTAGAGGGAGTGAGGGAGTGTCTAAATTAGAGTTCTGGAATGGGCATGCTGGAGCGGTTCTGAAGGCTAATCAAGAGTTGGCCAAGAAGGGGCTGGGGATTTAGCTCAGTGGTAGAGCGCTTGCCTAGCACTTGCCCTGGGTTCGGTCCCCAGCTCCGGAAAAAAAAAAAAAGAAAAGAAAAGAAAAAGAGTTGGCCAAGACAATCTAGTCAAAGTCTTTGCACTGTCTTGGTGCTGCCTTTAGCCCCGGCATTTGGAAGGGAGAGACAGGTGGATGCTTGTTAGTTCAAGGTGCACAGAGTGAGTTCCGGGACAGCCAGGGCTACACAGTGAACACTTGTGCACCTGGGGGCCCACGGTGACAGTCCTGTCCCCGCATTTCCTCCCACTCACCAACACACTTCGTGCTAAGAGGAAAAACGTGTGTTCTCAGACCCTTAGGTTGTGGGTTCAATCTCAGGTCTTTTGCCTGTTCTCTGTGTGCCCTCGGGGAGTTACTACCTACTCCGTGGGTAGTATTTCGTTATAGGTAACGAAATCCTAGGTTCTGCATGGCAGAGTGGGTAGGTGGACTAAAAAGGGCACCGAAGTGGTTTGTCTATTTGTAAGCTACTGTGCCTCAGTTTCCCATCTGGAAGTTGCACCTGATTCCAGAGATTAAAGGAGACCACCTAGGTCAGGTTCTGCTGTTGTTCTGAGGCCGGGCCTCACCTGTAGCCTAAGCTGTCCTGGAACTCACAATCCTCCTGCCTCAACCTCCATAGTACCTGGGACCAATCCTGAGGACTACCTTGTTCAGTGTCCTGTGAAACAGTTGTTAGGGAGGGGGGCTTGCTGTCCTGAGTGCGGTCCCCAGACCGCACAGAATAGAAAGCACCAATCCGCATGAGTTCTGACCTCCTCACGCTACGGCATATGCACGTATGCACACACGAATAAATACTTGTTTAGAGATTATGAATTAAAGAAACTCTCCAACCGCCCCTAGGGGTGGGCGAGCACAGGCGGTGAAGCAGATGCATCCCAGACAGGCGTGCATCCCAGGGCTGCAGTACCGATGCCAGCCGGGAAAGGGCAATGTCTGCAGGCCAGAAAGGGCGTATAGAATGGGAAACTACGACTCTGCTTGCCTATTCTCATACATCTGGGGAAACTGAGGCATGCGCGAAGGGCAGGGCTTGAGGTTGTGGGATGGGGTGGAGTCGGGGGTCACTGAAGGGTGTGATGTCCCCTCAGGTGTGGCAGGACAGGTCTGACCGGAATTCAGGAATGCTCCAACTCCAATGGTGTACACTGCTGGGTCTTCAAGGAGGGAGGAGCAGGCCCTGCTCTGAAGAGAAGGGACAAAAAAGGCTGCGCCAGCGGGCAAAGGAGAGGTAGGGATCTAGGTCCGGACAGTAAGGTGAGGGAGCCAGAGGGCCAGGAAGATTCAGTGGAGGAAGGAGGCGTGGCCTGTGCAAAGGCCGTGGGGCACAATGGAGCTCACACTGACCCGGGGGAGGAGGAAGCCAGGGAGAGTTCATTGAACTGCCCACCATGAAGGAGAGAAGCAACGGAAACCTGTCCCCGGTGTCCACGGTCCGTGAGCATTCATGGACATGCACCACATGCACTACTAATAAAAGACTTTGTAACTAGCTAGGAGTGGTGGCGCTCAGGAGGGGAGCGCTGGGGCAGGAGGATTGCTATCAGTTCTAGAGGAACCCATACTGCACAATGAGGTCCAGGCCTCTGAGCTGTGGATGCTCATCACCACAAAGTACACAGTAGAGCAAAGTAAAGAACAGGGGACGCCCAGGAGATAGGCCGACCAAGACCACAAAGGCTCCTTGCCTCAGTTTCCCTTTCTGCAAAACACGGCTTCCAATCTGACTCAGAATGGCTAGCCTGGGCTTCCCTGAGCCAGTCTCCAGCACTTGGGACTGCAATACCAGCTTCAGCCAGTAGGGAACACGTGGGAACCAGGAGTGGCATCTGGTGTTCCTTAACCACCCCCTCCCAGGAAGTCTTCAAACTGCTCCTGAAGTCTTTTTCACAGCTTTCTGTTGTTTGTTTGTTTGTTTTTGTGGGGGGGTTATTGTCAGTGCTGGTGTCTACGTAGTCCAGGCTGGCCCAGAACTTACTATGTAGACCTGAGATGGGAGCTGTCACTCAGTCTGCAGCTGCTGTACAAATCACATCTCTGTGTCTTCGACAGTGTCAAAAACCTTAGGTACCTCTGGGAGCTACTTGTGCATTTATGGAGTGCTGACCATTTGCCAAATCTTATTCCAACTAGCAGTCTGGTTCAAGGGTGCAGCGGGGCTAACATGTCCTTGTTTAGGGGCTCCATGAGCATGGGGCTGACAAGCACTGTTTCTAGCTCAAGACATTCCATAACTCTTGGGCGCCCTTTCAATAATTTAACTTTTGGGTAGGGTTTTGTGTGTGCTGATATCCTGCCAACTTTCCTGCCTTACCACTGACCTCTGGCTCCTGACCCTGAACCTCCATCTCAGCACAGCCCCTCCACCTGAGCCTTCTTGACCGTCGTCCCTTATCAGCCACCAGAGGGCTCACATGAACACTGAGCCATTTCCCTTTTATGCGCAGCCCTCCATGGCTACCACCCACCTAGGCAACTCAGCAGCCTGTCCCCCGCCCCTGGCTCCAGCCATTCTTGGCACACTAGCAGGAGCCTTAACCTTCTGCCTTGGCCTGTCACCACCCCAGACGTCAGTTCAGTCTTCATCTTCCTAAGGTAGAGCAAGCCACATGTGAGGTAGAGGAGGGAAGATCAAGAGTTCAAGGTTGGGCTGAAGAGATGGCTCAGTGGTGGCTCAGTGGTTAAGAGCACTGACTGCTCTTCCAGAGGTCCTGAGTTCAAATCACAGATGGCTCACAACCATCTGTAATGAGAACTGATGCCCTCTTCTGGTGTGTCTGAAAACAGCTACAGTGTACTTATAATAAATGAATCTTAAAAAAAAAAAAAGTTCAAGGTTATCCTTAGCTACTTATGGACACAGACACCAGCCTGGGCTATGTGAGATCCTGTCTTCAAAATATGAATTTCTGAGCCTTGTTCCCAACATACGTAGCATACAGTAAGTGCTCAATAAATGCACATCATTCTTAGGCAGCCCGTCCCCATAGCTGAGTGTCCCACTGACCTCGGCCACAAAGGGTGTTGGGTTCTACCCTGAGCAAACACTGCCTCTCTGGCATCTGGCCAGGCCCAGGAGGAAGGACAGAGCCTAAATTCTCAGTGTGGACTTTCCCCAGAGCCGGTACCACACGGAAGTGCCAGGCCAAATAGGCAGGGATTTTTCTAGATGTCGGTCCTGGGGCAGTTTCTTTGAGGGCAGCTCTAAGGCCCCCTGTGTGACAGTCTTACTCTACTTTGCAGCCTGGGGGAGCAGCTGTCCCTGTCTGGGCCTCACTTCATTTTGTGCGAAGTAACTGGGAACTGAGTTGGGAACCAGAGCCTGCTACTGTAGCATTGGCTTCTCCACGATGCAAAACGAGAAACAGGCTGGGCTAGTTCAATGGCCCGTAGTTAAAATTCCCAATGCCAGGTCCACCCTGTGGTCCCGATCCTCCCCCGTCCTGGATAAAGTAAACTCAGGGGTGGCTGGACACCCCATCCTGAAGGAATTGTTTTTCTTTGTCTTGGGATGAATGACACAGAAGCTCCCAACTCCTCTGTCAATTCCCTGTCAGACATCTGTCCATCCATTCCACTCTCATCATGCAAGTCTAAGCTGACAGACATGCCCTGGGGAGTTGACAGAGCCCCTGTCCTCTCCCATCCCCGTAATGCATAACCTAGTTCAGGCGGCACATTTATGCCTTGGAAATATGGGGTGATCCTCAGGAAGAGTTCCAGAAAAACTCAAGAGTTAGTTCAGGAGTACCCCAACTTCCTCTGCCATGTCCCAAAAGTGTCACGGGCAGGCCAGCCTCCCTTGGGAACTAGGGTCCCCTTGCCTGCTGGCCTCTCCAGACACCACCTGTGCTCACAATGACCCTTTGAAGGCTGGGCTGCAGCGTCCTGGGCACTGAGCCAGGGCAGAAACTGCAGCCGCTCGAACTTTCTGAAACTGTGTCAGATGTCCACACAGAATACCAGCTTCCGGCTCCCATGGGAGGCTCTCAGAGCAAACTTGGGGGTCCCGGGAGCCTGAGACGGGATCACTTGGGATGAGCACAGCTGGGGACTTACCCGTTTGGAAGGCTGAGGGAGTGGACGCAGGATGGGTGGTGGCAGCTGAGTCCTGGATGGCGGCTGTCTGGCATGGGTGGTAGAGAGGACACCCGACCTGGCTGCTCAGGCTGGACAACCTGTTTGCTCAGCGCGGCTGCTCTAGTGGAGTGGAAGGAGCAGCGGGTGCGTCCCTTCGCCGGGTGGAACCGGCAGGGCTGTGTGTGCAGGTCCTGTGCAATATGAATGCAAGAGAGGCCGGCCCCAGGTGGGAGGGCTTGTGGCTTAGTCGCAAGGTACTCTCACGTGGCCGGACAAGCCTTAACCCCTGAGCACCCAGAGAGGCCTAGCTAGCGCTGCACCCCACGGCCTTACAAGTGCTACAGAATAGGTGCGCAGAAAGCACTGAGCATCCTAAGGGGTGAACAGGCTGTGCCTCTTGCTGCAACCCACCCGCTGTCAAGCTTCCCGCTTTCGTCGTTAAGGGAAACACTGGAATATTCAAAACTCGAAACTGAACCACTGCCCGACTCATCACTATGAACTCCACCCCGACCACGCCCCAGACCCCCTCATTGGAGGAGTTTAGGTGGGGTCTCCACCCCTGACCACACCCCCCAGCCCTCATAGGGGAATTCTAGGCCAGGCTGCACCTTTTAGCCACACCCAAGATCATTATCTATCGGCATTGACTTCCCTGTCTGTACACCTGGCCCCTTGTGACTTCCCAGTTTTAGGTTTTTTTTTTTTTTTTTTCAAACCTTGCTTCTTCTTAATTCGAGCACTCCTGACCTAGTTCCTTTCTGTGATGCCCAAACAGTTCTCAGCTTTTACCAGGTGTCCACATCTCTGGAGGAGCTGGTGGCCCCATCTTAGTTCCTGCAGCAAGAAGCCTTCAGATTCAGGCTTCTAACCTGCTTCCAGAAGGGGCTGATGCTGGGCTCCAGTGACCACACTTTGGAAGCCCTGGCTTTAGTCAAGCTGACTCACTTCTGTCCATGCCACAACCAATGCGCTTTTTGATGCAACTGTCTTAATGGACAGGCAGGGTGGCCATGCCTGGCATCCTAGCAAAGGGGAAGCTAAGGCTGAAATGTCTGTTTCAGAAACACAACAAACGACATATATTACATATATATATATATAAAATTTTGCAATACGATGTATGCTTATTTTTATTGATTACTTATGTTGTAAATGACAGTAAAATACACTTCTTTCTTTTTCTTTTTCTTTTTTTTTTTTTTTGGAGCTGGGGACCGAACCCAGGGCCTTGCGCTTGCTAGGCAAGTGCTCTACCACTGAGCTAAATCCCCAACCCCTAAAATACACTTCTAATATATGTAATAAATTTCTTTTACGCACACACTCGTATAGCCCAGGTTGGTCTCTTTAACTCAATATATAGCTGAGGATAACTCAGACACAGCACTGGGCAGAGGCAGGTGGGTTTCTGAGTTCCTGGAACTCGTGGACCAGGCTAGCCTTGAACTTGGAGATCCATCAGCCTCTGCCTCCCAAGCGATGGGATTAAAATTGTGAGCCATCACCGCCCGGTTGTGGGGGATTTTTTTTGTTTTTGTCTTGTTTTGTTTTTTCGTTTGTTTTTTAAGGAAGGGTCCCACTATATAGCACTGGCTAGGCTGGAACTTGCTATGTAGACCAGGCTAGCATTATCTCTAGCCTATAGATTTGCTGCCTCTGCCTTCTGTGTAGTGTCCACCTAGGGTGATCCTGAGCCTCATGTCTAGGCTCTGCCCTTAATATCAGATTGGCTGTAGTAGACTCTAAGCCCCGCCCCATCTCAGTCCCCTTCAGGCGCTCCTACCTCTCGTTTGTTTGAGCTGCTCTGTTCATCCGTCTATGGACGCTTGGAGGCGCTAGTGAGTCGTACTTCACCTTAGCCCCACCCCTGTTCCCTAATTGGTCAGGTTCCTCCCTTTGCTGAAGCCCCTCCCTCCACCCCCATACTGCACGTGAACACAAGTCCTTCCCGCACCGTTCGCTCGAGGGCGCTCGCCACTCTCCTGACTGGGTGCCGCCCTAAGTCCGGTCCTTATATCCGATTGGTTAAGAGCTTCGCGTTGACTCCAGGCTCCGCCCAGACCCCGCCCCCTCCCTCCGCCCTATAGTGCGGGCGGCGCTTGTTGTTCAGCGGCGGCGGCCGAGCTCGGGTGCATCCTCGGGCCCGCCGCCGCCGCCGCTGCCGCCGGAGCGCGCGGCCATGGAGCTAGAGGTGCCGGACGAGGCAGAGAGCGCCGAAGCAGGGGCCGTGACAGCGGAGGCGGCCTGGTCTGCGGAGAGTGGGGCGGCGGCAGGTAAATGCGACCCCCCCGTCGCTGCGATGGGTTCACCCCTCTCCCCCGCCGTGCTGCGTGGGCTCGCCCGCCCGCTTCGCCCTGCGATGCGGCCAGCCGGGTTGATCCATTCTCACGCGCGGCGCGGGGATGCTCGCGCTCTCCCATTGCATGAGCGGGGGAGGGGGCATCTGCGCTCGGGCCGGGGAGACTGCACCGCCCCGCCCGGGGATGCGGGGCTCGCAGCGCTCGGCCAATTTTAGGGTCCTTGGGTGCACGATGGAGCCGCAGGCGGGCGTGGGTGCGGCTCTTTATCCTGGCAGCCTGTGCACGCAGCGAACCTCTTCTAGATGCATGCGGTAGCGGTGAAGCAGTCCTCTGGTTTGGAGGTAGTAGAGGGGACCCGTTTTCGGGCATTCTCTTGCTGTAGGGGATAGAGACAAGTGAGTCATATCTGCCCCTTTGAGTGTGTGGTGAGTGGCTTCTCCACAGTGTGGGGGATGCTGGAGCACCCTCATTCTAATTGGGGGACCCCACTGCGGACCCTGCCTGGCAAGGAAGAGCGAGTATGTCCTCCATGCGACCCCCGTGGCTGGGCTGTCAATCTTGGAACTGTCACCTTCTGGTCCCTCCCTGCTGCATACCACTGATCACCTATTTGTGGGCCTCAATTTACCTCCCTCTAAAATGGGGGCTGGGGAAGAATAAAGAAATGATGTTGAGGTGCCTTCTCTGTCCCGGCTGGGTGAGCAGATGTCCCGTCCCATTAGTCCCCCAAACTCCCAGACCTTTCTCCCTGGACCCTGCCTGCCATGCTACAGTAGCCTGTGGGGCAACCCCGCTTCCTAGTGTCCCCTTCCCTGTCTCGAGCAGTGTCTCTGGGCTTGCATTCTGTAGGCAGGGCTGTCGGTATGCACAGCCGAGAGAGGACAGAATGCTCCCTTCTCCATCGAGGTCATCAGAACTTTCTGGATTCACAGAACTCTAGGCTCCCTTCAGCAGTACTCCATGGCTGGCAGCTGCCGTTAGGTCTCTGTGGACTCACATAGGCTTCTAAGGCTCTCCCTAACTGTCCTCATGGAAGACAGGGAGGGGAGGAGGAGCCAGGGATCTAGTGGTCCCCAAACCCAGGTGGTCAGATTCGTTCTCTATGCTGTTGGGAACCCAGTGGTAGCTAATCTGCTTCTTGTCACCAGCTACCTGCCCTTCTGTGCTGCTGTCATCTGGTGTCCCGTGCCATTATGGAGAAATTATACAGGGGACAGCAGGGCCCTTAGTGGCCATAAACCTGATAGCGCCAGGCACTCAGTTCCCAAACATTGTCCCTGTATATGGAATCTTGTTCATCACTGGGGAGATGTGGGGGGCGGTGTTTAACAAGCTAGCTGGAGCAGACAGGATCTGTCACCGATCTCTAGACAAACCTGTGTCTGACCCCCAGGGGCTGTCCCTCCCGGAAGTTCCTTTTCCTGCCTAGAGTCCTGTTAGTCATCCACATAGAATCCCATCGCTGCCTGTGAGACCCACCCTTCAGTGTGGCTCCCTGATGTGCCCCTACCTGTAAACCGGGGAAGCCACCTGGGTCTCCTCTGACCTTGGGTTGAAGCACCAGAGTGCTGGCTGCCTTAAAGGAGTCAGTTGCGTTTATTTACCACCAACTGCATCTATGCCTCCACGTGAATGGGGGGGGGGGGGTGTCCAGTGTCAGTATCCCCAGCCTCGTGGGGGGCTGGAGGTCAAAGGCAAGAAGAGCAAGACCTACCCTGCTTCCTAGAAGACCTCCGCTCTGGGTGTCTGTCTCCCTGCAGACCTGGCAGCAGCAGCCTGTTATCTGCTCTGGTGATTTCCACCTATCTGATGGGAAGGAAACCTATCTGTGTGGCGTTTAGAATCCAGTTACGTTTAGTCTTCTTACTCCACGGGCCTGCCCAAAAACCGCCTGTCTCCTGCCTTGCTGCGGCTGCTGGGGCCCTTGCAATTTGTGGGTGCGTGGTATGGCTTGGGGACCCTGGGTACTAGGCGACAGGGCTGGTGACCTGCCTGGGCTCTGGTAAAGTGTTCCTAAGCTTCGCCGCTCCCAACCTGCCACTGCCTCCTCCCCCATCTGAATTGGTGGCGAATTATGTCAGCATTGCTTCTAAAATCACCCCAGAGCCTGCCCACGTCTCCTCCACCCCATGCCTCTGCTGGTCCAGCGTCCTTCGTTTTCCTTCCACCGACTCTCCGGTTCCATAAGGAGCCCGTTAGAAACTGGCTCCAGGCCCTCCCTCTGCCCACACCGCTGCCCCACCCTCTCCTCCCTGTCTGCTGCTCAGTTCTCCATGCCAGCCACAGGAGCCTCTATGTTCCTGCATGGTTCAGCACCAGGGCTGGGGGGGGGGGGCATTCAACAGGTGCGTGGGGACTGTCAAGGTGTGCCAGGTGGCAAATGCCACAGACCAGTAGGAAGTAGTGACCTTGATGTCAGGGTCAGAGCTGTTGACCTTAGAGACAAAAGGTTCAGTCAGTCTTGCCCTAGGTGTTATCCTGAGATCATGCATTTGGGTGACTGCTGCCTCTGTGTCCCCAGTGGAGAGAGGGTCTGGAGCCCTTCCTTGATTTAGACTGCCGGGGTCAAGATGCTGATGTGCGCAAGAACAAGGTAATGCAGGGACTCACTGGTTGCAGCCCCCCTGCTAGGTTTTGTCAATAAAGTTTTATCAGCACATGGGAGTGTTTGCCTATTCAGAGAGCTAGCCTAGGATATATGAGTCCCTGGGCTCTGCCCCAGGGCCACGTAAACCTTGTCATCCCAGCACTAGGGAGATGGAGGCCTGAATGTCAAAAGAATCAGGAATCGAAGGTTAGCCTTGGCTGTGTGCTCGAAGGAGTCAGTCCTCTCCTCCCTGTAGGTCCTAGGGATGGAATTCAGCTACTCAGGCTTGACAGCAAGCTCCTCACTCACTGAGCCATTTTGCTGGTCCAGTGTTGACCTTTCTTGAGCTTCTACTGTGCCTGGTGAGCCAGATGGCTGGGGGCTAGCCTGGAGCTCTTGCTTATGGAGGGTTTGGGACCAGGCCTGCTCAGAGCCCTGAGATCTCTGCGCTCATGTGTATGTGCTGCAGGTTTGGAGACCCTTGATGTGACAGCCTGGGTGCAGTTAAGGCCACATCGGCCTTGGTCATGGGACGCTATGTCCCTTGAAAATGAGTGTGGCGAGCTGGGTGAGGGGGCTGCTGCTGGGTCCTGACTGTTCCGTTACTACACTGAGTGTCATCCCTGTCCCTGCTCTCATGCAGGTGGAGGCCCACCACGAGATTATGCTGAGCTGGGAATTAGCTCAGAGTCGTAGCCGCAGCCTCGCAGGCCGACATGCACAGTGCAGCGGGGCCGGGCTGGGCAGACCCTTTGCTGTCACAGGTCTCCAGGGGCCCTGACTCCCAGCACTGGCAGCCGCTCATGTGCCTGTCTTTGTCAGGGTGTGGGGGAGCGGGCTTCGGGGAGCAGATAATCCCCAGCCTACAGGGATTGTGCTGGGTGGAGGTGCACAGGCGCACTGAGCACGTTTGGATTGAGTCACTAGCCCTCTGAGGGTGCCGGAGTCCAGGGGTTCACCACCACTCTTCTGGTGACTACTGACTGTCAGCAGATTTTACTTTTTCTGTTGTCGAGCGTGTCCGTCTGACTGATAACAGCTTCCTGGTTGACATCGGAGACAGCAGTTTTCTAGTTTCTTAATCTTCTCTGTCTTCCTTTCATTTTTGTTGTTGTCCTATGAAGCCCAGGCTGTCCTCAAACTCGCTGTTTAGTGTAGGATGATCTGAGGCTACCAGTTCTCTTTCCTTTACCTCCTGAGTGCTGGGGTAACAAGTGTGTGCCACCACAGCTGGTTTATGAGGTGCCTGGTGCACGAGATGTTGAGGAAGAAGCCCAGATCCTGGTGCATGCTGGGAGAATGCCCTGTCCACTGAGCCTCAGCGCAGCCTCCCCTTTTACCTGTTTTCTGAGCAGAGATGGGGTAGGGAGTGTTGAAGCCAGGTTGGGGGCACAAGAAAAATAACAAGGATTTCTGTGCGGTGGGCACTGTGCCTCTGGGGGATCCAACTTCTGGGGGTCACGCATGTATCCTGGTGGGGCACAGCAGGGCCCCCTCTCTGCCTGAGACGTTGGTGGGAGTTGGTGGGATCACCTTGCCTGACAGACAGACATTCAGCTCTTTGAGACAGACTCTCTCCCCTCTCCACCACTGGCACTGCACAGTGTCCGGCTACTTGGGGACCTGTGGTGGCCTGGTTGTCCTGCCTAGCCTGGCTTCCTGTTTACTTCTCGGAGCTGACCAACAGGGAAACACAAAGTTTGTCTTGCGTGATGGGTCAGAGGGACAGTCACCCTGGAAAACAAGGGCGGTGGGGTCCCAGTATCTACCTGGGAGCCCACCCCACCCCACCCCGCTGCCCTGCCAAATGTTTGCCTGCTCTGCTGGTCTCCAGCAGCTCCTAAGGGCCTGCGGTGTGTGTGGCTGCCCCCCTGTTTCAACCACCGCCACCTCGTGACTTCCTCTCCTCTCTGTTCCAAAGAGGTGACGGGTATTCCCAGGACAGGGCGGGCTGAGGGGAGGAAGTGCTACCCAGCCCTGCACAGAGCCTCAGCCTGCCTAGTCAGGGGGCTGCACATGGTTGTCCCTGGGTCACTGCCCGCCTGCCTGCCCACCTATCTGCCGCAGTAAACATGTTGGAGAAATAGGCTGCCGGCTTCACTCACCCTCTCTGAAGTCTAGGCGGACTTCACACCCCAGGCTGCAGTGCCCCCGCCATCTGTCCATTACACTGCAGCCAGCATCGTGCTGCCATCCTGTCTCCTCTGCCTTTATGTGGGCTCTGGGCACTGGACATGGGTCCTCAGGCCTGTGCACCTTCCCCTGCAGGCCTCAGTCATGCTGAACTCACTCCAGTCTCATTCCAGAACCTTCCATCAGCCCACCTGTTTCTCAGCACCTCCTGGCACCCACGGGTCCACTTCCTATCTGGGAGCCCAGAGGGTATGGCCTTTTTGTCCTGGTCACTCACTGAGCCCCATGTCCTTCAGGTCCCTCCACAGTATGGGGTGTAAGAGCCTCACTCCTTTTTTTTTTTTTTTTTTTTTTTTTTTTTGGTTCTTTTTTTCGGAGCTGGGGACAGAACCCAGGGCCTTGCGCTTCCTAGGCAAGTGCTCTACCACTGAGCTAAATCCCCAACCCCCGAGCCTCACTCCTTTTAATGGTTGAGTAGTACTCCAACGTGGGGACAAGACGCCCTGGTATGCCGGCAGTCCCCCCATGGACAGAAGTCCATGTTTCCTTGGTGTTGGCTGTTTTGGAAAGTCCCACAAGGACTGTGCACAGTTTGGGTGGATTGGGCTTTTCACTTCCCTTCGTGGCTGCCTAAGGGTGGACTCGCTGAGTCACAGAGAAACCGTGTGTCCGACTGAAGACAAGCCAGGCTTGCTCACAGCCACCGGATACTTCTCCCTCCCTGCCGGCTGCAGGTGGCTTCCTGTGACTAGCTTCACTGACATTAGTGGTTGTTTTTAATTCTTAATATCGTCTATGCATCTGTCTTACACGTTTATGGGTGCTCCCCCGAGGGTGGCGAGGTCAGTGGTCAACTTGCAAGAATCACTTTTTTCTTTCTGCCATGTGGTCCTTGGGTTTGAACTCAGGCCATCCATCCCCTCACCCACTGAGCTTGCTCTCAGGTTCTTTTCTGAGCACAGCCGCAGTAGGCATAAAGGAAGCCTCTCGTTGGGGCTGTTTCATTGTTTGTGTGTGTGCATGTGTGCATGTCCACATAGGTTTGTGGTCACCATGGTGCCAGTATATGGTGTGCCAGATGCCTTGTTGCTAGTCACTGTGTGGATGCTGGGCATTGAATGCCGGCCCTCTGGAAGAGCAGCCAGTGCCTTAACTATTGAGCCATTTCCCCAACCCATCATTGTGACTATTCCTTCTCTTTATACTTTAGACATGGTCTCCTCAGGTAACTCAGGCTGGTCTCTAACTCCCAATTCTCCTGTCTCAGTCTCCTGAGAGCCAGGATGACAGAGGACGGCGCCACTTCTATGGAGTAGGGAGTCCAGGAGAAAGTGTGCTGGCTGAGCTGTGCCCTAAATGGCCTCAAAGTCAGCGTCCTGTAAGGGCAGGGCCATCCCCTCTGAGTGTCTGAGGTGAGCCGGTCAGCCCTGAGGTGGCTAAGTCCTGCATGGTTCGTGCTGCAGAGAGGTTTAGAGGATAAGCAGGCAGACTATACAGCCCCAGGAGAAGGGGCTGGGCAGGGAGGTTCCTGTTGGTCCGCTGTCCCTGAGCAATAGCAGCCACAGCACAGAGGTATCGGCGGGCAGAGCCAGGAGTAGAACCAGCTGTGCAAAGGTAATATACAGGCATGCTGACTTGGGACAACAATGGGGACAGTACGTGTGCGGCGTCAGGCACCTGGGATGGCCCATTCAGATGTAGGTTCTGCCTAAGCCAGAATGGAATACCCTGGCGGAAGGAAGCCCTGTCCCCAGGTACCTAACTGATTATCAGAAAGCAAGGACCTCTGGGGAATGGGCGGATGTGGATTGGGAGTCTCAGCACCACAGGCAGCAGTGGACCTTGGTCCTGTCCCTTCCACAGCCCATCCTGTAATCCAGGCTGTGGTCTGGCCTCCAGCCTCACAGCACCCAGCTCCCAGTCCACACTGTTCGTGAGAAAATTAATTTAGGGTCCTTATCCCCTTTCCCCAGTCTCCGGGTAGTGTCTCGAGGGTTCAGGGGGCAGGCATCTGTGCATGCTCAGTGGGTGAGCCCCTGTTTCAACACCCTCCTGTTACCCACACAGCACAGGAGGCACTATCTTGCTCTGTAGTCCAGGCTGGCCTGAAACTTGTCATCCCCTGCCTCAGATTCTCGGATGCTGAGATGACGGTTGTGAGGCACTGTGGCTGAATTCTTCATTTCTGCCTGCCTGAGCTGTCAGACCAAACTCGTGCACCAGGCAGTGGGGACAGGTGGGGACAGCTGCTCTCGGGGCGCATGGAGTCCAAGGGTCCAGTGTTGTTTCTGCTGTCGGCGCTGTAGGATAAAGATTAACCCACAGAGAGAGAAGGAGCTCTTAAGCCGGGGCTGTTGCTCCTCCAGGATTTCGCAGATTCTTTCTGTGGAGCATCCCATTGTATCCCATCATGCCGGCCATGACAGCTTCTAGGGTCTAGTTTCTCTACAAGTGAGTATGCCCAGCCATGCAACATCCTGCAACTGCCTTATAAGACAAGGACTCATGTAGCCAAGGCTGACTCAAGGTCACTATGTAGCTGAGGATGGCCCTCCTTAATTGTAGGAAGTAGATGGTCTCCTGATCCTCTCCTGATACCTCTCTGTGCAGGGGTGATCAGCCTACCACCTGGAGGTGTTGCTGCAGGATGGCTGTGTAGCCATGGTGTATGTGACCTCTGCCTCCTCATGTCCTCCAGCTTCAGCCTCCTGGGTCCTGGGATGGTGGATATACACCACCAGGGTTGGTCCCTTCTCTTATACGAGACAGCCTTTCTCTTCCCCTTCTCCCTCTGTCTCCTCCTCCATGCCCTCCTCCATCTTCTCCTCCTCCCCCCTCCTCCTCCTCCATCTCCTCCTCCTCCTCCATCTCCTCCTCCTCCTCCATCTCCTCCTCCTCCTCCATCTCCTCCTCCATCTCCTCTTCCATCTCCTCCTCCTCCATCTCCTCCTCCATCTCCTCCTCCTCCTCCATCTCCTCCTCCATCTCTTCCATCTCCTCCTCCTCCATCTCCTCCTCCATCTCCTCCTCCTCCTCCATCTCCTCCTCCATCTCCTCTTCCATCTCCTCCTCCTCCATCTCCTCCTCCATCTCCTCCTCCATCTCCTCCTCCATCTCCTCCTCCATCTCCTCCTCCATCTCCTCCTCCATCTCCTCCTCCTCCTCCTCCTCCATCTTCTCCTCCATCTCCTCCTCCTCCTCCATCTCCTCCTCCTCCTCCATCTCCTCCTCCATCTCCTCCTCCTCCTCCTCCATCTCCTCCTCCTCCATCTCCTCCTCCTCCTCCTCCATCTCCTCCTCCTCCATCTCCTCCTCCTCCTCCTCCATCTCCTCCTCCTCCATCTCCTCCTCCTCCTTTATCTCCTCCTCCATCTCCTCCTCCTCCTCCATCTCCTCCTCCTCCTCCTCCATCTCCTCCTCCTCCATCTCCTCCTCCATCTCCTCCTCCATCTCCTCCTCCATCTCCTCCTCCATCTCCTCCTCCTCCTCCTCCTCCTCCTCCATCTCCTCCTCTTCCTCCATCTCCTCCTCCTCCTCCTCCATCTCCTCCTCCTCCATCTCCTCCTCCATCTCCTCCTCCATCTCCTCCTCCATCTCCTCCTCCTCCATCTCCTCCTCCTCCTCCTCCTCCATCTCCTCCTCCTCCATCTCCTCCTCCATCTCCTCCTCCATCTCCTCCTCCTCCTCCTCCTCCATCTCCTCCTCCTCCTCCATCTCCTCCTCCTCTTCCTCCTCCTCCTACATCTCCTCCTCCTCCATCTCCTCCTCCTCCTCCTCCCCCTCCTCTATCCTCTTCTGTCTTGTCCTCCAAGTCTTCCTCTGTCTCCTCCTTCATCTCTTTTTTTTTTCTTCTTTTTTTTCGGAGCTGGGGACCGAACCCAGGGCCTTGCGGTTCCTAGGCAAGCGCTCTACCACTGAGCTAAATCCCAACCCCCCGTCATCTCTTTTTTTGTTCTTTCTCTTTCTGCGGTTCTGAGGACGGAGACCAGGGTGTGATGCATGTTCTGCTGTGTCTCTGGAATACATGGCACCCAGTCCCTCTTCAATAGCTTGTTTCTGGTGCAAGGTGTTGGAGGCCCATATGGGACCAAGTCACTCAGACAACCCTAAAGTCCCTTAAGCTGGCTGAAGCAGAAAGGTCATTAAACCTCACAAGTCTGCTGCATGCCCACGGGTGTCCACAGCTCCACGTGGGTTGCAGGGTGGCACACACTCTCAGGAGCATGACGGTGTGGCTGGCAGCCTTCCTGACCTGTTGCTCAGGAAGATGAGCCTTCTCTCTCAGGCTTGCAGACAGCCACTGGCCTGTCCCTCAGTACTGCAGAGATGGGGCAGGGTCCAAATGGGGGCCTGCTGCTGGGGTCATCACTGGCTGGGTCTCCAGCCTAGAGCAGATGGGAGGGGAAGTTGGTAGATGTCTGTGAGGCTTGGACACAGCGCCCTGATCCTGGCCACTCAGAGGCCAGGGCCTGAGCTCTGTGACAGATGGAGTCTGCGGGTCCCATGAGGCCTGCACTAGTGGCGATGTGCTCACCAGTGTGGACTTGTGTCTGGGTATTGGTTTGGGGATTTTGAGCTATAATTGGTAGGTTGTAGAGATCACCTATTTAAGGCATATGCACCTGTGTGGTCTTCAGATTATGCAGCCAGGGAGTCCACATAGTTCCAGAACGTTCCATCTCTCGGAGGAGGCCTTCTCTGTGTAAGTCATCTGCCAGCAAGCACATGCACTTCCTTCTGTGTTCTCCAACCCTGGGCATGGCCTGTCCTGGGCACTGTGAGGCTTTTTTGGCTGGGTCCTCTGTGCCAGGCCTCACTCTTGTTCTGGTCCGCGTGGTACTCTGCTGTGTGGGTCAGCAGGACAGGAATGCATTGTGGAGTGAGGGCATCAGACCATTCTCTTCCTTTTCTGCTGCTGTGTAATGCATCTCCAGTGTAGAAGCTCCACACCACACTTGTGCATGCACCCTGCACCAGCCCCCGAGGATGTGAGCGCCATGCCTCTCCTGGGTGGCCGGAAGGGCTGGGTCCACAGGACCGTGTGCTGTCTTTACAGGGTATCTTCTTCCCTGCCCAGGCCTCTTCTCAGAGACAGAGCAGGTCACCTGTACATGGCAGCATGAGAGCCATCAGCCACCAGGTCCTTAACAGTTGAGCAGTGTAGCCGTGGAGGGATGTTTGAGGGTCTTGTTCAGCAGTGGGGCAAGCCTTGCAGGAGAGGGACACAGAGGACACAGCTGTGCCCAGGGCAGGATGGAGTAGGGAAGGGGCCTGTGTGGCTTGAGGACGCAGAGAGAAGGAAGCAGGGAGGCAGCAGGAAAAGGAAGCCTCTCTGTAACCCAGTCAGCAGGCTAGAGTGCGCTAATGGACAACTCCCTCCCCCCCAACCCCCATCTGTACGTCTCCTGGCCCAAGGCCTTGCTCTCTGAGGCAGTGAAGGCCAGGGCCTGTGATCTCCCCGGCCATAGTTTCTGTTTGCTGTCCATTCCAGTCTCTTTCATATTTCCTGTGCCCCAGATCTCTCTGTGTCCATGTCACTCTAGGGTCACTTGCCAAGAAGTGTCTTCAGGGGATGGGCAGAGCCCACTTTACAGATGGAGTGGCCTGGGTGGTGTCCCAGGCAGTGTGCAGTTGTAGCCCATGTGACAGGTGCTTGTGGTGATAGGGACACAGCTTCCAACCTCACAGTAGAAACGGCCTATAGGTTCATAGAATCACTCGAGGTCACACAGCCCTGGCTTTGGCCTGGAGCTTAAGGGGTCATTGCATGGCCCCGTAGGTACAGTCACCGCTGGCCTGGGTGCTGCCGGCAGATGTGGGCTGACTGGGCCAGTGAGTGCCCTGCCTCCCCTCCTCCTGGACTATTTTTAAACGTAATTTCCTGGAAAACAGGGCTGCTCGTTCAAAAGACAGCTGGCTGGGAGGAGAGTGTCTGAGCTGCATCAGGGCCACCGAGTGCCCCTGTACCCTTCCTGACCGCATCCCCAGGGTCTGCCTTGACTCCATGTTTCAGCCAGTCAGGTCAGAGCCCCACTCTGGGGTCCATGCTTGGCTACAGGCAGGGCAGGTGACTCAGGACCTCAGAATGTCACCTGTAGCCCTGGGAGCTGCTGCCAGCACAGCTGAAGTCTTCCTTCCCACCCCAGGGAGCCTGCGACAAGTCCTAGCTTCTGCCTCCTTCACGCAACCTTCTGCCTCTCCTGTGCCTTGGCCTCAATGCCCCAGATGCAGTGTTCCACTGTAGGGGCGGATCCTGGGTTAGCTGATAGAACCTTGCAGTCAAGTGGCTCAAAGGCACCATCACCCTTACCCAGCCACCGTGGTCCCTGTTCCCTATGAGGGTCAGGATCAGAGTGTCCTGTGGTTGGGATGTTCCTCTATCCAGCTGTGCACTGGGAGCCTGCATCCCTTGGCTCGTAGCCCCCAGCTCCCCTGAGGAACTGGCAGTGACACGGGCCTAGGAGACAGACTCACCCTCATTGCAACACTCATCTTTCTATCCCACCAGCCCATTCCCCACCACCATCATGTCAGCAGTGACAGGTCATGCCTCCATGGCCCACAGGGACTATAAACACTTGTCTCCTCAAGGGTCATCTCTGGGTCCCAGACACAGAACCATAGACTGTTCACTACAGAGAGGCAAAGGCAAATACCAGGTCAGCTTCTAGAACCTTCTGTGAGTCCCTGTGATCCTGTGGTCTTCGGTCTCTGGGTCACCAGCACTACAGTCCACACAGTGCTGGGTTTGAAACCCACATGGACACAGTCACCTGGTCCTGTCTCTGCCTGTGATCCAGGCATCCCAGTGAACCTGGGGTGGGGATGAAATCACCCCTCCCCCATTCACCGCCACCATCCCAGGGCAGAGGAGAAAGTCACTCCCAGCCTGGAGCAGGGATGGCTTCAGTGGATGCGGGGCTTACTGCACAGGTGTGAGGACTGAATGCCTAGCACCCAGGTAAAAAAGCTGTTAGCCCATCACTGGGGAGACGGAGACAGGAGGATTGCTGTGGCTGACAGGCACCAGGCAGCTTAGTAATGGTGAGCCCTAGGCTCAGTGACAGACCCCGTCTTAGTCAGGGTTCCTATCCCTGCACAAACCTCAGGACCAAGAAGCAAGTTGAGAGGAGAGGGTTTATTCAACTTACACTTCCACATCGCTGTTCATCACCAAAGAAAGTCAGGACTGGAACTCAAGCAGGGCAGGAAGCAGGAGCTGATGCAGAGGCCATGGAGGGTGTTACTTACTGGCTTGCTTCCTCTGGCTTGCTCAGCTTGCTTTCTTATAGAACCTAGGACCACCAGCCCAGGGACAGCACCACCCACCATGGGCTGGGTCCTTCCCCCTTGACCACTAATTGAGAAGATGCCTTACAGCGGGGTCTCATGGAGGCATTTCCTCAAGGGAGGCTCCTTTCTCTGTGATAACTCCAGCTTGTGTAACATTGACACACAGACCAGCCAGTATAGACCTGACTCAAAACCAAAAGCACAGCCAGCCGTGATGGCACACGCCTTTAATCCCAGCCCTCAGGAAACAGAGGCAGGAGGACCTCTGTGAGTTCGAAGCCAGCCTGGTCTATAGAGCAAGTTCCAGGACAGCCAGGGCTACACGGATCCTGTCTCATAAAACCAAACCAAACAAGCAAGTCAACAAGCAAGACGGAGAGCCATTGAGGAAGGGGCTGGCCTGGACCTCGGGCCTCCTTACTGAATGTGTCCTCCCTCTCCAGGTATGACCCAGAAGAAGGCTATCCTTGCAGAGGTGAGTCCCCCTGTCCCAGGCGGCTGACATGCTGCTATGTCCTGAGGCTGTGTACAGCACCTCTCGGCCCTAAACACTGTTGAGTGTGTCGGGTAGGAAGGGCAGTCTTGGTGTGTGTATGTGGTGGTGTTGGGGTGATGTCAGTATCCACACAGCAGGAGGCCGGGGCCTTAGGACACCGCCTGGGGCCTGAGGGTCCTCTGAGTCCATAGTAGGACAGTTTTTCCTGGGGCCCTCAGAAGGGGAGTCCCAGGGACACCCCAGAGCTTGTGGAGCTGTGCAGAGGGAGAGCTGGTGCCCCGAGGATGGCGTGGGGATGATCTGGGCTCTGGGAGCAGTGTGCCCCCTGGTGGCAGGTGTAGAGAACCACAGGCAGCTCGGCCCTGGTGACCCGCCCCAGCACAGCACAGCAACCTTCTGCACTTACAGAACCTTCTGGCTTCTTTCCTAAACTGTTTTTGGTTCCTGTCTCCCAGGCCCCGTTGGTGACAGGGCAGCCAGGCCCTGGCCATGGGAAGAAGCTGGGCCATCGAGGCGTGGATGCGTCTGGAGAGACTACGTATAAGAAGGTACCCGAGACAGGTGTGGGGGCTGGGAAGAGAGACCCCTGTGACCGGCCCCCAGCTCCTGCATGGATGTTGGTGTGAGGCGTGGCGAGATAGGCAGCACTGTTCAGTTTACAGTTACACTTTAAAGTGTCCACCATCAGAGATGTAACATGGTCCCTGCTGTCTAGTTCTAGGAACACTGTGTTACACCATCCCCATGAGACATGACTAACCCCCCTGAGCCCCGCACCCCAGAATTCACTTCTGTCGTGGAGCCCCTGCCGTGTGGCTGTGGAAGGGGTTGGATGGGTGCAGCTGGATATATCCCCAGGGGTGGGGGTAGGGTGGGGGGCAGGCAGCACAGGACAGAGAGGCCTCAGGGGTCCTGATGCCACCAACCCTCCCACAGACCACCTCGTCCACCCTGAAGGGTGCCATCCAACTGGGGATTGGGTACACGGTGGGCAACCTCAGCTCTAAGCCAGAACGCGATGTGCTCATGCAGGACTTCTATGTGGTGGAGAGCATCTTCTTTCCCAGGTAGGCCCTGGCACCACAGCGCTGCCCGCCCTTCATGGCTGGGTCTGAGTGTGCCAACTGCCACCAGCAGGACTGCCTGTGCTCCTGCCTGCTAGTGTTTTAGCTGCAGGAAGGAGGAGACACACATGGTGTTTGCCCTGCTTGCATCTCCTTGGCCAAAGCTGGTCCTGCATGTGCTTCCAGGTTCTGGCCCCAAAGCCCACTCAAAAGCTGGCGCTGGTGCTTGTCTCTAAGTTCAGCGTACGGGAGGCAGAGAATTCACAGCCACACCGGCAGTCCCCGTCAGAGAATGCGGTGGGGAGGTGTCGACCTCTGACCTCCACGTGCACATGTGTGTTCGAGGAAAGGAGGGATGTTGTTAGGGTGTATCCTGAAGCCTGTCACAACATCCTCACTAAGCAGCGATCCCAAGTTCTTTGTGGGGTTGTGCTTGGGACAGATGGGGAGAGGCAGCCGAAAAAGTCACCATCCCTCACAGCTCTCCCCCTGCGTCCCCCTCTGCAGCGAAGGGAGCAACCTTACCCCCGCCCACCACTTCCAGGATTTCCGTTTCAAGACCTATGCACCTGTTGCCTTCCGTTACTTCCGGGAGCTCTTTGGTATCCGTCCGGACGATTACTTGGTAAGTGTATCCGTCAGCATCACCAAGTACCAAGCTCCCCCAGATGGAGACCATGACCCCTAGGGGCACACCTCCCTGTGACCTCACATCTCCTGGGTTCCGCCACGCACCACCCAGGAGCACGTACTGGGGACCAAGTCTTCGGCCGTGGGGTCTGGTTTGCCGCTGTCACTGTGGGTCTCCTCATGGCAACCTGCCCTGTTGTGCTTTTTCTGCCCCTTATATACCGGACCGGCTCCTGTTGAGTTGGTCACAGTTTCCAGGAGGCTCTGGATTCATCTAGAAAGAATGGCTGGGGCTTTAGGCCTAGGGCATCTTTGGCGAAGAGGCCCTTGGGGGAAGCGAACTTGGGGCACAGGCATGGGGCAGGCATCTCTCGGCCAGTTCCCAGGAGGGCCCTTTACCTCCCAGTGGTTATGATGGGACAGCAGGGGTGCAGGAGAGAAGTGCAGCAAGTGCAGGTGTCCCCGCCTTTCAGAGATGGCTGTGGCTCACCACAGTGGGTGGAGGAAGGACAGACAGATGGCCTGGCTGGGGAACAGATGCGACGCGGCTTAGACATGTGTCCCTACACATCAGCATCCCCTCCTGGAGTGTGGGGAAGACTGACGTACAGAGATGACACGTGAATGTCAGCGGGCAAGAAGTGGGGAAGGAAACCAGCCATAGGCTGAGGGCCAGCATGCACCCAGCCTCCACCTCGGAAGGTCCCGTGACCCAGCATGGCTGCAGGGTTGTGGCTATCACACAGAGGTTCCAGGTCTAGGTAGAAGGGTCAGAGGTGTAGCCACTGTCACCCATTTGTGGAGCATCCCTCAAAGTACGTGCCCGTGGCGGCTGAAGGGAAGCAGGGGCCTTGTCACGGGAGAACATGCCTGGGCCCATCACACTCTGTGGCCGACAATCTGTAATGCAGTACACTTACATGTTGGGGTCCGAGCAGACGGAGCCACACCCTCAAGCTCCCTGCCCTGCCCTGCAGTACTCACTCTGCAACGAGCCACTCATTGAGCTGTCCAACCCGGGTGCCAGTGGCTCCGTCTTCTACGTCACCAGCGATGACGAGTTCATCATTAAGACTGTCATGCACAAGGAGGCGGAGTTCCTGCAGAAACTGCTGCCTGGCTACTATATGGTGCGTGGTGTGGGCAGGTGGGCGGGTGGGAGCTGGACTTCTAGAACCTTCTCAGGGGCCCCAGCATGGGGAAGCTTGCAGGAATGCCCACCTCAGTCCTCCACGCCCCTCGGGCTCCTCTTCTCAGGCGCATGAGGGCCAGGGATGCAGTGAGCCACAGCCATTGTACCTCTTATGAGAGGCCAGTGGAGCAGGGTCTCCTCTGCTTAACAGGGCCAGACTGCCAGTCCCAGGCGGGACGGACCAGGAGCGTTAGAAGTGACCACCCTGGGTAGCTCAGTGCAGCCTTGGCTTGGTTCCCCTTTGAAGCATCACCCTTCCATTGATTGATGCCCAGGTGGGACTCCTGAGCTCAGGAGCCAATGTCTGGGTGCCTGGGATGGGGTGAGAATTCTGGCCTCCAGAGCACGGGGAGACTGCAGACACGAGCTTCAGCCTAGGGCAGCTCAAGGGGAGCGGTGCCTGTCCCTGGTGTGATACACTGAACAGGAAGCACAGTATAAGAGGTGATTCCTGACTTCTACATGTGTGGTGTACCATGCAGTCATATGCATGTGTGCACAAACACGCCTAAATGGCAAGGAGCAGGGTGTGCTAATGAGACAGGGCGACTAGAGGCCGACATCCGGTCTGCAAGCCAAAGAAACAAACAAAAGAGTGTTAATAGGAACTGGAGAGGTAGTGCAGTGGTTAGACGACCAGCTGCTCTCACAGAGGACCTGGCCTCAGTTCTCAACACCCAGTGTAGGCTCGTGGCTGCCCACGGCCTACGTCCAAGAGATCTGATGGCCATTTCTGGCCTCTGGGCACCAGGTACACACAACATGCATAATTTACACATGTAGGCAAGCACATGCACATAAAATAAAAACAACTAGAACAGAGCCAGATAGTGGTAGTCCACATCTGAGTTCGAGGCCAGCCTGGTCTACAGAGTGAGTTCCAGGACAGCTAGGGCTACACAGAGAAACCCTAACTTCAAAAACCAAAAACCAAACAAACAAAAATCAAAAGTCAAAAAACAATAAGATAAGAAGGTTTTGGGTGTGGTCAGGGCAGTGCCCTGCCTAGAATCCCCCAGTGAGGGGCTGGGGCTGGGGTGTAGGTTGCAGAAGTCATCCCCTGACTCTGCTGAGATCTGAGGATCAAGCTGGACCTTGGGCGTCAGTGACAGCCACCAGATGATGACTCCTTGTACTCTCACCGTACAGAACCTCAACCAGAACCCCCGGACCTTGCTGCCCAAGTTCTATGGGCTGTACTGTGTGCAGTCCGGCGGCAAGAACATTCGAGTGGTGGTCATGAACAATGTGCTGCCCCGTGTCGTCAAGATGCACCTCAAGTTCGACCTCAAGGGCTCCACGTACAAGCGCAGGGCCAGCAAGAAGGAGAAGGAGAAGAGCCTGCCCACCTACAAGGACCTGGACTTCATGCAGGACATGCCAGAGGGGCTGCTACTGGACTCTGACACCTTTGGCGCCCTGGTCAAGACGCTGCAGCGAGACTGCCTGGTAAGCTTCTGCCCCACTGGAGCTCAGGACTGGAGCCAGTTCACACTGGTGAGTCCTGTTGTCCCAGCACTTGGGACGCTGAGGCAGGAGGACCACTCAGACTAGGGTCAAACCTTGGGTAAGTTAACCTATCCCCAGATAGAAAATGAAGGTGGGGCTGTGGTGCTCTTGGTGGTTAGTGTTTAGCTGGCACAGGGCTGGCCTGGACTCTGTCCCCAGCGCCACACAAAAAGAAACAAGGAGGGGGCTGGAGAGATGGCTCACTGACTGCTCTTCCAGAGGTCCTGAGTTCAATTCCCAGCAACCACATGGTGGCTCACAACCATCTGTAATGGGATCTGATGCCCTCTTCTGGTGTGTCTGAAGACAGCTACAGTGTACTCATATGAATAAAATAAATCTTTTAAAAAAAAGAAAGAAAGAAGGAGTTGAATGACACAGGAAGACCAACAGGTCAACTGACCTTGACCCTTGGGGCTCTCAGAGTCTGAACCACCAACCAAAGAACATGCAGGGCTGGGCCCCACTCATATGTAACATGTGCAGTGTGGCCTTCATGAGGGTCCCGAGCACCTGAAACGGGGGCTACCCCAAACACTATGGCCTGTCTGTCGGGTACGTTCTCCTAGCTGGGCTGCCTGGTCTGACCTCAGTGGGGGGTGGGAGGAGTTACAGAGGGTGGCTCCAACCCTCTCAGAGGAGAAGGGGAGAGTGAGATGATTGTGGGAGGGGTGACCAGGAGGGGGCAGTAAGTAGGAAATAAAGTGAACAAGTAAAAAGTAAAATTAAATTTAAAGAGAGAAAAAACAAGAAGTTAGACCCTGTAGAGACCCTGTCCTCTATGAGGCGGACCCAGGACTCCATCCTGGTGCTACAGAAAACAGGTGTGAAGGGAGGATACCTGGGCCACCTGGGTCTGCGTGATGGTCCTGAGTGACCAGGATGTGAGGATTCTGGAAGAGTCTTGGGGTACGAGGGACAGTGGAGGGGAGAGGATGCAGCCCAAAGACTAAAGGAAGGCTGTGTGTGTGTGTGTGTGTGTGTGTGTGTGTGTGTGTGCGTGTGTGAGAGAGAGAGAGAGAGAGAGAGAGAGACAGACAGACAGACAGACAGACAGACAGACAGACAGACAGACAGACTTGCCTGTCATTCTACACCTGGGAGCCTGAGGCCAGGATTGCCACCTTTGGGTTGCAGTCTGGATGACATAGCCCAGGATGTCCTGGAACTTGCTCTATGGACCAGGTTGAACCCAGAGACACAGTTCTGCTTGCATCTGTCTCCCAAGTGCTGGAATTAAAGATGTGAACCAAACAAGGCCCTGTCTTCTGAGTTCACTGTCCATAGCTCCCAGCTTCCCCGAGGGACTCTTGGGTCTTCTACCTGTCCTGAGGGGCTGTGGCTTCCAGGCCTGGGAGTTACCCCTCCCACCCAGGACCAAGCAACTCCTCTTGGGCCCAGCCCTCCATCTGGGAGAGCCCTGTTCGTCCTGATGACACTTAGACACTTTGCCAGGTGCTGGGTCCCTTCCATCTGGGTTGGCGCTGCACCACCTGTCCCCTGGCCCATGTCCCTGGTGTCCCTGGCACAGGTGTTGGAGAGCTTCAAGATAATGGACTACAGCCTGCTGCTGGGTGTGCACAACATTGACCAGCAGGAGCGGGAGCGCCAGGCCGAGGGCGCCCAGAGCAAGGCTGACGAGAAGCGGCCGGTGGCCCAGAAGGCCCTCTACTCCACAGCCATGGAGTCCATTCAGGGCGGAGCTGCCCGTGGGGAGGCCATTGAGACAGATGACACGTGAGTGGGGCACGCTCATTGTCGGAAAGCTGCAGTGCAGTCACAGGCCCAGTACAGGGGCAGAGAAGCCGGCCAGGTGGCATCCACTCACATCTCAGCACATGGGTTGGAGGCAGAGGCAGGGGATCTCACGAGTTCCAGGCCAGCCAGAGCAGCGTAGTGAGACCTGTGTAAAAAAGAGGAACAGTGGCTTTGCAGCGGCCCAGCAGGAGGCCTGCTCAACACACACACACACACACACACACACACACACACACACACACACACACGTACGTTCATCCAGTCCACACCCCAGTGGCCCTGAAAGGGAGGGCACCACGCCCTGCAGAGTTGAGAGCGAGAGCCTCTGAGAGCTGCCAACGCCACGGCTCACCTGTGAGGGACAAGGGTGAGCAGAGGCCCCGTACAGCCTGTGCTCCCCGTGTGGGGCTTCGCCTTCAGCTTCAGGGTTTGGGGCCACTGAGGCGAGGAAGGCCACTGACCTGACCGGGCCTTATGGGCAGACTTGTTGCATTAACCCCTTAGGATGTTTGAGGCAGACATGCCCCGGTGCTGTGCGTTTGTGGGGATGGGGACGTGTCCCCAGGGTAGCTTCTGGCTGCCCGCCTGTCTGCTCCCAATGTGGTGCTTCCCAGAGTTGTGAGCCTGGCCTTTCTGAGATCCGCTGATTCAAGCCTCTCTCCACAGGATGGGTGGGATCCCAGCCGTGAATGGGCGTGGGGAGCGCTTGCTCCTACACATCGGAATCATTGACATTCTGCAGTCCTACAGGTGCGCAAGCCACACCCACCAGGCTAAAGTGCTCACCTCTTTCCTCCTGGCCACACCTCTCCAGGCTGCTTGGCCACGCCCACCTACCCACTCCCCTTGACCCCAGCCTACCCAGCCTTCTAGGTTTCACTTCAACTCTGCTCCTGTCAGTGCTGCTCCAAGGGGTCCTCTGAGCCCTGCCTCCCAGACTGGCATTGGGCCAGCGGGCTAACAGTCTGGGCCCCATCTGTCCCCAGGTTCATCAAGAAGTTAGAACACACCTGGAAGGCCCTCGTCCACGATGGGGTGAGTGCCATTCACTCATTGCACCCCTTGGCCTGGCACTGAGCAGGCTAGAATGGGCAGGGGACATAGTGTGTTCTGCAGCTCAGCCTGTGGCCTGGTGTCCACGTGAGTGCTGGGAAGGGTCTCGCCGTGTGCTGAGCTGCTGGGCTCCTCAGTGAGTCACTCCAGCGTCTAAGACTGCCCACAGAACAGAGAAGCTCTCCAAAGGGTTCTCAGGATGGTCCTGGCAGAATGTGTGCTAAGGTTAGCGGGGAGAGGCAAAAGGGCAGCACACCGGTCATCCAACCACTCAAGGGGCTAAGGCAGGAGAATCCTGGGTTTGAGGTCAGTCAGCCTTGGCTACATAGTGACCGAGTGTCAGCAAACAAGCCAAAAGCGGGTGCATGTGTGCATCATGTACTCGTCCCTACCCTGCCCGTGACCTCATCCTTGCCCCACTTTCCTAGGATACCGTCTCAGTCCACCGGCCCAGCTTCTATGCCGAGCGCTTCTTCAAGTTCATGAGCAGCACGGTCTTCCGGAAGAGTTCCTGTGAGCCACCACCTGTGGGAGGGGGACAAGAGCCAGCCAGCGAGTCCCCAGCTGGGGTTGGGGGAAGAGTGAGATCGGCCAGGAGAGCTCCAGTGAGCTCTGAGCCCTGAGCCCTTTGGGACCACATCTCACCAGTTCCCATAGGACACTGGGAGGGGCAAGCAGGCAAGGCTGCACCCAGCCTCCTGTGCAGCCCTAAAAGGTGGAACCCAGGACATAGACAGTGAAGGAAGGACGGAGGGCTGCTGCCAGAAAGCGATGGAGTTGGAGAGCATCCCAGCACTGACCCCTCGCCCCTTCCCTTCTCCCGACTCTGCAGCCCTCAAGTCCTCTCCATCTAAGAAAGGGCGTGGCGCCCTGCTCGCAGTCAAGCCCCTGGGGCCCACCGCAGCCTTCTCAGCTAGCCAGATCCCCAGTGAGAGAGAGGATGTGCAGTACGACCTGCGGGGAGCCCGCAGCTACCCCACGCTGGAGGATGAAGGTGACCTGCCACCTGGGCTCAGGCACCCAGGAAACCAGCCCTCGGAGGAACCCCCTGGGCACATGGGCTGGGGCATGCCATGCGTGGCTGCAGAGGTCACAGGGCAGCCTGTTCAGTGGTCCAGGTTTCTGACACTAACATGGCTGACCAGAGTGGATGGGGTGGCTGATAGGCCGGGGCAGAAGGCCAGCTCCTGAGGTGGAGCTGAGTGGGAGGGGAGATGGGCTGCAGCCATACAGGCTCCTGCTTGCTGCTCCCACAGGCCGGCCTGACCTCCTGCCCTGCACCCCACCGTCCTTTGAGGAAGCCACCACAGCCTCTATCGCCACCACCCTGTCATCCACCTCCCTCTCCATCCCAGAGCGGTCCCCTTCAGACACATCAGAGCAGCCCCGGTACAGGTGGGCAGGGTTTGGGTTGGCGGAGCAGTGTGGAGCTGGTGCCGGAGCAGACGGGCACAGCCCTGTGTCAGCACAGCTCCAACAGCAGGTACCTATCTCCTCTGTACTTCTCCCACAGGCGGCGTACGCAGTCTTCAGGCCAGGATGGCCGGTGAGCCCCTTCTTTCCCCATGGCCCCACCCACCCTTAAAAGGCACCAACATTTGGCACTGAGCTCCAGGCTTCGCCCCACAGACACTACAGGCCTGGCCGGCTTCCAGAACCTTCCGACCCTCCTGCATCTCAGTTCCAGACCCCAGCTCCCCAGCGTGGGCCTCTGGCCACAGGGCCACCTGCTTGTTCTGCGAATGCTCTCCAGGCCTCAGCAGGGCCCAGCGGCTGCCCCCGCCTGGGACCACCCCAGGCTAGGACTCCCCGGGAACCAGGAATTGCATGCAGCTCTGGGGTCGGGGAGGAAACTGAGGTTGGGCCGTCCTCTGCAGGCCCCAGGAGGAGCTGCATGCGGAAGACCTGCAGAAGATAACTGTGCAGGTGGAGCCAGTGTGTGGTGTGGGGGTTGTCGTCCCCAAGGAGCAGGGTGCAGGGTGAGTGTGCTCCTTATTCAGGGGGACTGATGCTGCAGTCACCCTAGAACAGAAACCCACCCCGCCCGCTCTTAACACGAAGGGGACACCAGGCCGAGCTGTCACCCCAGCACTGAGGCAGGACAGCGTCTCAGGGTTTCTCTTACTGTGATAAGTGCCATGACCATAATTTAGGAAGGGAAGGATTTATTTCCACTGATAGCTCTAAAGTCACCTCCATCACTAAGGGAAGTCAGGACTGAAGCTGACTGAGGGCATGGGAGGTGCCTCAGCCCACTTTCTCATATACTCAGGCCTGGCTGCAGGGTGGCCCTGCCCAGAGTGGGTGGGCCCTTCTACATCAATCAATACAGAAAGTGCCCCACTGACTGGGTCTGGTGGTGCACACGTCTTCATCCTAGCATTCAGCAGGCAGAGGCAGGGGGATCTCTGAATTTGAGGCCAGCCTGGTGTACAGAGCGAGTTCCGGGACAGCTGGGCTGTGTTGAGAGACCCTGTTTCAAAATAAATGTAAAAGTTATCAGTAAAAGAAGAAAGAAAATGCCTTGTAGACCCATGTGCAGGGGCAGACTCATGTGCAGGACAGTGGGGTTGGGGGGCATTTTCTTCGATCACCATTCCCTCTTCAGGGATGACTGTTTTGTGTCCAGTTGAGAGAACTGAGCAGCACAGATAGCTGTGGGTTGAGACCTGTCTCCAAACAGTGTCCCCTGAGATAGAGAGTTGGTAGTACCAGTTAGCATTGGGAGGGTGGGCTGTGCACAGAACCATCTCTGACCCCATCACTGTTCGTGTGTCTCCAGAGTGGAGGTTCCCCCATCTGGGGCATCGGCAGCAGCCACGGTGGAAGTAGACGCTGCCAGCCAGGCCTCAGAGCCCGCCAGCCAAGCCTCTGATGAGGAAGATGCGCCTTCCACAGACATCTATTTTGTAAGTTCCCCCAAAGGCTCCCGAGGCTGCGGACAGTCACAGCTGCTTCTGTCTCTGGTGTGATCACTCTGGGTGGCAGGCCATTGCTCCTCTTGTCCATGGGGAGACCTGAGCAAAGACTGAGGCCCTGTGTCTCTGTCAAGCTGGGAACCCATGAGAAAGCTTCATCCTTGTGCGGGAGGTGATACTTATGGTAGTGGGGCCTGGGAACCCGGTGAGTGACAGGCAGGAGGACTCCATGTCGCCTGCTCTGTAAGGTGGGACGTGCCCCTTTGTGGACAAGGCTAGTACAGCCCAGACCTTGCAGATCTGAGACCATCCTGACTGACCCTGTGGTCGTGGGCCCATAAGCAGGTCAGAGCAGCAGCACCCCCTGTGGGTCAGCTGGCACTAGCGTCATCTCTTGACCCTGGTGCTGAAACCTCATCTGGGGTCTAGGGTTGTCCTCTCCCACCTGGGGCCCTCACTGCTCCCTACTAACTCACCCGCTGTCCCTAAGCTGCTCCAGTAAGGCCGGCGCTCCCACCTGGTCAGACACATTGTCAGCCATGTTGGGGCCATGTGTGCTGCTGGTTTGGGCCTGGGAGTGCCCGGAGCTGTGTCCCGTATTAGGTTCTGGTCTTATGGGGTCCCTAGGCCCCGACCCAGCCAAACATCCTGCTTCAGTCGCCTGTGCCTGCTAGTCCTACTCAGCTGCCCACCTGCATCCCCTGCCTGGTTCCCGCTTCATCCTCTACCCTCTCCTCTCTTCCTTCCTCCCGCCCGGCCCACTGTGTGGCCAGTTCGCCCACGGGAGATACTGGCTTTTCTCTCCCCGTCGTCGCCAACTGCGGGCCGTGACACCAAGCCACACAGGCGCTGTAAGTGACCACAGTCTGCCACTCGTGGAGATTGGGCTCCAGAACACAGCACCCCACACCCCTTCTCTCAAGTGACCAAGGGGAATCACAGCTGTAGTGTAGGTCAGCTGAGCCCCACCTAGACCAGAGACACGCTATGACCCGAGCACCACTCCTTCTCAACTACTCATCTGTGTCCAGGTCTGCAAGACCCCAACCTACTCATGTCACAGGCGTGGGCACCCCGTGACCCTCCAGCCTTTAGTGTTGCTAAGCCTTGTGCTGCAGGGACCACCGAGTGAGGATCTGCCCTCCCTCCGTTGCATACTTCACAGGAGAGAAACTGAGGCTCAGGCCACACAAAGGAACCCACAAGGGCACAGGGTTCAGAAGAACCCATCCTCATAGTCGTCACTTGTCAAGTGACCTCCCAGGACACATGACTGGACTGTAGTGCACCTCGTAGCTGGGCCTGTTACCTCCATTTCAACAATAAGTATGAGGCTCAGAGAGGCTGGGTGACCTTCCCAGAGCTACCTTCACAGCCCTGGAGGTAGCAGGATGTCTGTCACCCCAGCATTAAGATGTGGAAGCAGGATCTGCAATTTCATTGAGCCAGGGATGGCAAAGTTGGGGGTGCAAGGCTAACCTCTGCAGGGTAGACTGTTGGGCTCCTTGCAGGAGGTAGACCGTGGGCATCTATCTCACTGGCCTCTGGGTAGAGGGGGTGTTACCACCCCCACCCCACCCATACACTCTTGATCTATCTGCTCAGCACTGTGAACTTTGTCGTCTGAGGCACTTCAGTGCCCCACTCCCAGGCCTGTGCTCCTTGCCACTGGGAAGCCCTGAAGAAGGCAGGGTGACAGCCCAAGACCGGCTCTCTGGGGTTCTGGGCCTGGGGGAGTCTGATGAGGCTCAGCTTGGATGGAACTCATGCAGGAGCCATGTCCCTGCACTCACAGTGCTCAGCGGCCGAAGCTGCAGTGTCACGTCTGCCTGTGCTCAGCAGCAGGCTCTTGGGGCTGGCTGTCGAGGGTAGGGTAAGCCCGGGGTCAAAGCAGGGGGGGCCCCGCTCCACTACAGGCTGGACAGATGGGGACCAGGGTAGTGGGACACATGGGGCACGTGGGGAGGAAACCTCCTGGCCCGACCCCTGCCGGCCCTCTTGCTTCACTAACTGCTTCCCGCTGCTGCCGCCGCCTCCGCTGCTTCCCCAGGGCCGAGGGTTGGGGGCAGGTGCCCCTTACAGGGGGAACCGGGGTTGCGGCTGCTCCCCAGGGTTGGGGGTCCCCCTCTTTTACTTTCTGTCTCTTCCTTCTGCCTGTCTGCTCCTCGCCCCCTGCTCTTCTGCACCCCTCCTGCACGCGCTGCGCAGCCCACCGACGAGAGGAGCTGGGTGTACTCCCCGCTTCACTATAGCGCACGGCCCGCCTCCGACGGCGAGAGCGACACAGTAAGTCCCCAGGTAGGGTGGGAGGACTAGGCCGGAGCTCCTCCCTCTCCCCTGGTGACTCCCAGCCCTCCTAGCTCCTCCTCCCTTTCCTCCGGCGCCTCCTCTTCCCTTTCTTTTTTTTTTTTTTTTTTTTGTTCTTTTTTTCTCCTGAGATTCCTCTTGCTCAGCCCCTCCTCTTCCCTTCCCCCGACTCCTCCCCCTCTACCCCTTCCTCCCCGCCTCCCTCCCCGCTTCTCTAGGCACAGGGATCTCTAGGTGTATCAGCCCTTTGGCCCAGGAAAACCAGGCCTGGCCTCAGGGCCACCTACACCTGTAGCTCTGAGGCTGCACTAGGAAGTTTAGTGGGTGGCTGGGGCCCCCGCCTGGGTCCTGCCCTCCCTCACCTGCCCCTCTCTGGTCTTTGCAGTAACTTCTATGCAGTCCCCAATCTGGAGCCCAGCGTCCTTCTGCCACCCCAGCCACTTCCTGGAGGCGCTGCCCCCCACTGGGGCTCAGAGCTCAGCGACATCACCCCGATGGCCCTGGCCCGACCTTGTTCTCTCCCTCCCCACTGACGGACGCCATTGGCCAGGCCCAGCCCCAGGATAGGTCAGGCCTCCATCTGCTGCTACCTGTGCCTGTTGGGGCGGCAAGATTTGGAGTGCACATTCTGTATTTATTTTGGGTCCACCCCTCCCCCCCCCTTTTTTTGGACGGAGAGGGAGCACAGGAGTGTTTTTCTAGGAAAAAGACAAGACACAAAAAACCCAGGAAGAGGCTGCAGCCACCAGCCTTGGTGGATCAGGTTCTATGTGTCTCAGTACCCTGGGGACAGTGGCCAGGTAGCTCCAGTAAACCCCACACACTCCAGAGCTCGTTATGACTGGCAGAGGAGACAGGCCCTGGAGCCGCGGCTTGCCGTCCCGGGTCTGTGTTCCTGAGTTGGGTCGCCTCAACAGAGCCCCTCCTTCACCTCAGGTTTGGGACCCAAGCAAACCAGGACTAGTCATGCCCTGTGGTCTTTCTGCATCTGTTTACTGCCACTGGAAGGATGTCCCTACGCATGTCTTGTGGCTACAATCACCTGATGCTGACTGGGAGGTTCCATATTGTCTGCCTCTCATCCCCATGAAACCCTGAGCTGGTGCTGTGGGTCCCCTCAACTCCCAGGGAAATCTCTGCCCCCAAGAAGGGCACAGCCAGGCTTCAGGCTGCAGAGTGAGAGTTTGGTCCTTACCTTGGTTGAAGAGAGTAAGAAAGGGACATCACCTCAGCAAAGCCAACCATATCTACTGACCACCAGGGAGATCGCAGCAAGCATTCTCCACTGGGCAGACCCCAGTGTGTTGGGTGCAGTCCAGCTATGCTATGCCTCTGTTTCGTGGATGTTCCACCCACGGTAGGCGGAGTCAAGCAGGAATGTTCTGAAAGCACGCAGCCACAGGACACAACCTTTGGGTCAGCTTCATGGGCCTCTTGGGTTGCACCTTCAGGGACAGGGGCTATCTGGCTTCCAAGGACTGTAGCAGCCTGTGGAGGCAGTGTGGAGCATGACACTGCCATCGTGGCCAGAAAAGGCATGGCCAGGGAGAGGACCCCTGGAGGGGGAGAGTAGGAGAGATGGGCAGATGCCTGTCCCTGGACCTCACATCAGCCCCCTTCCTGTTGAGGAATGCACAGTGAACACACCGTGGGGAGCTGCTGCATGAGTTAACTAAGGGGTTGGGGCTTGCACACACCAGGCAAGCATGTCACACCTGCCATCCCTGAACTTGGAAAGTTAAGGCAGGAGGGTTGTGGCAAGTTCCAGGCTCGCGTGGGTTAGAGTAAAACGAGACCAAAAGGAAAAAAAAAATCACAGGGCTGGCCCTACCACTCAGTGGGCAGAACTCACCCAGCTGCATAAACCCTGAGTTCCATTCCAGCACCACAGAAACCAGATTGGGAGGCACACAGCTGCCATCCCTCGCTTGGGAAACAGGCAGAAAGAGCAGGAGTGCAAGGCCATCCTTGGCTGTATCCAGTTGAAGGCCAGCCTGGGCTACATGAGACTCTCTCAAAAGAGAATCTGTAAATATCTTCGTGACCCCACCTCCCATCCTGTTCTCTATGATGGCCGCTATCGCCCCACCGTGGACGGTGTGTGAACTGTACTGTAAAGGCCTGCCTGGGGGCGCCTCCAAGGCTGAAGAGGTGCCCTCCCCGGCCCGCCTCTGTTCTCCTCAAGCCATCCCAGCAAGTCCCCTGTCCAGCCCCACACCAACCTCAGTGCAATATGCCCTTCCCGTGGGGTCCCCTGGCACGGTACTGTCTCTGCAGCCCCTTGTCTCTTACCCCTAGCTCCTCTCTCCCAGTGGTTAAAAATCACATCGCACATCCTCCCCCACATCCTGTTTTTATTGTTGAATCCATTCTGTAAACTACAAACCTCCTGTGTCTTACTCATCAGGAATAGGGATCCCGGGTCCTCAGCCCATGTGATCTGGTGTTTGACAATCCAAGTACAGTGTCCCCTTGGCACCAACCAGTGGGGCCTGTCCCTCCAGCGCAGCCGGCAAATGTATGCAGCCCAGGTTCCCGCTCCACCTGTCACACCCCTCTTTTTGAGATCTGTAATAAATCTCTAATAAGAAACAGCTCGTCTCCGGTGAATTCTGCGTGCATGGGACGGAAGAGCAGGTGAAGGCGGACACCGCTTTAAACCCTCCCTGGATCCCACGTGATGGAATCCAACTCGCAGATGACTTCATTTCTCCAAGCCTAAACTTCCCTATCCATAGATTATCCGCAAGTTGAGCGCAGTATACACAAGCTGGCCGGCGAAGTACTACTCAAGACACTTCCAGGAGTCAGCCAGAAACTGTCCCTTCCTGTCTTGTGTTTTATTAGCGCGGAACCGGTTGCTGCCAGGCTAGCCTAGAAGATCCAGGTCTCCCGCGAGCGTTCGGCTCTCCGGGTTTCAGTTTTTAGAACTACACGCGGCCTCGCACGTTTAAGTTCCGCCCGCTCTCGGCACGCCCCTTTTGACGTCCCCTTCCGGGCCCAGCCATACTCCTAGCGTAGTTTGAGTTCATTGGCCCGGCCCTCAGGTCCAATGTGTCGATCTCACCTCCAAGGCCCGCCCACCGCGGCTCCACTTCCTTCCATTCCTCAGTCCGAAACTCTCGACTACACATCCTGCCTGTACCTATTCACAGTTCCTGGTTACAGATGTCAATCTTGCTCAGCCCCGATTCCGCCCTCTCAGGTCCTGATATGCACTCCTCCGCCCACTGGTCTACGCCTGTCAATCTAGCTTACTAGACCCCACCCACCCCGGCTCCCGTAACCGCCATTCTTGGGTTCCTTTCCAGGCCCCGCTCCGCTCAGGTCCCCGGCCCGGTCTCCCAACCCACAACTGTCAATCTCCATATACCCCAACCCAGCTCCACTTTTTTCCTGTAAGCTTTCTGCTAGGTCCCGCCTCCCCAAGTCCTGCTCCCTGCAAATCCTGATTTCCTTAACCCCGCCCACCAGAGACCTCTTCCGCCCTGTAACAACCGCCTCCTAGTTTCTTAAGCACTCCGCTAGCAGGCCCACTAGGGTGCGAGGACCGGTCTACGTCAGTCTTCTTCACTGCCTGAATGGAACGTCAATCCTCTGGTTCTAATGGCATCCCGTTAGGAATACAACATGCGTGCCAAGCTTGAGAACTCCGGAGAAATCTCGAGTTGTGTCGTCCCTGGAGTCTGCGGTAGAGGGAGTAAGTCACTCCCTAGGATCAGGCGCAACTTGGGCAGTCCCGGGCGCGCCGCGGCAAAAGAAAGCCCCCGGCGCCAAGCTTCCTGGTTGTTTAGGCCCGCGCATGCGCGGCGCGGGCCGCCAAATGGGTTCGCACTCTCGCTCGCGCTCACGATCTGCGGGTCGTAGGAGTCGGAAGCAGCGGAGTAGGAGTAGAAGCTGCAGCAGGAGCCGGAGCCGAAGCCGGAGCCGGAGCCGGAGCCGGAGCCATGGGGGGAGCGGCCGAAGGCGACGGGAACATGAGCGGCGGCGCGAACGCAAACGGCGCAGTCGAGGGCGCAGGTGAGAGTCCTGGGGGCTGCTCTGGCCTGGGAGTTGAGGGACAGGCGGGGCGTTAGCTGAGTGCTAGTCTGCCGGGCTGAGCCGGAGCAACGAAGACTCCCGGGGACCCCGGGGCATGAGCACAGGGGACTGAGTGACCATACTCGCCACCCATTTATTCATAGACACGATCTTGTCTCAGGCTGGCAGAAACTCGATGTTGTAGCTCAGGTGTCCTCCAGAGGCCGTTGCCTCATAGTTAAATTTTTATTTTTGCAATTTCTCATAGTTATTTCTGCTCAGTTGAAGTTACTTCTTAAATGGATGTACTCCTAACAAGTTAACCAAAGCCTAATCAGGACACTGTACATACAACACTGGAGATACAAACTCGAACAGCCATAGCTATCTTTTTCTGTGGTTACTGGGGATTCGAACTTACGTCCTCAAATATACTACCTGGTGGTGCTTTTTCCTCTTTCATGGTTCCTTGCTGTATTGTCTGTTATAGTTCTGGGACTTGTGTAGCCCTACTATGAAGGGCAACCTAGTTTGTATGAGGACTGATGTGTTTTGCAGGTTGATGGAACCTACAAAGGCAAATACTCTGGGTGTTGATCTTGGTTGTGACCCCCGCACCTAGGATGGTGCCCCAGCAGCACTCAGCACTGAGCAGGTCTTGATGTGTACCCCATCCCCACCCCCTAGCAGGTCAGATTCGGAAGGAAACCGTGTGCAGAAGTCTAGGAGGCGAAGCCGGAGCCTTCGGCCACCCCGATGGCACTCACAGGACCGGTCCTCACACTCTGACTCGGGTGAGGAGCAAGCACAGGGCTCCCGAGCCCGGAAGGGTCACAGGCATTCGTGGTCCCCAGGGTCATCAGCATCTAGCTCTGACTCCCCAAGACGCTCCCGGAGTCCTGGAGTAGCTGCCCTGGCCGCGAGTCAGCAGCAGAGCCTTCAGGAACGGCTGCGGCTTCGTGAGGAGCGAAAGCAGCAAGAAGAGCTGCTCAAGGCCTTCGAGACACCCGAGGAGAAGCGTGCCCGGCGACTGGCCAAGAAAGAAGCTAAGGAGCGCAAGAAGCGTGAGAAGATGGGCTGGGGTGAGGAGTACATGGGCTACACCAACACCGACAACCCCTTTGGAGACAACAACCTGCTGGGCACTTTTATCTGGAACAAAGCCTTGGAGAAAAAAGGCATCGGTCACCTGGAGGAAAAGGAGCTGAAGGAACGTAACAAGAGGATCCAGGAGGAGAACCGGCTAGAGCTGCAAAAGGTAGGCCAGCCTTGGGCATGGCCGCGTGGGAGCTCGGGGCCTCCTGTCTCTGGTGCCTCACTCACATCCTGTTCTGGAGGCTAGGTATGCCAGGCACATGCCTCTTAGCGGGGTGGCTCTCTGTTGTTGCCCAGGTAAAACAGCTGCGGCTGGAGCGGGAACGGGAGAAGGCCATGCGGGAGCAGGAACTGGAACTGTTGCAACGGGAGAAGGAGGCAGAGCACTTTAAGACCTGGGAGGAGCAGGAGGACAGCTTCCACTTGCGGCAGGCCAAGCTTCGGTGCGCTTCTCCCTGGCCCTCTACTGCAAACTACAATCTCCTTTTCCCCTGGTTCTGCCAGGAGTGGTGTCTGGACTCAGGAGGCAGATCCCTAAGCAGCCCTGTTAAGTCATTGTCCAGAGTGTCCTGGGCCTCACTGAAGGAACCTGAGCACAGTCCTGGTGTTGGAGACCCCAGCACAGCCCTATTGTCCCACCCTGGGGAGGGCCATCTGACACTCCTGTCATGCTGAACCTGTGTGACTGGTTGGGACCTCCGGTCAGCTTTTCCCCGGTCCTGTGGGAAAGTCCTGGAGTCAACTATCCCAGCAAAACTCTGCCCCTGACCCTGCCACCCCATTTCCTCCCACAGTTCCAAGATCCGAATCCGAGACGGGCGGGCCAAGCCCATTGACTTGCTGGCCAAGTACATCAGTGCAGAGGACGATGACCTGGCAGTGGAGATGCATGAACCTTACACCTTCCTCAACGGCCTCACGGTGGCAGACATGGAGGACCTGCTAGAGGACATCCAGGTGCTGCACATACAGCTGTGCCTAGCTCTGCTCTGCCCCTCATTACCCAGCCCTCACCCCACCCCTCATTACCCAGCCCTCCCATGCCCCCTCCTTCAGACTCCACCCTCACAGCCCCACCCCACAGGTGTACATGGAGCTGGAGCAGGGCAAGAACGTGGACTTCTGGCGAGACATGACAACCATCACAGAGGATGAGATTGCCAAGCTCCGCAAGCTGGAGGCCTCGGGCAAGGGCCCAGGTAAGCAGGGTGAGGCGTCTTCCCAGTTCCAGGGCCAGCAGTGGCCTCCACTGGACAGCGGGATGTGCCTGCTAGGGAGCCTCAGGGAATGGCCACTGCTGGCACAGCTGCACTCCCGCCTACAGAGCCCTGGCCTTCACCCAGGGCCAGCAGAGTGTAATGGGTGCACTGCTCATCTACCCTCCACCAGCTTAGAGGCTGGCAGGCCTCTCGTCCTTGTTCCTGAGCCCACAGGGTGGGGTAGCTGGGAACCTTGGCCCATACTCTGCAACCTGTCCTACAGGTGAGCGCCGTGAGGGGGTCAACGCCTCGGTCAGCTCTGACGTGCAGTCCGTCTTCAAGGGAAAGACGTACAACCAGCTGCAGGTCATCTTCCAGGGCATCGAAGGCAAGATCCGTGCCGGCGGCCCCAACCTCGACATGGGCTACTGGGAGAGCCTGCTGCAGCAGTTGCGCGCGCACATGGCCAGGGCCAGGTGAGGCTGCCACGTCCTCGGCACCTGGGTTCCTCCTTGGCCTTCATAACCACCTGGCCAGTGGGTCACCAGGGCCAGTGCTTCTCTAGTGCTTGTCATCTCAACACCGGGCTGCCTGTCCTGCTGCCTTCCCAGTCCCCGTCCTCTCCCTACTCCTCCACATTTCTTCTCCTCCCTCTGTCCCCTCCCCGTCTGGCAAGCGAACTGTGTATAGATTCCATGCATGTTTGGCAGTGTGCTGTAAACATAGCGGCTGCTGGCTTGCCCTGGTTCCTCTGGATGTCCCCCATCTGACTGGACCAAGCACTGTGGCCAATTGGGGCCACACTGTGTGAATGTGCCCTACCAAGGGACTGGGATGGTCACGCCTTCCTTTCCCCAGGCTCCGTGAGCGCCACCAAGATGTCCTTAGACAGAAGCTGTTCAAACTGAAGCAGGAGCAGGGTGTGGAGAGTGAGCCGCTGTTTCCCATCCTCAAGTCAGAGCCCACAGCCACTCACAGGTGACCTGGCAGGTGGGGGACCCTGTAGGTGGGGGAAGAACTGGTGCAGGCCTGGCAGGGATGGGCCTCATCGCTTTTTTCACCACCCGTATAGCCCTGAACCTGAGGAACGGCCTCCCAGCCCTGGGACTTCAGTGGACCCCGTGGAACCCGAGGAGACCACAGCAGCAGGCGAGGCAGAGGGAGAGGCAGATGGCGAGGCAGTGCTGATGGAGGAGGACCTGATCCAGCAGAGCCTGGCAGACTATGACGCTGGCCGCTACAGCCCACGACTGCTCACCGCGCACGAGTTGCCTTTGGACGCGCATGTGCTGGAGCCGCATGAGGACCTGCAGCGCCTGCAGCTGTCTCGCCAGCAGCTTCAGGCTACAGGTAGGGACTGACCCAGACCAGGGACCTTGTAATGGGGTGGGGAGGGGCAGGGAGGCCCCCCACTGACCCCTCTGCTGGCCCCTCTGCCCTCACAAGGAGGAGTGTGGGTGGCCCCCACTGACCCCTCTGCTGGCCCCTCCACCCTCACAGGTGACGCGAGCGAGAGTGCTGAGGACATCTTCTTCCGGCGTGCGAGGGAGGGCATGGGGCAGGATGAGGCACAGTTCAGCGTGGAGATGCCACTGGGTGGCCGCGCCTACCTGTGGGCCGACAAGTATCGGCCGCGGAAGCCGCGATTCTTTAACCGTGTGCACACAGGCTTTGAATGGAACAAATATAACCAGACACATTATGACTTTGACAACCCTCCACCCAAGATCGTGCAGGGCTACAAATTTAACATCTTCTACCCGGACCTCATCCGCAAACGTGCCACACCAGAGTACTTCCTGGAGGCCTGCGCTGACAACCGGGACTTTGCCATCCTGCGTTTCCACGCAGGCCCGCCCTACGAGGACATCGCCTTCAAGATCGTCAGTCGAGAATGGGAGTACTCGCACCGCCATGGCTTCCGCTGCCAGTTTGCCAATGGAATCTTCCAGCTCTGGTTCCACTTCAAGCGCTACCGCTACCGCCGGTGACGCCTGTGGGCAGGCTGCCCGCCCCTGCCATGCTGGCCCCTGGACAGCTCCTGGATGGGAAGGTTGAGAGGACCAGGAGGTCTTCTTCAGAAGCCTTGGGGATCCGTGGACCACCTCTGGGCTTCAGTCACCAGCACTGTGCTGGCCGCAGCCCCTCTGGCAGGTCCCTTCCTGTCTTGAAAGGATTTTAGAAAGACTGCTTGAGGTGGCAGAAACCCCTTGTTCCTGTTCCCGTGGACTTATTCAACCGCGGAGCCCTACATGGTTTTGATACGTTTAATAGAAAGCTTATTCTAAAATGGTTTCTGCTCTGAGTCACAGGACAGATACCACACCCAAGTGGCTTGGGGAGGGTCAGAACACAGGGTCTTCTCTGCCCACCTGACCCTAAAACCACAACCATCTGGGGAGATGTGGCTTGGCCACATCTGGGAACGTGTGGTGGTCATCACTGGGGTAGGTCCTGGATTGCACCCAGTGGAGGCCAAGGTTACTGGTGGACTGCCCAGATCTGCCACCAGGGTCACCCGTTGGCAAGGCCAAGAGGCCACCCTGTTATCCCCAGCCCCTAACCTGATGGCCTCTGACTGGGGTCTTGAGAATGCAGCAGGACACATGCCTGTCCGAATCAGACTGTACTGCTGCCCAAACATAGCCCCCTCTGTTCTCCCATGGGCAGGTGACTGACAGCCTCTGCCGTTGACGCTCATCCCCAGAGGTCACAGGGCAGAGCCAGACATTGAAGATGGGATACTGGGATGCCACGCATGCACATGGCATGTTGGGCATCAGCTTCTCTACCTGGGCTACAAGGTCCATTCTCTACCCCGCTACTCTATGGAGTCTCCAGCCTGCTGGCCTTTCCTGTGTGTAGCGACCCAGCCTGCAAAGAGGCAGAGCTGGACGAGGTAAGGGTACCCCAAGGTGCCCAGAGTTGGAAGGGGATCCAGCCAGCCCAGGGTACTGGGGAGCCATAGATGGTGAGCCGGGCAGGGATACAAACCCCATCTCAGACCTCTCCTTGTGCACAATGGACTAATGTCCCGGAAACTGCTTCCAGCTCTCACTCCAGCCTTTTCCTTCCTTTGGCTAAGAATAGGCCCCCTAGCCTCAGCGGAAGCCACAGCCACAGGGGGTACGTCCTGAGCCTCAGCTCCCACATCACCCCAGCAGCCTCAAGCCTGACTCCTCCTCCCTTCCTTGACAGTGTGGTTGGGAGCCAGTGTGGTTGGGAGCCAGTGCCAAGAAATTTCAGCCCCTGGCCACACCTGATGGTCTCAAGGCTCTGCACCATATTACAGTCTGCCTCAGTTTCACCATTCATACTGAGCTCTGTCACCTCCACACAACAAAGTTGGATGTCCTTCAGCCATTGCCTGATTCTCCAAACCAGACATGTCCTTATCTCGGGTCAAGGGACAGAGGAAGAACCTACAACAGCCTCTCTGCCCCCAATCCCAACTTGTCTGCGTCAAGAACGAGCACAGCCGGCTGTTCTCGTCCCACCGCAGCCCCACATCCTCACCCCTGACATTCTTACCAGTGCCTTGTGCCCCGGGCCAGCATACCTAACCACCCTACAAACCCCAGTCTTCCCCACAGCATTGCTTCCTAGCCAAATGTGGAGGGGGACATTTGCTTTGCGCAGCCCTGAGCATGGAACCCTGGTGTGGTCAGTGTCCATCCCATCCCTAGCTTATGGGATGGATAGACTTAAGGGCAGGCCCAGCTAGGAAACCAGAGAGGAACTACAGAAAGTCCACCAGGGTAGAGGCAAGTCAGGGCTCAGCACTGAATGTTAGGATGGGTGGGACTGACTGAGGGACCCTCAGAAGTGAGACCGGAAGGGGCGGTGCAGTAGGCAAGGGGTTTCCTGCCGCTGACAGGAGTCTGGCTGAACCTGGGAAGAGGGGAACTGGGAGGTTGGGGTCACAGCCAGGCCAGGCATCCAATCCCCACCAGGACCTGTCAGAGCCAAAGGGGCCCAAGGTCACCTCCCCCACCTAGGTCCCCGCCTCAAGCCACAGGGCACAGGACTAACAGCCCCTGCCTGGCCCAGCTATTCCAGGCAACTGTCAGGGCTTCCGCAGTGAGTCTGCAGGGGAGGGTTCCCCAAGACTGCTACATCTCTGGAGGACAGCCTGGTCTGCAGCCTGCCCTGCTGCGCTGCACCCCTCCCCCACCACAGCCTTCTCCTGCCTCCCTGCAGTTAGGCTGGAGCTGGCCTTGCCATCCAGAGACCCTGGAAGGTGCCTGGACAACCATAGTGAGGGTTAGTGGCTGCTGTGCTAGGATCAGCCCCGTCTGGCTCTCAGCTCTTCCCACGTGGGGCTTGGGCTTCTGGGTCCCTGGCCTGTCAACAACCGATGTCTGCCTGTCACCCTTGTGCCTTGCCTGATTCCGACCCTATCGAGGAACCGGCTGAGGGGCGAGGCCAGTGCAGGGGGTGGGGCTGGCGAGAGACCGGCAGAAAGACAGATGGAGACAGGGCGGGACGGGAAACAGCCTCACAGTCACATCCAGCCCTGGGCGCCTCAGGGTCCCCAGCGCTCCGCTATACCCAAGGCCCCAGGGCTTCTGCTGGAGCCGTCCTCAGCCAATGCGCCTCGGTTTCCCCAGGAGACTCCCCTTCCTGCTCTTTGCCTCGCCTGGAACAGCACAGAGAGATCTGGGTCCAGACAGCTGAGATGAGTCCCTCCTCTCCCTGATGTGAGGTTACAGCACTGTGCCCAGGTGAGCCTCTATAGTGCCTGGGGAGCCCAGATCACCAGCCCCTCCGCTGTGGCCTGTCCACTCTGATGATAGTGGCCAGGTACCCAAGGTCCCCGAAGGGGCTCCAGTGGTCTTAGCCTGGGCCAGTGCAGTTCGCCTGGTGGCACGTGGGTATACTGGTTTCCTGTGTCTGGGCCAGAATGCTCTGGCAATGCTAGAGTTGAGCCAGGATGGATTGGAGCTGGGGGCTGCACCAAGGTGTGGCTGGAGGCTGTACGCACACAGGCTCATCACACATGTCCTGTCCAGACGGGCATCCATCGACTCCAGGGCACGGTGCCAGGTGGCCCCTCCTCCCAGCCCACCTGCACCCTGGAGCTACGGCACAAACAGGAAGCAGACGGTTTGAGGGACAGCTGTGGTAAGCCTGAGGGTCTGTGGGGTTGTGGGGCACACACACCCTGGGTGTTTGGGGTGTTGGCAGAGATGCCTACTGGGCACAGCTGAGGCCAAGGTTCAGCTCAGGAGCTCCTAGGCAGAAAGCCACCAGGGGAGGCAAATTCGATTCACGGGGGAAACTGAGGCTGTGTAGGGTGGCCATGGGTGACAGACGTGCAGAGAGCCCAGGCTGCTCTGAGGCCTGCTGCAGAGGCTTGTTGGAGATGGGTGAGCTGGGGAGAGGAGGAGGGGCCTAGCAATCAGAGCCCAGCCACACACCACATTCCACCAAGGCTGGAACTTGGCCACCCAGCCTGGGCCTCAAGGAATGGGGACCAGCGTCCCAGGGCACACGTATACAAGAATGAGGCCCCATCCCAGACAGAACACCACTGCCTACCGCTCCCAACAGTGGAGACAGGGCTCAGGAATGCAGGACCACCCCACATCCCAGTGACTTCTTTGGCTCCCGGGTGTCCAAAGCTGGGGTGTGGTGGCCTGCGCCTGTCACCCCAGCTTCAGAAGCTGGGGGCAGATGACTCTCAGGGAGTTCCAGGCCAGCCTGGTCTACACAGTCAGAGTCTGCAGGAGGACAAACAGAATTCCTGAGCCTTGACATTCCCAGGCCCAAAGCTCCTTGCTGCAAGGCTGTGGAACCTGATAGGGCGCAGAGACACCAAGTAAGTCTCCCGAGACCACACAGCATGGGCTGCTGCCCAGGGTGGGAGGCTGCCAGGCAGGCCTCAGGTCTCGCCTAGGCAACTTGAGCTCACTGTTATCACTTGAACCCCAGAGGGGGTGAGGGACTGAGGGAGGGAGGGAGAGAGAGAGGGAGGGAGGGAGGGACTGGCAACTGCTGTCCATCCTTGATGCTGGGCTCCAACTTGACTTCCTGGGCCATAGAGCTGGGGGCTGGGCTTGTTCTTTCCCGGGCACAGCAGGTATGAGGGACCTGGTGTCCTTGGCGAGGCTGGGCCAAGGACTGGACAGAGGAGGGGATCGGCCGCCAATGCAGCCGGCCTTGGGAAAGGGAGCATCAATCCCGGGGACCTAGCACAGAAACTCAAAGATGTGCATAACACTTCAGAGCGAGAGGGAGCTATCCATCAGTCCGCCCACCCTGTCCTCAGAGCCAGGGGGAGCTATCCACCAGACTGCCCGCCCTGTCCTTATCCTAGCTTCAGTCTCTCCCCTGGATCCTCCTCTGGATGGTGCCAGCCAGGCAGTGACCTCCTAAGGGGAACATGGAAGCAGTGCCTACTAGGCTGCTTCTACCTGCAGGGAGCATTCTGGGTTGCATAAATTAAACACCTACTGTGTGCCAGATGTAGGTGCAAGAAATAATTGTTCTCAGCATCAGCTGTCTTTACCAGAGGTGAAACTGAGGCTCTCTGTGGGGATGTGGGGACAAGAACAGAGGATACATCCTGAACCCTGAGGAACTACCTGTTAAAACCCTGGAGCTCAGTGGGAGGGAAGAGGGGTCTGGAGATGGGAAGGGAGAAATGAAAAGCCAAGGGCTGGGGCTAGGGATTTAGCTCAGTGGTAGAGCGCTTACCTAGGAAGCGCAAGGCCCTGGGTTCGGTCCCCAGCTCCGAAAAAAAGAACCAAAAAAAAAAAAAAAACCAAAAACTAATAAAAAAAGGTCAAACATGGTTCACACACCAAGAATCTGAGGAAGGAAGGATCAGCAAGAATTGTTGCCAGCCTGGGCTGCACAGGAAGGAACACAGGGTGAGAGACATTATGCTACTGTCTGTCTCTGGTCTCTGGCCTTGGTTTTTGTTTTTTTGTTTGTTTTTTTCTTTTTTAAAATCTCACTGTGTACCTTACACTGGCAGCAATCCTCCTGCCAGAGCCTTTCCAGTGTTGTGAAGGATTTTGTTGTTGAATAGTCTCACTTTTAGATGACCCCATATCCAGCCTTAGTTCTGTAGTCTTTGTCCCTTCCGCCCCTGCACCCCTCCCCTCCTGCCCCACACCGGTCTCTGCTGGAGTCCTCCCCGGGGACATGTTGCCATTGGGCTGTTTTTTCATTCCGAAAATGGAGCAGGAACTTCTTGGGTCCGTTTCTTATTATAAAAGTGACGTCAGGGGAGAAAAGGAACGGCCCACACCGCTTCAGTGGGAGCGTCCCAGCAGGTAACTAACCCTGGCCAGAACGACTGCACCCACAACCTCATAGGCTAGATGGATGACAGATGGGGAGCTGAGGCCACACAGTGAGTACTAGGGCTGGAACTGCAACCTGGGGTGCAGGGTATCAGGACACATCTGTCATTCCAGCTCCTCAGGAGGTTGTCAGGATGACTAGGAGTTCCAGGCTGGTCTGGGCCACTTCATAGGGTCAGAAGCAGCCTTGGGACTAACAGTGGTCAGGCAGTCAAAGACTGCCTCAAAGAAAGGTTATTTTGTTCGTGGGTCATTGAAGACTCGGTAGGAGTTCTCCACAGGCGCTAGAGCCCCGCTAACCAGCCCACCTTGTCTCCCAGGTGCGCCAGAGCCTGCATCAGCCCAACGTCCCAGTCACCTGCATCTGATGGGGTGTTGACCCCCTTATCACGTCAGGCTCAGGAGCCATGTGGCTCAACAGCACCTCGCTGGGGGCATGCTTCCGCCCAGTGAACATCACGCTGCAGGAGCGACGTGCCATCGCGTCGCCATGGTTCGCGGCATCCTTCTGCGCACTGGGCCTGGGGTCCAACCTGCTGGCGCTGAGTGTGCTGGCCGGGGCGCGACCTGGGGCGGGACCCCGCTCCTCCTTCCTCGCTTTGCTGTGCGGCCTCGTCCTCACCGACTTCCTGGGGCTGCTGGTCACCGGCGCTGTCGTGGCGTCGCAACACGCCGCCTTGTTGGACTGGCGTGCCACTGATCCCGGTTGCCGCCTTTGCCACTTCATGGGCGCGGCCATGGTGTTCTTCGGGCTGTGTCCCCTGCTCCTGGGGGCCGCGATGGCTGCAGAGCGCTTCGTGGGCATCACACGGCCCTTCTCACGACCCGCAGCCACGTCGCGCCGCGCCTGGGCCACTGTGGGGCTGGTGTGGGTGGGGGCCGGGACTCTCGGGCTGCTGCCACTGCTGGGGCTCGGCCGCTACAGTGTGCAGTACCCCGGCTCCTGGTGCTTCCTGACTCTTGGGGCGGAGCGCGGCGACGTGGCCTTCGGGCTCATGTTTGCTCTCCTGGGCAGCGTGTCCGTGGGGCTGTCCCTCCTGCTCAACACCGTGAGCGTGGCCACGCTCTGCCGCGTCTACCATGCGCGCGAGGCCACACAGCGCCCCCGGGACTGTGAGGTGGAGATGATGGTTCAGCTCGTAGGCATCATGGTGGTGGCCACGGTGTGTTGGATGCCCTTGCTGGTGAGTCCCAACGCTGAAGACCCCCTCCCCCAAACACACACGTATGCGCGTCTTTAGTTGTGTCTCAGGAGAAGGGCAATCCAGTTCAGATCTTTGGGGCTTTTAGGATCTGCCGTGCGTAAGGAAAGACTTTCTGGGGTTGTATGTTCTAGAATAGGGCTTTGAAGGATGAATAGGAGTTCACCTGCTAGACAATGCTGGGGAAAGCATTCTAGGCAGAATGGCTGAACAACTCAGTGTCGCTGTGTTCCCTGGCACCACATGGACTGCAGGCTTGTATAGATGTTCTAGGAAGATGGAGCCCAGATGGTAGGACTTTAACATGGGCACGGGTTTTTGCTTTGTTTTTGCCTTGTTCCTTCAGCAAACATTTATTGTGTGCCAACTGTATCCAGGCTCCCCTAGCACAAAGACGACTTCCCTCTGGGAGAAAGGTGTGTGGTCCAGACTCTAAGGTCTGTCCCAAGCTGCTGGCTAGACCCTGTCTGGAATAAAATGTAAACCAGGCATGGGGGCACACGCATTTAATCCCAGCACTCCAGAGGCGGAGGCAGGAGGATTTCTGTGAGTTCAAGGCCAGCCTGGTCTACAGAGTGAGATCATGTCACAAGAAAAAAAAATCAATAAAGGGGAGAATGTTGAAGACTGAGTTAGTGTAGATCCCTGCGTCAACGCCTCAGTAAGTCCCAGTTTACCTCCTCAACCTCAGTCTAAGGAAGACACGAGCTCAAGGCCTGCACGCCTTCCTGGGCCCCAGCAGCAGCAGCTCAAGGTCACCCCAGTGCTCCGAGGTCACACTGCACAACACTCTGCTTCCCCAGGTCTTCATCCTGCAGACCTTGCTGCAGACGCTACCTGTCATGAGCCCCTCCGGACAGCTGTTGCGGACCACGGAGCGCCAACTGCTCATCTACCTACGCGTGGCCACATGGAACCAGATCTTGGACCCCTGGGTCTACATCCTCTTCCGTAGGTCCGTGCTTCGACGCCTGCATCCAAGGTTCACTTCCCAGCTCCAGGCTGTGTCCTTGCACTCACCCCCCACACAGGCCATGCTCAGTGGACCCTGAAGGACGGTGCCAATCAAAGCTGGGGTTCTTGGTGACTGCTAACGACCTGTCTCCTGTCCCAGGAGCCTGAATGTTTGGTGGGATGGAGTTACAACACAGGGCTGACTCCTGTGAACTACAAAGATACCTCCTCCATGCTAGGGAGATCCTCCCTGGCCCCCTCCCCAGACTACTTGTCAGCTAGGAGGTTGGAGCATATGTGGGAGGTCCCTTGCAGGAATCTATGGTTACACAGAGAGAACCTGGGGTGCCGATGGCATCTCCCATCTTGCCATAGTCCGCGTCTGTCTCAGCCCCGTTGTCCCGGGGCTTCATGTTTGTTCCTTTAGGCTCAAGGATCATCGGCCTTGGGTGTTGGAAGCACCCACTGTGGTCCCAGTAGCTGGCTCTGGAGTTACCAACCTCTCCGTGTTTACTGAGCCCCCTCCCCCCACGGCTATCCAACACACATGCTCAATAAATGGTTGAATGTCCGGGTATACAGCAGGTGCTCAACCAAGCGTCCCTGTGTCCATTTGCCTCCATTTCCTGCAGCTCCGAGAAAACCACAGTCAAGGGGATACTGGCGGTTGTGTTGTGGAGGTGTGGGCTCCTTTATTCCCCACCACGGTCTCCCAGGAGCCTCCCACCACTGTGCCTTCTGTGGCTGGATCCTCTTACAAGGGGTTTGGGGTTCGCAGCCAGGCTCCTGAAACCCAAGCCTCAGTTTCTACCATCTAGTACTCCTGCTGGGATGAGTCAGGTCACAAGCTGGGGTGGGGGAGGGGCCCAGACCCGGGGGAGGAGCTAGGAGTGATGCGTATGGTGGGGGGGGGACTGGGCTTCTGACATCCCAGCTGGGGCTTGGGGAAAAGGGCTGGCTTCTGGGGGGTGTCTGGGACACGTGACACAGGGCCCAGGAGGGAGGGTGGGGGGCCTGGCCTGGGGCCTGCTGTGGCCTGGGTTCCATCTTGAGGACGAGGCCCAGCGACCTTGCTCGGGGCAGGGGTGGGGGCTCTGGGGGTCTGTCGGATTGGAGACTGAGGTCCCGCCAGGGTATCAGTCTCCTTTATAAGCTCAAGCCCAGGGGTCTGTGGGCGACGACTGTCCCTAGAACTGAGGGAGCAGGCTCCTGTGTTGGGCTGGCTTCCAGAACTGCCTGGGCTGGGGCTGGGGCTGGGGCTGGGGCTGGGGCTGGGGCTGGGGCTGGGGCTGGGGCTGGGGCTGGGGCTGGGGCTGAGGCCTGGTTGGATTCTGGAACTGGAATCCTTCTGAGCGCTAGGCTGGGCTCCGTCGCGGATTGGAACCGGAGGACTGAATTGGGTTCTCGAGGCTGGGTGGGCTCCAGAGCCAAGCCACTGTCCTGTGTCCAGCTGGGGGACACAGCTGGCTCCAGCAGTCACCAGGTGCTGGCTTCTGCCCCCAGAACTAGAAAGGGACCTGGAGCTGGGCTCCTTCTCTACCAATGGCTGTGGCTGGGTTCCTCGATGTCTGACCCAACCAACATGGGCTCTGGAGCTAGGCCAGGCCTGGAAGTCGGTCTGGGTCCCAGAATCGGACTGTGCTTTGAAGCCTGCACGACATCTTCTGGGTGGGGTGGGGTCTGTGCCCGGAGACACCCCAGAGCTGGGCCTCGTTTCGGTAGTGCGTGGCATTTGGGAGTGGGGGTCTGCAGTCCTGCTCCTGCCCCCTGGCTGGGCCTCAGAATAAAACTCATCACCGGGGCCAGCTTGGGGTGCAAGGCGTTGGGAGGCGCTGACAGGCAGCTGGGGTGTGGGGCAGGGCTGAGGTTTAAGTTTGGGCCGGGCAGCAATATGGCTTTGGGTGCCTGTACTAAGCAAAGGTGTGGGGGACAGATGGCTACTCCAACCAACTTGGCTTCTGGCAGCCAGTGGCTTGCTGGACCTTCCTTGGGGTCCTAAGCAATCCGTTCCTCCTTGACCACTCCAAGTATCAGGGAAGGGCCAGGCCATGGTGGCAGCTGTCTTATACCTGGGCTGGCTCTCAGAGCCTGGTTTCTGGGACTGGCAACTGGGATGGTGCTCTGAGCCCTGCTGCCTCTTAACATTTGTACTGGTTCCAGAGTGTGGCTCTGGGACAGGGCTTGGCTGCATTCTGGAAGGCTGAGGGTCAGCCACGACCTGGGCTGCAGCATCAGGGTTGGTCCCAGTGTCTGCCTGGGCTCTAGAGCATGGCTTCCTATCTGGGTGGGTCTGTGTTCTAGAACCAAGCCCACCCTCAGAGCCCATATGTGGTCTAGAAGTAGACTTTGTCTCTGAGCAGAAGCTGACCTGAGGGCTGGCCTGGGTTCTAACCCGGGCTCCAGAACGGGGTGTGGCCTCAGAGCCTGGCTGGACCTCAGAGCCAGCCTGGGCTCTAGGGATGGGTTGGCAGTCAGATTCAGGATAAGTTTTAGAACAGGGCTCAGGCCTGGGACCGCTCTGGGTTCCAGAGCCAGCCTGAACCTTAGGGCTGGCCTGTGTTCTGAAGTCAGACTGTACCCCAGGAATAGACTGGGATTTAAAGGCTGGCTGGTCTTGAGAGACAACCAGGGTTACAGAACCAAGCTGGGCCTTGGGGTGGGCCTGGGTCACAGAACTGGGTTGGGTTCTAGAGCTGCCCTGGGCTTCAATTTTGGTTTTAGAGCAGGACTGGAGTTCAGGGCTGTCAGGGAATTCCGGCTGGGTCTCAGAGCTGAGCTGGGTTCTAGAGCTAGGCAGGATAGCACTTTTGGTTCTAGAGCAGGACCTGGCCTTGGGGCTAACCTGGGTTCCAGAACCAGGCTGGGATTCTGACTGGGTGCTAGAAGCAAGCTGAGCCTCAGAATGGGCCTGGATCAAAGAACTGGGTTGGGTTCTAGAGCTGGGCTGGACCTCTGAGCTAACCTGGGTTCCAGAACCGGGATGAGGTTCCGGATGGGTCTCAGAGCTGAACTGGGTGCTAGAACCAGGCTGGGCCTCAAGATGGGCCTGGGTCTCAGAACTGGGTCGGGTTCTGGTGGTGGAGCGTGTCTCAGGGCTGTCCTGGGTTGTGGAGTGGCGCTGGGGCAGGGGGCTGGGCCCAGGACTGGAGACTCCCACACACGCTAGCCACAAGCGTCGTGGGCCTCGCCGATGGCTGCCCACACCTCCACCACGAACTCGTCTGGAAAGGCGAACTCGCCCAGAACAGCGTCCAGGCCGCGTGCGAAGGCCTGGGCTCCCACCGAGCTCCGAGCAGTCTCCACCACCGCGGCCGCTGAGGGGCCAGACGAAAAGAGGGACAAGATAGACAAACAGAGGGACGGACGGGCAGACGGAGGGACAGGGTGAAAAGACAGACTGACTGTGAGCTCGGGTGCACGCTCCCGCCGACCACCACCCTCCCGTGCCCGGGACCCCGCTCTTACCCGCGCCGCTTACCCAGCTCGGGGTCTCGGATGCCCATGTAGCTCTCCAGTAGGTCGTCCACCCTGCGCGCCGCTGCCGCTTCCACGTCGCTGGGCTGCGGACAGGTGAATGGCCCAGTGGGTGAATGACAAGCTGGAGGCCCCGCCCCAAGTTTGATAGACCATTAGTGGTTGCCAGGGATAGGAACTGCGGGACCCGCCTTTGAGAATTGACAGGTTTGTAGTTGCTAGTGGTGACACCTTCCCGATTGATGGTGGGGAGGGGCTGGGTGACCCGCCCCCAGGGGTGATTACTGAAGGGATAGGAGACACTTTCTTCAGTGGTGTAGCTGATGGTCTATGCCCTGACACAAACCATGTACCATTAAAAAGAGGTGAGAGGAGGAGGCAGAGGTCTGGGTGGGAGGGGTAAGGAGATGAGAAAGGTGATGGATGTACTCGAACACACGTGAAAAATCTCACAAGGACCCCCATTACCTAGTATAGTTAACACACAGAATTCCAACTCTCAAGGAGGTACGCTCCGTGAGACTCTCGCTTCACAGGCATGAGGACCTGGGTTCAAGCTCTAGGGTGCTTGTAAAGGTGCAAAAATAAAAACTGCTTCCCAGTGTCCTCTGACCTCCTCCACTCTCCTGTCCACGCACTTTTTCACATGTGCACACACAAAATACACAGGCAAAATATAATAAAACAAAAAAGAAATGCCATTTAAAAATTAAAGTTGGGGAGTAAGGAAGACACAGATATTAACCTTTGACCTCTGTATGCATACACACAAAATGCAAAAAATAACCAATAAGTTAGAGGTCACATCGATCCCTCCCGCTTCTCTGCCAGGAACAGGTGGCACCCCTCAGACTCTGTGAACTGTCCCGTTCTCCATCCGGTACCCACTGCACAAGGTGGGAAACGGCTGCTCTGAGAACAGGGTCTTTGTCTTTTTGACACATGGTCCTGCTCAGAGGCTCAGGCTAGCCTTGCACTTGTGACCATCCTCCTGCCTCACCCTCTTGAATGATGGGATAACAGGCCTGATATCCCACCGTGGTCTTGACAAAAAAGTGTCAACTGCGACCATGCCAACAGTCACTCACCGCCTCTTCCACAGTGGCAGCGCCCCCTGAGCGCAGGCGCAGGGTCTCCCTCCCGCTGCTCACTTTAGCTTCCACGGGACACTTGCTGCTCCTGCTCCTCTGACCAATCATATCTGGAGGGGACAAATCGGTACAGATGTGGTCTGTTTTGTGTGGTGTGTTTTTCCTGTTTATTTTCTTTTGCAAATAGGGTCTTCCTCTGTAACCCAGGCTGACTTTGAACTCAAGGTTGGCATGCCTTATCTCCTGAGAGCTGTAGCAGGACTATGGGGCTGGGGATGTGGTAGGGGTAGAGCCCCACCTAAAACCTCCTTGTGAGGGGGCTTGGGGCGTGGTCAGGGCGGAGCTTCCTCTAGAATCCCCAATGAGGAGGTAGGGGCGTGGTCAGGCGTAGTCCCCAACTAGAATCCCCCAGTGACGGTTTGTGGGCGTGATCAGGGTGGAGCCCCGCCTAGTTCTTCAGTGAAGGAGCTGGGGCGTGGTGAGGGGGGTGCATCCCCGCTTAGAATCCCCCAGTGAGGGGCTTGAGGTGTGGTCAAGGTTGGAGAGCCCCTAGAGTCCCCCGGCGTATATTAATCTTTCCCTAAGAGATCCTGGGTGATGTCTGTGGACGTGTGTGGCTGTCCAACCTTGAGGCGCTCCTGACAAAGAGT